>NC_057810.1:204195752-204847979 GCF_018294505.1 Triticum aestivum | reverse complement strand
CGGCGCAGGGCGACGCGCTCCGGCGAGGCCGAGGCCGGAGTTGGAGGAGAAGGTCGCGGGGCGGCGGAACTCCCGGACGATGAAGGCGGAGGGCGCGGCGACGGAGGTCGCACCGGCGAGGTCCGGAGGCGGCGGAGCGGGCCGGCGGATCTGGCGGCGGAGGCATGCGGCAGTGGGGCGCCGGCGAAGGGCGACGATGGGCAGTCACGGGTGGCGGGCTCCCGGGGCTATGGCGGCGGCGGATCAGGCCCGAGCGGGCTCCGGATGGGCCCGGCGGGCCACGGCGCGGTGGGGAGAGAGAGGGCGCAGGCCGAGGGTGAGGTGGCGGGCGGTGGTTGGTGCAGGAGGCGGCGGGGGTGACGTGGCGGCTTGCGGTTGGTCAGGGCGACGTGTCCGGCGGACATGTCCGGCGCGGGCGTACGTGTCCGGCGGCGCGAGGAGGGAGACGCTAGGGTTAGGGTAGGATTTCATTCGCGAATTTGGACGGGGAGGGTCTATTTATAGATTCTGGGAGCTAGGAGAGTCCAAATGAGGAGCGGTTTTCGCCCACATGATCGTGATCAAACGACCGAGAGCATGGAGGGGGTTAGGATGGGTTTTGGGCCAGTTTGGAGGCGTGTTGGGCTACAAGACAAAAGAGGCTTTTACGGTTACCCGGTTAACCGTTGGAGTACCAAATGACCTCCAAATGGCAAGAAACTTGACAGGCGGTCTACCGGTGCTATACCAAGGCTGCTTGGCAAACCTCGGGCCATTCCGAGAAAGTTTAACACCCGCACATGAAACATGGTCTGAGAGGGGGCGACGGGCGCGTGCGAATGGTCCGGACTCCGAACGGACAACAGAGAGAACCGGCGGAAACCGAACAGATGCAAGTTTTGTAAAACATGCAGATGAAATGCAGATGATGACATGGCAAAATGCAACACGCAAGCAAATGACATGGCAACTACGGTGAATAACTGGAAGACACCTGGCGCATTGAATCCGGGGCGTTACATTTTGCTACTTCACCTATCTGTGTTACTGATAAGGATTATGAATTCTCTGTTGGTCCTGATATTATTACTTTAGTTGAATCTGATCCTTTTTATGGCCTTGAATCTGAAACTGTTGTGGCACATCTTACCAAGTTGAATGATATAGCCCCTATTTACTCATGATGAGAAGTCTCGCTATTTATATATCCTTAAGATATTTCCGTTCTCATTAAAGGGTGAAGCTAAGACTTCGTATAATTCTCTTGCTCCTGGTTTTGTGCGTACTCCCCAGGATATGATTTATAAGTTCTCTGCTGAATATTTCCCTGCTCATAAGAAACAAGCTACCTTGCGGGAAATATTTTTTTTTTTGCAAATCAAAGAAGAGAGTCTCCCACAAGCTTGGGGGAGGCTTCTCCGTTTACTTAATGCTTTGCTTGATCATCCTCTTAAGAAAAATGAAATACTTGATATCTTTTATAATGGACTAACCGATGCTTCCAAGGACCACTTGGATAGTTGTGCTGGTTGTGTTTTCAGGGAAAGAACAGTCGACGAAGCTGAAATATTATTGAATAATATGTTGACTAATGAAAATAATTGGACTCTTCCTGAGCCAGTTCCTGAAGTAATTCCTGAACCAATTGAGCCAACTCCTGCGCCTATTCCTAAACCCACTCCGAAGAAGAGAGGTGTTTTATTTCTCAGTCCTGAAGATATGCAAGAGGCAAAGAAATCAATGAAAGAAAAAGGTATTAAAGTTGAAGATGTTAAGAATTTACCTCCTATTGAAGAAATACATGGTCTTAATTTACCACCTGAAGAACCACATTGTCTTGATAACCCGACACAGGTAGTAAAGGTAAATTCTCTCTATAGATACGATAAAGTTGAAATACCCTCTACTAAATTTCATAGCCCATGCTTAGATGAATTTGATGACTTTATGGCTAGACAAGAAAGTTTTAATGCTTATGTTGGTAGAGAGTTAAAGAATAATGCTTTCGAGATAGGACGCGTTGGTGATAATCTGGCTAGAGTTAAAGATGAACTTCACCGCATTAGCAAATATGCTTCTATGGTTGCTACTCAAGCTGAGCAAGTACTCAAAGATCAAAATGATTTGCTTGATGAATTGAATAATAAAAATGACTTTGTTGTTAGAGTGGCTACTAGAACTAGTAGAATGACTCAGGAACCTTTGTATCCTGAAGGCCACCCTAAGAGAATCGAGCAAGATTCTCAGAGAAATATTTTACATGCACCTAGTTCTTCTAAAAAGAAGAAGAAGAAAGACGATAGAACCTTGCATGCTTCTAATGAACCTACTATAGACACACCTGAGAATCCCAATGATATTTCTATTTTTGATGCTGAAACGCAATCAGGTGATGAACATGAACCTAGTGATAAGTTTAATGATAATGTTCATGTTGATGCTCAACCTAGCAAAGATAATGATGTAGAGATTGAACCTGCTGTTGATCTTGATAACCCACAATCAAAGAATCAACGTTATGATAAGAGAGATTTTATTGCTAGGAAGCACGGTAAATAAAGAGAACCATGGGTTCAGAAACCCATGCCCTTTCCTCCTAAACCATCCAAGTCAAAGGATGATGAGGATTTTGAGCACTTTGCTGAAATGATTAGACCTATTTTCTTACGTATGCGCTTAACTGATATGCTTAAAGTAAATCCTTATGCTAAGTATATGAAGGATATCATTACAAATAAAAAAAGACACCAGAAGCTGAAATTGCCACCATGCTTGCTAATTACACTTTTAAGGGTGGAATACCAAAGAAACTTGGAGATCCGGGTGTGCCAACTATACCATGCTCCATTAAAAGAAATTATGTTAGAATTTCTTTATGTGATCTTGGAGCCGGTGTTAGTGTTATGCCTCTCTCTTTATATCGTAGACTTGAATTGAATAAGTTGACACCTACTGAAATATCTTTGCAAATGGCTGATAAATCAACTACTATACCTGTCGGTGTTTGTGAGGGTGTGCCTGTTGTGGTTGCAAATGTCACTATCTTAACGGACTTTGTTATTCTTGATATTCCCGAGGACGACAATATGTCTATTATCCTTCGTAGACCTTTTCTTAATACTGCAGGGGCTGTTATTGATTGCAACAAAGGCAATGCCACTTTTCATGTTAATGGCAATGAGCATACGGTACACTTTCCGAGGAAACAATCTCAAGTTCATACCATCAATTCTATTGAAAAAGTTCCAACTATCATTTTTGGAGGTTTTGAATTTCCTCTCCCTTCTGTCAGGAAAAAGTATGATATTCTTATTGTTGGGGATTTCCATATCCCCGTTGAGGTAACTTAGTGTTATTCTAGATTTCCCCGGTTCCGTGTTGAGGGAGTCCTGGACTAGGGGGTGTCCGGATAGCCGAACTATCATCATCGGCCGGACTCCAAGACTATGAAGATACAAGATTGAAGACTTCGTCCCGTGTCCGGATGGGACTTTCCTTGGCGTGGAAGGCAAGCTTGGCGATACAGATATGTAGATCTCCTACCATTGTAACCGACTCTGTGTAACCCTAGCCCTCTCCGGTGTCTATATAAACCGGATGGCTTTAGTCCGTAGGACAAACAACAATCATACCATAGGCTAGCTTCTAGGGTTTAGCCTCCTTGATCTCATGGTAGATCTACTCTTGTAACACACATCATCAATATTAATCAAGTAGGACATAGGCTTTTACCTCCATCAAGAGGGCCCGAACCTGGGTAAAACATCGTGTCCCTTATCTCCTGTTACCATCCGCCTAGACGCACAGTTTGGGACCCCCTACCCGAGATCCGCCGGTTTTGACACCGACATTGGTGCTTTCATTGAGAGTTCCTCTGTGCCGTCGCAATCAGGAAGGATGCCTTTTTCCGTCTTTAAAGACGGCGCCGTCGTCAAGGGAGCTTTGGCCGCCGGCCAAACTATCCGGCTAGGTGGTTTTCTTATGACCGCCTGTTCGGCCACCGCTCTGACGGTGACCTCTTAGGTCATCAAAAGCGATCTTCACGTCAGCTCGGAATTCGCCGAGCAGTTAGATCCGATTGAGCTCTCCTCTGTAAACGAGCTCTTGGATCGCATCGCCGCCCTGGGAGTCGCTACAGACTACGATCAGATTGGGCTTAAAACTGATCTGAGAGAAATTAACTCCCCCCAGGCTACCCACCACATTGTTGTGGTAGAGGAACAATGCGGCGACTCTTCTTCTATGTTGAAAACCAACTATGTCCGGATTCCCGATCCCTCCATGCCGGATTCCCGCGGAGGGGCGGACGCCAATCAAATACTGAACCTAGAGTCAGGCATCGGACCAGATTCGTTGGAAAGCATCCAACAAACCAAGCTTCCAAATTCGGAAGCCTCTTGGTCTTTGAGCCTTAGATCGGGCGGGGTTCTGAACTTAATTCCACCCGCCCACCCAAACATAAGCGATCTATCTCAAATAGGGCAAGAGCCCGATGAAACAGTACATCGTTACTAGGCCAGATTCCTCCTGGTTATGAACAGGATAAAGGACTACCGTGAAGAAAGCGTGATTTCAATTTTCTGCAACAATTGCACGGACAAGGGAATCATAAACGCCATCAGTCGTAGCGAAGTTACACACTTCACCGACCTAGCGACCATTGTACAAAAATACTGTGCGATGGAGAGTTCCTGGAAAACCAAAACTAGGTTCTGGGACAATCCGGCCCTGAATACAACCCCAGTCCAAAATAAAAGAGTGCGTCATACTCAAGCACCTGGGTTAAAAACCAAAAAGCAAAAAACCCCTAAAGGGTACGGAACCGTACTGGAGGGATGGCTCAACGGACACTGCAAAATCCATAGTACGGAGGGCACCACTCCAACACATAGCCTTCGAGCATGTTGGATACTACGGCAGGTGGCCAAAAGTGGCGAAGGCTTTTTAGCCCCGGGCAGCCAGCCCAGCAGTACCAGTACGGTATTAACAGTCTTCGAGACTTTCGCATCAAATAACATGTGGAAACGAACAATCCGCAGCCTCGCCGAAGTCTACCAAGTAGCAACAGCAAATCCATGGAGCGACACGGCTATCACCTTCAATGCCAGCGACGAACCTAAATTCCAAACAGCTAGAGCACCAGCCGCATTGGTCCTCAGTCCGATAGTGGACGACTTTCGTCTTAACAAGGTACTCATGGATGGCGGCAGCGGATTAAACCTCATCTACGAAGAAACCCTTCAAAAAATGGAAATTGACTGGAGCCGCATTGAGCGAAGCAGCACAACCTTCAGGGGAATAATCCCTAGTCGAGAAGTACGCTGCACAGGAAAAATCATGCTAGATGTAGTGTTCGGCTCGCCGGACAACTACAAGTCCGAAGAGGTCACATTCCAAGTGGCCCCATTCGGCAGCGGATATCACGCCTTGTTAGGGCGAGAGGCATTCACAATCTTCCAAGCTATACCCCATTACGGGTACATGAAGCTCAAAATGCCCGGACCCAATGGAATAATCACTCTTGCCAGTGATCCAGATACAGCACTCCGCGCTGAAAATAAGACAGCCGCACTGGCCCTAGAGGTATTATCTGAAGCCTTAGCGACAAAGGAACTAACTGCGCTGCGCTCCACGGTGGATAGGGACGATGTGATAGTCGATAAGAGGTCCAAGTCCACCTCTTTTAAACCAGCAGATGAAATAGTCAAATTCCAGGTCCATCCAACGGACCCCACAAAGACGGCCTCCATTGGGGCACAATTAAATCCTGATGTAGAAGCCACACTACAAGAATTCCTTAGGAAAATTGGGACATTTTCGCCTGGCACCCTTCAGACATGCCAGGAATCCCACGCAGGCTGGCAGAGCACAGCCTAAATATCCTAAAAGGATTCAAGCAAGTCAAATAGGCTCTTCGGCGATTTTCCGAACCCAAAAGACAGGCAATGGGAGAGGAGTTAGCCAAACTCTTAGAAGCCGGATTCATCAGAGATATCAAACATCCGGACTGGCTAGCCAACCTGGTAATGGTACCAAAAAGGACAAATCCTGGCGCCTTTGTGTCGATTTCAAAGACCTTAACAAGGCCTGTCCAAAGGACCCCTTCCCTCTCCCTCGCATTGACCAAATCATCGATGCTACCGCAGGGCACGATTCATTGTGCTTCCTCGACGCATACTCCGGATACCATCAAATCAAGATGGCGGAAAAAGACCAGGCCGCAACGGCTTATTTTACTCCATTTGACCATTCTACTTCAACACAATGCCCTTCGGACTCAAAAACGCCGGCGCAACATATCAGCGCATGATTCAGACATGTCTGGCCACCTAGATAGGCAAAACAGTCGAGGCATACGTAGACGATGTGGTCGTCAAGACCAAACACGTCGAAACTCTAGTAGACGACTTGAGGGTGACATTCGACAACCTCCGAGCATATGACATTAAGCTCAACCCGGAAAAATGTGTTTTCGGCGTACCAGCCGGAAAGCTCTTGGGCTTCATTGTATCCGGTAGAGGAATTGAAGCAAACCCAGCCAAGATCCGAGCTCTGTCACAATTGGATATCCCAAAAGACCTCAAGCAAATACAAAAGCTAACCGGATGCATGGCGGCTCTAAGCCGCTTCATCTCCCGTTTGGGAGAAAAGGCACTGCCCCTCTATCGCCTCCTCCGGCGCACCAAAAATTTCGAATGGACGGATGCTGCCACGACCGGACTCGAAGAAATTAAAGCCGTATTGGCAACAAATCCGGTCCTGGCCGTGCCCAACCTGGGCGAACCAATGCTATTATATATCGCAGCAACACATCAAGTTGTCAGCGCGGTACTCGTCGTCGAACGAGAAACAGAAGGGCACAAATTCCCTCTTCAAAAACCAGTGTACTACGTATCCACTGTCTTGACTCCATGCAAGTCCTGGTACCCACATTATCAAAAGATAGCGTATGCGGTGTTCATGGCATCCCGGAAGCTGCGACACTACTTTCAAGAGTGTTCCACAATAGTGGCCTCCGAAGTACCTCTCAATGATATTATAAACAATCGCGACGCAACGGGCAGGATTGCAAAATGGGCCATCGAGCTCTTACCATTTGACATAACCTACAAACCACGGCGAGCTATAAAGTCGCAAGTCCTGGCTGACTTCGTCGCCGAATGGACCAAAGATGAACTCCCTAAAGAGTACGACGCATACTCCAATTGGATCATGCATTTAGACAGCTCCAAAATGTTGGCGGGCTTGGGGGCTGGCGTCGTCCTGACGTCCCCAACCGGAGACACAGTCCAATACGTACTTCAAATAATGTACATGGACTCCAACAATGCAGCCGAATACGAGGCCCTTCTACATGGCCTCCGGATGGCAATCTCCATGGGTATTCAACGCCTAGAGGTGCGCGGGGATTCAAACCTCGCAATATCCCAAATAAATGGAGACTTTGACACCAAGGATCCGAAAATGGCAGCCTACCGTAACGTTGTGCTAAAAATGTCAGCCCGGTTTGAGGGACTCGAATTCCACCATGTAGCCCGGGATAATAACCAGACAGCAGACGTGCTGGCACGTATTGGCGCAAAACGCGACGTCGTCCCTCCAAACATCTTCCTGGAACGGCTCTTTAAGCCATCCGTATTATGGGAAGGGGAGTCCGAAAATAACAACCCGGAACATTTTGCACCACCAGACACAGAACATTCTGACACAATCGGTGGCTCGGCCAATGATATAACACCTTCAGCCCACGAAATAATGGCAGTAATTGCCCCGTGGGTGGAACCATTCCTAGCCTACCTAATTAGGCAGTAACTTCCCGAAGACCAAAATGAGGCCCGCTGCATAGTTCGGCGATCTAAAACCTACAAGGTCCATGAGGGAGAACTTTATAAGAAAAGCACAACCGGAGTCCTTCAAAGGTGTATCTCCGAAGAGGAAGGGCGAAATCTCCTGGCTGAAATTCACGCCGGACTCGGCGGGCACCACGCTGCAGCCCGGGCCCTTGTAGGCAAGGCCTTCCGTACAGGATTTTAGTGGCCGACAGCCCGGGCAGACACTTAGGACTTAGTCCAATGATGCGTTGGCTGCCAGCTCTTTGCTAATCAGAGCCACATGCCACCCATCGCCCTCAAAACCATACCCATCACCTGGCCGTTCACGGTATGGGGGCTTGACATGGTTGGACCCCTTAAAGGGGGAACCCACAAGCACAAATACTTATTGGTCATGGTGGACAAATTCACCAAATGGATAGAGGCCAAGCCGGTTAAAACGGCAGAATCTAGACCTGTGATAGACTTCATATCCGGGGTAGTACACCGTTTTGGCGTCCCCCATAGCATCATCACTGATAACGGCATGAATTTCACGGCCGACGAGGTTAAACTCTGGTGCAAAAACATGGGCATCAAGCTTGACTACGCTTCGGTCTACCACCCTCAAACTAACGGTCAGGTGGAACAAGCAAATGGTCTAATCATGAGCGGCATCAAACCTAGATTAGTGCGGTCCCTCACGGAATCTAACACGCACTGGGTAGAGGAGCTCGACTCCGTACTCTGGGGGCTATGGACCACGCCGAACTGCACAACCGGATTCACACCATTTTTTATGGTATACGGCGCTGAGGCAGTTTTGCCCTGCGACATAATTCATGACTCACCTCGCGTGCGCATGTACGAGGAAAGAGAAGCCGAGTTAGATCGGCAGGACAGTTCGGACGATTTAGAGGATGAGCGCGACGTGGCAAAATCCCGTTCCGCATTCTATCAACAGCAGGCTAGTTCTACACCTACCGGACAAGAAAAAGGACAAACTTAAGCCCAAATGGGAAGGTCCCTTCATAATCGACCAAGTCCTTACCGGCAGTGCATACCGTCTACGCAACGCATCTGACAACCGACTCGAGCCAAACCCATGGAACGCAGCCCGTCTCCGAAGATTTTACGCCTAGCGCCGGACTCAGGGTTCGTCTCCTTCCCCCGTCCACCTTTCATATTTTTTCGCTGTCTTTGTTTTCCCCCCTTTCTCCTCCCCTTTCTTCAGCACAAACCTCTTAGGGCTGATCTGCGCTCTGTTTGCACTCACTCGATGTGCTACTCGCATCGTTATACCTGGGGGCTTCTTTAACAGAAGCTTATTTATATGGGCTTCATGCCCACCACATGTGTCACACTTCCGCATGTACCTTTTGATCACCATTATATGCATCGATATGACTTAAGTTTTGGCCAAGCCGGGTTGCCTGGCAACTGTGCTTACCCCTACGTTCCCGATTGTTCGGCTAGGAGGTAAAGGGAGCACCTCTGCGATTGTTACTGCCGGGTCAGCCAGATGTGTACCTCAGACTGGGTGAAGCCGAAGGCTAGCGTTCTTAAGGGAATATTCGGTCGGTGACCTGAAAGATGATCTATTACTTACTTATCTATCTGCCCCCAGATGCTTTTTCTGCTTTTTTCGCAGTCCGGACATGCACTTTAGGGCATGCCTCCCAGGGAAAGGAACCCTTAATGGAACTATTCTCCCTGGAAGATGTTTCTTACTAACCATGTAATATAACATAGCTAGTTGGGCACTTGTCTGATAAAGCAATTATGACCCCTACGCCTTGTCTCCATGCATGCCCCGGTTCTTTTATAACCGTCAGGGTATCCGGACACACTCCGGACTGTTGGATCCCGAGGTTGAAGCGAAAAGGTCCGCAAAGGCAAACGATCTACAATCCGGCTAGAAGGCATTTTACATGTCATTTTAAAATTACATCGTCAAACTGACTGATTGTACTCCTCTTCAATCCCATCTAACAAGCTGTCTAATTTACAGTCCTGTTGGGAATATTTCGCGGCCAGCTCTACTTGGCCGTACATCAAGCTCACAGGGATCTCCTTCCCATCAGGCCCCACAGGTCCGACCTCAGCCATGTGGTTTGGGTCAGCCTTCGGGTACCGCGTCTTCACCATGGCCTAGGCCTTCCTGGCGCCTTGACGGCAGGCCGATATCTTCCACAAACGGATACGTCACCGTACTCCCTGAAGCTTCTCAGCAAGCCCTCCAAGGCCCTTAGGTAGGGAGACGGAAGGCCATAAGGCCTGAACGATGCCACTCATCGCCTGCCGAACACGTTCAAGCAGTTGCACCAGCTCGGGAAGTTGGTCACCCGTTGAACCAGGCATTTTCTCCATAGGGCGACCTGTGAGCACACCTACAGACATATTTCTGCCAACCGACCTCCTCGCCGAACTCTTATTTTCAAAAGAGTTTGCTCCAGCACTTACTATAGATGCCGCGACGAAGCCGCTGATTCTCCTTCAAGGAGCTAGACAGCTGGGCCCGAACACCTTTTAGCTCTTCTCCAAGCTGGGTGTGGGCATCTTGGAGCTTGTTCCTCTCCTGCTGCACCTTCATAAGCACCCTCTCGCCGGCCTTCAACTCGCGCAGTAGCTGTTGCTTGTTCGGATCTAGTCCGACACCCTCTGCAATACTATTGTCAGACTATACACACACGCCGCACTTCATAAACTACTACTCTTTTCAAAATATGAATTACCAGCGGGGGTCTCCGTGGCTCCCACGGCAGCGCCTAGTGCGGCCTCAAGTTGGGCCTTGCACTCTTTAAGCTCCTAGGACAGGTGGGTATTCTTCTTAGTAAGATCTTGCATAACAAATGATCCTTAAATCAGTTAGTTTAACTATTTTAAGTCTCGGGCGCTACTAGCATATATAGCCATTAAAATTCCTTACCCGTATGTCCTTTACATACTGCTTCGTGGCTCTGGTTAAACCATCTTGAGCAGCACGGAGGTGCGCGTCTCCCGCATTAAAGGCATTTAACGCCTCAGGGGAGAAACACGCGTCACGAAGAACTGTCCGACGGTGCCTGTGATTCATGGCCCTCTCCACCTCAGACCTGGTGGCAGACAACCTGTCGGCATCCTCCGTTGGAGGAGCATCCAGCTCGCGCCTTGCACTCGCCTCCCCGTCCGGACCAGGCGTTGGAGCCTGGCTGGCGGAGGCTTGATGGGCACCCTCTCCGGACTCAGTCTGGTGAGCGCTTTTTCTCCTGGAAGAATCATGAGCATTAATATGCCTCCCAGGAGTCTTTCCCTTAAAGGACAATGGTGCACCATACCTTTGCGGCGATGTTTCGATTCGCGCCGCACTCCTCTTCCGCCTGCTAGGCCGCACTGACCTCGTTTGGTCAGTCGCCGCGGGCTCGGCTTCCTGCCGTAAAGGCACCTCCCGTCGAGCACCATTGGTGCACGGTGGTCAGAAATAAGCATTAAAAAAGTAACGGTGTCAGGACTTCGGTCGTACTCACCTGGGAAGCCGGACACAAACCGGGGTAGTCAGCCGTAATGGCGACTAAAGCATTATCTATGCTGAGCTGGTGGAACACCCCGTCAATCAAATCCACCTTAATGTCCGGATCCTCTTTGGAGGCCGGGTCAAGGGATCTTCCCGGATCCTCGGGTTGTGGAGTCGGGCTTTTATGCCCTCCACATCCTTGCGCAGTTCATGCGTCGAAACCATAAGGTAAGACACTTATCTTTGAAAAAGCGGATCAGATATTTAAGCGTCCGCTTACCCAGCTTCGAGGGTTATTCATGGAGAATCCATTCAATGAACTCGTGCGGAGGAAGTCCTCCTCCTCCCCCTTGTACAAGCCGGACAGGATCTTCGCCAGATCGGTGGCCGATCCCGGTCCCGTGCGGCCATGACGGGTGGCGTCATTCTCCCCGTTAAAATCCCACATGGGGTGGCCCCTATATTGGAGCGGCTGCACCCCTCGCATAATGCATGTGGCCATGACTCCAATCATGGTTAGTCCGGAATGGGCTAGTAGCCGTACCCGACCCATCAGATAGTGGACGCTCCTATCCTCTTCCCGTTGAGGGCTCCGCGGGCGCCAACTCAGGCGTTTCTTCAGAGGAGCGTTGCTAAACTCCGAGAGGCTGATCCGAACTGGATCCGGCAGTGGGGCGTCTTCCATATAGGACCACTCCGAAGGCCAGTCTTCGGACGCCTTCTTTGGAGTTCCGGATAGATATCCGGTCCCGGCGATGCGCCATATTTCGGCTCCGCTCACTTGATATATCGACCCCTTGTGAGAACGGGGTACGAGGCAAAACAGCCTCTTCGACAGCGCAAAATGGGGCTCGATGCCCAAGAACAGCTTGCAAAGAGCTACAAAGCCCGCGATGTGCAAAATAGAGGCAGGCGTGAGGTGGTGAAGTTGGAGTCCATAGAACTCCAGGAGCCCCCGGAGAAATGGATGTATAGGAAATCCGAGTCCCCTTATCAAGTATGAGACGAAGCATACTCGCTCGACTTTGGAGGGATTGGGGACGTTCTCCGCCTGCTTCCCACCCTTGTAGGTGGCCAGTCCGGCTCGAACCGGAACCATAAAGGCCGAGGGAAGGTATCCCTCTGTTTGGAGCGCCACTAACTCGCTATGCGGGACTGAGCATCTCCTCTAATCTCCTGGCATAGGACTGGGAGCGCGAGAAGAGGAGCCGCGTCAACTGTCCATGTTGGAATGGATTTTTTGTCAGATGTGCCTCGATGAGTACTTGCGGAAGGAGGGTGGTGTGATTTGGATCTGGATCCTCGCCTCTCTTATAGGCAGCTTATCCGCACAGCCAGGGGGGCAAAACGTAAGAATACCCTGGCTTTTCGCATTCGTACGACACGTGGAAGAAGGCCATTATTGAACGTAGAAGCCAAGGAGCGCAGCATTTATGAAGCAACCGGACACTATCCGGAAAACACATGGAGCACGAAGGAGAACCCGCCTTGCAAACGCCAAAGACAACATACGCAACGGACTCGTCGTCATTGAAGCCTGGTTTGGGGGCTACTGAGGGAGTCCTGGACTAGGGGGTGTCCGGATAGCCGAACTATCATCATTGGCCAGACTCCAAGACTATGAAGTTACAAGATTGAAGACTTCGTCCCGTGTCCGGATGGGACTTTCCTTGGCGTGGAAGGCAAGCTTGGCGATACGGATATGTAGATCTCCTACCATTGTAACCGACTCTGTGTAACCCTAGCCCTCTCCGGTGTCTATATAAACCGGATGGCTTTAGTCCGTAGGACGAACAACAATCATACCATAGGCTAGCTTCTAGGGTTTAGCCTCCTTGATCTCGTGGTAGATCTACTCTTGTAAAACACATCATCAATATTAATCAAGCAAGACGTAGGGTTTTACCTCCATCAAGAGGGCCCGAACCTGGGTAAAACATCGTGTCCCTTATCTCCTGTTACCATCCGCCTAGACGCACAGTTCGGGACCCCCTGCCCGAGATCCGCCGGTTTTGACACCGACACGTGTTATTCGGGATGAGTTTGTTAACAAGACTTGATCAACCTTGTTAGTGGATTCATTTTGATGATCACGAGATGGATGAAACTAGAAGGCACAACCTTCTATACCCTCTTTTTACTTTCTGTTATTTAGAATAAATAAAGCAAAAATAGTATTATCTGTCTGTTTTCTGATTTATCCATGCATTGAAAAATAGTCCGAAAATAAAAGTGCTCCAAATGCCCTGCAAATTTAGTATGATTTTTTCTGGAATATTTGAGGATTTTAGGCACTAAAAACACTGCAGGAGGGCCAAGCACCAGGCCACGAGAGAGGAGGGCGCGCCCCCCTGTAGGGCGTGCCCCCTTGTCTCATGGGCCCCTGGTGACTCCCCTCCACTTATGCCAGCACCCACACACTTCATCTTCTACCCAAAAAAATCCCCATCCAGCTCAAGCCCGAGTTCTAGCTCGTTTTGCTGCGATTTTCGATCTCTTAGCTCAAAGCTCCATTTGCAAAACTGCTTTGGGAGATTGTTACTTGATATGTGACTCCTCCGTTGGTCCAATTAGTTTTTGTTCTACTGCTTTATTCATTGCAAATTTTTGCTGCATAGGTGACCATGTTCTTGAGCTTGCATGTTAAAATTTTGAGGTCCCAAGCAATTCCGATGCATGATATAGGTTCTAGGCACTTGTAGGAGTAGTTGCTGTCATACTTGTTTAGTTTTATCCACTTTTATTTTGAAGTTACCAAAATTTCAGAAATTTTCAGAAAAAGAAATATGCTTAGAAGAATGTACCAATGTGGTTCCTCGGCAAAGAAAGGGCCCAGGGTTGCTATACGTGAACAAGATATTAATTTGCCAAGGGACGCAAATGTATGGGCTTGCGAGTGGCCATCCGATGATTTTATGGTCGAAGCAGGCTTCAAGGAGGAATTTGACGCTTATGTGCGTAATGCAGAGCTGGAGGACTTCTTACAAGATAAGTGTCCTCAATATTACCAATTGACTGATTCCTTTGTGCGGAGGTTCGAATATATTTCTTCGCGTAATTCTCCTAGTGTTATGTTTGATATTAATGATACATCTTATACCATGGATTTAGTGGATTTTACAACTGCTTGCAAACTCCCGCAGTGGGGTAATATTAATGATCCTCCCAAATCTTAAGTTAGAGATTTTCTTGCTAGTATTACTGTGGGAGAATCTAGGGACGTAACACAAGCTACCATAGGGAGCATTCATTTTCCTGCTATACATTACATTGCTCTCTTTATTGATAAATGCATTAACGCTAAGGACGAAGTATGTCACATGTGTGCCCCTGATCTTTGTGTCCTAAAGAGTGCTGTGTCAGGTTATAGAGGTTATAACTTGGGGGCAGTAGTTGCACGTAGGTTGCATAATAATAGTAAAAGGGGAAATTTCTTCGGAGGAATTTATGCAACCCGTGTGGCAAATTTTCTTAATATAGCTCCACGAGAGGGGGGTATGATTGTACCTCCTGTTTATTTAGATAAAGAAGCTATGTTTCATCATCAATTTCTTGAGAGGAATGAACAATTCCTCCATTATCGACTAATCTATGACAGACGCAATGTCGTCCCTGTTACTCTTCCTGCTCCCTACCTTTTTGATTATCAGGCAAAAGGAAGATATGTTGTCACCAGGGAAGAAGCCACTGAATATGAGAGGGGAATGGAGGCAGCTCGCCAACACGCTGCTGCTCAGGAGGCGGTCGCTTCTGCATCTCAGTACTACCCCAGTTTCACTTATGGATATCAGCCAGGCGGTCCTTGGTATTAGACCAACTTAGGCCAAAATCCTAAGCTTGGGGGAGTACGTATTTCTCACTGACTTTACATTCACGTTCACACACTAGTCATCGGTGCTCATACTCCTTCATTGTATTATCCATGTTAGTTTAAATTTCTTTTTCTAGTTTTCTTCTGATGTGTTTGTTAAACCTTAAGAAAAACCAAAAAAATTTGTTAGTTTAATTTCCTTGCTTGTAGTAGGAATTAAAATGAAAACCCAAAAAGATTTATCGTTCTTATTTTACTTGTTGGGAGCTTTCCCGTGTAAATAGTTTTATTTTCTTTTCTTTCTTTTGGGGGTCGAGAAGACCATATTGAAAATGCTTAGTGGCTCTCATATGCATGATTGATTATTTATATTTAGAGCCCATATTACTTGTCTTCTCTCTTGAGTTGAATGCTTGCAGATTCCAGCTTAGTCCAATTTACGTGCACTCTTATTATTATACACATCGTTCGGTCATGCGAATGAAAGGAAATAATGATGATATATGATGGACTTATTGGGATGAGAAAAGCTGGTATGAACTCGACCTCTCTTGTTTTGTAAATATGATGATTCATCATTCCTGAGTCAGCTATTATGAAGTAAACATATTTGCAATGACATTTAGAGATTATAGTTGCTTGTGCCATGCTTGATTAGCTATGAGTTATAATGGTTTACCTTGCGTGCCAACATGCTATTATAATGATTATTATGTGGTATGATGGGATGGTATCCTCCTTTAAATGAATTGAGTGACTCGACTTGGAACATGTTCACACATGTAGTTGAATCAAATCAACATAGCCTTAACGATATTTTTGTTCATGGTGGATTATATCCTACTCATGCTTGTATCCGGTGTGAATTAATTTTAATGCATGCTTACGACTGTTGTCGCTCTCTCAGTTGGCCGCTTCCCAGTCTTTTGCTAGCCTTCACCTGTACTAAGCGGGAATACTTCTTGTGCATCCAAACTCCTTAAACCCCAAAGTTTTTCCATATGAGTCCACTATACCTTCCTATATGCGGTATCTACCTGCCGTTCCAAGTAAATTTGTATGTGCCAAACTCCAAACCTTCAAATGAAATTCTGTTTTGTATGCTTGAGCAGCTCATGTTACAACTAGGGCTGCATATATCTTCCATGCTAGGTGGGTTATTCTCAAGAGGAGTGGACTCCGCTCCTCATTCATGAGAAAGGGCCGGTAACCGGGATGCCCAGTCCCATGATCCAAAAAGATCAAAGCAAATCAAAATAATTAAACAAAACTCCCCCAGGGCTGTCGTTTGTTGGAGGCACTCGTTGTTTCGAGCAAGCCATGGATTGATGCTTGTTGGTGGTTGGGGGAGTATAAACCTTTACCATTCTGTTTGGGAACTGCCTATAATGCATGTAGTATGGAAGATACAGCCATCTCATAGTTGTTGCGTTGAGAGTGAAAGTATGCCGCTCAAAATGTTATTCAATCTCTATTTTAAAATCGAGCTCTAGCACCTCTAGAAATCCGTGCCTCCCTCTACAAAGGGCCTATCTATTTACTTTTTATGTTGAGCCGTCACCCTTCTTATTAAAAGCACCCGCTAGAGAGCACACTGTCATTTGCATTCATTATTATTGGTTTATATTGGGTATGACTTGACTGGATCTCTTTTACCATGAATTACAATGTTTAGTTAGTCCTTGATCTTTAAAGGTGCTCTGCATTTATGTTTTGCGGTCTCAAAAAGGGCTAACGAGATACCATTTTGTTATATCATGTTATGATTATTTTGAGAAAATGTTGTCATCCGAGTTTTATTATTATGACTCGCTAGCTGATTATGCTATTGATATGAGTAATTGTGAGACCTATGTGTTATTGTGAGTATGGTTAGTTCATAATATTTGCTGAAACTTGAATGCTGGCTTTTCATGTTTACAACAACAAGAGAAAACAGAGTTTGTAAAGGTTTTTTCTTTATCACTTTCAGTTTATCAACTGAATTGCTTGAGGACAAGCAAAGGATTAAGCTTGGGGGAGTTGATACGTCTCTAACGTATCTACTTTTCCAAACACTTTTGCCCTTGTTTTGGACTCTAACTTGCATGATTTGAATGAAACTAACCCGGACTGACGATGTTTTCAGCAGCACTACTATGATGTTGTTTTATGTGTAGAAAAGAAAAGTTCTCGGAATGTCCTGGAAATCCATGGAGGCACTTTTCAGAATTAATAAGAATTTTTGGTGAAAGAATCAAGGTCAGGGGGCCCACGGGTTATCCACGAGACAGGGGGCGCCCCCCCTAGGAAGCGCCCTCCTATCTCGTGAGCCTCCCGGACCTCCTCCGACCTCAACTCCAACTCCATATTTACCGTCTCGGGGGAAAAAATTAAGGAGAAAGTTTCATCGCGTTTCACAACACGGAGCCGCCGCCAAGCCCTAATCTCTCTCGGGAGGGCTGATCTGGAGTCCGTTCGGGGCTCCGGAGAGGGGGATTCATCGCCGTCGTCATCATCAACCATCCTCCATCACCAATTTCATGATGCTCACTGCCGTGCGTGAGTAATTCCGTCGTAGGCTTGCTGGACGGTGATGGGTTGGATGAGATTTACCATGTAATCAAGTTAGTTTTGTTAGGGTTTGATCCCTAGTATCCACTATGTTCTGAGATTTATGTTGCTATGACTTTGCTATGCTTAATGCTTGTCACTAGGGCCCGAGTGCCATGATTTCAGATCTGAACCTATTATGTTTTCATGAATATATGTGTGTTCTTGATCCTATCTTGCAAGTCTATAGTCACCTATTATGTGTTATGATCCGACAACCCCGAAGTGACAATAATCGGGATACATCTCGGTGATGACCGTAGTTTGAGGAGTTCATGTATTCACTATGTGTTAATGCTTTGGTCTGGTTCTCTATTAAAAGGAGGCCTTAATATCCCTTAGTTTCCATTAGGACCCCGCTGCCACAGGAGGGTAGGACAAAAGATGTCATGCAAGTTCTTTTCTATAAGCACGTGTGACTATTTATGGAATACATGCCTACATTACATTGATGAATTGGAGCTAGTTCTATATCACCATATGTTATAACTTTTGCATGAGGAATCGCATCCGGCATAATTATCCATCACTAATCCATTGCCTACGAGCTTTTCACATATTGTTCTTCGCTTATTTACTTTTCCGTTGCTACTGTTACAACTACTACAAATAACCCAAAAACATTTACCTCTTATGTTGCTACTGTTACCATTACTATCATACCACTTTTGCTACTAAACACTTTGCTGCAGATACTAAGTTATCCAGGTGTGGTTGAATTCACAACTCAACTGCTAATACTCAAGAATATTCTTTGGCTCCTCTTGTGTCGAATCAATAAATTTGGGTTGTACTTCACCCTCGAAAGCTGTTACGATCCCCTATACTTGTGGGTTATCAGTGACATTAGCAGGGTCAACAGGGTTGCCCCGGGTCAAACATGACCAGTGGGTCCCACTGGTCAGTGTCACGGTGCTGGCTAGAGTCGGTGACGTGTGGGCCCAGTCAACGGCCATGTCAGCTTGGTCAAAGCTGACGCGTGGGGCCACTATGGTTAGGTTAAAGCTAAATAGGGGTTTACCCCATGGTTAATTAACATGGTGGGGTCCACTGTCAATGACTGTGGTGGTAATTAGTGGGTGGATTAGACCTAATCTAATCACGCCACGTCGGCGTCGCCGCATAAAGTCATCAACGACCTTACAGGACGACGGTGGCTCATCGGAGTTTCTATTCCGGCGACCATTCGCATGGCGGAGGGCATGTACACGTTGCCGGTGCTTGGCCGCATCCATCTACGCAAACAGGAGGGGTTGAGGTCAGCCGAGCTCGCCGGAATCAGGCTCATGACGGCGGCCGAAGTTCGGGCGATGATGCAAACATCGCTATGGTGCACGGCAGGAGCAACAAGTGGCCTCTACGTGCTCCTGGAGCTTTACTGAGCATGGAAACGCGCTCGTCTTCGAGCCTGAGCGGCTGCGGCGATGACCGTGGCATGGCCGGCAGGCAGAAGCTTTCAGCTCCGTGGGAAAACACATCTAGGGGACGCGTTCGGCAGCGAGAAGAGAGGGGAAAGATGGCAGGGCTCATGTAGATCACGAAGCGATGCTCAGGGTAGCCAGGGGCGTGTTGAGGACGACGAATCAGCGAGGGTGATCAGTGGCTCCTGAGGTTGAAGATGATGTCGAGGACGGCACTACGGGGCTTCTGGCATCACCTGGCTTGTCGAGGAGGGAGAGGAGTTGAGGCGGAGCTTGTGGACAGCTTGGGGAGGTGAGGCAGTGGCTGCGATCGTGGCAACGGCGAGCGACAGTGACGGTGGTGCTCGGGTGGTGCGAGGGAGAGAGCTAGAGGAGGGGGAGAGGTACTGGGAGAGAGAGAGGTCAGGGGGGTCTCTGGGCATCTCCAGGCGCGAGGGAGAAGCAGTAGGTGGCAAGGAGACGTGGGCGGTCGATGCGCTGTTGCTACGCAGCTGCCTGAGGTTGAAGACAACTTGGAGGCTCTGGTGGGCTGGGCTGCTGCTAGGGTGGGCCGGCAACAGGTAAGACGGCCCAGGTAGGTCTTTTTCCTTTTTATGTTTCCCTAATTCTTTCTATTTTCTATTTTCTGTAATTGTTTTGGCTTTATTAAAAATTCCAGGGCATTTTCAAAAATCATGAAACTGTTCAATGCCACTGTTTGGAATATTTCCAACAACAAACATTTCAGTTTGTGATTATTTGAGCATTTAAAATATTTTATAGCATTTAAATTCCCAAATGCAAATACTCTATGATTTAATTCAGCGACCCTCTGTTGTCCTAGAAATGTATGCACCATTTTTGTCAGAGGTTCTAGACCAAGGCAAAGATGATGAACATTTTAGAAGGGCATTTCAGGTTCATTGAGAAAGATTTTAGTAAACCCTAGTTGGTTTAAGGGGGGTGTTGGGGGTTCTGTCATCCCCATTTCAACTTTCTGGGAGATTTAAACATGATGCAACATCAGATGCTAGCACTAGACAGACCAGAACTAGGGATGTGACATTTTAATAGAGAACCGGAACAAAGCATTAACCCACGATGAATACATGAACTCCTCAAACTACGGTCATCACCGGGAGTGGTCGCGATTATTGTCACTCCGGGCTTGCTGGATCATAACACGTAGTAGGTGACTATAACTTGCAAGATCGGATCTAGAACATGGATATAATGGTGATAACATAAACGGTTCAGATCTGAAATCAGGGCACCCGGGCCCAAAGTGACAAGCACTAAGCATGGCGAAGTCATAGCAACATCAATCTCAGAAAATAGTGGATACTAGGGATCAAGCCCTAACAAAACTAACTAGATTACATGATGAATATCATCCAACTCCTCACCGATCAGCGAGCCAACAAAGGAATTACTCACTTTCAGTGGGGAGCATCATGGAATTGGCGATGTAGAAGGGTTGGTGATGACAAAGGATGAAGATCCCCCTCTCCGGAGCCCCAAACGGACTCCAGATCTGGCCTCCCGATGAAGAACAGGAGGTGAGGGAGGCTCCGTATCGTGGAACATGATAATTTTTTCCCTCTGCTTTTTCTGGAAATATGTGATTTTATAGCGTCAGTTTCAGGGTCTGCGGGGCCACCAGGTGGGGACAACCCATGCGGGCGCGCCTGGGGGGCAGGCGCACTCTAGTGGGTTGTGCCCACCCAGGTGCCCCCCTCAGGTGGCTCTTGGCTCCAGAAATTCTGTTTTATTGTATAGAAAGTCCTTGCAACGTTTCGTTCCATTCCGAGAACTTTTATTTCTGCACAAAGACAACACCATGGTAGTTCTGCTGAAAACAACGTCAGTCCGGGGTTAGTTTCATTCAAATTGTGCAAATTAGAGTCCAAAACAAGAGGAAAAGCATTAGGAAAAGTAGATACGTTGGAGACGTATCACAGGTGGGTAGAGGGATGGCCAGGCCAGCGGAAGGAGTAGGGTGGGCCGGTGAAGCCTGTGCGACATCACAACCGGCCACAAGAGGAGGGACCACGCAGTCCCGCCGATGCTGGTTTAGGCAGTTGGAGCAGGAAGATCAGAGATTGAAGAAGCACGTCGGCCGTTGGATGGACATCCAATAGTCACTGCTGCTAGAATCATTTGTTGACTATAAGTTGACAAAGCCTTGCGTAAACAAGCCAGCCTCGAAATTTGTGGCGTGTACAACCCATTTGCTATTATTTTTATAATTTAGAGCCCATTTGCTAATTCATATGGAATTTATTGCAGTCGATTTTCCATTTTTAGAATTGCTGCCCATTTTTTGGTCAGTACCAAGGTTAAAATTTTGAACTAAAAATATGCAACATTTTAAAAATTCGCTAATTTTTGCTAGGGAACAAAATATTTTTAATCCAAAATTAGTAGAAATACTAAAACAAATTTGAAATAAAGTAATACTATATTATGTTAAATCCAATGAATTATAAAATATTAGTGAAGAATAAAAACAAAAAACAAAATTAATTGCCCATTTGCTACATATTTTTTGGAATTTGCAACCCCTTTCATATTGCTTTTAACATTACTGCCCATACTCTCTGGCCAGGCCGGAATGCATCCCTCCTCGTCTTAAAATATTTCCAGCCCAGTAAGTCGGATAAAACAAATATGCCTAGCTTGGGTATTCTTCAAAAAGAAATAATGGGCTACCTATTTTTCCAAAGAAAAGTTGTTGGGCTATTCATGTTGTTAGACGGGCCACAGAGACCGCACAACCCAGTTTATAGCCTGCTCCTCTGAACAAATCCTAAAAAAAACGTTGTGCAATTCTGTCGTTAATTGACTATATGTTAACAACGATGTGGGTCCCAGATATCAGAAGGGTGAATTAGAGTAAAAAATCGAGGGGTGCATCTGAGTAGTAAAGATGCGCTTGCTTGTGTTCGGGAGTGGACCTGGTGGGTCGTGATGTCTACTACGCAACCTTCTTTTTGTAGACGTTGTTGGGCCTCCAAGTGCAGAGTTTTGTAGGACAGTAGCAATTTTCCCTGAAGTGGATGACCTAAGGTTTATCAATATGTGGGAGGCGTAGGATGAAGATAGTCTCTCTCAAACAACCCTGCAACCAAATAACAAAGAGTCTCTTCTGTCCCCAACACACCCAATACAATGGTAAATTGTATAGGTGCACTAGTTCGGCGAAGAGATGGTGATACAAGTGTAATATGGATGGTAGACATAGGTTTTTGTAATATGAAAAAATAAAAACAGCAAGGTAACTAGTAACAAAGTGAGCAAAAACGATATTGCAATGCTTAGAAACAAGGCCTAGGGTTCATACTTTCACTAGTGCAAGTTCTCTCAACAATGATAACATAATTAGATCATATGACAATCCCTCAACATGCAACAAAGAGTCACTCCAAAGTCACTAGTAGTGGAGAGTAAATGAAGAGATTGTTGTAGGGTACGAAACCACCTCAAACTTATTCTTTCTAATCGATCTATTGGGCTATTCCTGTAAGTGTCACAAACAACCCTAGAGTTCGTACTAAAATAACACGTTAAGATACACATCAACCGAAACCCTAATGTCACCTAGATACTCCAATGTCACCACAAGTATCCGTGGGTTTGATTATATGATATGCATCACACAATTTCAGATTCATCTATTCAAACCAACACAAAGAACTTCAAAGAGTGCCCCAAATTTTCTACTAGAGAGTCAAGACGAAAACATGTGCAAATTGAGGGAGTCCTGGATTAGGGGGTATCCGGACAGCCGGACTATATACTTTGGCCGGACTGTTGGACCGTGAAGATACAAGACTCAAGACTTCGTCCCGTGTCCGGATGGGACTCTCCTTTGCGTGGAATACAAGCTTGGCGATCAGGATATTATATTTCCTTCTTTGTAACCGACTCCATGTAAACCCTAGCCCTCTCCGGTGTCTATATAAACCGGAGGGTTTAGTCCTTAGGGACAGAATCATAATCATCATAGGCTAGATTCTAGGGTTTAGCCTCTACGATCTTGTGGTAGATGAACTCTTGTAACACCCATATCATCAATATCAATCAAGCAGGAAGTAGGGTTTTACCTCCATCGAGAGGGCCCAAACCTGGGTAAAACATCGTGTCCCTTGCCTCCTGTTACCATTAGCCTTAGACGCACAGATCGGGACCCCCTACCCGAGATCCGCCGGTTTTGACACCGACATTGGTGCTTTCATTGAGAGTTCCTCTATGTCGTCGCTGCAAGGCCTGATGGCTCCTTCAATCGTCAACAACAACATGGTCCAGGGTGAGACTTTTCTCCCCGGACAGATCTTCGTGATCGGTGGCTTCGCACTGCGGGCCAATTCGCTTGGTCATCTGGAGCAGATCGACAGCTACGCCCCTGGCCATCAGGTCAGGTTCGGAAACCTAAACTACACGGCCGATGTCCGCGGAGACTTGATCTTCGACGGATTCGGGCCTATGCCAGTAGCGCCGGACAGTGACGATGAGCACGGCTTAGACCTGTTGTCGGACAATGCTCGAGATATCGCCCCTGCAGGAGCCCCGGACCTAAATCCGGGGCAGATTGCATTGCCCGAGGACGGTTGGATGGACCCCGCCCCGGAGGCCGCACACCCATCGGCGATGGAGCCGAACACAGACTTCACCCCCAAGGAAGCCTGTGACACCGGACCCCCAGACTCGTATCCAGCTGTAGGTTCCAGTCCGCGCACTCCCGAGCCCGCCGAACCTGGTTGGGCTCTGGTAATGGAGTTCACCGCCGCGGATATCTTCCAGTACTCGCCCTTTGGCGACATGCTGAACTCATTAAAGTCTCTCTCTTTGTCAGGAGACTCTTGGCCGAACTATGTCCGGCTCAAGGGGGAGGAAGGTGACGAAGAAATTCGTTGCCCACCCACCACCCACTTCGTAGCCACTGTCGATGATGTATCAGAAATGCTTAACATCGACTCCGATGGCACCGACGGTATGGACGTCGGCGCAGGAGACGATTCAGAACCAATGGGGCGCTGGACTGCCACCTCGTCATACGATATATACATGGTGGATACGCCTAAGGAGGATGACAGCGACAAACCGGAGGATAAAACCCCCGGACAAAAGCCAAAACGACGGTGCAGACGCTGCTCCAAGTCCAGCAATAGTAAAAATAGCGATAACAGCGCTAGAAAGATCGACACCCTAGTCAACTCCGAAGGCAACAACGACCGCACAGGAGGCACAACAACACTTTTAGGCGAAAAGTATAAATATAGCCTCCATAATTAAAATAACATTGTCTTTACAATGACACGATTTGTCACTCGAACATGACATTTTTCGAGCACTGAGCCTCTATTAAGCGAGCACCTTCTGCTACCTGCTCCAAGATGTGCTCGGCCGGATCCTAGTCCCCCGCCGGATTCTGGGCCGCAACGATGGTGGCCTCCATATCTGTCCAATATGCTTTAACACGGGCAAGAACCATTCGTGCACCCTCTATGCACGCTGACCTCTTCATGGCATCGACCCGCGGTACAGCACCAAGGAATTGTTGCACTAAACCAAAATAACTGTCCGGCTTAGGCCCCTTCAGCCATAGATGGTCTATTACAGACCGCATTGTAAGACCGGACAACCCGTGGAGCTCGGCTAGAGCAGCCATCCTCTCACTCAAAGGCAATGTGCGCATTGGAGCATTGAACTGCGACCAGAACAACTTTTCCACTTCATCATCTTTTTGATCCTTGAAAAACTTGGCTGCATCAGCCGTACTCTTCGCCAAATCCGCATAGGCGTCTGTACGACTCCAGTTCGATCAAGAGGAGCATACTTTGGATCTAAAAACTTCATCCGCAACAAATAAGGGTTTCTAGCCGCGATTTCCTTGGCCTGTCGAAGCTCCTCCCGCGCATCCCTAATCTCGGAACGCGTCTCCTTGGCCGCATCAAGAGCCTTTTTCAGGTCAGCCGCATTAGCCTTATTATCTTTTTCAAGGAGCTCAAACCGGTCGGCGGCATTTTTCAGCTCCACAACCATCTCGGCTATCTTTTCTTCGCTCCGGTGATGAGCAGGTTGTTCGGCTCTCAACTCTTCGGCCGCCTTCAGGGCAGCCGCATTCCTAGCACGGACTTGTTCTTTGGCCAGGGCAAGTTCCGCCCTCAGCGCTTCCACGACAGCAGCACCGTCTGCAGTCCAAACATATAACATTAGCATTACGCTCCTCTCAGTTTTTCCTACAAAAAATAATAAGGAAAGCAAAGCACATACCTTGTGACTCGTTAAGCCGCTCGTTCATCAGTGTGATATCGGCATAAATAGCTCCAATCTGCCTCCTTAGTTTGGCAACTTCAATGGACCGGTCGGCTACCGGATCCTTAGACACCTGCGCATAAATACAGGGCGATCATTACTTACACAATATGATCCTCCGTTTGCCGCCTAGGGCGGACAACCAGAGTCTCAGGGGCTACTATCCATATGGAGCACACCTGGCGTGTGCGTCACAGCCAAAAATTATGCATTTTTCATTACATACCTCGAAGCCTCTGAGCAAGCTCGTAAAGGCTTCATTCAACCCGCTTGTGGCGAATGAAATCTTCTGGAGCACCGTGCTCATTAATGAACGGTGCTCCTCCGAGAGATCAGCTCGCTCCAGAAGGACCGTCAGTGTGTCCGGTTGGACGCCAAATTATGCCGGACCCTTTTTATCGCCCCCCGTGGGAGCTGAACGCTCCGAGCTCAAGGCGGCCGAAGTATTAGCTTCTGGCTTCGGCAGGTCTGGACTCCTCCATGATGACACCTCGGGGTCGCCCGCCTCATAGGCGGAGAGGTTGGTGGGGTCTCACTCTCCATCATCTCCGGAAGGAGATCCCCCGAAGACGAACTCTGTCGAGAAGAGCTGCTAGCCGGACTGCAAAGAATGGATCCTGGTTATTGTTCTCGGAGAAGGAAGTAGTACCTTCGTATTTACGATCAACTTAGAGCTCGGCTGAGGGCTGGCCCGTTGGTGGGCGTGGCGCGGTGAGGATGCCCTTCGGGGCAGGGCCCCCTAGTGAAGCTTTCTTCCCTTGTCTGGGCACCTCCGTCTCCAAGTCTTCGGAGGCAGCCCTCTTCTTCCCATGAGGGGAGGAGGCCTTAGAGTCCCCTCCCCAGCTATCCTCCTTTGGGGAGGTAGCAATTCCCCCGGTTTGGATGCGCAATGTGTGAAGTTCTGCTTCTCTGTTCTTCCCTTCGTCTTTCCCTGAGGGCACTTTACTTAGCACATGACCAAGCATCTTGGCTATGGCAGGACTTGGAGAGCCCTCGGGAAGTGGCGTCGGACACCTGATTCTCTCCGCCTTGCTGAGCCATTCCTGGCCACGGAGGATTTTCAGAATAATGACTATGACAAAAATAGACGAAGTGTTCGGTTTCTGGGCTACTTACTTGGGCATCTGGGTGATTGCAGCTCAGGCCCGCATCCTCGATGGTATCCGGACACTTTATTTGTGGTCCGAAGAATAATTTACACATCCCTTCGAACGCCAGGCTGAAGAAGTGCAGAATAGTCCGCAGACCCTCCGGATTGAACTCCCACATCCGGAGAGGCCGGCGTTTGGATGGCAACATCCGTCGGATTAGCATTACCTGAATTATGCTGACAAGGCTAATGTCCCTCTCAAGAAGCTCCTGGATACGGCTCTGCAATGTTGGTACATCACTAGCAGGTCCCCAATCCCGTCCTATATTGGTCCATGACGCCAGTTGAGAAGGAGGGATCGAACGGAAGTCGGGGGCAGCCACCCACTATGTGCCTCTGGGAGCCGTGATGTAAAACCAATTCCGCTGCCATAGATCGGACACCTCTGGGAAGGAGCCCTCTGGCCATGGGGCGCTGGCATTCCTGCCTATCACAGCACCTCCACACTCTGCGTGTTGCCCCTCAGTCATCTTCGGCTTCACATTGAAGGTCTTGAGCCATAAGCCGAAGTGTGGAGTGACATGGAGAAAAGCTTCGCACACAATGATGAACGACGAGATATGGAGGATAGCGTCTGGAGCTAGATCGTGAAAATCTAACCCGTAATAGTACATGAGCCCTCTCACAAATGGATCGAGGGTAAAGCCCAAGCCGCAGAGGAAGTGAGAAACAAATACGACGCTCTCGTTGGGCTCGGGTGTAGGGATGACCTGCCCTGGAGTAGGAAGCATGTGCTTGATGTCAGCGGTCAGATATCTGACCTCCCTAAGCTTCACAATGTCCTCCTCTGTGACTGAGGAGGCCACCCACCGGCCTTGAAGGTTGGATTCGGACATAGTGGAGGATCCGGGGTGCTTGAACTTGGGTTTCCGGTGTTAGAACTCGAGATACGAAAAGGCGCAAGGGTGGTGGAAAAGAGGGTTAGGCCTCAACCCCTTTGTAAAGGGGGTGAATATCAAGCGCCCTCAGCGTAACCGCTTGGGACTTGCCTAAAAACACGGAGTCATACCAATAGCCGTCATGGGGTTGCATGCTCCTGTATTGATTGAAAATCCCGTGATAAGGGGAAGCACGATCTCTGCTTTGGCAGGATGTGCCAATAAAGCCGCCTCGCAATGCATATCGAGGCAGGCCAAGAAAAACTGGTTCGTGTTGGACCAGAGCACGACGTAAGAGCACACCGTACAAAAATTGCCAGCAGATCAGATTTATGAAGTGCTATGCTCTCTACAAAGGTGTGCAGAAATTATCTCGCAAAGCCAGACACAATCATCGATCTACTTTGGAGTATTCGGAGATGGAACCCGCCTTGCTATTCCGAAGACAAAACTGTGCGCCGGACTCATTGTCATTGAAGCCTGGTTCAGGGGCTACTGTGGGAGTCCTGGATTAGGGGGTATCCGGACAGCCGAACTATATACTTTGGACGGACTGTTGGACCATGAAGATACAAGACTCAAGACTTCATCCCGTGTCCGGATGGGACTCGCCTTTGCATGGAAGACAAGCTTGGCGATCAGGATATTATATTTCCTTCTTTGTAACCGACTCCATGTAAACCCTAGCCCTCTCCGATGTCTATATAAAACGGAGGGTTTAGTCCTTAGGGACAGAATCATAATCATCATAGGCTAGCTTCTAGGGTTTAGCCTCTATGATCTCGTGGTAGATCAACTCTTGTAACACCCATATCATCAATATCAATCAAGCAGGAAGTAGGGTTTTACCTCCATCGAGAGGGCCCAAACCTGGGTAAAACATCGTGTCCCTTGCCTCCTGTTACCATTAGCCTTAGACGCACAGATAAGGACCCCCTACCCGAGATCCGCCAGTTTTGACACCAACACAAACCCCTATGCATAAGTTCACAAGGTCACAGAAGCCGAAAGTTGATCACCAAAACATACATCAAGTAGATCACGTGAATATCCCATTGTCAGCACAGATAAGCACATGCAAGACATACATCAAGTGTCCCCAAATCCTTAAAGAGTCAATCTAATAAGAGAACTTCAAGGGGAAAACTCAATCCATTACAAGAAGGTAGAGGGGGAGAAACATTGTCGGTGTCAAAACCGGCAGATCTCGGGTAGGGGGTCCCAAACTGTGCGTCTAGGCGGATGGTAACAGGAGACAAGGGACACGATGTTTTTACCCAGGTTCGGGCCATCTCGATGGAGGTAAAACCCTACTCCTGCTTGATTAATATTGATGATATGGGTAGTACAAGAGTAGATCTACCATTAGATCAGAGAGGCTAAACCCTAGAAGCTAGCCTATGGTATGATTGTTGTTCGTCCTATGGACTAGAACCCTCCGGTTAATATAGACACCGGAGAGGGCTAGGGTTACATAGAGTCGATTACAATGGGAGGAGATCTACATATCCGTATCGCCAAGCTTGCCTTCCACGCCAAGGAAAGTCCCATCCGGACACGGGACGAAGTCTTCAATCTTGTATCTTCATAGTCCAGGAGTCCGGCCAAAGGTTATAGTCCGGTCATCTGGACACCCCCTAATCCAGGACTCCCTCAAACATCATAAGATCCAACTATAATATCAAAGCTCACGGTACATCAAGATCATGCCAAATCAAGAACACGAGAGAGAGCAATCAAACACATAGCTACTGGTACATACCCTCAGCCCCAAGGGTGAACTACTCCCTCCTTGTCATGGAGAGCGTCGGGATGATGAATATGGCCACTCTTGAAGGATTCCCCATACGGTAGGGTGCTGGAACAGGCTCTCCATTGGTTTTTCGTGGCTATAGAGGCTTGCGGCGGCAGAACTCCTGAACTAGGTTTATTTCTGGGGGTTCCTATATTTATAGGAATTTTTGGCGTCGAGAACAAGTCAGGGGGGTCCACGAGGAGCCCACAAGACCAGAGGGCGCCCCTAGGGGGCTAGGGGGTGCCCTCCACCCTTGTGGACGCCCAGTGGCTCTTCTAGCCTAACTCTTTTTCTTCGGGGGCTTCTTCTGGTCCATAAAAATCACCGTAAATTTTTAGCTCGTTTGGACTCCGTTTGATACTCCTTTTCTGCGAAACTCAAAAACAAGGAAAAAACAA
Organism: Triticum aestivum; assembly: GCF_018294505.1. Lineage (NCBI taxonomy): Eukaryota > Viridiplantae > Streptophyta > Magnoliopsida > Poales > Poaceae > Triticum > Triticum aestivum. The sequence goes on along the minus strand of NC_057810.1, from coordinate 204,818,354 downwards.
AAACTTGCACTGGGCTCTAGGTTAATAGGTTAGTCCCAATAGCATATAAATGCATATAAATCATCCAAGATTTATAATATAATACCATGGAATAGTAAAAAATTATAGATATGTTGGACACGTATCAAGCATCCCCAAGCTTAATTCCTACTCGTCCTCGAGTAGGTAAATGATTAAAACAAAAAAATTGATGTGGAATGCTACCTAACATATTTATCCATGTAATATTCTTTATTGTGGCATGAATGTTTAGATCCATAAGATTCAAAACAAATGTTTAATATTGACATAAAAACAATAATACTTGAAGCATACTAACAAATCAATTATGTCTTCTCAAAATAACATGGCCAAAGAAAATTATCCCTACAAAATCATATAGTCTGGCTATGCTCCATCTTCATCACACAAAATATTCAAATCATGCACAACTGGTACGTCTCCAACGTATCTATAATTTCTGATTGTTCCATGCTATTATATTATCTGTTTTGGATGTTTAATGGGGTTTAATATGCTCTTTTATATTTTTTTGGGACTAACCTATTAACCGAAGGCCCAGTGCCATTTTCTGTTTTTTACCTGTTTTAGAGTTTTGCATAAAAGGAATACCAAACGGAGTCCAAACGGAATGAAACCTTCGCGATGATCTTTCTTGGACCGAAAGCAAACCAGAAGACTTGGAATTGAAGTCGGAGACGCAACAAGGCGTCCACGAGGCAGGAGGGAGCGCCCAAGGGGGTAGGCGCGCCCCCACCCTCGTGGGCCCCTCGTAGCTCCACCGACCTAGTTCTTTCACCTATATATACTCTTATACCCTAAAAAAATCAGGGGGAGCCACGAAACTACTTTTCCACCGCCGCAACCTTCTATACCCGTGAGATCCCATCTTGGGGCCTTTTTCGTCAATCTGCTAGAGGGGGAATCAATCATGGAGGGCTTCTGCATCAACACCATTGCCTCTCCGATGAAGCATGAGTAGTTTACCACAGACCTTCGGGTCCATAGTTATTAGCTAGATGGCTTGTTCTCTCTCTATGATTCTCAATACAAAGTTCTCCTCGATGTTCTTGGAGATCTATTCGATGTAATACTCTTTTGCGGTGTGTTTGCCGAGATCCGATGAATTGTGGATTTATGATCAAGATTATCTATGAATATTATTTCGTTCTTCTCTGAATTCTTATATTCATGATTTGATATCTTTGCAAGTCTCTTTGAATTATCGGTTTAGTTTGGCCTACTAGATTGATCTTTCTTGCCATGGGAGAAGTGCTTAGCTTTGGGTTCAATCTTGTGGTGTCCTTTCCCAATGACAGTAGGGGCAGAAAGGCATGTATTGTATTGTTGCCATCGAGGATAATAAGATGGGGTTTATATCATATTTCTTGAGTTTATCCCTCTACATCATGTCATCTTGCTTAATGCGCTACTCTGTTCTTATGAACTTAATACTCTAGATGCATGCTGGATAGCGGTCGATGTGTGGAGTAATAGTAGTAGATGCAGGCAGGAGTCGGTCTACCTTACACGGACGTGATGCCTATGTTCATGATCATTGCCTTAGATGTCATCATAATTATGTGATTTTCTATCAATTGCTCGGCAGCAATTTGTTCACCCACCGTAATACATGCTATCTCGAGAGAAGCCACTAGTGAACCCTATGGCCCCCGGATCTCTTTTCCATATTATTAAATCTCTTTTCCATATTATTGAATCTCGTTTACTATTTTACAATCTTTACTTTCCAATCTATACATCAAAAATACCAAAAATATTTACTTTACTATCTCTATCAGATCTCACTTTTGTGAGTGACCGTGAAGGGATTGACAACCCCTTTATCGCGTTGGTTGCAAGTTCTTGATTGTTTGTGCAGGTATTCGGTGACTTGTGCGTCGTCTCCTACTGGATTGATACCTTGGTTCTCAAAACTTAGGGAAATACCTATGCTACTTTGCTGCATCACCCTTTCCTCTTCAAGGGAAAACCAACACAAGCTCGAGAGGTAGCTACAACCCCGATGACAAGCCAAGCAATTTTTTCATACTTCTGATGTTCTCAAACCTTTTCAACTTTCACGCAATACATGAGCATGAGCCATGGACATAGCACTATAGGTGGAATAGAATATGGTGGTTGTGGAGAAGACAAAAAGAAGGAGATAGTCTCACATCAACTAGGTGTATCAACAGGCTATGGAGATGCCCATCAATAGATATCAATGTGAGTGATTAGGGATTGCCATGCAACAGATGCACCAGAGCTATAAGTTTATGAAAGCTCAAAAAGAAACTAAGTAGGTGTGCATCCAACTTGCTTGCTCACGAAGACCTAGGGAAATTTGAGGAAGCCCGTCATTGGAATATACAAGTCAAGTTCTATAATGAAAAGTTCCCACTAGTATATGAAAGTGACAGGAGACTCTCTATCATGAAGAACATGGTGCTACTTTGAAGCACAAGTGTGGATAGTAACATTGTCCCTTCTCTATTTTTCTCTCTTTTTTTGTTTTTTTTGTTTGGGCTCTTTGGCCTTTTTTATTTTGGGCTCTTTGGGCTCTTTTTTTGGGGGCTCTTTGGCCTCTTTTATTTTTAAGTCTGGAGTCTCATCTCTACTTATGGGAGAATCATAGCCTCCATCATCCTTTCCTCACATGGGACAATGCTCTAATAATGATGATCATCACACTTTTATTTACTTACAACTCAACAATTACAACTCGATACTTAGCACAAAGTATCACTCTATATGGATGCCTCCGGCGATGTACCTGAATGTGCAATGACTCAAGAGTGACACGTATGAAAATTATGAACGGTGGCTTTGCCACAAATACTATGTCAACTACATGATGAAGCGTGTCATAATAAATGGAACGGTGGAAAGTTGCATGGCAATATATGTCGGAATGGCTATGGAAATGCCATAATAGGTAGGCATGGTGGCTGTTTTGAGGAAGGTATATTGTGGGTGTGTGGTATCGACGAAAGTTGCGCGGTACTACAAAAGCTAGAAATGGTGGAAGGGTGAGAGTGTGTATAATCCATGGACTCATCATTAGTCATAAAGAACTCACATACTTATTTCAAAGTCTATTAGCTATCGAAACAATTTACTACGCAGATGCTCCTAGGGGGATAGATTGGTAGGAAAAGACCATCACTCGTCCCCGACTGCCACTCATAAGGAAGACAATAAATAAATAAATCATGCTCCGACTTCATCTCATAACAGTTCACCATACGTGCATGCTACGGGAATCACAAACCTCAACAAAAGTATTTCCACAATCCATAATTACTCACTAGCATGACTCTAATATCACCATCTTTATATCTCAAAACAATCATAGGGAATCAAACTTCTCATAGTATTCAATGCACTTTATATGGAAGTTTTTATTATATCCCTCTTGGATGTCTATCATATTAGGACTAAATTTATAACCTAAGCAAATTACCATGCTGTTTAGAGAGACTCTCAAAGTAATATAAGTGAAGCAGGAGAGTTCATTGATTTCTTCAAAATAAAATCACCATCGTGCTCTAAAAATATATAAGTGAAGCACTAGAGCAAACGACAAACTACTCCAAAAGATATAAGTGAAGATCAATGAGTAGTCGAATAATTATGCAACTATGTGAAGACTCTCTAACATTTAAGAGTTTTAGATCTTAATGTTTTATTCAAACAACAAGCAAAGAAAAATAAAATGACATTGCAAGGATAACACATATCATGTGAAGAGGCAAAAACTTAGGCTCAACCAAAACTGACCGATAGTTGTTGAATAAGAAAGGTGGGATGCCAACCGGGGCATCCCCAAGCTTAGGTTCTTGAGAATTCTTGAAATATTAATTAGGGATGCCTTGGGCATTCCCAAGCTTGAGCTTTTTTGTCTCCTTAATTCCTATCATATCACGGTTTCCCTAAATCTTAAAAATTTCATCCACACAAAACTCAACAAGAACTCTAGGATAAGTTAGTATAAATCCATGCAAAACCTTATCAAAATCACTAAAATTATAATTTGACATTGCATACTAAATGCCTCTGCATATTTAATACTCCCATCCTCGAATAGAATCATTAAACAAGAAAACATATGCAAACAATGCAAACATAACAACAATCTGTCTAAACAGAACAGTCTGTAAAGAATGCAAGAGGAATCATACTTTCCTAACTCCAAAAATTCTGAAAAATTACCAAACTGTAGAGTATTTGTTGTTACTCATTGTGTAAAAATTTCAAGATTTTATCTTGTTCTTACTATATATTCACCAATATTCAAAACATAACAGCAAACTTTCTGATTTCTAACAACAACACATAGACTTGCAAAATAAGAATGGTAAAGGCTATACTTGACCTTTTTATTGAACTAAAAGATAGAAAACATGTCTCTGAATAACATCAAGCAAATATAAACAAAAGAAAATGATTCACTCGTCCCCGACTGCCACTCATAAGGAAGACAATAAATAAAACAAATCATTCACTTTGATACTCTCAAGAAAAGATTCATAATTTTTCTCACATGATGCCTGATGTACCCTATCATTTCTACAATTTATATTAAGCAATATAAGCCATAGAAACTAGAAAACAAGCAAACTATGCATCAAAAACAAAATCTGTCAAAAATAGAACAAACTGTAAAGATTTGAATTGAAATCGTACTTCGGTAACTCCAAAAATTCTGAAACATTAGGACAATCTATAAAATTTGTATATCAATCTTGTGTAAAAATTCAGATCAAAATCACGTTTCAGTGAATCTTCAAAATTCCTGGACTAGGAGCAAAAGTTTTTGTTTTTGCATACAATCAAGTCAACTATCATCCATACTATTCTAAAGGTTTTACTTGGCACTTTATTGAAACAAAAGCTATAAAGCATGATTACTGCAGTAGCTTAATCATGTGAACACACAAAAATAGTAAGTGTAAATATTGGGTTGTCTCCCAACAAGCGCTTTTGTTTAATGGCTTTCTAGCTAGACATGATGATTTCAATGATGCTAACATGAAAGATAAGAATTGAAACATAATGGGAGCATCATGAAGTATATGACTATCACATTTAAGTCTAACCCACTTCCTATGCATAGGGATTTTGTGATCAAACAATTTATTGAGCAAGAATCAACTAGCATAGGAAGGCAAAACAAGCATAACTTCAAGATCTTCAACACATAGAGAGGAAACTTGATATTATTGCAACTCCTACAAGCATATATTACTCCCTCATAATAATTTTTACTAGCATCATGAATGAATTCAACAATATAACCATTACTAAATAAACTCATGACCTCTCACTTTTATCATTATAATAAGATTCAACACCCTCCAAAATAGTCGGATCATTACTTCATAAAGTTTACACTCTTCCAAACCCACTTTCATCAATATAATCATCGTAAATAGGAGGCATGTTATCATCATGATAAATTTGCACATCAAAACTTGGGGGACTAAAATTATCATCTTCACTAAACATAGCATCCCCAATCTTGGGAAAAACATTAATTGCAGCAAATAAATTCTCAAACATGTCATTATCATCAGACATAGCATTTCCAAGCTTATGCCTTTGCATATCATAAGCATAATCACTTTCATCATTAATAGTATGTATGACACCAATAGTATAGCAATTATTATCATCACAAGTTTCAAGATTGGTGCCAAAAAGATTCTCAAGATTATAAAAAGTATTGATACGTCTCCAACGTATCTATAATTTATGAAGTATTCATGCCATGTTTATAATATTTTTACATGATTTTGGTATGATTTGATTATAACTAACCCGGACTGACGCTGTTACCATGCTGGTGTTTTTGTGCAGAAATAAAAGTGGTCAGAATGCGCTGAAAACCAACGGAGAATATTTTTGTAAAATATAAAAATATTGTAATAAAAAGCTAACGGAGGGGAGTCTTGAGGCCACCACGAGGGTGGGGGCACGCCCTACCCCCCGGGAGGGTGCTCCTACCTCGTGGACGCCCCGTGGGCCCCCTTGATGTGAAACTGACGCCAACCCTTCCTATAAATCCTAAAAACCCCATAACAGAAGAGAGACCAGAAGTTCCACCGCCGCAAGCCTCTGTAGCCACGAGAAATCAATCTAGGCCCTATTTGGCACCCTGTCGGAGGGGGCCATCATCACCAGAGGCCATGAGGGAGGATCTTGGAGGGGTCATCATCGCCATGAAGGCCAAGGACCAGAGGGAGAACATCTCCCCAACCAGGGGGGAGGACATGGAGGAAGAAGCACAAGGGGAGAACCTCTCCTCCTCTCTCTCGGTGGCGCCGGAGTGCCATCAGGAGGGGAATAATCACCATGGTGATCGTCTTCATCAACATCGCCATCATCATCACCATCCTCATCTCTTTTACGCGGTCCACTCTCCCGCACCCTGTTGTAATCCCTACTTGAACATGGTGCTTTATGCCACATATTATGATCCAATGATGTGTTGCCATCCTATGATGTTTTGAGTAGATATCCTTTGTCTTTGGGTTGATTGATGATCTAGATTGGTATGAGTTGTATGTTTTATTTTGGTGTTGTCCTATTGTGCCCTCAGTGTCATGCAAGCGTGAGGGATTCCCGTTGTAGGGTGTTGCAATACATTCATGATTCGCTTATAGTTGGTTGCTAGAGTGACAAAAGCTTAAACCCGGGTAAGGGGGTTGTTGCGTATGTGATAAAGGGGACTTGATATGTTAATGCTATGGTTGGGTTTTACCTTAATGATCTTTAGTAGTTGCTTGTGGGGACTTGAGAGAATATTGATCTTACCTTTAGCTCCGTGTGGGTTCGACACTCCATACTTAACACTTCCACCTTTGGAAATTGCTACGATTATTCCCTGCACTTGGGGATTATCAAGCTCTTTTCTGGTGTCATTCTGGGGAGCAATAGCATGGGGTTGATATTTTTGTGTATACACGCCCCACACATGTTCAGATTTCAAGGTGCACTAAGTTATTGCATGCGATGATTAAGGCTATTCATAGTGGTGGTATCTTAGCTAGTATCATGCACTCGGGAATAGCAAACATGCTGATGTGTCAAAGAATTAAAAAAGAGAGGGGGGTTAGAGTAACATAGGTAGATACCGTATCATGTTAAATGCTATGCTACTTTGTGTCATGCATGGCACTATAAAGGTACTAGTATCATACACTAGTATCATGCACATGATACTAGTATATGATACTTTCCACTATGAGTAGCCTAAAGAGAATATTGACTAATGCATGTAAAAATTCTTTGTCATTTAATGTTCATGCATGCATGCAATGCGATAATGCATTGGTAAACACATTTTTTTTGTGAAGAACGAGAGCATTAGTTGAGCACTTTTGCGGACTACAAAAACTATTCCACCGCCTGTATCTTGGTAAGAGTAGATGAAAATTTTGAATCGGGCCCTTTAAAATAGAAGGGAGGTAGTAGTACTCTTATAGCTAACCTTGTTGTGATGACTATATTCGACATGTCACGCACCTGGACGAAGGACCTAGTCTGCATTATTCATATAAGTTTTGTCTGAAGTCAATGTACCTCTACTTTGACCAAACTTATAGAAAAACGTATCAACATTCACAATGTCAAATCAATATTTTTATACTCATTATGAAATGCAGTTTCATCAATTATATATTTGGTATTGTAGATATTGATATTTTTAATATAAATTTGGTCGAACTTTGCAATCTTTGACTTGACACAAATCTTAGGCGGAGTAAAAAGGACCAGAGGGAGTATCATGCATCCGGAGTAGCCAAAAAAATTACTCATTTGTAACCATCCGAAGTCTCAAAGGGTGCGACCGCCCAAGGGAGGCGAAGGTCACGGGAGGTGCAACAGTTGACGGAATTAAGTGAAACTACATGCATGTGTCGGCATGGCATGCGAACACGCAGAAGCTATACCGTCTGGCCTATAATGTAGGTCTAGTAGACATGACATCTAGTGGGTCCCGCATAGTACTCGAGAACTCTTTGGGGGCATGCAGCTGTTTATCCACCGGGCAAGCCACCACCCAAAGTTGTTTGCACGCCCTACTCGTCCCCGTCTTCTACCTTACAACAGTTTTCTCCCAGTCGTCCCATTCTTTCACATTACACCAGTTCCACTTCTCCTAACATGCCTCCAAAATCCATGGCCTCCCAAATATCCATGATCAACGGTGAGACAAGGTTAGAACCATCACCGGCGATGAGTTCATCGTCATCTACACCTGTACATCCATGATGGTGGAAGCATGCCTTGGTCACTTCCTACACATGTTCGAAAGTTCAATGGATGAGTGGGTCACTGGGCTAGATGTGGAGTACACCTTAGTCCTGGAAAAGGAGAAGCTTCTAAAGGAGGAAGAGATGAAGAAGCCCGCCATGATCCAGGTTTGCGTACATAACGTGTGCTTGGTCTACCACATATGCCATGCCGACGTTAGGTGCTAGGATTTTGAGGTCTTCCTCAAGGACGAAAGAGTGAAATTTGTTACTATAGACTTTACGAATGACATGAATGTCCTAGGTCGGATAGGCCTCGTTGTAGGCCAGCCCTTTGATTTCCAGAAGGTAAGCCTAGTGTCCTTCTCTTAGCCTTCAATGTTGACCTGGAAACAACCATGATTGATCCTTCGTACGATGAACTAAAGAAACCCCACCCCAAGTTTCATCATGCATGGGATTCGAAGACACTAGATGAAGATCACATCATGTATGCAACAATGGATGCCTACCTTTGTTTAAATATCTACAAGGGTTGGACGAATAAGCAGAGCCCAGTGTCCGGTTCAAGCAAAGACGTATCGGTGAAGAGGAAAAGGAAGAGGGATGACGACGAGGACTCCGAGTAAGGTGGCAGTGTTGTTGCTCATGCTGATTCTATTGCAGTGTCAAGCGGACTAGTTGCTTAGTTTTATTTCAGGGGTGTGTTGTGCTGAGCCCCCGGCAGAACTATGTTAGTATGTTCTTTCTAGTTGTTTGAACTCTTTAGTACGTACTAGTATGGCTTACTACCGTTCTTCTTCTAGTTGGTACTACTACTCATTTCTTCGTGTTCCTACTATACTTAATATGTACTAGTAGTATAATTTGGGTCAGTCGATTTGTGAAAGAAGAAGTTCGCTGGAGCGAAGGAAGAAGACGGCAGAGAAGCTGCCCCAGTATATATATTAGGGTGGCAGGGTGGCCATGATATCTTATGAGTATTGGGTGTGGAATGTAGTTCGTCGAGAAAATGGATCGTACCCAGGGTTAACGGATGCCGGGGGTGGGGCAGAGCATGGCAGTGGCAGGCAGTTCAGGGGAGGGCTGGGCGGAGGTGGCATGCGGTTAGGCCTATGGCAGGCTGGCGGCTCGAAGGTTGAGAGAGAAGATGAACAGTGCATCATTTTCAAAGGATGAAGAAGCCCTTCTAGCCGTCTATGTTGCATCCAATGGTTCACAAAAGTCGACTGGCCCAAATTTTTCCTTCAAATAGCATGACCCACGTGGCATTGAAGGTCTCGAAGGTAGATTCCATGTTCGTACCCGGTTTGCGGGCTCGGCGTGGGCATGACCGGCTTCCGCCGCGAGAACCACCATGCGAGCCTCCTCCACGAGGGCGGAGATGACAATGACATGCTAGCTCCTCCTCGCCTGTGCGCTGGAGCATGCGCTCGTCTTCCTCCTCTTTGTACACTATAGGCATAGACGTGGCTCGACCTGCTCGCATGCTTGGCAGTGCGGCGTCATCACGAGGAGGGACTACAGACAAGGTGAGCGGGTGAGGGGTTGAGATCCTCTGCAGTACCATAAGGTGTTGTGGTGCGGATGACATGTTGGCCCGGGGCCCACATAGCAGCGATGGTACTGCATCGTATAGTACTACAGCGGCTGTACGCATGCGCAACGGCGGCGGCATATTGATGAGTGCACTTATGGGAGCTTGGTTATAGGGTTGGTCAAACCTAAAAGAATACCGTACTAGTACACATAATCCTGTGCAAGCGTGTGCATCACGGTCGCGCTTATACACCACATTAGTTAGCACCGCATCGATACAGAATCCTGTGCAAGCATGTGCACCGTGACCGCGCGGTCGATCGAAAGGTGCGTCACGCATCACGCTGGAAGGACATCGACCGAACCTTTTTGTGTGTGTGAAAACAATCCCCGAATATTACTCTACTTTTTTTGCTGGAAAAGTTCTTCGCACTACAATATTTCCATATATTTGTATTTAGATTCAGTTCGTGATTATTTTGGATTTGGACATTTTAGGTGCCCCCTACAAAAAAATTAATAGAGATTATGTATGTGTAACGGAGAGAGAACGCGTGTATGTGTCTATATGTGTGTTGTGCCGGAAGGGCAATGTGGAGACGGTGTGCGTGTGATAGTCATAGAGACGTGTGAATGTGCAAATGATCATGTATGAGTGAGACATACAGATATGCCGAGATGTTGTGTATACATGAGAGAACGGTCTTCTATTTTGTGTTTTTTGTGTGTGCGTGTCTGTTAGAGAGAGGAGCATCCGTAACCCAACAACCATCTCTCTCAATTCGACCATCCCTCGCACAATCGCATGTAACACATGCATCAAAGCACACATTTTGACACCCTCACCCAACCCCTGCCTGCCTCAAGGACCCTACATCCCTCTCTATCTCCCACACATGATCTCTTCATGAAAACCCTATTTGACATGCATGTACCTCTCCGTCACATACACACCATGTACCAAGCACACACATTTATCTCTCCCTTTATCTCTTTGCCTTGCAAACACACTCCCCATAGTCCTATCTTTGTATCCCACACACGAACTCTCTATATTGCTTAAACATTAACGCACATGATGTATTTGTCTTGGACCATTAGCCTCTCTCGCATGCTCAATATGCACACACATTCTCTCCATAGGTTTGATTTCTCTCAATCACACACACACACACAGCCCCCAGAGCACACTATCCATCCCCATCCAAGGTTATATAGTGACCACTTTCACTTGTGCTTATCTGCATCCCCACATGCACACCATCTTGATCTTCAAGGAGGTCATCGAGAAGAAAAAAGATGACAAGCAGACCACACTAGAGACTGCGGGGCCATTTGGACGTAGGATGATGTGACGATGGCTGAGTAAATCCTTCCCCCCCTCTCTCTCTCCCTCTCCCTCCTTCCCGCACAAAATTACCAATCCCTCGGCCCACAAGATTCCCCTCTAGTCCATGTTCTTTTGAGCTCCGTCATCAAACAATTTGTCTCTTCTCCTTCCACATGTACAAAATCTCGATGGACACGCATCTCACTCCTTATATTAGACGTCTCCATCTTTCTCACAGACCTAACTTCTTCCTCTCTCTCTCTCTCTCTCTCTCTCTTGGTTTCTCTCCTAATCTCTCGCCCACATATATACAATCTTTCCTATCTTCTGTCTCTTTCTTCCACTAGGTGCATATCTTGTGTGTTGAGTGCACGCATCTCTCTCCCGCCATTGATCCATCTTCACAAACTCTCTATGTTTAATTAACACACTGGGGTGTGTCCTAAAAATTGCTTTAGACTGGATCATGTAGAGTTATGGTTGGTTTTGTTGCATCCAACAAATTAGTAATTATGAAATGGATTTAGATTTTCATTTGAGTTGGATTATGTGAATTTGAGCATACTGTGAAGTACTATAGACCTGGTATTCATCTTGGAATTCAACAACGATTCTAAATATTGAATTTTATAAACCATTGCATTCGAAGTCACTAGCTTATTATATTTATTTCACAATTACAACAAATAATTAATGCCAGGACAAACTAAGAAAACAAATGTGTACTCCCTCCATTTTTATTTAAGTCCGCGTATTAGCATTGGTCAAAGTCTAGTTCTGTAAACTCTAACAAAGTTTATAAACAAAAATATTAACATATAATATAACAAATCAATACCATTAGATTCATTATTGAATTTACTTTCACATCATACAGATTTGTTATGGTAAATGTTTATATTTTTTCAATTAACTTGGTCAAACTATAGGAAGTGTGGCTTTACTCAAACCTAATATGCAGAGTAAATAAAAATAGAGGGAGTACAGTACTCATAGCTGCTCAGCCTAGTCACCCAACATGCCAGACAGGGAGTAGGGAGTAGTACAGTGTTAAAAAAATTCATGCCGGCGGCAAAATGTCCCGCTACCATCAAGATCTCCCGTGACTCAGATTCAACCAGTGCAAAGTTAGCATCATACCCTTGGTTGAACAGGCTGACGGATCCTGGTTGGTCGGGGGTGGTTTTGGTAACTTCACGTTCACCCGACCCATCCAACCCCACCCGACACCCAGAGTACTCCTCATCACTCCCCATTTTCTAGCCCCACCGCAAAATTGACTTCTCCATGACACCGCACCACCTTCGTGCCCTCCCCTTGTTCATTGGCGCACTCGTACATCACAGAGCATCCTCATCGGCGACGTCGTATGCCACACTAGATTCGGTCCGCCGTCACCGTCATACACGGAGTTGCTTCCCGGGCGCCGTTTTCCATGGTCTCGAATCTACTTCCCGAAAGCCGACGCCAAGAGCAGCAGCACCACCGTCGTTGACAATGAATTGACTCCCGTTGCCGTCCATGATGCATAGACGACGCCGCGACCATCGTACTCCTCCTCGAGTGGTAATGTGTATATTGATTCTCTTAGCAGTACATGTGCAATCCTGATTATGTTCATACCTACCCTTTAAATTTCTTGGCTGCTGGGTAAAAGTAAATGGTTATAGCATGCACTATCAAACATAATATCATCTTGTAGTTGTGCATCGCTCCTGTATTGCATTGTGCTTGTGTAGGTTCTTCATCTCTAACCAGTAGTGTCGCAAATGATGGAAAGTTTTTTAGAATAGCAGGGAGGTGACCCCCCTGTTCTATTCACTCAAAATGAAACCACAATGTAGTTCTAGCAAAGTTGAAGAGCCACATAGTAGGATATTAGAAATCACTCGTACTAACATGGCACCTGAGTGCTTTAATGTTGCCCACAAGATGCATGAGTATTACTATATTTTTCTTGCCATGTTGAGATTTTAAAACTACGAATGTGAACTTGTAGAGGAGCAATGAAGACCAAATATGGGATGTTGGGGACATCTTCAGGGAATGTGCAAGTTAAAGAGGAATTGCACCGAACCTGTAAAACGAGCTTTGGTAAGTAGTAACAACCTTTCAATTACTTTGACATTGAGAACCTGATTAGTAGTGGTGGATGTTTTGTGTGTCCTTGATGGTTTCGTTAATGACATGGAAGGGAGCCCCTGTCGGCGTTCTGGGAACCAGGGTACCCAGACTTGCCTGCCTGCAGCCCACGGCGTGGCTCCCTTAGCATCCCAGTACGGCCCATCGACTAGACCGCCAAGAAAAGACCCTCGCGAGGGCCCCCAGGCCTTGTGAGGCAGACGACACCAAGACCTCCAGAGGAGCAACCTTCCTAGGTTGCCTCCTGAGGAGCGGAGATTTCTATGCAGGTACCCAGCCTCATGAGGTTACGGTCATGCCAACCGTGACGACCAAGGCCAGACGGGCGCAAAGGAGGCAGTTTCCTCTTTGGTGCTAAGGAGGCAAGGACAGGCGTGGTTCCCGAGGAATCTGCCAAAGGTATGCATCCCGATGCAACAAGACCAGGACCACGGGCGCGGCATGACGGATGTCATCACCGATCCCACCGTTGTGTCACGACTAGAAGCTTTGCAGACAAAGACCACCTTTCGTCAGGATAAGATGTACTACTTGTCCCCTTTCAAATTGGCCACTGTGGGATCCCTTCCCACCTAGGATTCGGGGGAAGAGGATAGAGTCCGCTATAAATATAGGTTAGCCACCACCATGGAAAAGGATGAATGAAGGTCGACTCATTCTCACCCTCAAGCCCTCGCGAGGCATCTCAACCACTGTACTAGTTCATCCACAAACCTTCTCGTGAGGCCAATCCACCACAAAGCAGGAGTAGGGTATTACACCGCAAGGTGGCCCGAACCTAGGTAAACTGTCGTGTTCATCTTCTTCCCCGCTCACGGGATCCGCCGAGGCTAGACTATAGGGCGAGGAGTTGTTGAGCTCGAGGAGTTGAGTTCTTCACACACGCCCCAGAGTTTGAACCTTCTTGGGTCTGCGGAGCCCTGAATCTGACATTTGTGCGCCAGGTAGGGGCGTGTCGAAACTCTGCCTCCTCGCCAACCATGTCCTATGCTTGCTTGGCCATGACGAGATCTGGTTGGGTCCATGCCAAGCTGTGGGCCGAGCACTCTAATCTGGCGGCGCCCTTCTGATAACCCACAAGTATAGGGGATTGCAACAGTTTTTGAGGGTAGAGTATTCAACCCAAATTTATTGATTCAACACAAGGGGAGCCAAAGAATATTCTCAAGTATTAGCAGCTCAGTTGTCAATTAGACCACACCTAAAAGACTTAATATCTGTAGCAAAGTATTTAGTAGCAAAGTAGTATGGAAGTAGCGGTAACGGTGGCAAAAGTAATAGTAGCAGTTTTGTAGCAATCGTAATAGTGGCAATGGAGAAGTAACTTAGCAAAGATCAATATGAAGCGACCTCATAGGAAATGGATCAGTGATGGATAATTATGTCGGATAGCATTCATCCTGCAACAGTTATAACATAGGTTGACACAGAACTAGCTCCAGTTCATCAAAATAATGCAGGCATACATTCTGAATATAGTCATACATGCTTATGGAAAAGAACTTGTATGACATCTTTTGTCCTACCCTCCCGTGGCAGCGGGGTCCTATTGGAAACTAAGGGATATTAAGGCCTCCTTTTAATAGAGTACCAGACCAAAGCATTAACACTTAGTGAATACATGAACTCCTCAAACTACGGTCATCACCGGGAGTGGTCCCAATTATTGTCACTTCGGGGTTGCCGGATCATAACACATAGTAGGTGACTATAACTTGCAAGATAGGATCAAGAACACTCATATATTCATGAAAACATAATATGTTCATATCTGAAATCATGGCACTCGGGCCCTAGTGACAAGCATTAAGCATGGCAAAGTCATAGCAACATCAATCTTAGAACATAATGGATAATAGGGATCAAACCCTAACAAAAGTAACTCGATTACATGGTAAATCTCATCCAACCCATCACCGTCCAGCAAGCCTATGATTAGATTACTCACGCACGGCAGTGAGCATCATAAAATTGGTGATGGAGGATGGTTGATGATGATGATGGCGACGGATTCCGCTCTATGGAGCCCCAAACGGACTCGAGATCAGCCCTCCCGAGGAAGAACATGGCTTGGCGGTGGCTTCGTACCGTAAAACACAATGAATCCTTCTCTCTGATATTTTTCTCCCCGAACGTGAATATATTGACTTGGAGTTGAGGTCGGTGGAGCTCCAGGGGGCCCACGAGGCAGGGACGCACCCTCGGGAGGGGGGGTGCCCCCATCCTCGTGGCCAGGGTGCGGGCCCCTTCTGTTGATTCTTTCGTTAGTATTTTTTATTAATTCCAAAAAGTGCCTCCGTGAAGTTTAAGGTCATTCCGAGAACTTCTATTTGTGCACAAAAATAACACCATGGCAATTCTGCTGAAACCAGCATTAGTCCGGGTTAGTTCCATTCAAATCATGCAAATTAGAGTCCAAAACAAGGGCAAAAGGGTTTGGAGAAGTAGATACATTGGAGATGTATCAACTCCCCCAATCTTAAACCTTTGCTTGCCCTCAAGCAATTCAGTTGACAAACTGAAAGTGATAAAGAAAAACTTTTACAAACTCAGTTTGATCTTGTTGTTGCAAATATGTAAAGCCAACATTCAAGTTTTCAGCAAAGATCATGAACTAACCATATTCGCAATAACATTTAGGTCTCATGTTTACTCATATCAATGGCATAACCAACTAGCAAGTAATAATAATAAGTCTCGGATGACAACACTTTCTCAAAACAATCATGATATGATATAACTAGATGGTATCTCGCTAGCCCTATCTGAGACCGCAAAACATAAATGTAGAGCACCCTTGAAGATTAAGGACTAACTAGACATTGTAATTCATGGTAAAAGAGGTCCAGTCACAGTCATACTCAATATCAATTAATAACAATGCATACAAATGATAGTGGTGCTCTCCAACTGGTGCTTTTTTATAAGAGGATGATGACTCAACATAAAATTAAATAGATAGGCCCTTCGCAGAGGGAAGCAGGGATTTGCAGAGGTGCCAGAGCTCGAGTTTTGAAACAAAGATAAATAATATTTTGAGCGGCATACTTTCATTGTCAACATAACAACCAAGAGATCTCGATATCTTCCATGCTACATACATTATAGGAGGTTTCCAAACAGAATGGTAAAGTTTATACTCCCCCACCACCAACAAGCACATTCCACGGTTGGTCCAAAACAACGGTACTGTCCAACTAACAACAATCCTGGGGGAGTTTTGTTTGCAATTATTTTGATTTGATTTGAGCATGGGACTGGGCATCCTGGTTACCGACCATTTTCTCGTGAATGGTGAGCAGAATCCACTCATCGTGAGAATAAACCACCTAGCATGGAAGATATAGACAACCCTAGTTGATACATGAGCTATTCAAGCATACAAAACAGAATTTCATTTGAAGGTTTAGAGTTTGGCACATGCAAATTTACTTGGAACGGCAGGTAAATACCGCATATAGGAAGGTATGGTGGACTCATATGGAATAACTTTGGGGTTTATGGAAATGGATGCACAAGCAATATTCACGCTTAGTACAGGTGAAGGCTAGAAAGAGACTGGGAAGCGACCAACTAGAGAGCGACACAGTCATAAACATGCATTAAGATTAACCAACAATGAGTGCAAGCATGAGTAGGATATAAATCACCATGAAAATAAATATTGTGGAGGCTACGTTGATTTTGTTTCAACTACATGCGTGAACATGTACCAAGTCAAGCCACTCGAATCATTCAAAGGAGGATACCGCCCTATCATACTACATCACGACCATTTTAATAGCATGTTGGCACGCAAGGTAAACCATTTTAAACTCCTAGCTAATTAAGCATGGCATAAGTAACTATAATCTCTAATTGTCATTGCACACATGTTCCATTCATAATAGGCTGAATCAGGAATGATGAACTAATCATATTTACAAAAACAAGATAGGTCGAGTTCATACCAGCTTTTCCTCATCTCAATCATTTCATCATATATCGTCATTATTGCCTTTCACTCGCCCGACCGAACGGTGTGGATAATAATAATAGCGCACGTGCATTGGACTAAGCTGGAATATGCAAACATTAATTTCAAAGTAGAAGACAAGGTAATATGGGCTCTTTGTTAGATCAACAATAACACATATGAGAGAAACTCATCATTTTCATCGTGGTCTTCTCCTCTAGACCCCCAAAGAAAAGAAAATAATTTCAAAGAAACACACTGAAATGTTTTTGGAGTTTTTGTTTTTCTGAAGAAAGTACACAGGAACGAGAAAAACTATTTACACGGGAAAGCTCCCGACAAGCAAAAGAAGAATGAGAAATCTTTTTGGTTTTTCCTTTAATTACTACTACTACTATAAGCATGGAAAGTAAACTAGCTAAAAGCTACAACTATTTTTTTTAGTTTTTCTCAAAGTTTTTCAATCACACAGGAAGAAAGCAAGAAAAGAAAATAAACTAGCATGGATAGTACAACGAAAAAGTATGAACACCGACAACTAGAATGAGTGTGTGAACATGAATGTAATGCTAGTGAGAAATGTGTACTCCCCCAAGCTTAGACTTTTGGCCTAAGTTTGTCTACGCCCATGGATGAAAGTAGTCCTCTCCGGTGTACTGAGGAGGATCCCCGGGGTGCCACTGTTTAGCAAGCTCTTGCGGATCCCACTGATAAATAGACTCCTGATATGGATGAGGAGATGGCTCCGGCTCTGGCTCTGGGGACCGTGTCCGCTCTCAGTATGCATAAATGTCATCGGGTAGGATGAGGTATGTGCATGAATGTATGTTAACCAAAGAAGGTGCAAGCAAGGTAATAATCTGATAAGTAGTTTTACTAAATACCAAGTTGTAAATAAGTCTCTTCTCCTTATCATCACTAATAAAATCATGTGCTACCATACTTTTATAGCCTAAGAAAATAGTGGGCAACACCTTTCCTATTTCTCATAATGCCTAATAGGTATCTCAAAGTATTTAGCAAGACGTGAAGCAAAGATACCTCCAAAATGGCGCCCTTTGTATGGTTTAGACTCAACTATTTCGCAACCATAGCGCCTAAACTGAAAGTTCTGTCACAAAGTAAAGCATGGCGCAAAATGGCAAGGTCAGGAGCACTGAGGCCCCCATTGTTCCCGTGACCAATTAAACATCTACTAGCAAATATTGCATAGTAACGTGAACAGGAAAATGTATACTAGTAGTTCTTGCATCTGACATTTTTCTACTTTCCCCTACAATAATTTTATTAATAAATTCTGCCACATCACTAGGACATGGTTCCTCGACTGTGCCCTCAAAAGGCAACTTGCAAACCACACAAAAAACATAGAGTGACATCTCCTTAAACTCATCATATAAATAAAAATCTACCGAAGGTGGTGATCTCCTAACATGGAAATGAAAGTTTTGTACAAAAATATTAGTGAGTAGGGGGTTTTGATCACACTTATCGTGGATGAATTCGGTGATGCCTGCATTCTCGGCCAAATAATAAAAGTCTTCATAAATTCCAGCGCACTCAAGAATGCGTCACAAGGCCATTCACACGGCCGAACCTCTACGGTGCAGGGAAGGTTGTACTTGGGCTTTTCATTCTCTCCATTCTGCTTTTCCTTTGAACCTCTGCTCAAGAAGCCTCTCAACAATCTCTTAAACATTTTCTTCCTCTTAAAATTTCTGAATTTTTTAGTGAATCAAAATAAAAGTGAACCAAACTCAACAAGATTGATAGCAACTACTCCCACAAGTGCCTAGAGACTATATCATGCATTAAAACTACTTTGAACCATATAAATTTGGCATGCACGCTCAAGAATAAGGTCACCTCAGCAGCACAAATTTGCAATGAATAAAGCACTAGAACAAATACTAATTGGACCATTGAAGGAGTCACATACCAAAGAACAATCCGCCAAAGCAGTTTTGTGAATGGAGCTTTGAGCAAGGAGATCAAAAGTGGCAGCAAAATGAGCAAGAACACGAGTTTGAGCTACAGGATGATTTTTTCTGGAGGAAGACGAAGTGGATGGGTGCTGGAATAATTGGAGGGGGGCACGTGGGGCCCACGAGGCAGGGGGCATGCCTAGGGGGGTAGGGCGCGCCCTCCACCCTCGTGGCTCACTAGTGCATCCGTCTGGTGTGTTCTCAATGCCAGAAATTCTCAAATATTCTATAAAAAATCATACTAAATTTTCAGGGCATTTGGAGAACTTTTATTTTTGGAGTATTTTTTTATTGCATGGATAATTCAAAAAACAGACATAAAATACTATTTTTGCTTTATTTATTCCAAATAACAGAAAGTAAAAGGAGGGTATCGAAGGTTGCGCCTTCTAACTTCATCCATCTCCTTCTTGCTACCTCTTGAGCTTGCGTTGGTTTTCCCTTGAAGAGGAAAGGGTGATGCACCATAGTAGCGTAATTATTTCCCTCAGTTTTGAGAACCAAGGTATCAATCTAGTAGGAGACAGTGCACAAGTCACCAAATAGCTGCACAAACAATCAAGAACTTGCAACCAACACGATAAAGGGGTTGTCAATCCCTTCATGGTCACTCGCAAAAGTGAGATCTAATAGAGATAATAAAGTAAATATTATTGGTATTTTTGATGTATAGATTGGAAAGTGAAGATTGCAAAATAATAGATCGGAAACTAGCAAGATGTAAACAAGATTCAATAATATGGAAAAGAGACTTAATATAATGGAAAAGAGACTCGGGGGCCATAGGTTTCACTAGTGGCTTCTCTTGAGATAGCATGTATTATGGCGGGTGAACAAATTACTGCCGAGCAATTGATAGAAAAGCACATAATTATGATGACATCTAAGGCAATGATTATGAACATAGGCATCACATCCGTGTCAAGTAGACTGACTCCTCCCTGCATCTACTACTATTACTCCACACGTCGACCGCTATACAGCATTGATACGTCTCCAACGTATCTATAATTTTTGATTGTTCCATGCTATTATATTACCCGTTTTGGATGTTTATGGGCTTTACCTTACACATTTATATCACTTTTGGGACTAACCTATTAACCGGAGGCCCAGCCCATATTGCTGTTTTATTGCCTGTTTCAATATTTCGAAGAAAAGGAATATCAAACGGAGTCCGAACGGAATGAAGCCTTCGGGAGTGTGATTTTTAGGAAGAATATGATCCGGGAGACTTGGAGTTCACGTCAGAAGAGCATCGAGGAGGCCACGAAATAGGGGGGCACGCCCACCCCCCTAGGCGCGCCCTACCCTCTCGTGGGCCCCTTGAGGCTCCCCCGTCCGACTTCTTTCGCAAATATAAGCCTACGTACCCTAAAAACATCAGAACAGAAGATAGATCGGGAGTTCCGCCACCGCAAGCCTCTGTAGCCACCAAAAACCTCTCGGGAGCCTGTTCCGGCACCCTGCCGGAGGGGGGATCCCTCACCAGTGGCCAGCTTCATCATCCCGGCACTCTCCATGATGAGGAGGGAGTATTTCACCCTCGGGGCTGAGGGTATGTACCAGTATCTATGTGTTTGATCTCTCTCTCTCTTGTGTTCTCTCTATGGCACGATCTTGATGTATCGTGAGCTTTGCTATTATAGTTGGATCTTATGATGTTTCTCCCTCTCTACTCTCTTGTAATGGATTGAGTTTTCCCTTTGACGTTGTCTTATCGGATTGAGTCTTTAAGGATTTGAGAACACTTGATGTATGTCTTGCCGTGCTTATCTGTGGTGACAATGGGATATCATGTGTCACTTGATGTATGTTTTGATGACCAACTTCGGGTTCTGTGACCTTGGGAATCTATGCATAGGGGTTGGCACACGTTTTCGTCTTGACTTTCCGGTAGAAACTTTGGGGCACTCTTTGAAGTACTTTGTGTTGGTTGAATAGATGAATCTGAGATTGTGTGATGCATATCGTATAATCATGACCACGAATACTTGAGGTGACAATGGAGTATCTAGGTGACATTAGGGTTTTGGTTGATTTGTGTCTTAAGGTGTTATTCTAGTATGAACTCTATGATAGATTGAGCCGAAAGAATAGCTTCACGTTATTTTACTACGAACTCTTGAATAGATAGAAAACAAAGGATAACTTTGAGTTGGTTTCGTACCCTACCATAATCTCTTCGTTTGTTCTCCGCTATTAGTGGCTTTGGAGTGACTCTTTGTTGCATGTTGAGGGATTGTTATATGATCTATCTATGTTATTATTGTTGAGAGAACTTGCACTAGTGAAATTATGAACCCTAGGCCTTGTTTCCTACCATTGCAATACCATTTACGCTCACTTTTATCGCTTGCTCCCTTGCTGTTTTTATAATTTCAGATTACAAATACCCATATCTACTATCCATATTGCACTTGTATCACCATCTCTTCGCCGAACTAGTGCACCTATACAATTTACCATTGTATTGGGTGTGTTGGGAACACAAGAGACTCTTTGTTATTTGGTTGCGGGGTTGTTTGAGAGAGACCATCTTCATACTACGCCTCCCACGGATTTATAAACCTTAGGTAATCCACTTGAGGGAAATTTTCTACTGTCCTACAAACGTGTGCACTTGCAGGCCCAACAACGTCTACAAGAAGAAGGTTGTGTAGTAGACATCAAGCTCTTTTCTGGCGTCGTTGCCGGGGAGGTGAGTGCTTGAAGGTATATCTCTAGATCTTGCAGTCGAATCTTTTTGTTTCTTGTTTTATCACTAGTTTAGTTTATAAAAGAAAATTACAAAAAATGGATTTAAGTTTGTCTCATACGCTTCGTCTTTTTAATATCTTTCGTGAGTATGATGAAAAGGAAAATTGTGCTCAAGTGCTAGAATAAGAAATTTATAGAATGTTTGATACTAAATCCTTGAATGATGAGCATGATCACAATGTTGTTAGTATGAATTCCTTGAATATCCATGATCCTAATGCTATGCCAGGCCACAAGCTTGGGGATGCTATGTTTGATGAAGATGATTTTTTTTGCCCCCAAGTTTTGATGAGCAAATTTATTATGATGAAAGCATGTCTCCTACCTATGATGATTATATTTATGAAAGTGGGTTTGGAAGGGTGTGAACTTTAGTAACTAGTGATCCCACTATTTTGGAGGATGTTGAATCTTATTGTGATAAACATGAAAGTAGATTTTCTAGAGTGTCAACTTTATTTAGTGATGATTCCACTATTTTGGAAGAGGTTCCAATTGATTATGAGAAAAAAGTTGCTATCTATGATGATTATTGTGATGACTTGTATGCTATTAGGAATAATGATAACCATGAAACTTGTCATCATGATTTTAGTTTTCAATTGGATTATGCCTCACATGATAATTATTTTGTTGAGTTTGCTCCCACTACTATTCATGAGAAGAAATTTGCTTATGTGGAGAGTAGTAAATTTTCTATGCTAGTATATCATGAAAATAATGATTTAGGTGCTGGTTATATTGTTGAATTTATTCATGATGCTATTGAAAATTATTATAAGGGAGGAACATATGCTTGTAGGAATTGCAATAATATCAAGTTTCCTCTCCATGTGTTGAAAATTTTGAAGCTATGCTTGTTTTACCTTCCTATGCTAGTTGATTATTGTTCCCATAAGTTGTTTGCTCAAAAAATCCCTATGCATAGGAAATGGGTTAGACTTAAAGGTGCTAGTCATATTCTTCATGATGCTCCCTTTATGTTTCAATTATTATCTTTTTTGTGAGCATCATTGCCATCATCATGCCTAGCTAAAAAGGCATTAAAGAAAAGCGCTTGTTGGGAGACAACCCAATATTTACCCTTACTGTTTTTGTGTATCCACATTATTATGCTACTGTAGTAATCATGTTTTATAGCTTTTGTTTCAATAAAGTGCCAAGTAGAACCTTTGGTAAGACTTGGGTGAAGTTTATGTGATCTTGCTGTAAAAAACAGAAACTTTTGTGCTCACGAGATTAGCTGCCATTTTTTACTGGAGAATGATTTTAGGTTGATTCTTTTCTCAGATGATTAATATACAAATTCCTCAGGTTCAGAAATTTATTTCAGAATTTTTTGATTTCCACGAGTATACGTTTGATACAGATTACTACAGACTGTTCTGTTTTTGACAGATTCTATTTTCTATGTGTTGTTTGCTTATTTTGATGAATCTATGAGTAGTATCGGAGGGTATGAACCATAGAGAAGTTAGAATACAGTAGATATTAAACAAATATGAATTTAGAATGAGTTCATTACAGTACCTAAGTGGTGGTTTTATTTTCTTATACTAACGGAGCTTACGAGTTTTGTTTTGAGTTTTGTGGGTTGAAGTTTTAAAGTTTTGGGTAAAGATTCGATGGACTACAGAATAAGGAGTGGAAAGAGCCTAAGCTTGGGGATGCCCAAGGCACCCCAAGGTAATATTCAAGGACAACCAAGAGCCTAAGCTTGGGGATGCCCCGGAAGGCATCCCCTCTTTCGCCTTCGTTCATCGGTAACTTTACTTGGAGCTATATTTTTATTCACCACATGATATGTGTTTTGCTTGAAGCGTCATTTTATTTTATTATTATTTTCTTGATGTTATTTATAATAATATTTTGCATCTTTATTTTCAATAAAAATGTCAAGGATAGCCTTTACCATGCATATTTTGCTAGTATACATGTTGCTGTTTGAAAACAGAAAGTTTACCGCTGTTGCAAAAATTCCCTAGAAAAGTCAGAGAATGATCTAATGTTGAATCTTTTTGCATGTTTAGATCTGATAAATCTTCTACAGCTTAGTATTTTTCTCATAATTTTTAGAGTTAGGTAAGTATGATGAATCTTCCATTCTTTACAGACTATACTGTTTTGGCAGATTGCTGTTATGGTTGCATTGTTTGCATATGTTTGCTTGTTTAATGATTCTATTTGAGGATAGGAGTATTAAATATGCAGATGCGTTTAGTACGCAATGTTAAATATTAACTTTAGTGATTTTTTACAGTAGAAAATGATAAGGTTTTGCATTGGTTTATACTAACCTATCTCACGTGTTCTTGTTGAGTTTGTTGTGGATGAAGCTTTTGATAAAAAGAAGAGAAACCATGATATGAGAGGAATTAAGGAGACATAAAAGATCAAGCTTGGGGATGCCCAAGGCACCCCAAGATAATATTTCAAGAAGTCTCAAGCATCTAAGCTTGGGGATGCTCCGGTAGGCACCCCCACCTTTCTTGTTCAACAACTATCGGTTAGTATTGGTTGAACCTAAGTTTTTGCTTCTTCACATGAGTTGTGCTATCCTTGCAATGTCATTTTATTTTGTTTTGCTTGCTGTTTGAATAAAATACCAAGATCTGAAATTCTTAAATGTTAGAGAGTCTTCACATAGTTGCACAATTATTCGACTACTCATTGATCTTCACTTATATCTTTCGGAGTAGTTTGTCATTTGCTCTAGTGCTTCACTTATATCTTTTAGAGCATGGCGGTGGATTAATTTTGAAGAAATTGCTAGTCTCTCATGCTTCACTTATATTATTTTGAGAGTCTTTTAGAACAGCATGGTATTTGCTATGGTTACAAATTTGGTCCTAGAATGATGAGCATCCAAGTTGGGTATAATAAAAACTATCATAGGAAGTGAATTGGATGCTATGATCAATTTGTTGCTTGATAATTGTTTTGAGATATAAAGGTAGTAATGTTAGGGTCATGCTAGTGGATAATTATGAAATTGAGAAATACTTGTGTTGAAGTTGGCAAGTCCTGTAGCATGCACGTATGGTAAAAGTTGTGTGACAAATTTGTTGCATGAGGTGCTCTTTTGATTGTCTTCCTTTTGAGTGGCAGTCGGGGACGAGCGATGGTCTTTTCCTACCGATCTATCCCTCTTGGGGCATGCATAGTAGTACTTTGCTTCGAGGGCTAAGTAGACTTTTGCAATAAGTATATGAGTTCTTTATGACTAATGTGAGTCCATGGATATACGCAACCTCATCCTTCCAATTTGCTAGCCTCTCTTATTACCGCGCAACTTTCGCCGGTATTGAACCCATTATTTACCTTCCTCAAATCAGCCGCCATACCTACCTATTATGGCATTTCAATAGCCGTTCCAAGATATATTGCCATGCAACTTTCCACCGTTCCGTTTATTATGACACGTTTCATCATTGCCATATTGCTCTTTGCATGATCATGTAGTTGACATCGTATTTGTGGCAAGGCCACCTTCATAATTTTCATACATGTCGCTCTTGATTCATTGCATATCCCGGTACACCGTCGAAGACATTCATATAGAGTCATATTTTGTTCTAGCTTTGAGTTGTAACTCTTGAGTTGTAAATCCATAAAAGTGTGATGATCTTCATTATTAGAGCATTGTCTCGGTGAGGAAAGGATGATGAAGACTATGATTCCCCCACAAGTCGGGATGAGACTTCGGACTTTACAAAAAGAAAAGGAAAAAGAAAAAAAGAAGAAAAATAAAAAAAGGAGAAAGGCCAAAAAGAAAAAAGGAGGCCAAAGAAAAAAAAAGGAGAAAAATAAGAAAAAAAGAAAATAATAAAATGAGAGAAAAAGAGAGAAGGGACAATGCTACTATCTCTTTTTCCACACTTGTGCTTCAAAGTAGCACCATGATCTTCATGATAGAGAGTCTCATATGTTGTCACTTTCATATACTAGTGGGAATTTTTCATTATAGAACTTGGCTTGTATATTCCAATGATGGGCTTCCTCAAAATGCCCTCGGTCTTCATGAGCAAGCGAGTTGGATGCACACCCACTTAGTTCTTTTTGTTGAGCTTTCATATATTTATAGCTCTAGCGCATCCGTTGCATGGCAATCCCTACTCACTCACATCGATATCTATTGATGGGCATCTCCATAGCCCATTGATACGCCTAGTTGATGTGATACTATCTTCTCCCTCTTTTTGTCCTCACAACCACCATCTTTTAATAATTTAGTGCTATGTCCATGGCTTACGCTCATGTATTGCGTAAGAGTTGAAAAGAGCTGACGCGCGTTAAAAAGTATGAAACAATTGCTCGGCTCGTCATCGGGGTTGTGCATGATGGGAGTATTTTGTGTAATGAAAATGAAGCATGACCTAACTATATGATTTTGTAGGGATAAGCTTTATTTTGGCTATGCTATTTTGATAGGACATGATTATTTGTTAGTATGCTTTGAAGCATTATTATTTTTATGTTTTATAAGCTTTTATCTTGAATCATTTGGATCTGAACATTCATGCCACAATAAAGAAAATTACATTGAGAATTATGCTACGTAGTATTCCACATCAAAAATTCCATTTTATCATTTACCTACTCGAGGACGAGCAGGAATTAAGCTTGGGGATGCTTGATACTCTCCAATGTATCTAGAAATTTTTATTGTTCCATGCTATTATATTATCCGTTTTTGATGTTTATGGGCTTTACTTTACACATTTATATTACTTTTGGGACTAACCTATTAACCGGAGGCCCAGCCCATATTGCTCTTTTATTGCCTGTTTCAGTATTTCGAAGAAAAGGAATATCAAACGGAGTCCAAACGGAATGAAACCTTTGGGAGCGTGATTTTTAGGAAGAATATGATCTGGGAGACTTGGAGTTCATGTCAGAAGAGCATTGAGGAAGCCACGTGATAGGGGGGCCTACCCTCTCATGGGCCCCTCGAGGCTCCCCTGGGCGCGCCCTACCCTCTCGTGGGCCCCTCGAGGCTCCCCCTGGGCGCGCCCAACCCTCTCGTGGGCCCCTCGAGGCTCCCCCGACCAACTTCTTTCGCCTATATAAGCCTACGTACCCTAAAAACATCAGAATAGAAGATAGATCGGGAGTTCCGCCACCACAAGCCTCTGTAGCCACCAAAAACCTCTCGGGAGCCCGTTCCGGCACCCTGCCGGAGGGGGGATCCCTCACCGGTGGCCATATTCATCATCCCGCGCTCTCCATGACGAGGAGAGAGTAGTTCGGCCTCATGGCTGAGGGTATGTACCAGTAGCTATGTGTTTGATCTCTCTCTCTCTCTCTCTCTCGTGTTCTCTCTATGGCACGATCTTGATGTATCGCAAGCTTTGCTATTATAGTTGGATCTTATGATGTTTCTCCCCCTCTACTCTCTTGTAATGGATTGAGTTTTCCCTTTGAAGTTGTCTTATCGGATTGAGTCTTTAAGGATTTGAGAACACTTGATGTATGTCTTGTCGTGCTTATCTATGGTGACAATGGGATATCATGTGCCACTTGATGAATGTTTTGGTGAGAAACTTGCGGGTTCCGTGACCTTGGGAATCTATGCATAGGGGTTGTCACACATTTTCGTCTTGACTTTCCGGTAGAAACTTTGGGGCACTCTTTGAAGTACTTTGTGTTGGTTGAATAGATGAATCTGAGATTGTGTGATGCATATCGTATAATCATGCCCACGGATACTTGAGGTGACAATGGAGTATCTAGGTGACATTAGGGTTTTAGTTGATTTGTGTCTTAAGGTGTTATTCTAGTATGAACTCTATGATAGATTGAGCTGAAAGAATAGCTTCATGTTATTTTACTATGAACTCTTGAATAGATAGAACAGAAAGGATAACTTTGAGGTGGTTTCGTACCCTACCATAATCTCTTCGTTTGTTCTCCGCTATTAGTGGCTTTGGAGTGACTCTTTGTTGCATGTTGAGGGATTGTTATATGATCTATCTATGTTATTATTGTTGAGAGAACTTGCACTAGTGAAAGTATGAACCCTAGGCCTTGTTTCCTACCATTGCAATACCATTTATGCTCACTTTTATCGCTTGCTACCTTGCTGTTTTTATAATTTCAGATTACAAATACCCATATCTACTATCCATATTGCACTTGTATCACCATCTCTTCGCCGAACTAGTGCACCTATACAATTTACCATTGTATTGGGTGTGTTTGGGACACAAGAGACTCTTTGTTATTTGGTTGCAGGGTTCTTTGAGAGAGACCATCTTCGTCCCACGCCTCCCATGGATTGATAAACCTTAGGTCATCCACTTGAGGGAAATTTGCTACTGTCCTACAAACCTGTGCACTTGCAGGCCCAACAACGTCTACAAGAAGAAGGTTGTGTAGTAGACATCAAGCATGCATCTAGAGTATTAAGTTCATAAGAACGGAGTAACACATTAAGCAAGATGACATGATGTAGAGGGATATCAAGCAATATGATATAAAACCCATCTTTTTATCCTCGATGGCAACAATACAATACGTGGCTTGCTACCTCTACTGTCACTGGGAAAGGACACCGCAAGATTGAACCCAAAGCTAAGCCCTCCTCCCATGGCAAGAAAGATCAATCTAGTAGGCCAAACTAAACCGATAATTCGAAGAGACTTGAAAAGATATCAAATCATGCATATAAGAATTCATAGAAGAACCAAATAATATTCATAGATAATCTTGATCATAAATCCACAATTCATCGGATCTCGGCAAACACCCCGCAAAAGAGTATTACATCGAATAGATCTCCAAGAACATCGAGGAGAACTTTGTATTGAGAATCAAAGAGAGAGAAGAAGCCATCTAGATAATAACTATGGACCCGAAGGTCTATGGGAAACTACTCACGCTTCATCGGAGAGGCAATGGTGTTGATGTAGAAGCCCTCCATGATCGATTCCCCCTCCGGCAGATCATCGGAAAAGGTCCCAAGATGGGATCTCAGGGGTACAGAAGGTTGTGGCGGTGGAAAAGTGGTTTTGTGGCTCTCCCTGATGTTTTTAGGGTATAAGAGTATATATAGGCGAAAGAACTAGGTCGGTGGAGCTACGAGGGGCCCACGAGGGTGGGCGGCGCGCCTACCCCCCTGGGCGCACCCTCCTGCCTCGTGGACGCCTCGTTGCATCTCTAACTTCAACTCCAAGTCTTCTGGTTTGCTTTCGGTCCAAGAAAGATCATCGCGAAGGTTTCATTCCATTTGGACTCCGTTTGGTATTCCTTTTCTGCAAAACTCTAAAATAGGCAAAAAAACAGAAACTGGCACTGGGCCTCCGGTTAATAGGGTAGTCCCAAAAATAATATAAAAGAGCATATTTAAGCCCATTAAACATCCAAAACAGATAATATAATAGCATGGAACAATCAAAAATTATAGGTACATTGGAGACGTATCAAGTATCCCCAAGCTTAATTCCTGCTCGTCCTTGAGTAGGTAAATGATAAAAACAAAATTTTTGATGTGGAATGCACACCTAACATATTTATCAATGTAATTTTATTTATTGTGGCATGAATGTTCAGATCCGAAAGATTCAAGACAAAAGTTTCATATTGACATAAAAACAATAATACTTCAAGCATACTAACAAAGCAATCATGTCTTCTCAAAATAACATGGTGAAAGAAAGTTATCCCTACAAAATCATATAGTCTGGTTATGCTCTATCTTCATCACACCAAGTATTTAATCATGCACAACCCCGATGACAAGCCAAGCAATTGTTTCGTACTTTTGATGTTCTCAAACTTTTTCAATCTTCACACAATAGATGAGCGCGAGCCATGGATATAGCACTATAGGTGGAATAGAATGGTGGTTGTGGAGAAGACAAAAAGGAGAAGATAGTCTCACATCAACTAGGCGTATCAACGGGCTATGGAGATGCCCATCAATAGATATCAACATGAGTGAGTAGGGATTGCCATGCAACGGATGCACTAGAGCTATAAGTGTATGAAAGCTCAAAAAGAAACAAAGTGGGTGCACATCCAACTTACTTGTGCACGAAGACCTAGGGCACTTTTGAGGAAGCCCATCATTGGAATATACAAGCCTAGTTCTATAATGAAAAATTCCCACTAGTATATGAAAGTGACAACATAGGAGACTCTCTATCATGAAAATCATGGTGCTACTTTGAAGCACAAGTGTGGAAAAATGATAGTAGCATTGCCCCTTCTATCATTTCCTCTCATTATTTATTTATTTATTTGGGCCTTTTCTCTTTTTTATGGCCTCTTTTTTTATTTAGTCCGAAGTCTCATCCCTACTTTTGGGGGAATCATAGTCTCCATCATCCTTTCCTCACTGGGACAATGCTCTAATAATGAAGATCATCACACTTTTATTCACTTACAACTCAAGAATTGCAAATCGATACTTAGAACAAAATATGACTCTATGTGAATGCCTCCGGCGGGGTACTGGGATGTGCATGATTCAAGAGCGACATGTATGAAAAAATATGAACGGTGGCCTTGCCACAAATACGATGTCAACTACATGATCATGCAAAGCAATATGACAATGATGGAGCATGTCATAATAAACGGAACGGTGGAAATTTGCATGGCAATATATATTGGAATGGCTATGCAAATGCCATAATAGGTAGGTATCGTGGCTGTTTTGAGGAAGGTATATGGTGGGTGTATGGTACCGACGAAAGTTGCATGGTACTAGAGAGGCTAGCAATGCTGGAAGGGTGCGAGTGGTATAATCTATTAGTTATCGAAACAAAGTACTATGCGCATGCTCCTAGGGGGATAGATTGGTCGGAAAATACCATCGCTTGTCTCCGACCGCCACTCATAAGGAAGACAATCAATAAATAAATCATGCTCCAACTTCATCACATAACGGTTCACCATACGTGCATGCTACGGGAATCACAAACTTTAACACAAGTATTTCTCAAATTCATAACTACTCTACTAGCATGACTCTAATAACAGCATCTTCATATCTCAAAACAATCATAAAGAATCAAACTTCTCATAGTATTCAATGCACTTTATATGAAAGTTTTTATTATATCCATCTTGTATGCCCATCATATTAGGACCAATTTTATAACCAAAGCAAATTACCATGCTGTTCTAAAAGACTCTCAAAATAATATAATTGAAGCATGAGAGATCAACAATTTCTATAAAATAAAACCACTGCCGTGCTCTAAAAAGATATAAGTGAAGCACTAGAGCAAAATTGTATAGCTCAAAACATATAAGTGAAGCACATAGAGTATTCTAATAAATTCTGATTCATGTGTGTCTCTCCCAAGAAGTTTGTACAGCAAGGATGATTGTGGTAAACTAAAAAGCAAAGACCCAAATCATACAAGACGCTCCAAGCAAAACACATATCATGTGGTGAATAAAAATATAGCCTCAAGTAAAGTTACCGATAGACGAAGACGAAAGAGGGGATGCCTTCAGGGCATCCCCAAGCTTAGGCTTTTGGTTGTCCTTTAATTTTACCTTGGGGTGCCTTCGGAATCCCCAAGATTAGGCTCTTTCCACTCCTTATTCCAAAATCCATCAAATCTTTACCCAAAACTTGAAAATTTCACAACACAAAACTTCAACAGAAATTGTCATGAGCTCCGTTAGTATAAGAAATTAAACCACCTCTTTAAGGTACTGTAATGAACTCATTATTTATTTATATTGGTGTTAAACCTACTTTATTCCAACTTCTCTATGGTTCATACCTGTTGGGGAAACTGATCCACGAACACCTATGGGACTGGCGGACCGAGCCCCTTTCGGTTCGGCGGGGGGCAGAGATCGCATGAAGAGCGGATCGAGGCGAAGCACACGAGCAGTTTACCCAGGTTCGAAGCTCTCCGGAGAGATAACACTCCTACTGCACAGCCTCTTGCCACGCGCCCCTGGAAAGGTCCCAGGGCGACACGTTGGTGGATGTGCTGGAGCGCGGGTACAGTGTGGTAGTTTGCCGCGGCAAGCGCCTTGCCGCGGTCGTTGTCTTGTTGCGTCCGGATGCTTGTCGCTCACCGGGCCTCGCCGGGACGCGTGGCGCGTCGCGGCAAGTTCCTTGAGATGCCTTGGTTGGCCTGACCGGCAAGCTCCTCTTGCCGGGGCCTTGTCTCCTTGGCTTGAATACTTTGTTCTTGAATGGCTCCAAAGGAACCACGGAGGACCTTGGCGGTCACCCGGCAAGCCTTGCCGCAGGGTGCTGCAACTGCCCGTGCACAAGTTCGGGATACTAGGGTACCCCTACTCTAGTACACCGACAATACCCCACGATACTACTCATAGATTCATCAAAATAAGCAAACAACATGCAAAAAACAGAACAGTCTGTAGCAATCTGTAACTTTCGAATACTTCTGTAACTCCAAAAATTCTGAAATAACTTGGTAGGCGTGATTAATTTTTCTATTAATTTTTCTAAATTCATTCTTCTGTAAAAAAGGATAGCTATTCTCGTGAGCGCAAAAGTTTCTGTTTTTTACAGCAAGATCGCAAAGACTTCATCCAAGTCTTCCCAAAGGTTCTACTGGGCACAAACACTAATTAAAACATAAAACCACATCTAACCAGAATATATATGAATTATTTATTACTAAACAGGAGCAAAAAGCAAAGAACAAAAATAAAATTGGGTTGCCTCCCAACAAGCGCTATCGTTTAACGCCCCTAGCTAGGTGTAAAAACAAGAATAGATCTAGGTATTTGTCATCTTTGGTATGCAATCCATAAGTGGCTCTCATAATAGATTCATAAGGAAATTTATTTTTCTTCCTATGGAAGTGTTCCATGCCCTTCCTTAACGGAAGTTGGAATCTAATATTTCCTTCTTTCATATCAATAATTGCACCAATCGTTCTAAGGAAAGGTCTACCAAGAATAATAGGACATGTAGGGTTGAAATCTATATCAAGAACAATGAAATCTACGGGCACGTAATTCCTATTTTCAACAATAATAACATCATTAATCCTTCCCATAGGTTTCTTAATGGTGGAATCCGCAAGATGCAAATTTAAAGAACAATCATCAATTTCACGGAAACCTAGCACATCACGTAAAGTTTTTGGAATCGTGGAAACACTAGCACCCAAATCACACAAAGCACAACATTCATAATCTCTAATCTTTATTTTAATAGTAGGTTCCCACTCATCATAAAGTTTTCTAGGGATAGAAACTTCCAATTCAAGCTTTTCTTCATAAGATTGCATCAAAGCATCAACGATATGTTTAGTAAAAGATTTATTTTGAGTATAAACATGAGGAGAATTTAGCATGGATTGCAACAAGGAAATACAATCTATCAAAGAATAATTATCATAATTAAATCCCTTGAAATCCAAAATAGTGGGTTCATTGCTATTTAAAGTTTTGACCTCTTCAATCCCACTTTTATCAATTTTTGCATCTAGACCTAAAAACCCCGAATCATTGGGACACATTTTAACTAAAGTTGACAAATCTCCAGTCCCATCTTTATCAAGATTCATATTGGAAAACAAAGATTAATAGGAGTCAAATCAATCACTTTTAGATCTTCATCCTTATTATCGTGGAAACTAGAAGAACACGCTTTCACAAACCAATCTTTTTAGCACGCATCCTAGCGGTTCTTTCTTTGCACTCATCAATGGAAATTCTCATGGCTTTGAGAGACTCATTGATATCATGCTTAGGTGGAATAGATCTAAGTTTCAAAGAATCAACATCAAGAGAAATTCTATCCACGTTTCTAGCCAACTCATTAATCTTAAGCAATTTTTCTTCAATCAAAGTATTGAAATTCTTTTGTGAACTCATAAATTCTTTAACACTATTCTAAAAATCAAAGGGCATCTTATTAAAATTTCCATAAGAGTTGTTGTAGGAATTACCATAATTATTAGAGGAATTACTAGGAAACGGCCTAGGATTAAAATTGCCTCTATATGCGTTGTTACCAAAATTGTTCCTACCAACAAAATTCACATCCATAGATTCATTATTATTCTCAATCAAAGTGGACAAAGGTATATCACTAGGATCAGAAGAAACACTTTTATTAGAAAACAATTTCATAAGTTCATCCGTCTTTCCACTCAAAACATTAATCTCTTCAATCTAATGAGCTTTTTTACTAGTGGATCTTTCGTTGTTCCATTGAGAATAATTAACTATAATATTATGTAGGAGTTTAGTGGCTTCTCCTAAAGTGATTTCCATAAAAGTGCCTCCCGCGACCGAATCTAAAAGATTTCTAGAAGCAAAATTCAATCTGGCATAATTTTTTGTATAATCATCCACAAATTCAAACCATGTGTAGGGCAATTACGGATCATTAATTTCATCCCCTCCCAAGCTTGTGGAACATGCTCATGATCAAGTTGCTTAAAATTCATAATATCATTCCTAAGGGAGATTATCTTAGCGGGACAAAAATACTTAGAGATAAAAGCATCTTTGCACTTATTCCATGAATCAATACTATTTTTAGATAAAGATGAGAACCAAGTTTTAGCACAATCTCTAAGCGAGAATGGAAATAGCTTCAATTTAACAATATCATTATCCACATCTTTTTTCTTTTGTATATCACACAAATCAATGAAGTTGTTTAGATGGGTTGCGGCATGTTCACTAGGAAGGCAGGAAAATTGATCTTTCATAACAAGATTCAACAAAGCGGCATCAATTTCACAAGATTCTGCATTGGTAGTAGGAGCAATCGGAGTGCTAATAAAATCATTGTTGTTGGTATTCAAAAACTCACACAATTTAGTATTGTCTCGAGCCATCATGACAAGCAATCAATCCAACACACAAGCACACAAGAAGCAAGCGAAAAGAGATGAACGGAAGAGAGACGAAGAAAGGGCAAAGGTTTTTGAAAATCATTTTAGAAGTGGGGGAGAGGAAAACCAGAGGCGAATGGCAAATAATGTAGTGCAATGGATAAGAGTTTATGATGGGTACTTGGTATGGCTTGACTTGGCGTCGATCTCCCGAGCAACGGCGCCAGAAATCCTTTTTGCTACCTCTTGAGCTTACGTTGGTTTTCCCTTGAAGAGGAAAGGGTGATGCAGCAAAGTAGCATAAGTATTTCCCTCAGTTTTGAGAACCAAGGTATCAATCCAGTAGGAGACGATGCACAAGTCACCTAATACCTACACAAACAATCAAGGACTTGCAACTAACGCAATAAAGGGGTTGTCAATCCCTTCATGGTCACTCGCAAAAGTGAGATGTATAGATTGGATAGTAAAGATTGCAAAGATCAGAAACTAGCAAGATGTAACCGAGATTCAATAATATGGAAAAGAGACTTAATATAATGGAAAAGAGACCCGGGGGCCATAGGTTTCACTAGTGGCTTCTCTCGAGATAGCACGTATTACGATGGGTGAACAAATTACTGTCAAGCAATTGATAGAAAAGTGCATAATTATGATGATATCTAAGGCAATGATCATGAACATAGGCATCACATCCATGTCAAGTAGACCGACTCCTGCCTGCATCTACTACTATTACTCCACACATCAACCGCTATCCAGTATGCATCTAGAGTATTAAGTTCATAAGAACAGAGTAACACATTAAGCAAGATGACATGATGTAGAGGGATAAACTCAAGCAATATGATATAAACCCCATCTTTTTATCCTCGATGGCAACAATACAATACGTGCCTTGCTGCCCCTACTGTCACTGGGAAAGGACATCGCAAGATTGAACCCAAAGCTAAGCACTTCTTCCATGGCAAGAAAGATCAATCTAGTAGGCCAAACTAAAACGATAATTCGAAGAGACTTGCAAATATATCAAGTCATGAAAATAAGAAATCAGAGAGGAACCAAATAATATTCATAGATAATCTTGATCATAAATCCACAATTTATCGAATCTCGGCAAACACACCGCAAAAGAGTATTACATCGAATAGATCTCCAAGAACATCAAGGAGAACTTTGTATTGAGAATCAAAGAGAGACAAGAAGCCATCTAGCTAATAACTATGGACCCGAAGGTCTATGGTAAACTACTCACGCATCATCGGAGAGGTAAAGTTGTTGATGTAGAAGCCCTCCATGATCGATTCCCCCTCCGGCAGATCACCGGAAAAGGCCCCAAGATGGGATCTCACAGTTACATAAGGTTGTGAAGGTGGAAAAGTGGTTTCATGGCTCTCCCTGATGTTTCTAGGGTATAAGAGTATGTATAGGCGAAAGAACTAGGTCAGTGGAGCTACAAGGGGCCCATGAGGGTGGGGGCGCCTACCCCCTGGGCACGCCCTCCTACCTCGTGAACACCTTGTTGCATCTCTGACTTCAACTCCAAGTCTTCTGGATTGCTTTCGGTCCAAGAAAGATCACCGCGAAGGTTTCATTCCATTTGGACTCCGTTTGGTATTCCTTTTTGTCGGCGTCCTAGATTTGGGGGGATCCAGCGCTGCCTTCCTGCGGCCCACCACGTGGCTCCATCGACGGCCTTGTACGGCCCAACTTCAGCATCAACAACACAAGACCCTCGCGAGGGGCCAAGCCTCGCGAGGCGGACGATGTCAAGACCCCCGAGGGGATCGGCCTCCTTAGGATGGCTCCTGAGGGGCAGAGAGTTCTATGCAGGTTACCTCGCGAGGCTCAGCTGGCGTGAGTCATCACGACCAAGGCCAGGCGGGAGCCAGGCGGGCACAGAGCGCAGGTTTCCTCTTTGGTGCAAGGGAGGCAAGCCACAAGCGCGGAGTCCCGAGGAATCAGCCAAAGGTTTCCATTTCAGTGCAACGAGACCAAGACCGCCAGGACGGCAGGACGGAGGTCGTCGACAAGCCCACCGCAACGTCATGACCAGAGGGTTTTCGTAGGAGAAGACTACTTTTGTCAGGATAAGCTGTACTACTTGTCCCCTTTCAAATCCGGCCGTTGTAGGATCCCTTCCCGCCAACATTTGGGAAGAGGACCAAGGCCACTATAAATAGGACTAGCCACCACCATAGAAGGGGGAACCAAGGCAAGTAGGACTAGCACACACCACACTAGCTCTAGAACACCTTACCTCCCGAGGCTCGTTCATCCACTATACTAGTTCATCCTCAGCCCTTCGAGGCAATCCATCAAAACGCTGGCGTAGGGTATTACACCACAAGGTGGCCCGAACCAGGATAAACTGTTGTGTCTCTATGTCTCTTTGAGCTTGTCGCGCTAGGCTTAGGAGGATCGCGAGTAGGCAGGCAAGGTAGGTTGAGAACTTCGCACGCATCCTAGAGTTCGAACCTCTTAAGGGTTTGCGGATCCCATAATCCGACATTTGGCGCGCCAGGTAGGGGCGCGTTAGATTCTCCCTTCCATTGACCAGTCCTCCGTCGCTCCACCGAGGCCATGGCCGACACCCTGAGAGCGCATGTCGAGCACTGGGTCGTCCAGGCCTCCTTGGCAGCGCCCGCCGACGAGGGAGATATCCACTCCGCTCTGCTTGCGGTCCGAGTTCCGCTGGGGGCGACCGGCCGCGGGGGGCGCGCGGCGCAACCTTGTCCACTGGCGCTGCACCACAGCCATGCAGCCGCGCGATCTGTGAACTACGCTGCAGCAACGGCACCGCACACACGCAGGGAACAAGCTAACATGCGGGCAGCGGTCATCGTGGCCCGAGAGCTCTTGTGGTGCAGGCTGCTGGAAAGTGTCCACGACGCCCTGCTGGAATGAGTTACCGAGCTGTTAGATGCAGCGTGTAGGGGGGCGGCGCCGTTTTGCACCCTACCCATGTCGCAGGCAGTGGTGGGGGCGCGCGCTCACCACCGACACAACCCCCCCCCCCCCAAGGGCCCTGCAGCGCCTTTCGACACCGGCCAGCTCCACGGAGCAGCCCGCGCCACCCCGAACGTGCCCCCAGGACGCGGGGCTGCTCCAGGTGACATCACCAGGGGCCGCACTGGAGTGTCGGCCCCTAGTCAACAGGACCGGAGGGAGATTGAAGAAGGCGGGAACGTGAGGCAGCCGGGCGGCGCTTCTGGAGCGAACAGCTCGGAAGCCTACGTCCTCGTCGTGATGGATCCAAGGCACGCGCGGGAAGAGGGCCCAAGTCGATCCCCCATGCCAGGCTGGGCGCTAGATATACACGAGGCCGAGCTCTCCTTCAAGCCGCGACCAAGCCCCGCTAACATTTCCAACAGCGACGGCCTCTGGGTACAGCTAACGCCACAGGAGCATGCTTATGCTGACCATGGATCGCAGGTGAACCCGGATGCAGCTGCCACCAGGACTCTCAGGACGACAGATCCCCCGCAGGAGCACGAAGGACGTTGGGAGCAATGCGGGGGAAGCCCGGTGGCAGGGCCCTCCTCGCGCCACAGGGAGCAGGGCCCTGCCTGGAGGTAGGTTCCCCGTCGGGGAAGGTGCCGATGAGCCCTTCTCCCCGGTGGGGGGCCTACGGTCACCGAGGATGCCGCCAGCTCCCCCTGGCCCCTTGATCTTGTCCTGGTTTCTGGTCTCCCCAACGGTGGCCAGGGGCGGCGCGCGGCGGGGTCCTCGTCGGGCGACATGAAGCAAGGCTCCGGACTGTGAAGGTATCCGCTCGTGACACTCTTACGTAATAATGAGTGGGGTTGTACATGCCTCGGAGTCTCTTGAGTGCCTCCCTGGGGCCTCACGGGGGCTCTCGCCCATGTCCTAGTGGAAGCACCATGCTCCGCGCTGGCCGTCGACACTGTCCCCAATGACTATGCCCAGCCAGTGGAAGCACTTAGCTCTGCGCTGGTGAGAAGACTGAAGACTAGCTAGGCACCGGACGCGGCCGTCTGCTTTTGCCTCCCTTTTGTACTTGCTTGCCGACTTTTTGAAGCAGTTTGTTTTTCGTCCGTTTATAAAAATGGGGGGGGGGGGAGTTTTCTAGTTTCATGTCGCTCTCTTGCCTTCAGTTCTTGCATTCTTTCTGGAGCTCGTGACTGCTACTCTGCCCTCAAGCGCCTCGCGAGCGGGGGCTGGGTACGGTGTACGCGCTGGTACCGATCGCTCCCCAAGGGACTTGAGTGTGCGGCCGCCTCGCACGCCCACCTCATCACGGTCTGGCAATTGGCTTCTCACAAGGCACTCTATGGCAGGCCGACAGGCCCCTCGAGAGGCATAGAACCTCGTGAACCCGCAGCAGGCTCGCCTCAGGAGAAGGAGCAGAGTCGCGACACTAGGCCTCGCTCAAGACCCACAAAACCCAAGATAAGTCATAAACAACTACCTCGCCCAGCAGCCCGCAGCCCTACGGGGCCCCGCTCCGGGTGCCACTTCAAAACCATTTAACGGTCTTACAGATCATAAGGGGCACCCCCTTTCCAAAATGCTCTCACAAGGATGCGCTCAAGTTTTCATACAGGTCAAAGCAAAAGAAACACGGGCCTAGCTGGACGCCCCCTCTTCATCACCTCCGTCCGCGCCGCTTGCATCGAGGCTGTCGTCCTCCTCGTCATCAACATCCGCGCCAACTTCTTCGGTCGCGATCACGACCGTGTCGTCCTCCGGGGTGAATTCTGCTACCAAGGCATCCACATGGTCATCCACCCACCCGGCCAGGTTGTCCTGGACGACCGAGCGTGATAACCCGCAAGTATACGGGATAGTTGTATCCTCTTTCGATAAGTAAGAGTGTCGAACCCAACGAGGAGCTAATGGTAGAACAAATAGATTCTCATGTCCTATCGGCCACTGGTATGACTCTACGCACGCTTAGTGTTCGCTTTACCTAGAATAAGTATGAAACTAGAAGTACTTTGTAGGTGTTGTTGGATAGATTTGCAAGATAATAAAGAATGTGTAAATAAAAACTAGGGGCTGTTTATATAAAGAAGAAACAAAGTAAATATAGCGAGTGTGGGAAAGTGGTGGTAGGAGTTGTGAAATTGCCCCTAAGCAATTGACTACGTTACTAGACCGATAGCGAGTTTTATGTGGGAGAGGCATAAGCTAACATACTTTCTCTACTTGGACCATATGCACTTATGATTGGAACTCTAGCAAGCGTCCGCAACTACTAAAGATTCATTAAGGTAAAACCCAACCATAGCATTAACATATCAAGTCCCCTTTTATCCCATACGCAACAATCCCCTTACTCGGGTTTATGCTTCTGTCACTCAAGCAACCCACCATAAAAGAATCATGAACGTA
This sequence comes from Triticum aestivum, assembly GCF_018294505.1. Lineage (NCBI taxonomy): Eukaryota > Viridiplantae > Streptophyta > Magnoliopsida > Poales > Poaceae > Triticum > Triticum aestivum. The sequence goes on along the minus strand of NC_057810.1, from coordinate 204,778,227 downwards.
TTGCAACACCCTACAACGGGAATCCCTCACGCTTGCGCAACACGGAGGGCACAATAGGACAGCAACATAACCACAAGCAAATTAAATAAATCATAGAAATTCACCAACCACCAATAGGACAACGAAAATCTACTCAGACATCATAGGATGGCAACACATCATTGGAAAATAATATGAAGCATAAAGCACCATGTTCAAGTAGAGGGTACAGCGTGTTGCGGGAGAGTGGACCGCTGAATATAGAAGGGGGAAGGTGATGGAGATGATGGTGAAGATGACAGCAGTGTTGGTGAAGATCGCAGTGATGATGATGGCCCCCGACAGTGCTCTGGCGCCACTGGAAGCAAGGGGGAGAGAGGCCCCCTTCTTCTTCTTCTTCTTCCTTGACCTCCTCCCTAGAGGGGAGAAGGGTTTCCTCTCTGGTCCTTGGCTCCCATGGCTTGGGAGGGGCGAGAGCCCCTCCGAGATTGGATCTATCTCTCTGTTTTTGCGTTCTCTGTTTCTGCCCCTTCACCGTTTCCTTTATATCTGGAGATCCGTAACTCCGATTGGGGTGAATCTTTCGCCCATATTTTTCTCATAAAAATAGCTTTCCTGCGGCAAAATAAGGGCATCAACCGCCTTACGGGTGGCCCACGAGAGTCTAGGGCACACCCAGGGGGGAGGGCGTGCCCCCTGTCTCGTGGCCACCCCGGACACCGTTTCTCGTTGATTCTTCCTCCGGCAAATCCCAAATATTCCAAAATAATTCTCTGTTCGTTTTTATCCCGTTTGGATTCCATTTGATATTGGTTTTCTGTGAAACATAAAACATGCAACAGACAGGAACTAGCACTAGGCACTGGATCAACATGTTAGTCCCAAAAATAATATGAAAAGTTGCCAAAACTGTATGAAAGTTGAAGAATATTGGCATGAAACAATCAAAAATTATAGATACGACGGAGACGTATCAGCATCCCCAAGCTTAATTCATGCTCGTCCTCGAGTAGGTAAATGATAAAAAAGATAATTTTTGATGTGGAATGCTACCTAGCATAATCTTGATCATATGTCTAATCATGGCATGAATATTAAGACACGAGTGATTCAAAGCAATAGTCTATCATTTGATATAAAAATAATAATACTTCAAGCATACCAACCAAGCAATTATATCTTATTGAAATAACATAGCCGAAGAAAGCTCATCCCTACAAAATCATATAGTCTGGCTATGCTCCATCTTCATCACACAAAGCATTCAAATCATGCACAACCCCGATGACGAGCCGAGCAATTGGTTCATACTTTTTAACGCGCTTCAGCTTTTTCAACTCTTACGCAATACATGAGCTCAAGCCATGGATATAGCACTATAGGTGGAATAGAATATAATGATGGTGGTTATGTGGAGAAGACAAAAAGGGAGAAAGTCTCACATAGACGCGGCTAATCAACGGGCTATGGAGATGCCCATCAATTGATGTCAATGTGAGGAGTAGGGATTGCCATGCAACAGATGCACTAAGAGCTATAAATGTATGAAAGCTCAACAAAAGAAACTAAGTGGGTGTGCATCCAACTTGCTTGCTCATGAAGACCTAGGGCATTTGAGGAAGCCCATCGTTGGAATATACAAGCCAAGTTCTATAATGAAAATTCCCACTAGTATATGAAAGTGACAACATAGGAGACAATCTATATGAAGAACATGGTGCTACTTTGAAGCACAAGTGTGGAAAAAGGATAGTAACATTGCCCCTTTTATTTTATTTTATTTTCTTTTTTCTTTTTTCGGTGGGTTTCTTTGGCCCCCTTTTTTATTTAGGCTTCTTTGGCCTTTCCTTTTTTTCTTTTTTTTTTCTTTTTTTTTCTTTTTTTTCATGGGGCAATGCTCAATAATGATGATCATCACACTTTTATTTACTTACAACTCAATATTACAACTCGATACTAGAACAAAGATATGACCCTATATGAATGCTTCCGGTGGTGTACCGGGATGTGCAATGATCTAGCGTAGCAATGACAAACATCATGCTAGCTATCTTATGATCATGCAAAGCAATATGACAATAAATGATCAAGTCATGTATATGATGATGATGGAAGTTACATGGCAATATATCTCGGAATGGCTATGGAAATGCCATAATAGGTAGGTTTGGTGGCTGTTTTGAGGAAGGTAAATAATGGGTTCATGGTACCGGCGAAAGTTGCGCGGCACAATAGAGGCTAGCAAAGTGGAAGGGTGAGTGTGCGTATATCCATGGACTCACATTAGTCATAAAGAACTCATATACTTATTGCAAAAGTCTACTTAGCCCTCGAAGCAAAGTACTACTACGCATGCCCCTAGGGGGATAGATTGGTAGGAAAAGACCATAGCTCGTCCCCGACTGCCACTCATAAGGAAGACAATCAAAGAACACCTCATGCTCCAACTTCGTTACATAATGATTCACCATACGTGCATACTACGGGACTTGCAAACCTCAACACAAGTATTTCTCAATTTCACAATTACTCAACTAGCACGACTCTAATATCACCATATTTATATCGCAAAACTATTGCAAGGAATCAAACATATCATATTCAACGATCTACAAGTTTATGTAGGATTTTATGACAAACCATGTGAATGACCAATTCCTGTCATCTCTCTAAATAGATATAAGTGAGTCAAGAGAGTTTAATTCTTTCTACAAAAGATATACCCACGCTATAACAAATATAAGTGAAGCAAAAGAGCATTCTACAAATGGCGGTTTTCTATGTGAAGAGAAACAGGCAATCCAAACTTCAAATGATATAAGTGAAGCACATGAAGCATTCTATAAAGCCATACTCAAAAGATTTAAGAGAAGTGCAATGAGCATTCTATAAATCAACCAAGGACTATATCATACCAGCATGGTCCATAAAAGAAAAGAGAAAACTAAATGCAAAAGACGCTCCAAGACATGCACATAATGCATAAACGAAACGAATACGAAAACATACCGATACTTGTTGAAGAAAGAGGGGATGCCTTCCGGGGCATCCCCAAGATTAGACGCATGAGTCTCCTTGAATATTTACTTGGGTTGCCTTGGGCATCCCCAAGCTTGGGCTCTTGCCTCTCTTCCTTTTCCTCATATCGAGACCTCCTCGTTTAGACACTTCATCCACACAAAACTTCAACAGAAAACTCGATAAGATCCGCTAGTATAATAATGCAAATCACTACTCTAAGTACTGTTGCAAACCAATTAATATTTTGTTTTTGCATTGTGTATACTGTAATATAACTTTTTAATGGCTTAATCCACTGATATAAATTTATAGATTCATCAAAACAAGCAAACTATGCATCAAAAAACAGAATCTGTTAAAAACAGAACAGTCTGTAGCAATCTGAACATTCACCATACTTATGGTACCCCAAAAATTCTACCAAAATTAGTAACAATAAACAAGTTGTACAGAAAGATAGTGCAATAGTAATCAGAACCGTTTGATGTTCCAGATAAAAATGTAAAATCGCCCACTACATCCAAAGTTTCTGTCCTGCACCGTACAAACCAACAAGCATTGTAAACGTCCTAAAGGCAAACCTTGGCACATTATTTTTTTAATACAATGGAATTTTAAAAGGGGATAATTATTTTTTATGAAAATTTTCTGCAATCAAGATTCACGAAGTTTCCGTGAGCATGAACAAAGTTCAAGGCTAGCTCCCACTTCAACAATGCTTGTCTCTCTCACTTTCACTTTCCTTTTTGAAAAGTTTTTAGGTTCCCATCTCTATTTTTTTGTTTTTAAACTATATAAAAGCACTCAACAGAAATAAATGACTCTCTAAAACTTCCGGGTTGTCTCCCTGGCATCGCTTTCTTTAAAGCCATTAAGCTAGGCATTTAGTGCTCAAGTAATGAATCCACCCGGATCCCAAGGTATATCAAAGCCAATTTTAATTAACAATGATTTGTAATTTAGTACCGAGCACAAAGTATTATATATCAAGTAACAACGAAGTCTAACTCTCTTCCTATGCATCGGCATGTCATAAGAGAACAATTCATGCACACATAGTAAAGGCCAATGCATAGTATAAACAGTTTCTTGCAATTTTATCGTATTGGAAACATAGAGAGGTGGAGATATAGTTCCTCTCTCATAATAATTGCAAGTAGGAGCAGAAAGCACATGCATAATACATTCATCAAAATCATCATGTGCAATGGTAAAAGGCAACCCATCAATATAATCCTTAATAAGTACAAACTTCTCCGATATAGTGTAGTAGGGAGAATTCAAAAAGGTAATAGGACTATCATGCGTGGGTGCAATAGCAACAATTTCATGTTTAACATAAGGAACTATAGCAAGTTCATCTCCATAAGCATAATTCATATTGGCATCTTGGCCACAAGCATAGCAAGCATCATCAAAAAGGGGTAATTCAAGAGAATCAACGGGATCATAACAACCATCATAGCAATCATCATAGTAATCATCATAGCAATCATCCTTCGGTAAGCACGAAGGTAAATTAAACAATGTATGAGTTGAAGAGTTACTCTCATTAGAAGGTGGGCACGGGTATCTAATCCACTCTTCCTCCTTTTGTTCTTTGCTCTCCTCATCATCTTTTTCATCCAATGAGCTCACAGTTTCATCAATTTCTTCTTCCATAGCTTCCTGCAAAATATTAGTCTCTTCTTGGACAGCGGATAATTTCTCAATATATGGTTTAACATAGGGATTAGAAGCATAATTATCATAACAATATTCAAGTATGGCAAAACTTTTAGATTTGTAAAGAGTAGCATCATACTTTTCAATCAAAGAGGCAATTTCAAAAGCACCCTTAAAAGCAACAAATTCTTCAATTTGTTGAACATCATAGTAATTATAAACACCATTAGCATACGAAGATATGATTCCATTATCAATAAACTCACATTGGCAGGGAAGGTGTTTCTTAGGGTTTTCAGAACAACAAGTAACATCATATATTACACATAAATTCCAAGCATAGCATTGCAAACGTTGAATTTGATCCCACAATAGTTTCCCTTTTTCAGATATACGGCGTTGCACATAACAAGCATGCTCATCTAAAGATTTGCCCTCAACTAATCTAGTTGGGGTTTCAGCACGAGCACATAGGGATCGAAGATGATCCAAGTAAAAAGCTTCAGTAGTGTGATAGATTTTGAGTGGTTCTTCAACCATTGGAGCAGTAGGTACAACTAATTTTTTTGGTATTTTGCGTTTCCTACCCATAAATAAAGATAGGAAACAACTAAGAACAGCAAATAAAAATTACTTAGTGATAAAGCAAACAAGCACACACGAGAATATTCGCCCCACGCTATGACTCCCCGGCAACGGTGCCAGAAAAAGGTCTTGATAACCCGCAAGTATACAAGATAGTTGTACCCTCTTTCGATAAGTAAGAGTGTCGAACCCAACGAGGAGCTAAAGTTAGAACAAATACTCTCTCAAGTCCTATCGGCCACTGATATGACTCTCCGCACGCTTAGTGTTCGCTTTACCTAGAACAAGTATGAAACTAGAAGTACTTTGTAGATGTTGTTGGATAGGTTTGCAAGATAATAAAGAACGCATAAATAAAAACTAGGGGCTGTTTAGATAAAGAAGCAATAAAGTAAATATAGCGAGTGTGAAAAAGTGGTGGTAGGAGTTGTGAAATTTCCCCTAAGCAATTGACTACGTTACTAGACCGATAGCGAGTTTTATGTGGGAGAGGCATAAGCTAACATACTTTCTCTACTTGGACCATATGCACTTATGATTGGAACTCTAGCAAGCGTCCGCAACTACTAAAGATTCATTAAGGTAAAACCCAACCATAGCATTAACATATCAAGTCCCCTTTTATCCCATATGTAACAATCCCCTTACTCGGGTTTATGCTTCTGTCACTCAAGCAACCCACCATAAAAGAATCATGAACATATTGCAACACCCTACAGCGGGAATCCCTCATGCTTGCGCGACACGGAGGGCACAATAGGACAGCAACATAACCACAAGCAAATTAAATCAATCATAGAAATTCACCAACCACCAATAGGACAACGAAAATCTACTCAGACATCATAGGATGGCAACACATCATTGGAAAATAATATGAAGCATAAAGCACCATGTTCAAGTAGAGGGTACAGCGGGTTGCGGGAGAGTGGACCGCTGAATATAGAAGGGGGAAGGTGATGGAGATGTTGGTAAAGATGACGGCGGTGTTGGTGAAAATCACGGTGATGATGATGGCCCCCGACAGCTCTCCGGCGCCACCGGAAGCAAGGGGGAGAGAGGCCCCCTTCTTCTTCTTCTTCCTTGACCTCCTCCCTAGTTTGGATCTATCCCTCTATTTCTGCCCCTTCACCGTTTCCTTTATATCTGGAGATCCGTAACTCCGATTGGGGTGAATCTTTCGCCCAGATTTTTCTCGTAAAATTAGCTTTCTTGCGGCAAAAGAAGGGCATCAACCGCCTTACGGGTGGCCCACGAGAGTCCAGGGCGCGCCTAGGGGGGAGGGCGCGCCCCCCTATCTTGTGGCCACCCCGGATACCATTTCGTGTTGATTCTTCATCCGACAAATCCCAAATATTCCAAAATAATTCTCTGTCCGTTTTTATAACGTTTGGATTCCGTTTGATATTGGTTTTCTGCGAAACATAAAACATGCAACAGACAGGAACTGGCACTGGGCACTGGATCAATATGTTAGTCCAAAAAGTAATATAAAAAGTTGCCAAAAGTGTATGAAAGTTGAAGAATATTGGCATGGAACAATCAAAAATTATAGATACGACGGAGACGTATCAGGGGGCACGGGGATTAAGACAACATCGAAGTCAAAGTGGGGATCGCGATTGAGAAGGTGGCTGAAGACACGGGAGAACACGCGCCCCAGAAGATCACGGCTCCTCTCCACTACAAGGTCGCGAGACCTTGTAGCCCGAGCCTCCAGGCGGGTCACGATAGTGGTGAAGAAGTTCAGATGGCTGGTGTAGTCGTTCTCGTGTGGGCGAGGAGCGCTCTCGTTGCAGATGGTGCCCAAGGCGGAGTTAGCTCTGAGTTTGAGGCCATGAAGCATCGAGGTGTGCTCGCGCTGCAGCATCTGGCGGCGATTCACTTCGCCCACGGTCTTCTCTGCCAGGGACATGATGTCCTTAATTTGCTGCCGAAGGGAAGACAACTTGGCTCGGACAGAGGCCAAGGCAGATTCGGAAGAAATCAGGGCTTCTCGAGCAGCGCTCTCACGTTGCTCCGCAGATTGTAGCTCAGCCTTCAGGGCAGAGGTCCGGCCCTCAAGCTCGGCCTTGAGCAGCTACAGATCCAAGCGATGCCTCCCAGCCAACTCAGCACGCGCCTTTGCCACCCTCTCCTCCACCTCCCGCTAGACCTGAGCTTCTCGGGCGGTGACGACGTCCTCCGCCGTGGCAGCCTGCAGCTCCCTCACCTCCAGCCTCTCCAACGCCATGTTTTGCTCCACGGTCTCCAACATCAAATCTTCATGATGCCTCAGGAGCTCCGCCTCGGCAAGGGCCACCTCTCCTAGTGAGGAGGCCAGAAGGGCGTGACGCTCCTCGACTTCACGCTCAAGATTCACATTTGAAGACTGAAGATCTCGCTCCCGCTCATTGGCCGCCTCACGGCGGCGGTTCGCTGTCTCGGCCTCTTCCATGGCACGGGCGCAAGGCTCACGAGAAGTCACGAGCGAGGCTGCCGCGCGCGCTTCATCTTCATCATGCTAAAGTTTCCCAAGGTTAATTGCAACCTTCAGCTGCTGCCACCCATGCTCCAGTCGGTAGTTCTCTACCTCAAGCCTTGTGTCAACGATGGCGAGCTCCCCGCCAAGATGGATCATCGCACGCATCGCATTACCAAAGATCCCAAAGCGCACGGCGCTGCGCCCACGGGCGAGCGCAAGCTTGTCGCCAAGACCTTCGCCGGCCCGGAGGCCGCTCGGGAGGCGCTGGATGCCCCTCAAGCCGCCGGCCGGGGGCTGGCTATTGTAGCCCCACAACTTGAAGACGAAAGCCGCCCAGGGGGCACCCCCTACCGGCAGTAACAAGGGGGAGGATCACCGGCGCATTCCCCATCTCACGGGCTGAATCTCGGGGAGAAGGAGCAGGGAGCCCGGTTTCGGGGCACCCCTGCGGCATCGCGGCAACTGGAGATGGCCCCGCGCCTTGCGAAGAATCAGGGCATCGGGGGCTGTGCACAGGCGTCAAGATGGGATCCTTGGGGACGCCTGCTTCCCGAGGTTCCGCCTTCAGGGGAGTCCTACAAAACCTCAGTCATGAGGAAATGCGGCGTGCAAGGAAATCAAGAACAAGGGTAGTTACTCATCGGCAGCCACGTATCTCCTCGACTTTAGTGGCCGACGGGTGCCATCGTTGCGGCACGGGGACATCTTCCTCTTCAGGAGCGACTCAAGGCACAGGCGGGGCCGACCAGACCCCAACGGGCAATCCTTGGGAGGGGGAGCGCTCGACGGGGCATCCAGGGCGAGGGTCCCGAGGGCAGGGGCACCTGACGAGACCTCCTGGCTCACGGCTCCGGAGCCGTTGGTGGGCTCCTCGTGGTGAGCAGCCACTCTGGAGCTACCACCCTAAGCATCAGGAGCCTCTACCTCCGGAGCTTAGGGTCACATCGGTTCTGCTGCAGCTCCTTCCAGGGCACCAGAAGCCTCGGCCTCCTGAGCCACTAGCGGGGCCGGGCCTCCGGAGGAGCTCTCGACAGCTGAAGGAGGCGCGCGTCCTCTTGCCTCCACACTCGGGGCGCATGCGGCGGGCTCGAACAGGAGAGGAGCCATGAAGACGGGGTTCTCGTGGGGCCCCTCAAGGCCCTTTGAAAGCAACCCACACTCATCGAACAGAGGCATCTACCCAGCGAAGGCCGCCTTGTTCGAGCACAAATAAAGAAGGCAGCCGCCTCCCGGAAGGTCGGCGGGCTCAGGTTCGCCGGTCAGGAGTTTGAGCACCATGCTCAAGGTCTCAGCGGCCAGCGATGGCCTCTGCAGACTCATCAGATATCCGACGCCTGTGAAGTCCCACATTGGGCGAGAGTGGCGCTGAAGGGGGGAAATGCACTGCTTGACAAATTCCTTCACCACCATTGGCGCTGTCACACCCAGTTCCTGAAGCCTTGCTAATCTCTTCTAGATGAAAACAAGACACCGGTCGGAGAGCCTCTCATGGCGCCAGCCAGATCTAGGCGAGGCCGGCGCCCCAGGAGTCAAGAGCAGGGGGCTGAACGCACGTGCATCCATAAGAAGTCAATGCTTCCGGAATCCCTTCGCAGCAGGCGAGAGCTCGAAGTCAATCCCCGAACCAGCGGTTGCGCCCACGGCTTCGAAGGTTACACACCCAGAGCATTAGCGGGAGTCGACCAACCGAAGCAAGAAGAAATGGCGAAAAAAGGCCATGAAAGGAGTGATGCCTACCATGGCCTCACAAAGGAAGGTGAAGACGGCGAGAAGGATGACAGAGCGGGGATCCAGATGCAGCAGATGGATCTGGTAATGCGATATCACAACATTGAAGAAAGGGGAGAAGGGAGGAATCAACCCAGCAAGGAGAGCATGGAGATAGATGGGGATCTCAGTGGCGCTCATGTCTCTCGTTCGCCAAGATGCAGGGCGGACAGTCGCTGCCCTCCCCTCATTGGAATCGGCAGCGAGCGCATGGTGAACCTTGTCCAGCCCCTCCTCATTGATCACCGTCGACTGCTCGAGGGCTGGCTCCAGGGCCGGCGGAGGACCGGCTGGGGCGAGCGGCTTCCCCTTCTTCTTCGTCTGCTTGGGGGCCATGGCGAGTGCTAAAAAGGGCGAAGTGCGGCACCGGATCTATCGACGCGACGGCAAGGTTGGGAAGGAGGAAACAAGAGCCGAGCACGGTAATTTGCGAAGGGCAAGCTGCACTAGCAATGGGCGACTGCTAGGTCTGCCAGATATCAAGGCGGTGTGGGGAAGTGGAGACGCCCACGTCCCATCAACTGCCACGTGTCTTCAAAGCCGCAGGCGGTTAGGGCCCGCGGTGCTCCGCACTTGCCCTTTGGCTTTGCCTGGGATCCAAGTCTGAGCGCACCTTGGGCCCGGGGGCTACTGTCAGCATCCTGGATTTGGGGGTATCCAACCCTGCCTGCCTGCAGCCCACCACGTGGCTCCATCGATGGTCTGGTACAGCCCAGCTTCAACATCAACAACACAAGACCCTCACGAGGGGCCAAGCCTCGCGAGGCAGACAACGCCAAGACCCCCGAGGGGATCGGCCTCCTCAGGATGACTCCTGAGGGGCGGAGAGTTCTCTATAGGTTACCTCGTGAGGCTCAGCTGATGTGAGCCATGACGACCAAGGCTAGGCAAGTGCCAGGCGGGCGCCAGGTGGGCAAACAACGCAGGTTTCCTCTTCGGTGCAAGGGAGGCAAGCCACAGGCTTGGAGTCCCGAGGAATCAGCCAAAGGTTTCCATTTTAGTGCAACGAGACCAAGACCGCCAGGACGGTAGGACGGAGGTCATCGACGAGCCCACCGCAGTGTCACGACCAGTGGCTTTTCGCAGGTGAAGACTACTTTTGTCAGGATAAGCTGTACTACTTGTCCCCTTTCAAATCCGGCTGTTGTAGGATCCCTTCCCACCAACATTTGGGAAGAGGACCAAGGCCACTGTGAATAGGACTAGCCACCACCATAGAAGGGGGAACCAAGGCAAGTATGACTAGCACACACCACACCAGCTCTAGAACACCTGACCTCCTGAGTCTCGTTCATCCACTGTACTAGTTCATCCTCAGCCCTTCGAGGCAATCCACCAAAATGCTGGAGTAGGGTATTACACCACAAGGTGGCCCGAACCAGGATAATCTGCTGTGTCTCTGTGTCTTTTTAAACTTGTCGTGCTAGGCTTAGGAGGATCGCGAGTAGGCAGGCAAGGTAGGTTAAGATCTCCGCTTGCACCCCAGAGTTCGAACCTCTCAAGGGTTTGCAGATCCCATAATCCGACACTTTTCTGCAAAACTCTAAAATAGGCAAAGAAACAGAAACTGGCACTGGGACTTCGGTTAATAGGTTAGTCCCAAAAATAATATAAAAGAGCATATTAAAGCCCATTAAACATCCAAAACATATAATATAATAGCATGGAACAATAAAAAATTATAGTTACGTTGGAGACGTATCAATGCTCATCAAAAGAAATCCCTAACAAGGTTGATCAGGTCTTTTTAACAAACCTCTTTCGAATAACATGAAACCGAAGAATTTTCGAATAACACTAGGTTACCTCAAAGGGGATATGCATGTTCCCAACAATAAGAATATCATATTTCTTTTTGACAGTTGGAAGAGGGAATTCAAAACCTCCAATAGTAATAGTTGAATATTTTTCCAATAGAATTCATAATATGAATTGAGGTTGTTTCTTAGAAAAGTGTACCATATGCCTGTTACCATTAACATGAAAAGTGACATTGCCTTTGTTGCAATCAATAACTGCCCCTGCAGTATTCAGAAAAGGTCTACCAAGGATGATCGACATACTGTCGTCCTCGGGAATATCAAGAATAACAAAGTCCGTTAAAATAGTAATGTTTGCAACCACAACAGGCACATCCTCACAAATACCGATGGGTATAGAAATTGATTTATCAGCCATTTGCAAAGAGATTTCAGTAGGTGTCAACTTATTCAAATCAAGTCTACGATATAAAGAGAAAAGCATAACACTATCACCAGCTCCAAGATCACATAAAGCAGTTTTAACATAGTTTTTATTAATGGAGTATGGTATAGTTGGTACTCCTGGATCTCCTAGTTTCTTTGGTATTCCACCCTTAAAAGTATAATTAGCAAGCATGGTGGAAATTTCAGCTTCCGGTATCTTTCTTTTATTTGTAACAATATCTTTCATATACTTAGCATAGGGATTCATTTTAAGCATATCAGTCAAACGCATACGCAAAAAGATAGCTCTAATCATTTCAACAAAGCGCTCAAAGTCCTCATCATCCTTTTTCTTGTATGGCTTAGGAGGAAAGGGCATGAGTTTATGAACCCATGGTTCTCTTTCTTTACCGTGCTTCCTAGCAACGAAGTCTCTCTTATCATAATGTTGATTCTTTGATTATGGGTTATCAAGATTAACAACAAGTTCAATCTCTACATCATTATTATTACTAGGTTGAGCATCAACATGAACATCATTTTTAACATTATCACCAGGTTCATGTTCATTACCAGATTGTGTTTAAGCATCAGAAATAGAAATATCATTGGGATTCTCAGGTGTGTCAATAACAGGTTCACTGGAAGCATGCAAAGTCCTATCATTATTCTTTTTATTTTTATTTTTATTAGAAGGACTATGTGTATCAGTATTAATTCTTTGATAATCTTGCTCAACTCTCTTAGGATGGCCCTCGGGATACAAAGGTTCTTGGGTCAATTTACCACCTCTAGTCATAACTCTAACAACATTAACATTGTTCTTATTATTCAACTCATTGAGCAAATCATCTTGTTCCTTAAGTACCTGTTATACTTGAGTGGTAACCATGGAAGCATGTTTACTAATACGCTTAAGATCACTTTTAACTCTAGACATATAATCACTCAAGTGTTTAACCATATAAGCATTGCTTTTCAATTGTCTACCAACATAAGCATTGAAGTCTTCTTGTTTAACAATAAAATTATCAAACTCATCCAAGCATTGACTAGCAAACTTAGTAGATGGTACTTCACCCTTATCAAATCTATAGAGAGAATCTACCTTTACTACCTGTGTTGGGTTATCAAGACCATGTATCTCTTCAATAGGCGGTAAATTCTTAGCATCTTTGGCTCTAATACCTTCTTATTTCATAGATTTCTTTGCCTCTTGCATATCTTCAGGACTGAGAAATAGATACCCCTTTTCTTTAGAGTTGGCTTAGGAGTTGGTTCAGGAAGTGTCCAATCATTATCATTACTCAGTATATTATTCAATAGCAATTCAGCTTGCTCAACACTTCTTTCCCTGAAAACACAACCAACACAACTATCCAGGTGGTCTCTAGAAGCATTGGTTAGTCCATTATAAAAGATATCAAGTATTTCATTTTTATTGAGAGGATGATCAGGCAAAGCATTAAGTAATCGGAGAAGCCTCCCCAAAGCTTGTGGGAGACTCTCTTCTTCAATTTGCACAAAATTAAATATTTCCCTTAAGGTAGCGTATTTCTTATGAGCGGGAAAATATTTTGCAGAGAAGTAATAAATCATATCCCGGGGACTACTCACACAACCAGGAGCAAAAGAATTAAACCATGTTTTAGCACCACCCTTTAACGACAAAGAAACAATTTAAGAATATAGTAATAGCGAATTTTTTCCTCATGAGTAAATAGGGTGTATTTATCATTTAGTTTAGTAAGATGTGCCAGAACAGTTTCGGATTCATAGCCATAGAAAGGATCAAATTCAACCAAACTAATTAAATTAGGATCGACAAAGAATTCATAATCCTTATCAGTAACACAGATTGGTGAAGTAGCAAATGCAGGGTCAATTTTCATTCTAGCATTCAAAGACTTTTTTCAGCTTAGCTAAAAGTTTCTTAAGATCATACCTATCATTGCAAGCAAGAAAGTCTCCAGCAGTTTCTTCATCCATAACATAACCCTCAGGTATAACAGGCAATTCATATCTAGGGGGAGAATCTTCATCATCGCTTTCATTAATATCATCAGTTTTAGTAATTTCATTCGCTCTGACCCTAGCAAGTTGTTCATCAAGAAATTCACCTAGTGGCACATTATTATCAAGCAAAGAAGTAGTATCATCATAAGCATCATGCATAGCAGAAGAGGCATCATCAATAACATGCGACATATCGGAATCAATAGCAGGTGCAGGTGTCACAAGTTTAGTCAAAACAGAAGGTGAATCAAGTGCAGAGCTAGATGGCAGTTAATCTTACCTCCCCTCGTAGTTGAGGTAAAAATCTTGGTTCTTTGAACATTCAAATTCCTCATAGTGATCAACAGATATAAATCCCAAGTGACTCAGAGAATAGAGCTATGCTCCCTGGCAACGGCACCAGAAAAGGTCTTGATAACCCACAAGTATAGGGGATCGCGGCAGTTTTTGAGGGTAGAGTATTCAACCCAAATTTCTTGATTCAACACAAGGGGAGCCAAAGAATATTCTCAAGTATTAGCAGATCACTTGTCAATTCAACCACACCTGAAAGACTTAATATCTGCAGCAAAGTATTTAGTAGCAAAGTAGTATGGAAGTAGCAGTAACGGTAGCAGAAGTAACAGTAGCAGTTTTGTAGCAATCGTAACAGTGGCAACGAAGAAGTAACTTAGCAAAGATCAATATGAAGCGAGCTCGTAGGCAGCGGATCAATGATGGATAATTATGTGGGATAGCATTCATCATGCAACAGTTATAACATAGGGTGACACAGAACTAGCTCCAGTTCATCAATATAATGTAGGCATGTACTCTGAATATAGTCATGCGTGTTTATGGAAAAGAACTTGCATGACAACTTTTGTCCTACCCTCCCGTGGCAGCAGGGTCCTATTGGAAACTAAGGGATATTAAGGCCTCCTTTTAATAGAGTATCGGACCAAAGCATTAGCACTTACTGAATACATGAACTCCTCAAACTACGGTCATCACCGGGAGTGGTCTGATTATTGTTACTTCGGGGTTGCTGGATCAAAACACATAGTAGGTGACTATAACTTGCAAGATAGGATCAAGAACACTCATATATTCATGAAAACATAATAGGTTCATATCTGAAATCATGGCACTCGATCCCTAGTGACAAGCAATAAGCATGGCAAAGTCATATCAACATCAATCTTTGAACATAATGGATACTAGGGATCAAACACTAACAAAACTAACTCGATTACATGGTAAATCTCATCCAACTCATCACCGTCCAGCAAGCCTACGATGAGATTACTCACGCACGGTGGTGAGCATCATGAAATTGGTGATCGAGGATGGTTGATGATGACGATGGCGACATATTCCCCTCTCCGGAGCCCCGAACGGACTCCAGATCAGCCCTCCCGAGGAAGAACAGGGCTTGGTGGTGGCTCTGTATTGTAAAACGCGATGAATCCTTCTCTCTGATTTTTTCTCACCGAACGTGAATACATGGAGTTGGAGTTGAGGCCGGTGGAGCTCCAGGGGGCCCACGAGGAAGGGGGCGTGTCCTAAGGGGGAGCCCCCACTCTCGTGGCCAGGGTGTGGGTCCCCTTCTATTGATTCTTTCGCTAGTATTTTTTATTAATTCCAAAAAGTGTCTCCGTGAAGTTTTAGGTCATTCTGAGAAGTTTTATTTCTGCACAAAAATAACACCATGGCAATTATGCTGAAAACAGCATCAGTCCGGGTTAGTTCCATTCAAATCATGCAAATTAGAGTCCAAAACAAGGGTAAAAGGATTTGGAAAAGTAGATACATTGGAGACGTATCACCTTCCGCCGCGGCGTTCCTCATCGTACCTCGCCTTCCTTAGCGTACCGTCGCCAACGTCAAGGTTCACCATCGCAACCCCCCGCGCGGTGTAACGAGCGAGCTGCCGCGCACTTGATTGGCATTTCCACGGCTCTGCCCCGCCGCACCCACCGGGGGCTGACAGGTGCGCAAGCCATGCTCCTCACGACGCACGAGTTGATGCGCTACCGCCCTGTAGAGGGCGACCGTGCCGCTTGGCTTGACCGAGTCGCTGAGTTGCTCGACGTCGTTTGTAGGGGCACGGACCCCCTCTGCCCCCCACTTGAGTCTTGACCCCCCGCTGTAGGTTCGGGCATGCTCTTGCTGCGTCCGCGTAGGGAGAGGACCCGGAGGGCCGGGCGGCGAAAAGGAGGCGAGCAAGATTTCCCTCCGAGCTTCAGGCAAGGTAAGTGCCCCCTAGTGGGAGGCACTATGGCGGGCCACCTCCTGGCCATCATGACACGAAGACGGGGTGGTGATCGGCAAGCCTGAAGAACCTGCGGGTTGGCGAAAGGCAGGCTTCTGCTCGTATGGCCCTCGAAGACTGTCAAGGCCTCTCGAGGCCTGGGGGCTGCAAGCAGGGCCTTGACTGCTGAGGCAAGTACTTTCATAACATATTTTAGCTAAATTTGGAGCGCCGGAGACTCACATTCGGTGGCATGCCAGCAAGACGACAGCCAGATTGTGCGAGCAAGAGTGCCCCCGGTGAGGTGGCGCCTCAGACCAAGATAGGGTCCCGGGGGCTCGAGAGGCCCGCGAGGCCAGGGAACCTCACAAGGTCCCGCGGCCACTTAAGCTACAACTGCTCGATGCTAGGGGCTTAGGGGCCAAAAGGGCTCAGGAGAAGCCTGGGAGCGGGCCCCACGAGCCGACCAAGTGGCCCACGGCCAACATGGTGGCGCCCTACATCGCCCACCAGCTGTCGCTGGTCCAGAAGCCCCGCCCAGGGCTGCCAGCACGTAGGCTTGCAGGTGCGCAGCCCATGGCAAGGGGTGGGGCCCCCGACTGAAAGCAGGCGACCGCCTTACGCCTTCCCAAGTCTCCGCCTGTAACACTCTCACGTAATAACGAGTGGGGTTGTACATGCCCCGGAATCTCCCGAGTGCCGCCCCTGAGCCTCACAAGGGATCCCACCCACGTCTTGGTGGAAGCCCCATGCTCCGCGCTGGTGAACAACACGGTCCCCCAATGACTATGCCCACATCCAGTGGAAGCCCGATGCTCCACGCTGGCGGACGACACGGTCTGCCAATGACTATGCCCACACCCAGTGGAAGCCCCATGTCCCATGCTAGCGGGAAGACTAGAAGACTAGCATAGGTGCCGGACGCGGCTGTTCTTTGCTTTCTCTTGTAATCGAATTTGCAGCTTTTTAGAATAAACTTGCGACTCTTGCGCTTTTACTCGAAAAAGGGGGAGTTTCCTGGCTTTTCTTCTTTTTAGTGGTTTTTCTTCACTTGGTTTCCGTCTTTGCAAAGGATGGTGGGCACTAGTGGCTCCCTCCATCGCACCCCGCGAGCGGGGGCTGGGTGCGGTACGCACGCTTGAGTCGGCCCAGCGGTGTTGAAAATGCCCTAAGGACCCAGGCCACAGCCGCTGTGGCCTTGCTCGCGTGCACGCCTCTCCGGGGCCTCGGTGCCCGGATCCTCACGCGGCGCTCTCGAGCAAGCTAGCGGGTGTGCATTGTCCAGGGCTCTCGGTAGGAGCCTGCCTACAGACTCTGGTCGGACACCGTGGCCTGGCATGAAAATGACGGTCGCCCCTGCTCACGGGCCGCGGGCACATGAAAATTAAAGGAAAGGCGACATCAGGGAGTGCAATACTATTTAGTACATCATAGAGAAAGTTCTTACACAAAATACTTTTGCATCCCCGCGGGTCACATCCAAAATCTTGACAGGAAAACAAGAGAAAACAATCCTAGGGGTGTGTCCCTTCGCTGTTGCTGTTGCCATCATTGTTGGTGCCGTGCTCCTCCACCATGGGCGCACCCTCGACCTCTGCAGGGGCAAACTTGACGACCAGGTCATCCACATGATCCTCCACCCAGTCCGCTAGGGAGCCGTGGATTTCTCCAGGCACGGGGGCCATTGCGGCCTCGAAGTCAAAGTCAGGGTCAGAGCGTATAAGGTGGCTGAAGATGCGTGAGAACGCACGCGTGAGAAGGTCACAGCTCCTCTCCTCGATGAGTCAGCTTGCCCTCACGGCCCCTCCTTCGAGGTGTGCTACGACCTGGGTGAAGAAGCTGAGGTAGTTAGCATCGTCAACAACAAGCGGGCTGGAAACATTCTCGTTGCAAATGTTGCTTAGGGCCTGGTTGGCCCTGCGCCCTTGGGCCTCGAACATCTAGGAGCACTCACGTTGCAGCACTCGGGCTCGGATCGCCTCGTTTGAAGCTTTATCTATAAGGGAGGAGACACCTCCCACCTGCTTGAGAAGGAAGGATAGTGATACATCTCCAACATATCTATAATTTTTGATTGTTCCATGCTATTATATTATCTGTTTTGGATGTTTTATATGCATTAATATGCTATTTTATATTATTTTTGGGACCAACAAATTAACCTAGAGCCCAGTGTCAGCTTCTGATTTTTCCTTGTTTTTGAGTTTCGTAGAAAATGAATACCAAACAGAATCCAAACGGAATGAAACCTTCGCGATGACTTTTCTTGGACCAGAAGACAACCAGGAGACTTCGAGATGAAGTCAGAGGAGCGACGAGGGGGCCACAAGGACGGAGGGTGTGCTCAGGGTGGTAGGGTGCACCCCCACCCTTGTGGGCCCCCCATGACCCTCCTGACCTAATTCTTTCGCCTATATATTCCCATATATCCCCAAACCACCAGAGGAATCCATGAAAACACTTTTCCATCACCGCAACCTTCGGTACCCATGAGATCCCATCTAGGGACCTTTTCCGGCACCGTGCCGGAGGGGGATTCGATCACGGAGGGCTTCTACATCAACTCTATTGCCCTTCCGATGAAGCGTGATTTGTTTACCACAAACCTACGGATCCATGTAGTAGCTAGATGGCTTCTTCTCTCTCTTTGATCCTCAATACCTTGTTCTCTTTGATGTTCTTGGAGATCTATTCAATGTAATACTTTTTTGCGGTGTGTTTGCCGAGATCCGATGAATTGTGGATTTTTGATCAGCTTATCTATGAATATTATTTGAATCTTCTCTGAATTCTTTTATGCATGATTTGATATCTTTGTAATTCTCTTCAAACTATCGGTTTGGTTTGGCGAACTAGATTGATTTTTATTGCAATGGGTGAAGTGCTTAGCTTTCGGTTCAATCTTGCGGTGTCCTTTCCTAGTGACAGTAGGGGCAGCAAGACACGTATTGTATTGTTGCCATCAAGGATAAAAAGATGTGGTTTTCATCATATTGCTTGAGTTAATTCCTCTACATCATGTCATCTTACTTAATGTGTTACTCTGTTCTTCATGAACTTAATACTCTAGGTGTAGGTAGGAGTCGTTCAATGTGTGGAGTAATAGTAGTAGATGCAAAATCATTTCGGTCTAATTGACACGGACATGATGCCTATATTCATGATCATTGCCTTGGATATCGTCATAACTTTCTGCTTTTCTATCAATTGCTCGGCAGTAATTTGTTCACCCACCATATTATTTTCTATCTTGAGAAAAGCCTCTAGTGAAACCTATGGCTCCCGGGTCTATTTTCCATCATATAAGTTTCTGATCTACAATATTAGTTTCCGATCTACTATTTTTGCAATCTTTTACTTTCCGATCTATAAACCAAAAACACCAAAAATATTTGCTTTATCATTTATCTATCTCTATCAGATCTCACTTTTGCAAGTAACCATGAAGGGATTGACAACCCCTTTATTGCGTTGGGTGCAAGTTGTTTGATTGTTTGTGCACACTACAAAAGAAAAGACACATCCGTGACATTTTGGGCTAAACGATTTTTTTCTGTCATACTTATGAAACTTCTATGACGATAATTGTGACAAAACCCGGTATCATCATAGATGTGGTGGGCTCCTACTTCTATGACAAAAAATCATGACAGAAAATGGGCTTTTTGTCCTGGGCTGGCCGACGCAGCTGCATGACATTCTTTGGGCCGTCCATGATAGAAAATACCGTGGTATAAGCACGGGCGATGAAAATACCGGGGAGTTCCCGGTTACGGTGGGTGGTCGGGGGACGAGAGATATGTGTTTCTCTCATACACGTATGCATATGGGTGCAAGGCGTTGGGCTCTAACAGAACCCGAGTGAGGCATCGCCTAACTGAACCTGAGCGATTGCACTGTAGGCTACGCATTACTAAACCTGAGCGATCGAGCGATTCCTTCACGACTGCTGCTAACCGAAGCCTATCGATGCTTCCTTTGGATGAACAGTGAGCATTGCTGGGGGGGTTGGATGAACAGTTCCTGGTGGGGGTTGGATGAACAGGACCCCGTGGTGTTGCCGCTGGATGAACAGGACCCCGATCGATTGTGCTGGTTGGGCGTGGATGAACAGGACCCCGTGGAGGGCTGGATGAATAGGACCCCGTGGATGGAAGGTTGAATAGTAGCTGGTGGAGGGCTAGTTGAACAGTAGTCGGTGGAGGGCTAGATGAACAGTAGCCCGTGGAGGGGTGGTTGAACAGGACCCCGTGGAGAGGGTTGGTTGAACAGTAGCCGATGGAGGAGCGCGCGGTGGAGGCTGGATGAACAGGAGCCCGTGGATGAACAGTCGCAGGTGGAGGCTGGAGGAGGTCGACGATGGATGAACAGTAGCCCGTGGAGGCTGGAGGAAGTCGACGGTGGATATGAACAGTATCCCGTGGAGTCCCGTTTTATGGTATGCCACACCACTCCTGATGAACAGGACCCCCATTTCGACTATAGCGCTCCAACACAAGTCTGTTTCCTCTGTTTTGCGGTACGCCACACCCCTCCCGATCAATAGGACCCCGTTTCGACAGTAGGAGGTCCAACAGAAGTCCAATTCCTCCGTTTTGCGGTATGCTAGACCCCTCCCAATGAACATGATCCTGTTTCGAACGTGGCCGGTCGAACACAAGGCTGTTTCCTCCGTTCTGTGGTACGTCGGGCCTCATTTCCATCGGCTGTTCCATCCAAGCTGGTTGGCTCCAACACGTTCCGTTGCCTCCCGATGAACACGACGCATTTCGTTGCCTCCCCATGAACACAACGACGACGCAGTTTCTCTGTATTGACCCAGCCATGTACACGAGCTCTGGTCGTATGTATGCGCAAGTAGGCGTGCGAGACCCCGCCCGTATGTACGTACGTGGCCGTATTTACTTTCTTGCACCCTGGCTGTTGTAGGTACGTGTATATGCTATGTGCACGCCTCTACTACGACGTGCATGCCTCTAGATCGACCAGTATGTACGTACACGTTCGCGACCGGAATTACAACTCTACATACGCTTCCACCAGGTGGGTCCCGATTGTTAGGCACTTCCTTGCATGCGAAGATGTAGCTGGAGGGTCCCAGCAGTCAGGGGGCGAATCATTTTTTCCATAATATGGATGCACTTCCTTGCGTGCGAAGATGTAGCTGGTAGGTCCCAGCAGTCAAGGGGGAAATGCTTTTTCGCGAAATATGGTGGCCCGTCCGGTGGGTCCCTGCTGTTAGGTGGAGGAATCATTATTTTCCACGTAATAAGGAGGCACTTCCTTGCGGCTGCCGTGGACCCAGCTGTCAGCCTCTCCACATACAGTACTCTTCCGATGGAAGTCATTCCTTGACCATGTTGACCATGCTGCGCCGAGAGCACCAGGGCGATGGACGACGGCGAGGCTTAGGAAGGGGATGACGCAGAGCCGGGGAAGACACGACAGTGGAAGCCCATGCAGAGAGGAGTACGAGGGTTCACTGGTTCGGCTGCAGTGTGAGACTGCCCTCGCCGCAGAATAACACGAGGTGTGGGTAAGGCCTCCGCGACATCAGAACTGGCCATGGGAGGCAGGAGAACGCGGCACGACCGTCGCTGGTTTGGTCGGCTGGAGCAAGAAGACCAGAGTTAAACAAGCACTACAGCCGTTGGATGGACATCGTACGGTCACTGAAGCTAGAATCGTTCATATTGACTAAGTTGACAAAGCCCTCCATCCCCGTCAAGTTAGTAGGCCAACAAGTCAGCCTCCCACTATGGTGGGCCTATTCATTTTTTTGTGCATAATAAGGAGGCACTTCTGTCGGATTACGGGTTCCGCAAACCCTTGAGAGGTTTGAACTCTAGGGTGCGTGCGGAGATCTCAACCTACCCAGCCTGCCTACTCGTGATCCTCCTAAGCCTAGCATGACGAGCTCGAAGACACAACAAGACACAACAGTTTATCTTGGTTCAGGCCACCTTGCGGTGTAATACCCTACTCCAGCGTTTTGGTGGATTGCCTCGGATGGCTGAGGATGAACTAGTACAGTAGACGAACTGGCCTCAGGAGGTGAGGTATTCTTGAGCTCGAGAGAGTTGAGGGGATGTGAATTGGATGCTCTCTATGGTGGTGGCTAAGTCCTATTTATAGTGTCCTTCGTCCTCTTCCCAAATGTTGGCAGGAAGGGATCCCACAATGGCCGGATTTGAAAGGCGACAGGTAGTACAGCTTATCCTGACAAAAGTAGTCTTCGCCTGTGAAAAGCCTCTGGTCGTGACTCTGCGGTGGGCTCGACGATTACCTCCGTCCTGTCGTCCTGGCAGTCTTGGTCTTGTTGCACCAGAATGGAAACCTTTGGCTGATTCCTTGGGACTCCGCGCCTGTGGCTTGCCTTCTTTGCATCAAAGAGGAAACCTGCGCTCTGCGCCCGCCTGGCCTTGGTCGTCATGGCTCACGTTAGCTGAGCCTCGTGAGGTATACCTTGCATAGAACTCTCCGACCCTCGGGAGTTAGCCTGAAGAGGCCGAACCCCTCGGGGGTCTTGGCGTCGTCCGCCTCACAAGGCTTGGCCCCTCACGAGGTTCTTGAGCTGTTGGTGTTGAAGCTGGGCCATTCCAGGCTGTCGATGGAGCCACGTGGTGGGCCGTAGGCAGGCAGGGCTGGATACCCCCATATCCAGAACGCCGACAGTAGCCCCCGGGCCCAAGGCGTGCTCGGACTTGGCTTCCAGGCAAAGCCATAGGGCAAGAGCGGAACGCTGCGGGCCCTAACCGCATGTGGCCTTGATGACATGTGAAGATTGATGGGATGTGGTCAACTCTGCTTCCCCATGCTGCCTCGGCAACTAATTGACTTGATAGAATGATGCGGCATGGAGAAGATCATGATGGCACGAGGTCGTGGAGGCCCGCGGTTGGCCTCCCTTGGCTATAAATGCGAGGGATGGGTAGGGCCCCTCGCCCATCTCTCCTTCGTCTTTCTCTCGCCTGCTTATTATCTTTCATGCTTCCATGACGCCGATCAGGAGGTACTCTGGGCCTGAGAAGGGGAAGGCCCCTAGGAAGGGGCCCGATCCTCTCCCGTTGAAGAAGCGGCTTCGACTCCCTCATGATGCCAGCACGGGGCGAGAGGTGACCAGGCCATGGCAATCGAGGCCTCCGCCTGGCTTCCCCCTCCCCATGTACGCCCGAGCTCAGGATGGAGATTTGCATCGTCAAGTAGTCCCTGACGATGATGGTAGGGCCGCCATTGCCTTGACGACCGCACCATGCACCCACACCGAGGGCAGCTCGCGTGAGTTTGTGGTGTGGGCGGCGATGCCTCCCGACACCTGGATCCGGCTCCCGAGGTTCTTTGCCAGTGAGCTGCCTCAGAGGGGGCCGCTTGAGTTGTGGCTGCAGCATGCTGGTTGCTGCAACTTGGCCACCAGAGCTGAAGTCGAGGTGGTGCCCCCTAGAGACATCTTCGTGACGCGCGGATGGGGTGAGGTTGCCCGAGCTTGGCGCGCAGAGGGAGCCATGGCGATTCACTTCGAGTATGACAGTGCGGCCACTCTATTCTTCAAGGTCTTCAATGAGGAGGGCAAACGACTGGAATGCTGCCCCGGAGGAAGCAGCCCGCGGAATGCTGCTGCGGGCGCCGGGCCTGTTGTTGTCCCCCTTGACACCTCGTCCAGCAGCAGTGGCGACTCCTGGGAATCCGGTGACTCTCCTGAGCCTAGTGAGTCTCCGGAGTCGAGCAATGACAGCTACGTGCCACCAAGCTCCCGCCAAAGTCGGAGTGCGGCAGCGGCTGCCGCCAGGCATCGCCAGCGATGCCCCAGGGCTCAGTAGCTACCTTCCTTCTTTTGCTTTCCATGCGCGGAATGAAGAATAACCCCCATGGGTTTTGTAAGGATCGGAATGTATTCGATATCAGCGTTGCTTTCTTTGATTTAGTGAGGAATTTGTGTATCCCAGTTTGGCACGGTTCCACCCTTTTCTTTTTCTTAGACAGCGCGACGCTCTACACCGACGGGACCTAGTCCCCAAGCAGGCTTCAGCCATCGCTAGTATGCCAGGTCATGATGCCGTGGTCAAGGCTAGGAGGCGAGCGGCCCGACGTCCGGTAAGAGCTCCTGAGATGCGATACTCGCGAGGTCCCCCTTGGCATGCAAGCAGCCGTCCAGAGAGTCAAAAAGGGGAGTGAAATCGCCGGAATGGGACTGCAAGGCGGGGTGTGCTAGGAGTGAAGCCGGTGCCTCAACGAATCATGACTTATCTTTTGATGTCTTGGTCCGTCAAGAAGAGGGTGCTTTCTCTTGCGTTCATGGTGATACCATTGGGCAGGGCCCGCAACAGCTACCTTCTTGCCTCGCTCGCCCAGGTGCTCTACGTCCTCGGGTCCCGACCCTCGAGCAAGCTCAGCCACCGCTGGTATGCCAGGTCGTGATGCCATGGTCAAGGCTAGGGGGTGAGGGCTGGAGAGCCAGTAGGAACTCCCGAGGCACGATGCTTGGGAGGCCCCCCTTTAACATGCAAGCGACTCGTGAGGCAAGATGGCAGTCGCCCAAGCCAACCCGTGAACCACCGTCAGATGAGCCTGCAGGTTAGGCGATAGAAGAGGTCGAGAGCCCCTATGGAGCGGGCCTGCAGCCTGACGCCTAGGGCACCGGATGAAGGCACCGAGGACCTGGTGAGGTGGTGTGCGTGAGGCAGGTTGCGAACCAGAGCTTGATCCTCGGGTTTGTCAGTGCTGCAGGGACAGACCGGAGCACAAGCGTCGTGCCGACGTGAGTTGTCATGCAGCGTTGCGAGCGAGGGACGAACCAACAGACACGAGGGGGGTCGTGAGGCGGCTAAGACTCACGGCCGTAGAATGACGATCATAGGTAAACTCATAGAAGACGGTTAGACAGTCCTAGTGAAATGCAAAATGATACATGCCGCAGGGATGATGCAGCCCGAGGGGCGCCCCCAAACTCAACAAACTAGAGAGATGTCACCTGGTACCGTCACTGAAGAGGTGTTGAGGTAGCCAAAAACGCGCGCTGTTGGAGCCGTTCCTCATGAGCCGCTCTGGCGCCGAGCCTTGGGAGGCCCAGAGGGCCCGGGAGGCTCTTGGAGGTGCTCCTCCATCTCCGTCAAGATCGCCTAATGCCTGGCCTTGCGAGCCGCCAGGGCGACCCTCATGCAGTTCTAGAACACCACAGCCGCGCCAAGCAGGCCGAAGGGCATGCGGACGTAGCTGTGGGGTGGACCCTCACATCACCGACACGAGATGGCCAGATGACCTACTGAGACACGGCCCTATTGAGCCCGGGGATGTCGATGCAGATGCGGAACTCCTTACCCTCGTCGGGGCAGTGATCAGTGCCTCATGGCAGACGACGATCACCTTGCAGAACCCTTGCCTCTTGAATCTCCTCGATTGCCTTGCTGATGAACTCCTGAACGCGTGGTGCCTCCCACCTGATGCCTTCTCCTGGGAAGCGTGCTCTGAAGAGTGCCTCCACATGGTGCCCGAGGGCCTCCCGCATGACCCTAGCTAGGTCCGAGGCCCTCCCGAGGAGAGCCCCCGAGCCCATCCTGAGGGGGGCGTCGGGCGCGCCTTCCTATGCGATGGGTGAAGGGGCCGCGTCCGGGGATGCGAGACTCAGCATGGCATCCTCGAACGATGCTCCTTCACGAGACCCCTGTCCCAGCTGCAGCTCCTTCATCTTGGGGGCGACCTCAGGAGGGAGGGCACCGCCCTCGTCTTCAGGGTTCTCAACCGCTGCAGCCTGGAAGGCACGCTCGAGGGAGCACACCGCATCCTTCTCTTGACATGCGGCTGTGATGACGCCGCCGCTTCCTAGCATCTTGAGGACATTGTAGCTGTGGTGCGTAGCTGCCATGAACTTGGCCAGTGCTGGGTACCCTAGGATGGCGTTGTAGGGCAGACGGATGTCAGCGACGTCGAAGTCGATGAGCTCGGTGCGATAGTTGTTGCGCTCGCCGAAGGTTACAGGGAGGTGGACCTGCCCTATCGGATGTGTAGAACGGTCGGTCACTCCTGAAAATGGCTTGGTTGGGTGAAGCTGCTAGTACGGCAATTGGAGCATGTCGAACGTCTGGACAGATAAGACATTGAGCCCTGCTCCACCATCGATGAGAGTCTTGGTGACAACCACGTTGCTGATGATGGGAGAGCAGAGCATGGGGGGCGCGCCAGTAGTGGCCGTGCACTTGAGATGGTCTGAGGAGCTGAAGGTGATGGCACACTTGGACCACCTGAGAGGGCGAGTTGCTTCGGGCTTGGGGAGCGCCGCATTGACCTCGCGCGCGAACTGATTGAAGATGTGGTGGGAAGCTAGGGCATGTGAGCCGCCCAAGATGCAGGCGGTGGCTCGTGGCTCCTGGAAGCCCCCAGCCCTCTCGTCTTGGTGGTGATCTTCGTTCCTTCTTGGCGGTGGAGGCAGAGGACGCAGAGCTACGCTGCCCTGAGGGCGCTCCTCACGAGGCTGCTCCCTCCAGGCGTCCTCGCGAGGTTGACCCTACCAGCGGTCCTCACGAGGCTGGTCACGCCACTCCTGACGGTGGTCGCGTCCGTCCCAGTGTCCTCCACCTCGGCCACCTCCATGGTCGTAGCCTCGATCATTGTGCTCAGGGCGGCACCGAGGCGCCCGTCGTGGAGGGCCCTGAGCTCCTGGCAGTCGTTTGTGTTGTGGCTGTGCATGTTGTGGAAGACGCAGAATGGTCGGTTGCACTTGGATGACTCGGGGTGGTCGCAGCCGCGCTTCGTCTCTGGCTCGGCCACAAGCACGGCCGGCCCCTTGCGCTTCACGTCCTTAGCCTTGGTCTTCTTGTCCTCTGGGTGAGCATCGGGGAACTCGAGGAAGGAGAGGCGCCCCTCCTCACCCCTTGCACACTTGTTTTCCATGTTGAACATCTCCAGGGTTGTGCAGAGATCCTCATGGATGGTGAGCTCCTCCTTCATCTTGACATCACGAACGCCATCAGTGAACGTTGAGATGATGGCCTCGTCCGAAACCTTGGGAACCTTGAGGCGAACGTTGCTGAAGCGCTGGATATACTTCTACAGGGTCACTCCAGGTTGCTGCTTGATGTGACGTAGGTCACCCGCGGCCGGCGGATGATCGCGAGTGCCCTGGAAGTTGGCGATGAAGCGGTCGCGCATCTCCTCCCAAGAAGAGACCGACCCCTCGGGTAGGTTCAGGAGCCAAGAATGCGCGCCATCCTTGAGGGCCATCGGCAACCAGTTTGCCATGATCTTCTCGTCGCCGCTGGCCGCCTCGATGCTCAGCTCGTAGAGCTTCAGGAACTCGGCGGGGTCGGCGGTGCCGTCGTAGCGTGGAGGCAAGTCAGGCTTGAACTTGCTTGGCCAGACGATGTTGCGGAGCTCCGGGGTGAACGCGCGGCATCCTGCCGTGGCCATTGGAGCCCGTCGAGGGGGTGGAACCTGGTCCTGGTGCACGTGCACCGCCACCTCCTACGGCTATACACAGGCCTCGTGCGGGTGCGATGGAAGTACGCATGCTTCTCCTTGAGGTCGCTGCACCACCTGGCAGCTCACATCCTCCCGAGCTGGCGCAGGGCGCGTCGGGACGCGCCGTGGTGCCACATGCCTTGGCTCGACGATGACGCCCTGGGCCAGAGGTGGTGGAGGAGCCCCGTGAGCCACGCCGCCCGCTGCAGGTGGTTGCTGAGGCAGTGAGCGGGATGGGGCGGTGGAGCCCCCAGCCACGCTGATGAGCTCAGCGATCCGCTCGAGCCACTCCTCGTAGAAGTCGCTGACTGGGCGGTAAAGAAGGAGCTCCCGCGTCATGAGCAGATTGGCTTGCTCGTCCACTGGGTCGTGGCGCGTGTGGGAGGACGAAGCTGCTGGAGTCAGCAACGGAGTAGCGGTGCACCCGTCGCGGCGCACCTAAGGATGCAGTGAAGAAGCTTGCTGCTCGTGGCCGGCAGGGCCCATGGCGGTGTTGGCCACCGGAGATGAAGCACAACATGCACAACCATCACCCGCCGGAGCCGTCTGAGCAACACGAGCGGCGACTGCGGCCCGACGCTTGGCGCGAGCTCGGCCTGCGTCGGCCATGGAGGTGTCGGAGTGGCGGTGGATCGATCGACGGAAGAGAAGACCCGACACACACCTACTTGGCATGCCAAATGTCAGATTACGGGTTCCGCAAACCCTTAGAGGTTCGGACACTGGGGTGCGTGCAAAGATCTCAACCTACCCAGCCTACCTACTCGCGATCCTCCTAATCCTAGCGCGACGAGCTCGAAGAGACAAAGAGACACAACAATTTATCCTGGTTTGGGCCACCTTATGGTGTAATACCCTACTCCAGCGTTTTGGTGGATTGCCTCAGAGGGCTGAGGAAGAACTAGTATAGTGGATGAACTGGCCTCAGGAGGTGAGGTGTTCTTGAGCTCGAGAGAGTTGAGGGGATGTGATTTGGATGCTCTCTATGGTGGCGGTTAAGTCCTATTTATAGTGGCCTTGGTCCTCTTACCAAATGTTGGCGGGAAGGGATCCCACAACGGCTAGATTTGAAAGGGGAGAAGTAGTACATCTTATCCTGACAAAAGTAGTCTTCGCATGTGAAAAGCCTCTGGTCGTGACGCTGTTGTGGGCTCGGCGATGACCTTCGTCCTGTCATCCTGGCGGTCTTGGTCTTGTTGCACCAGAATGGAAACTTTGGATGATTCCTTGGGACACCGCGCCTGTGGCTTGCCTCCTTTGCATCGAAGAGGAACCCTGTGCTCTGCGCCCGCCTGGAGCCCACCTGGCCTTGGTCATCATGGCTCACGTCAGCTGAGCCTCGTGAGGTATACCTTGCGTAGAACTCTCTGCCCCTCTGGATCCAGCTTGAAGAGGCCGATCCCCTTGGGGGTCTTGGCATCGTCCACCTCGTGAGGCTTGGCCCCTCACGAGGGTCTTGAGCTGCTGGTGTTGAAGCTGGGTCGTACCAGGCCGTCAATGGAGCCATGTGGTGGGTCGCAGGCAGGCAGGGCTGGATACCCCCATATCCGGAACGCCGACAACTTCCTTGCGTGCGAAGATATAACTGGTGGGTCTGAGCTGTCAGTGGGGGGAATGTTTTTTCATGAAATATAGATGCCCTTCCGGTGGGTCCTAGCTGTCAGGTGGAGGAATCATTATTTTGCATGTAATAAGGAGGCATTTCCTTGCGTGCGGCCGTGGACCCAGCTATCAGCCTCTCCACGTACAGTCCACTTCCGATGGATGTCGTTCACTGACCACGTTGACCAGGCCGCGCTGAGAGCACCAGGGCGGTGGACGACAGTGAGGCCTAGGAAGGGAACGACACGGAGCCAGGGAAGACTCGGCAGTTGTTTCCCATGCGGAGGGGAGTACAAGGGTTTACTGGTTCGTCTGCCGTCGGCGGAGAATAACATCAGGTGTGGGTGAGTAGAAGGATGGCTAGGCCAGCGATGGGAGTACGGTGGGGCGGTGAGGCCTACGCGGCAGCATAGCAAGCCGTGGGAGGAGGGAGCAGGCAGTCCCACCGGCGCTTGTTTGAGCGGCTGGAGCGGGAAGAGCAGAGATTGAATAAGCACAACGGCCATTGGATGGACATCCAACAGTCACTACTCTCATGTGTTGACTAAGTTGGCACGGCATTGCATGTGCGTCAACCTTTTTTAGGAAAAGATATGCATCAACCTATAGTAGGCGCACAAGTTAGCGTCAAATCTGTGGAAAACATCATACAACCCATCTGCAATTATTTCTAATAATGTACAACTCATTTGCTCATTCCTAAGAATTTTTTTGGAGCCCATCTTCTTTTTGTTAGCATTACCGCCCATATTGTGGCCATGGTTAAAAATTATACGAAATTTTGCATATTTCGGTGCGGTCAATTGTTTTTAATCCCAAAATATTGACTCACACTCAAACTATTTTGAAAAAATAATTTTTATAAATATAAAATCCAAATAATTATCCACGCATAAAAATCTATGGAATTTAAAATCTTGTAATGAAAAAAATGAAACTAATTCCCGGTTTGATGTGTTTTAAAAATGTACAACCCATTTTTGGGCAAACCGAATGAAACTCTCCTTGTCTTGAAAGATTTGCAGCCCAGCAGGGCTGATAAAGCAAGTAGGCCTTGTTTGGGTATTTCTTTCAAAAAAAAATAGAATTGGGCTAGCCATTTTCAGCAAGAAAAAAATATAGCTGGGCTCATAATGTGGTAAACATAAATAAAACCCTGGCTAGACGGGCCACAGCCCCCGCATAGCCCCGTTGTTACCCTGATTCGTCGCTAAAACTAGTATAAATAACAACTGCTTGTTCCTCAAAAAAACGCCCGACCTGTTGGATCCCTGGTATCAGCCGCTCGTAGTTCAATTCTCTCGTTTATTGACTATGTTGACAATGGCGTGAGCCCCAGATGTCCAACCATTAGGAGGAACCATTTTTTGGTGCTTGTAATAACGAGGCACTTGCTTGTGTACTGCCATGACGATGGTGGGTCCCTACTATCATCCTCTCCACGTACAGTCATCTCCTTGTTCCTCTCGGTTGTTGACGATGTTGAGAATGCAAGAGGGCGGCGCACCGCGCACGGCGAGCGAACCAAGGCGGAGGACGACGGTGAGGCCTCAGACGGAACGAACAGGAGCCATGGAAGATGCATCAGTCCAGTCGCAGGCAGAGGGGAGTACGAGGGTTGACTGGTTCGGGTGCGGGTGCGTGTTGGGGCTGACGTCGTTGGAGAATACAAGACGTGTGGGGGAATAGAGGGAGGGACTAGACAACATTGGAGGGTACGATAGGGCGGCGAAGGCGCAGCCAGCCATGGGAGGCGGGAGCAAGCGGAGCCGATGGGGTGGTTTGGTTTGGGCGACTGGAGGAAGAAGAAGACAAGAGATAGAAGATACACGACATATATTGGATGTCAATCCAACGGCTGGTAGGCAGAATCGTTTGTTGACTGGCTAGTAAGTCGACACCACCTTGGATAGGCTATTTCCTCGTGGGTCCCAAATTTCAGAATCCAAATCTATCACGGTCATGCAGCCTTTCCTATGAAAATTTACAGCCCATTTGATGTGCTAGTTCGAAATAAGTTTGTGGGTGCTGGTGGGGGCTAATCCCTTGGCTTCTGTAATGCACAATGAGCTCAAGTAGCCGGCAAGAATGATGTTATTTCCTTTGGTTGGGATTTGTTACAATATTTCACTCTAAATTAAACAAATGGGAAGCCATTTGCCTTGTTTCAAAGAAAATATGACAGTCATAGCCGATTTGAAAAGGGAAAGAACATCTAACTCCCGCTTACAAACTGTACAAAAGCACGAGGGCTAATTGTTCATCAGGTTTACACAAAACCCAGGTTGAAAAGGGCAACAACATCTAACTCTAGCACTGTTTTTGGCAGTCATAGTCAAATGGATCGGTCAGGTCCATAGAATGAACATCCTAGGTCATAAAATTTACTGGATTATGACCACAATATGTTGTAAATAGAAGCCCGGCACGTTCAGAAGCTCTTTTGCCCACCTAAAACTCCTTTTTTTGCTCTTCGACATACCCATCCGTCAAAACCATGCTGCTGATAAACTTAAGCCTGATGGACAATAGTAACCTCGCATTCAGCAGGAAGAATGTGAAAAGTCTAGTGTTTGCACGGTTGGCTACATATCATTCTAGCGTTATTGTCTTCAATCGAATCTCATGAGAAGTGAGAAAATCTCGGTGCTTATGAATCCACCGATTGGTTATAACTTTCTTATCCCGTCCTGTTGCCTAAATAGACATGAAGATTGAAAACAGTTAAGGTCTAAAAAAAGAGTGTCGAAAGAGCAACAGCTGAACGGTTAATTCTTGTACACTATATGCGGGCTTCCAATGTGCGTGAAACTATCACCTTTATAT
Source organism: Triticum aestivum (assembly GCF_018294505.1). NCBI lineage: Eukaryota > Viridiplantae > Streptophyta > Magnoliopsida > Poales > Poaceae > Triticum > Triticum aestivum. Next base: position 204,746,432 of record NC_057810.1, on the reverse strand, counting down.
ACAACTTCTCCAGACACGGAAAGCATTGCAGCAAGCCAATAATCTTGTTCTGATCAAAACTATTCATTTGGATATATAAGATCTTGACAGAATCCAGCACCATTGATAGGCCATCCATGGAGAAACTCTTCATTGAGCATATAACATAATATTAGTACAAAATGTGTACTCCAAGATGATATATAACTTATGCGCAGAAATTTAAAATGCAGCTTATGGTTACAAGTGTAGATGATAATATAAAGTACCTGAAGAACTATGGAGCTAAACACCATATTGAAATGAGCACATAGATCATGTATTACACCCAAGGTCTCCAGTTTAGGCGTAGAGAGGACGGTTATTTGCAACTGTGAATAACTAGAATCTAGGATCAACCTTTGAAGTGAAGGGGCATCTTGGATGATGAGTTGCCTTCCGTCAAAAGAAAATCCAATTCTTACAAGGTTAGGCGACTTTATTTGGAGACAACCGATTCTAACTGTGAAAACAAGCACCAAGCACTCTAGGGCAAGGGAACTGGAGTGGATGATGCTGCGCGATGAGGCCTCCGATATACGAACCCACACAAGTGAGAGTTTCTTGAGAAATGGGAGTTGAAGGTTTAGTACCAGATTGTCTGGTAGGTAGCACAGCGCAAAGGTGGCGGTGTGGAGAGAGGAGGAAAATAGCGAGATGGACATCGGTGCTGAGGGCACAAGTACATGGTGTTCGGTATGTGGTAGGTGATTTCCAGGGGAATAGTAGAACTCAAGCAGCTATAGTTCTGTGAATTCAGGGGATTTCAGCCAGGCGTCCACTGTGCAAGGCATGGTATGCTTGCTCAGGTAGCATGACGGCATGCAGAGGCTTTGAACGGAGCCCTGGTGGGAGGAGATGATGGCTCTGGGGATTTCAAAATGATTGAAGAGAGATAGCTGACGACAATCAAGATTAAGCGGCATGGTGCGCCATAGAGGGCACCACCGACTTGAGAGGACTTGGGTGCGGCGGCAATCCTTGGTGGGGAGAAGCGAGATGATCTCCCCAAGGACGGCGTCCAGAAGATCGTTGATGCAGTCCACCCGAGATTCTACGGGTTCCTGGGATCCGATGAGGGCAGGGTCGCTGCTTCTCCCCGCGCTGCCGGGTGCGGGATCTACAACAGGTGTTGCTGCTGGCGGGAGCCTCATCTTCTTGGCGATGGGGTCAGTCGACTCCATTTTCCTCGAGGGCGTCGCGTCATGCTCACAGATTTGAGCAGAGTAACGAATGACAAGCCTACTTGTAGTGCGAGTGAAGAAGAAGGGGAGCTGGGCTTTTCTGTAGGAGTGAGGTGAGGAATTTGGGGGTGCGGGTGGAGCGAGCTGACGTGAGGTGGGTGGGAGTGAGGAGGAAGAAGAGCACCCAGGATTTTTTTGGGGGGGGGGGCTGTGTGCTGGGTCTGGGTAGCGCCTCTCATTAAGTAAATATATGGGCTTTTGAATTGATTTTACTATTTACTAGGGTGGATGGGCTGTTTTGTCTTGGGCCCAGAGAAACAATTACTACTAGTACAGTGGAGACACTCTACAGCTACCCAGAAAAACAATTACTACTAATAAAGTGGATACACTATCGCTTTTGGCTCCTCCTAGGTCATCGAAACGTCTCCCTCTACTGAATGTCATTATACTTTTGTTCACCGACATGCGGGCCATGCAGCGCGCGGGCCCAAATGCCATCCACCAAATTAGAAGGCAGTATGCAGGCGAGAGTGAGCCCGGTCATAGTGCGGCAGTAACGAGCTGTCGTATCACAAAACCCCACCTCCCCGCAGTCTAAGTTTGACGGACGAAGCAACCATCATTTCATTCTCCCTCACCATCTTCAAGAAAGGCAACACTCGCATCTGCCACTGTTCTTCTTTCCCAACAAAGGGAAGGTAAGTGGACCCATGATGTTGGTATATTTTCGTTCAGAGAAAAAACAAGAACTTTTGCAAAGCAGTAACCGATCCTCACCCTCTTTTTTGTTTCTTTGTCATTGCGATTGTGTTTTCCTTTCAGTGGTCACCTAGTATTCATCATTTTCATGATGGACCAAGGATAACCAGGCAAAGATCTGCCGATATTGGAGCAGACGCGGGAGGCTGATCCCCACAAGACAGAGAGCTCCAAGAAGATGGATGCAGCCACCAAGTCGACCCCAGATACGCTCACGGCCACTACTGAGATGGTCAATGCCTCGTTTGAGGTTACAGCCCCCGTGGCACTGCAGGAGCAGTTTTCCCCCTTCGAGGATGTGTCCCCCCCCCCCCCCCCGCTGAGCTGCTCGAGGTCATTTTCTTCTTTGCCGATCTCGATTGTGGTTTTTCATCTAAGTATGTGGTGATGAATAATGCAAAATTTTATTAGCTTCGATGCCATGCTATACATAGTGGTTTAAATAACTTGTGTTTCTTATACTGGAAAGTAATTCAGAATATATGCACTGGGAAAACAGAGCTCTTAGGCTGTTGGATCCTGGAAGCCATTTGCGCTTATACCAATCTCGAGTTGTATTCCAGCCTCACTGATGTCAGGCGTGTTGTCTAGGGTGTATTGAAGCACAAGAAGTTCAAAGCTACTCCTTTGTTTGTGAGGCATACTATTCTTGTCAAGCTTACGCAGGAAGATGATGAGGCATGCCTCCACAAACAAGTTTATGCGTGGCAAGGCCACAAGGTTGTCTTCATGAAGGTTCACATGATTGAGCTGCTGCCGGACGTCCTCGATGATGTTCATGGCAAGGACCGTCTTGTGTCCGGCCCAAATTAGATCGAGGCATGAAATAGTTGCCCCAGCTAGTGTTTAATAGTAGTTTGGATTGTGTCTAATTATCCGAACCTTTCCTATTATCGAGCCCTCTGGGGATAGTACTCTGTTTGAATCCGTCTATTGGAACTGCCACTACTTTTGTGTGCCCGTGAATCATGTGAGAACCATCGTAATTGTTGCCGAAACAGATGCGTCCTCACTAGTTTTTTCATGAATATGGCATGGTAAGACATAAGTTGTCACAGTTTATCATACGAGCAGTGTGTGTTTGATGAAATAGAGCACTCGTTCGAGAACTGTGCGCTGACGTATACATAAGTACTTGTAAATATTGTTGGTGCTACCCCACTTGTAAGCAGTTGTGCAAAACACGACACATTGGCTCAACTCGCTTCAACACTAGGCTATCGACCAACTAACAATCAACAATCTGTTGTCTGACATATAAGAAACTATGTATCTTGTTACAGTGGTTCATGCAGTTAACTGAGGCCACAATGTAAATTCCAAACGGTCACATGCTAGTCCAGCGTTCATGTGGAACACTCATATTAAACTCGTCTTCATAAAAAACTTGAAAAGCATAAGTTAAGCAATTTTATACATCTCAATGATTCATTGAACATAACAAACATAAACTAGTTCACAGCAAAAGACAAAGTTGTGAGAAGGTTTACAAATCAGGAAAAAACAAGCAAGGCTTCTCTGAGCAAAGGGCCTCTGTCGGTGTTCTGGGAACGGGGATCCCCAGACTTGCCTACCTGCGGCCTGCGGCGTGGCTCAACCAGTGGCCCAGTACGGCCCGTCTTCATCAACCAAATGCTCAAGACCCTTGCGAGGGGCCAAGCCTCGCGGGGCGGATGACGCAATGTCTCCTCAGGAACACCTTCCCCGACCTCACGAGGTTGTTCTTCCCTTGTACTATTCATCATCAGCCCAAGAGGCAATCCACCACCACACAAAGGAGTAGGGTATTACACCACAACCGTGGCCCGAACCTATATAAATCTTGTGTCTCTTGTGTTGTTCATCGAGCTAGCTTAGAGATCACGGCGAGGTCGGGGGCGTGTTTCGGTTGGGAGAAATCTTCGTGCGCACCCCAGTGTTCGAACCTTAAGGGTTTTGCCGGAACCCGATATCCGACATTTGGTGCGCCAGGTAGGGGTGCACCGGAGCTCTTCCTTCCGTCAACCCGCTCTCCACCAACACCACGCTTCGCCCTCATGGCAGACAGCGTGCCTCCAGCTCTGGCGGCCGGTGCCAGCGCTGGGGCCAGGGGGCTCCGAGCCTTGGCCCCTGCCTTGCAGCTGGTGCAGTGGCCGCACAAGTTCAAGCCAGAGATGCCGCCGCGCTATGATGGGGTGGCGGACCCGCTGGTTTTCCTGCTGGCATACAAGGAGGCCGTCCTCAAGGCCGGAGGCGACGACAAGGTCATGGCCAACTGGCTTCCCATGGCCCTCACTGGCATCCCGTGCGCTTGGGTGCTCAACCTGCCGACATCTTCTGTGGCCTCCTGGGAGGAACTGCGCGACCTCTTCCTCGCCCACCACGCGGTGCTGGTGCCCCCGGTCATCGCAGCTCTCCTGGGTGGCTCGCAGGCGCCACCCTCAGACTGCCACACCAAGCCCTTCTTTCGCCAGATCGGCGCCGCCCTCACGCGGCAAGGAGCTCCACCGGGTTGGGTGGCGCCCAAGTACGACCTGACCTTCAACTTGGACGATCACCCCGTCAACACCGCCTGCTCGGGCGTGCTCCCGATGCTCTGCACGCCCACCATCTGCTAGGTGGCCGTCACCAAAACCCTCATCAACAATAGTGCCAGCCTCAATGTGCTCTCGGTGGAGGCCTTCAGCCTCCTCCATGTACCGCTGGAATGGCTCCGACCCAGCAAGCCCTTCTCGGGCGTCGGAGGCAGTTCCTCCAGTTCCCTGGGGCAGATCTGCCTTCCTATGACCTTCGACACCCATGAAAACTACCACATGGAGCTGGTCGACTTCGACATCGCCCCCATCGGCCTCCCATACAATGCCATCCTCCGATACCCTGCCTTGGCTCAGTTCATGGCAGCAACCCATCCAGCCTACAACCTCATGAAGATGCCCGGGAGCAGCGGCGTCCTCACCATAGCTGGAGATACCAAGGAGGCTCTGCTGGCACTCAAGCTAGCCCTCAAGGCCGTCGCAGCAGCGCAGCCCGCCGGCGCGGACACCTCCAAGGCCAAGGAAGTTGCACCGACCAAAAAGAAGCAGTTGTTCACTCAGGACAAGGCGGGGACCAAGCAGGTGCCAGTTGAGGAAGACGGGTCCTCGGGAGCCACCTTCACCATAGGTGCCAACCTCGACCCCGACCAAGAGGAGGCGCTGGTGAGGTTCTTGCACTCGAACAAGGAGGTGCTCACGTGGGAACCCAAGCAGCTAGTGGGGGTCCCAAGGGAGGTGATTGAGCATCACCTGAATGTGTGCCCCAATGTACACCCCGTGAAGCAGAAAGTGAGGCGGCAGTCCACCGAGAAGCAGGCCTTCATCGTCCAAGAAACATGCAAGCTAGAGGCAGCATGTGTTATTCACGAGGTTCGCTACCCCGAATGGCTGGCAAACCCCGTTGTCGTGCCAAAAAGGGAGGAAAGTATCGCATGTGCGTCGACTTCACCAACCTCAACAAGGAATGCCAAGATCCGTTCCCGCTCCCCCGCATCAACCAAATTGTCGACTCCACTGTCGAGTGCGACCTACTGTGTTTCCTGGATGCATTTTCGGGTTATCACCAAATCAAGATGGCGGTGGAAGACGTGGAGAAGACAGCCTTCCTGGCCCCATGTGGAGTGTACTGCTACACTTGCATGTCGTTCGGGTTGCGCAACGCAGGCGCGACCTTCCAACGGCTGATGCACATTGCCTTGGGCCGGCAGCTTGGGAAAAACGCCGAGGCTTACGCCGATGACATTGTGGTGAAATATCGAGAGGCAAGAACCTTGATCCAGGATTTGGAGGGGACCTTCGCGAGTCTTCGCCAGGTAGACCTGTGACTCAACCCGGAGAACTGCGTGTTTGGCGTCCCTTTCGACAAGCTGCTAGGCTTCCTCGTGTCCCACAGGGGGATCAAGGCCAACCCAGAGAGGGTCAAGGAAATTGAAGACATGAGTCCACTACAGACCCTCAGAGAAATGCAGAAGCTTGCCGGCCGCATGACTGTGTTAGGACGCTTCATCTCAAAGCTGGGGGAGCGCGCCCTGCCGTTCTTCAAGCTGATGAAGAAGGAGGGCCCGTTTGAGTGGACACAGGAGGCCGACCAAGAACTTCAAGACCTCAAGAAATATCTGACCATCCCTCCGGTGATGGTGGCACTGCGCCCTCTCGAGTCTCTGGTGCTCTACCTTGCCGCCACTCCCTACTCTGCCAGCGCAGCCCTGGTGGCGGTTCGGGAGGAACACCAGGCTAAGGCCGCGTCAAGCCCAGCCGCGGCCTCAGCCATGGCGACACAAGACCATGAAGGCCTCGCGAGGACCACGACAGCAGTAGAAAGGGACTAAGCTCAGCAGGAAGACGCCCCCAGGGCTGAAGAGTCCGCACCAAGAAACTAGGCGCTGGGGGCTCCATCGTCTCAGGAAATGCCTCAACCTCCGGAAGACACAGGCCATGTCTGCACACCCACCCTAGTCGAGCATCTGGTGTACTTCGTCTGCATGGCGTTGCGGGATACAAGGGCACGGTACCCCATGCCTCAGAAGCTTTTACTCGCGCTCTTGGTGGCCTCGCGTAAGTTGCGGCACTACTTTCAAGGTCACCCCATCAAGGTCGTCTCAGCCTACCCATTGGAAAGGGTACTCAGGAGCCCCAACTCCGCTGGGAGGGTCGCCGAATGGAACATCGAGCTATAGGCGTTTCAGTTGGAGTTCAGCACAACCAGGGTCGTCAAGGGAGCCGCGCTTGCTGATTTCGTGGCAGAATGGACAGAAGCACTAGGGCTCAAGGGAGGCGAGGATCGGTCTCTTTCCCCAGGAAGTGAGTGTCAGATTTCGGGTTCTGGCAGACCCTCAAGGTTCGAACTCTGGGGTGCGCGCGAAGATCACACCTCCTACCTACTCACGTCTCGTCGCCTCGCAAGGATCTAAACTACACGAAGAACAACACAAGGGACACGAGGTTTATACTAGTTCGGGCCATCATTGTGGTGTAATACCCTACTCTAGTTTGTGGTGTGGTAGATTGCCTCAAGGGCTGGTGATGAACAATACAAGGGAAGAACTGCCTCGCGAGGGGAGGAGTTCTTGTGGAGGTGATGCCTCTTGGGAATGATTGAATCCGGCCCCCTTTCTTCTGTGGTGGCTAGCCCTATTTATAGAGTGAGGCCTTGGTCCTCTTCCCAAATATTGAGTGGGAAGGGTGCCAACAATTGGCCATTTTGAAGGGGAACATCTAGTACACTTATCCTGGCTAAAGTCGGTCCTCGCCTGCCAAAGACTGTGACGGTGACGCCGGCTTGGGCTCCACGATGACCTCCATCCTGCCGTTCTGCTGGTCTTGGTCTTGTTGCACCGAAATGGTTGCCTTTGCTTGACACTCTTGCCTGCGCTTTCCCCCTTTGCACCAAAGAGGGAACAAGGACTCTGCGCAGGCCAGCGCCTGACTGGCTTCAGTCGTCATGGCTTGTGTCATGGGCACCTCATGAGGTACCCTGCCTTGATCTCTCTGCCTCCTCGCGAGCCAGCCTGACGAGGCTGTGCCCGAGGAAGCTTCCTGTCGTCCGCCCCACGAGGCTTGGCCCCTCGCGAGGGTCTTGAGCATGTGTTGATGAAGATGGGCCGTACTGGGCCACTCCTTGAGCCACGCCGCAGGCCGCGGGCAGGAAAGTCTGGGTACCCCCGTTCCCAGAACACCGACAGTAGCCCCGGGCCCAAGGCGCTCCTGGACTTGGCCTAGCAGAGAAGCGAAGGGGCAAGTGCGAAGCGCCGCGGGCCCCAACAGCCTACGGCCTTGGGCACCACGTGGTGGTTGATTGGACGTGGGCGTCCCTACTTCCCCATGATGCCTCAGCAACTGCATGAATTGACAAGAGAGCGGTACCCGGCCATGCTTACCTTTTTTGCCTTCTCCAGTCATTGCCCAGATCCCCTTTCTCGCTCTCATCCTTATTGCTTCCAAAATCCCCAGTTCTACTCCAACCCTGCATCTTAGCAAGGCATGGCACCTCGCCAGACCCCGGCCGGAGCTTGGTACTCGCCCGCTCTGGATCCTCCGAACGTGTCGGAGAAGAACCTTGCCCGGACGCGCCAGATGACGGCGGCGCAAGGCAACGACGGGGCGGCCGCGCTCAAGGTTGGTTTCGCCCTTCCCGAGGACAAAGGAAGCACCTTCTACCCGCTCTTCGTGAGCGCCATCGCCACCGGTCTGGTGCCTCCCTTTTCTGAGTTCTTCCTTTATGTTCTCTGCCATTACAACCTGCAAGCTCTGCACCTCCATCCCAACTCTGTTCTTCTCGTGGCGATTTTCACCTACTACTACGAGGCTCATGTTGGGGAAAGGCCCTCGGTGGCCTTGTTGCGCCATTACTTTTACCTCCGGGTTTCTTGCGGCCCCATCACCGCGTTCGCGAGCTTTATTGCATACTCCAGCTCCAATGCTATCTCTAAGCCCGGGAAGAGGATCAAAGGCTTCCGAAGCAAGTGGGTCATGGTGGATGCTGGGTGCATCCCCCCCCCCCCGACTGATCCTGCCTACGAGGTAGCCCGAGTCCATCGACGCTTGGTCCCACGCGGAGCTCGTCGATCCCCGCATGAAGCCAGTGCTGGAGAGGATGGACGCGGACCTGTGGCCGGGCAACATGGCGACGGCGAAGCTGATCGGGGTGTCGCTCCTGAGGGAGTTCCTGTAGCACCGGGTGGCTCCGCTTCAGGAACACTCGCTCCCACTGTGGAGGCTCAGGGGGGACAATGTCGCGCTTCGCCTGAGCTCCGTAGTCTTGGCAGACGGAGATATGGCCGTGGTCCTCCAATCCTTGGTTGGGGAGACGTGGCGAGATTGGAGGGTGCTCCTGTACCCCTGTTCCTTCAGGATGATTGGGAGCAGGTGGTGAACTCCATGCCTGCTTTCAACGGGGACGGGCCTGTGCCCGCAGAGGTTCCTGAGGACCTGCAGCCCTGGTGACGGTGAACGTATCCTCCAGCGACTCCGGCAGAGAGGAGGAAGAAGAGGGGCAAGAAGAGGAGCCCGATTCCGAGGCGACCAACGGGGAGTCGAGAGAGCCCCTCCCTCGGCGCAGGTCCCGCGCTGTTTGCCTCATGCCAGACGACGACGAGGATGGCGACGACCGAGGCGGTGAGTGCTTGCCCCTGATCCCGAAGAAGGACAGGACGGGGCTGGTTCTCCGCGGGCCTGCTCTGGCTCCAAGGCGATCTGCAGACGTGCCTCCTGCTCCCGAGTCTCCTGAGGTTGACCCCAGCAGCTGGCTCTCGGGCTTCAAGTTCGGCCGGAGGTTGCTTGAGCCCGCGGGCGATGACCAGTAAGTGCTTGATTCTCGTTTTGCTTCTTGCTTTGTTGCTGAGGCTTGACGTCCATATTCCTTGGCTAGGCCGGTGCCTGCGCCGAAAAGGCTGAAGGGGGGCCCTGAGGTTTCGTCCAGGGCAGCACTTCCACCCGCGGGAGAAGGGGGCGGCAAAGCCCGGGCCTCTCCTGCACGGTCATCCTCGTGAGGCCAGGCGGGGCGTGCTGGGGTGAGCTTAGCCCCCGTGGCCCAAGCGACTCCCGAGGCGTCCTCGCCTGACGCCACTGTCGCAGTCATCGGGGCGAAGAAGGTCCCAACTCATGGTGTTGTCATCACGCTGTCGTCTTCTCCTCCTACTCCGCAAACTGCCATTTCTCTGACTCCTTATACTGTCCTGGATCGTGTTGCTGCTGAGCTGGACCGGCTGCAAGAAGATCTTCAGGGCGCTGACCCTCGCTTGGTGGCCGGGCGCCTGGAGCTGGCCTCCGGTTGGGTCCGCTCTGATGCTTCAGTTCGAGCGGCATTGGTTCAAGCCACGACGGCTTGCGACGAGGAGAATCAGGCCATCCTTCAGGCCAAGGCCGCTCGCGACGCCGCCTTGGGTGAGGTTGCGGGTGTCCGGGGTCGCTGCAAGGCGCTGGAGAGCAAGCTGCAAGGCCTGCGCGACCAGCTCGCCAAGGAGGCCCGTGACCGCCAGGAGAAGGAGGAAGAGATGAAGGTTCGCGAGACTGCTGCCAAGGACCGGGATGCATAGCTTGATGAACGCCATGGCCGCTTAGATATGCTGGAGCAGGCGTTGGAGGCGAAGAGGATCGAGCTGGACGGCAGGGCGCGGGTCCTGGCCGAGGACCGCATTGTAACACCCATGATGCGGCTATATCTCCCACGTGTCGAAGCACGACTTAGAGGCATAACCGCATGGTGGTTTTGTCGCAAGAAGGGTCATCTTCACACAATCCCATGTAATGAACAAGAATGGGATAAAGAGAGTTGGCTTACAATGGCCACTTCACACAATACATAATTTAAGATCATACATCATTCAAATACACTCATAGACCGGCTACGGTCAAGTTCAAATAAAAAGAAGACAACCCCAAATGCTAGATCCCCGATCGTCCCGACTGGGCCCTACTACTGATCATCTGGAAACGATACATAGTAACGACCAAAGGCCTCGTCAAATTCCCACTTCAGCTCAGTTGCGCCATCTGCGCCAGTATCCTCGGCACCTGCATCTGTTTTGGTAGAATCTGTGAGTCACGAGGACTCAGCAATCTCACACCCGCGAGATCAAGACTATTTAAGCTCATAGGTAGGAAAGGTGTAATAAGGTGGAGCTGCAGCAAGCACTAAGCATATATGGTGGCTAACATACGCAAATGAGAGCGAGAAGAGAAACAACGCGGCGGTCGAGAAGCTAGAAGCGATCAAGAAGTGATCCTGAAACTACTTACGTCAAGCATAACACAAACCGTGTTCACTTCCCGGACTCCGCCGAGAAGAGACCATCACGGCTACACACTCGGTTGATGCATTTTAAAGAGGTCAAGTGTCAAGTTATCTACAACCGGACATTAACAAATTCCCATCTGCCTCATAACCGCGGGCACGGCTTTCGAAAGATTATATACCCTGCAGGGGTGTCCCAACTCAGCCCATCACAAGCTCTCACGGTCAACGAAGGAATAGACCTTCTCCCGGGAAGACCCGATCAGTCTCGGAATCCCGGTTCGCAAAACATTTCGACAATGGTAAAACAAGACCAGCAAAGCCACCCGATGCGCCGACAAATCCCGATAGGAGCTGCACATATCTCGTTCTCAGGGCAACACCGGATGAGACAGGCTACGAGTAAAACCAGCCCTCAAGTTTCCCCGAGGTGGCCCCGCAGGCGGCTCATTTGGACCAACACTCGAAGGAGCACTGGCCCGGGGGGGGTTAAATAAAGATGACCCTTGGGCTCGCGAAAACCCAAGGGAAAAGGGCTTAGGTGGCAAATGGTAAAACCAAGTTGGGCCTTGCTGGAGGAGTTTTATTCAAAGCGAACTGTTAAGGGGGTCCCATAAATCACCCAACCGTGTAAGGAACGCAAAATCAAGGAACATAACACCGGTATACGGAAACTAGGGCGGCAAGAGTGGAACAAGTCACCAGGCATAAGGCCGAGCCTTCCACCCTTTACCAAGTATATAAGGTGCATTAATTAAACAGGAGATATTGTGATATCCCAAAATATCCATGTTCCGACCAGGAACAAACTTCATCTTCACCTGCAGCTAACAATGCTATAAGAGGGGCTGAGCAAAAGCGGTGACATAGCCAGACAAAGGGTTTGCTAGGACAGGATGGTTAGAGGTTTAACATGGCAATAGGTAGGCATGGTAAACAAAGGCAGGTAGGGCTAACATAGCGAAAGAGCGAGTACTAGCAAGCAAAGATAGTAATGATTTCGAAGGTATGATCATCTTGCCTGCAAGGTTCTCAGAGTTGTCGAAGGCTGGATCCTCGTTAGCGTACTCAACAGGTTCCTCGTGCACGTACTCGTCTCCCGGCTCTACCCAAAGCAAGAACACAAGCAAGGAACCACAATAAATCACGGTGCAATGCACAAGCAACATGATGCAAAACATGTCATGATATGCGAGATGTGATATGCAATGCATATGCGTGCTTCGGGAGGAAAAAGGATGAACAAGGCATCAACTTGGCAAACCAAGTATGCCGCTGGAAAGATGAGATGATTTCGGTTGAAATCGATATAAAGATCACCGGAACGGATGCACGGTTTGCAAATGGCAAGCAAGACAAGAATGGCACAAAGCTGCGATTAACAGCACGATGCTACTTAGCATGCAACAAGAAACTATGCTACAGCACCCCAAATAAAAACAAAGCATATGGCAATGATCTACAGGAGATGCTTTACAAAAGAGGAACACTGAGCTACGGCTAATTCACATCATAACAGGTTCAAACAAGCATGGAGAAAGTGCAAAAAATTATCAGGCTGGACATGGCATAAACAGCAGCACGAAGCAATGTTCAGAGCAGGTTATCAACATGCTACAGGAACTTATAATAGCAAAATAAGACATGGCATGAATCTACTCAAAGCATAGATCAAAAGTCCCTTACTGACCATAAGCCAAAAAGGACTAGAAATATGATGGCACCCACGTAAACATAGCAAGTTTCGTTAACAGATTTCAGCAAACAAAGCATGGCATTGAAATAATTATGAAGGCACCTTCGCGAGCTCGATGCACTCACTACAGAGCATCTCATGATAAACTAAGCATACATCCATCAAGAAGACATGACATAGAAGCTATACATGGCAAGAAACAACATCATAGCATATCCGGATCAACTACAACAACCTCGGCCAAATTGAATAACATGTAAACAATCTGCCAGGAAACATTTTGAAGCAAAAGTAGAGCACGAAAATGACATGCTAGACTACTCCATAATTGCAACCAGGACCATGGATGGATAGAGCAAAACCATGTTTTCAAAACACCCTTACTGAAGTATCTCAAATTATGCATGGATCTCTCTGTAGCAACATGTTTACATGGCATCAAAATTACAGCAGAACAGGAACTAAAATCAGCATTATCACGAAGCCTAGTTTGCATGCTTGTGCTAGTCACCACATTGATCACAAAAATACATGGTAAGCACCTCTGTAAAGAAGACATAGCCTAGTTCAAAACACATTTAGGGACCAAGTCCATAGGATGCACACATCAATCATGGCAAAAATGACAAAAGAGCTCGTGCTGATAAGAATCTGAAACTAACAATATGAAGCCCTCTTCCAACAGCATTTCGGGCATCAAGATGAGCTCAAATGCAAATGATGCAATGGAATGAAATTATGTACTCTTCGAGACGAACAATTTGACATATTACACGCACGAAAGAGCTACGGGTGCAAAGATGTGATGATGAAGATGCAAATTTTAACAGCAGAAAAAGACTTGGTCGAAAATGGGGGGGGAGAGGTCAACCGGATCGATCGGATCTGGCCGGATCGCGCGGAGGCCGAGTCGAGGTCGCCGGAGTCGGAGGCGACGGCGCCGAGATGGAGGCGGTCGGGGCGGCTGCTGGGGCCGGCGGCGGCGGGATCCGGGAGGCCGGAGCGAGAGGCGCCGGCGGCGGCCGGAGGAGAGGACTCGGGCGGCGGCGGATCCGGCACCGGCGCGCGGGCGGCGGCCGGCGCGGGGGCGGGCGACCCGGGCACGCGGGACGGCGGGGGCGCCGGCGCGGAGGACGGCCCCGGGGGCCGCGGCGGGCCTGCGCGGCGCGGGCGATGGGGGCGCGGCGAGTGGCGGCGTGCCACGTGGCGGCGCGGGGCCGGACGTCCGGCTGCGGCCGGACGTGTCCGGCGGCGGCGGGGAGAATCTGCTAGGGTTAGGGGGATTTGATCCGGGATTTCGGGGAGGAGGCATATTTATAGGTAGAGGGAGCTAGGAGTGTCCAAATGAGGTGTAGTTTTCGCCCACACGATCGTGATCGAACGACCGAGAGCATGGAGGGGAGTTAGATGGGTTATTGGGCTGTTTTGGAGGGGTGTTGGGCTGCAACTTAAAAGAGGCCTTTGCGGATATGCGGATAACCGTTGGAGTACCAAACGAGCTCCAAATGACCCGAAACTTGACAGGTGGTCTACCGGTGCTATACCAGGGCCACTTGGCAAGGCTCGGTCCATTCCGAGAACGTTCAACACCCGCACACGAAAAGAGACAAGAGGGGTGCGCCGGTGCATGTGGGAGTGTCGGATTGCGAAACGGACAACGGGGAAAATGCTCGGATGCATGAGACGAACACGTATGCAAATGAGATGCACATGATGACATGATATGATATGCATGACATGAATAAAATGCAAAAACAAAAGACAAAACCCAACCACGGAGGGAATATCATATCACATAGCCGAAAATGGCAAGAGTTGGAGTTACAAACATGGAAAGTTACATCCGGGGTGTTACAACACTCCACCACTACAAGAGGATCTCGTCCCGAGATCTAGGACTGAAAGAACTCCGGATATTCGGAACGGAGGTGATCCTCGCGCTCCCAGGTGGCTTCTCGGTCGGAATGGTGTGACCACTTCACTTTCAGGAATTTGATTGACTTGTTGCGAGTCTTGCGCTCGGTTTCTTCAAGAATAGCAACGGGATGCTCATGATAAGAGAGATCTTCTTGGAGGTCGATCTCTTCGAAGTTGATAGTGCGCTCAGGAGTCTTGAAGCACTTGCGAAGCTGTGACACGTGAAACACATCGTGCACGTTTGCAAAGTTGGATGGAAGCTCAAGTTGATAGGCGAGATCGCCTCTTTTGCCAATGATCTTGAAAGGACCCACGTATCTAGGGGCAAGCTTCCCTTTGATACCGAAGCGACGAGTGCCTTTCATTGGAGAGACGCGGAGGTAGACATGGTCTCCGATTTCAAAAGCCAAGTCACGGTGCTTGCTATCATAGTAACTCTTCTGTCGCGATTGCGCGGCTTTGAGATTCTCACGAATGACTTTGCACATTTCTTCGGCTTCTGTGATCAAGTCGTTGCCAAGAAGTTGGCGTTCACCTGTCTCAGACCAGTTGAGAGGAGTACGGCACTTTCTGCCATAGAGAATTTCGAATGGGGCCTTGCCCGAACTCGCTTGGAAGCTGTTGTTGTAGGAAAACTCGGCATATGGAAGACAATCTTCCCACTTCATACCGAAAGAGATGACACAAGCCCTGAGCATATCTTCAAGGAATTTGATTGACTCGCTCGACTTGGCCACTTGTTTGAGGATGGAAAGCTGTGCTGAAACGAATGTTGGAACCCATGGCCGTCTGAAAGGAGTCCCAGAACTTAGAAGTGAAGATGCTTCCACGATCTGAAGATATCAATTGTGGAATGCCGTGCAAGGAGACAATTCTGGAGGTGTATAGCTCTGCCAGCTGAGCTGCTGTGATAGATTCTTTGATAGGAAGAAAATGAGCCACTTTGGTAAGCTTGTCAATGACAACGAAGATAGCATCATTTCCACGCTTGGACTTAGGAAAACCAGTCACGAAGTCCATCTCGATATGGTCAAACTTCCATTCCGGAATAGCAAGAGGTTGGAGGAGACCAGCTGGTCGTTGGTGTTCTGCTTTCACTCTTCTGCAGACATCACATTCATTCACGAATTGAGCAATCTCTCGCTTCATTCGAGTCCACCAATATGACTGCTTGAGGTCATGGTACATCTTTGTACTTCCAGGATGAATGGATAGGAGGGAATTGTGTGCCTCATTCATGATGACTTTTCTCAGATCACCTTTTGGAACCACAATTCGATCCTCGAAGAAAAGAGTATCTTTGTCATCCAAGCGATAGCACTTGTATTTGGGAATGCCCTTGTCAATACCACGTTTCACCTTCTTCACCATGGTATCCAGGAGTTGTGCCTCACGAATTTGATCTTCCAAAGTAGGAGAGACTATGAGGTTGGCAAGAAAGCCTTGAGGAACAACTTGAAGATTCAGCTTGCGGAAAGCCTCACAAAGATCCGGTTGAAACGGCTTGAGAATTAGACTGTTGCAATAAGCCTTTCTGCTCAGAGCATCTGCAATCACATTCGCCTTGCCAGGAGTATATTCGATACTCGGATTGTACTCTTGAATCATTTCGACCCATCGAGTTTGCCTGAGATTAAGGTTGGGTTGAGTGAAGATATACTTGAGGCTCTTGTGATCGGTGAAAATGTCCACTTGCCTTCCCAATAAGAGATGTCTCCATGTTATCAATGCATGGACAACTGCCGCCAACTCAAGATCGTGAGTGGGGTAGTTCTTTTCGTTGGGCTTCAACTGACGAGAGGTATAGGCCACAACTTTTTTCTCTTGCATCAACACAGCACCGAGACCTTGAAGGGAAGCATCACAGAAAACTTCGAATGGCTTGGATTCATCAGGAGGAGTCAAAACAGGAGCTGTGACTAGCTTCTCTTTGAGGGTGTTGAAAGCGACGTCGCACTCAGGCGTCCAGACATACTTGACATGCTTCTGGAGGAGGTTGGAAAGAGGCTTTGCAATCTTAGAGAAGTTCTCAACGAATCTTCGGCAATAGCTTGCAAGACCAAGAAAACTGCGGAGCTGCTTGACATTCTGAGGAGGTTCCCAATTCAGAACTGCAGAAACCTTTGCGGGATTAACAGCAATTCCCTTGGCGGAGATGATATGGCCAAGGTAAAGAACTTCATCAAGCCAGAACTCACATTTGGAAAACTTCGCATAGAATTGATGCTCTCTGAGCTTGTCGAGCACCAATCGCAAATGTTTGGCATGATCCTGCTTATTCTTGGAGAAGACCAAAATATCATCGAGATACACCAGAACGAATTCATTGGTGTAGGGGTTGAAGATAAAGTTCATCATGCGAGAGAACGTTGGAGGAGCATTGACAAGGCCGAAAGACATGACAGTATATTCATAAGAACCATAGCTTGTTCTGAATGCTGTCTTGGGAATGTCTTGTTCACGAATGCGAATCTGATGATAACCCATACGAAGGTCAAGCTTGGAGAATACTTTAGCACCTTTGAGTTGCTCGAAAAGCTCATTGATGTTGGGAAGTGGATACTTGTTCTTGATTGTCTTCTTGTTCAATGGACGGTAATCGACGCAAAGTCGGTCCGTGCCATCCTTCTTCTGGACAAAAAGAACTCCACAACCCCATGGGGAAGAACTCGGTCTGATCAAACCCAGACGCTCTTGTTCATCGAGCTGCTTCTTCAATTCCTTCAGCTCCTTGGGTCCAAGCTTGTAAGGACGCTTGCAAACGGGTTCCGTACCAGGTTCAAGATCAATAACGAACTCGACTGGCCGATGAGGAGGCATACCGGAAGCTCTTCTGGAAAGACATCTTGGTACTCACAAACGACTGGAATTTGAGAAATAGCATCCAATTCGCCCTTCTCATTGAGAGAAAACAACCGAATGGTTTCATCACGAGCGGCATAGATGATAACATCCTCAGAAGGGTGAGTCAATTGAATTTGCCTGGCAGCACAATCAAGCTGAGCCTTGTGCTTAGAAAGCCAGTCCATCCCGAGAATTAGATCAATATCAGAATCGCCAAGAACAATTGGAGAAGATAGAAATTTATAGTCGCCCATCTTGATACTGACATTTGGAACCAATAAGGTAGATCTCAAACGCTTGGCTGGAGAAATAACTTGCATAGCACTAGGTAACTCCTCTGTGTCAAAATTGTGCTTCGATGCAAAAGGATATGACATGAAAGAATGTGATGCGCCAGTATCAAATAAGACTTTTGCAGGAATATCATTAACAGGAAGATTACCCATGATCACATCTGAAGAATCCTCTACCTGAGCTGCATTCATCATGTTCACCTTTGCAGCCTTTGGATTATGCTTGACCACTGCATTGCTTGAAGATCTGACAGGAGGAGGAGGAGGAAGGCGCCTTTGATTTAAGCATTTGTTCGCGTAGTGACCTTTTTGCTGGCACTTGTTGCAAGTCACTTCTGAGAGCGGACGATGATAAGGAGCATTTGACCTTGGAGCTTGAGGCTGAGACTTGTTCTGATAGCTTGGGTTGGGTGGGTGGGAAGATCCACGAGCACCTGAGTTCTTCTGTTGGTAAGGCTGACGAAACGGAGGAGGAGGCAGGTAGAACTTCTGCTGCTTAGCTGCCACTTGTGAGGAAGAAGAAGATTGCACTGCATCTCTGATTCTCTTCTTAGAAGCCTCACACTTGAGCTGAGCACCTTCTTGCTTGCGTGCCATATTGTAGAATTGATCAAACTGAGTAGGCTCAACAAGAACGAGAGCTAACTGCAGATCCTCTCTAAGGCCACCTCTGAACTGATAGATCATACTCTTCTCATCTGGAACATCTTGCTTAGCAAAGCGAGCAAGTTTCTGAAACTGCTTGTTGTATTCATACACTGACATGTTGCCTTGCTTGAGATTGCGGAACTCCTCACGCTTGCTCTCAACAACACTGGTAGGAATATGGTGAGCTTTAAAGTCCCGACAGAAATCAGTCCAAGTAATCACTCGACCACCTCTGGAATCCTTGTATTGCTGGAACCAATCAGCTGCCTGATCCTTGAGCTGAAAAGAAGCGAACTTGACATAGTCCTCAGGCCTGACATTGCTGCATTCAAAATGCTTGTTGATATCCACGAGCCAATCATCGGCGTCTGTGGCCTCGACACAATAGCTGAAAGACTTCGGCTGATTTGCAAGGAATTGGTTGAGGGTAGGAAACTGAGGCTGATGATTGAACTGCCCTTGACCTTGATTCCCTTGGTTGCCTTGGCCTTGGTTGCGCTCTTGCATGAGCTGGATCATCATCTGAGCATGGGCGTTAGAGGCTGCCATCAAAGCTTGCCATGCCTCCGGAGGCGGAGGTGGAGGTGGAGGGTTCGCCTGACTCCCATCATTGCGTTCCGGATTCAGACGCGTTGGCGGAGCCATCCTGAAGAGGGTGACATCCGTTAGCATCTTGATAGACAGATAGACAAGTTGAATCAACGGATAGAAATTGCAACATATAGTCTTCACAATAAACATTCGAACAAGGATGAACGAATGAATTCCAAAGTAAACATCACACGTCCATTAAGGTGAGAAGCCACTTGAATAGAGATTGATGAATGAAATAAACAAGGTACAACTGGAACAAATAAGTGGTAAGGATTACCCAATCACAAACCAAATATCTGCGGGAAGAAATGCTAGAGCTACTTGAATCCCACCTATAAACTCCCGAAACTTTCTGGTTATGCAATCTGGTGTTGGGGATACAGGGGAAGCACAATATCTCACCCAAACTAACAATCCCTACATCCAGCTGTATCCATCCGTCAACACATAACCAAGAAACCTTCGGAAATCGTGTACCTCAACCTTCGAAAAGCATCCGTTATACGAGTTATGGCAATACTCCCGAGCTCGCCCCAGTACTGGGTTATCGGGGTTATCTCACCAACAACTGCATAAAAGAGATTTTCGATGTCGGCAAACTCAGGTATTCCAGAACTGCAACGATAAAATTGTGACGACAACACCTCGGAGCTCAACTCCCCGGGACACTGCCACAACCCCTAAATGTCAGGAGGCACCAAGAACAATGTTCTCGTCACAAAACCATCGGAACGATTCCAAGATACCCGCGTGATCCTAAAAAATTTTAGTGAAATTTGAGAAGAGGATAGTCAAAACATCTACGTCAGGAGACCTCACCAGAGCGACGAAGGGACTGAGGAGTAAAAAGAATCCTACTCTCCGATATATATAATCCTAAGACTCAAAACATTTTTGTTCTAGACTCAACATCGCCAGCAAACAATCAAGCAGGGGCTCCTAAGTCGGGGATGGCTCTGATTACCAACTTGTAACACCCACGATGCGGCTATATCTCCCACGTGTCGAAGCACGACTTAGAGGCATAACCGCATGGTGGTTTTGTCGCAAGAAGGGTCATCTTCACACAATCCCATGTAATGAACAAGAATGGGATAAAGAGAGTTGGCTTACAATTGCCACTTCACACAATACATAATTTAAGATCATACATCATTCAAATACACTCATAGACCGGCTATGGTCAAGTTCAAATAAAAAGAAAACAACCCCAAATGCTAGATCCCCGATCGTCCCGACTGGGCCCCACTACTGATCATCTGGAAATGATACATAGTAACGACCAAGGGCCTCGTCAAATTCCCACTTCAGCTCAGTTGCGCCATCTGCGCCAGTATCCTCGGCACCTGCATCTGTTTTGGTAGAATCTGTGAGCCACGAGGACTCAGCAATCTCACACCCGCGAGATCAAGACTATTTAAGCTCATAGGTAGGAAAGGTGTAATATGGTGGAGCTGCGGCAAGCACAAAGCATATATGGTGGCTAACATACGCAAATGAGAGCGAGAAGAGAAACAACGCGGCGGTCGAGAAGCTAGAAGCAATCAAGAAGTGATCCTGAAACTACATACGTCAAGCATAACACAAACCGTGTTCACTTCCCGGACTCCGCCGAGAAGAGACCATCACGGCTACACACTCGGTTGATGCATTTTAAAGAGGTCAAGTGTCAAGTTATCTACAACCGGACATTAACAAATTCCCATCTGCCTCATAACCGCGGGCACGGCTTTCGAAAGATTATATACCCTGCAGGGGTGTCCCAACTCAGCCCATCACAAGCTCTCACGGTCAACGAAGGAATAGACCTTCTCCCGGGAAGACCCGATCAGTCTCGGAATCCCGGTTCGCAAAACATTTCGACAATGGTAAAACAAGACCAGCAAAGCCACCCGATGTGCCGACAAATCCCGATAGGAGCTGCACATATCTCGTTCTCAGGGCAACACCGGATGAGACAGGCTACGAGTAAAACCAGCCCTCAAGTTTCCCCGAGGTGGCCCCGCAGGCGGCTCATTTCGGACCAACACTTGAAGGAGCACTGGCCCGGGGGGGGGTTAAATAAAGATGACCCTTGGGCTCGCGAAAACCCAAGGGAAAGGGCTTAGGTGGCAAATGGTAAAACCAAGTTGGGCCTTGCTGGAGGAGTTTTATTCAAAGCGAACTGTTAAGGGGGTCCCATAAATCACCCAACCGTGTAAGGAACGCAAAATCAAGGAACATAACACCGGTATACGGAACTAGGGCGGCAAGAGTGGAACAAGTCACCAGGCATAAGGCCGAGCCTTCCACCCTTTACCAAGTATATAAGGTGCATTAATATAAACAGGAGATATTGTGATATCCCAAAATATCCAAGTTCCGACCAGGAACAAACTTCATCTTCACCTGCAGCTAACAATGCTATAAGAGGGGCTGAGCAAAAGCGGTGACATAGCCAGACAAAGGGTTTGCTAGGACAGGATGGTTAGAGGTTTAACATGGCAATAGGTAGGCATGGTGAACAAAGGCAGGTAGGGCTAACATAGCGAAAGAGCGAGTACTAGCAAGCAAAGATAGTAATGATTTCGAAGGTATGATCATCTTGCCTGCAAGGTTCTCAGAGTTGTCGAAGGCTGGATCCTCGTTAGCGTACTCAACAGGTTCCTCGTGCACGTACTCGTCTCCTGGCTCTACCCAAAGCAAGAACACAAGCAAGGAACCACAATAAATCACGGTGCAATGCACAAGCAACATGATGCAATACATGTCATGATATGCGAGATGTGATATGCAATGCATATGCGTGCTACGGGAGGAAAAAGGATGAACAAGGCATCAACTTGGCAAACCAAGTATGCCGCTGGAAAGATGAGATGATTTCGGTTGAAATCGATATAAAGATCACCGGAAACGGATGCACGGTTTGCAAATGGCAAGCAAGACAAGATGGCACAAAGCTGCGATTAACAGCACGATGCTACTTAGCATGCAACAAGAAACTATGCTACAGCACCCCAAATAAAAACAAAGCATATGGCAATGATCTACAGGAGATGCTTTACAAAAGAGGAACACTGAGCTACGGCTAATTCACATCATAACAGGTTCAAACAAGCATGGAGAAAGAGCAAAAATTAACAGGCTGGACATGGCAATAAACAGCAGCACGAAGCAATGTTCAGAGCAGGTTATCAACATGCTACAGGAACTTATAATAGCAAAATAAGACATGGCATGAATCTACTCAAAGCATAGATCAAAAGTCCCTTACTGACCATAAGCCAAAAAGGACTAGAAAATATGATGGCACCCACGTAAACATAGCAAGTTTCGTTAACAGATTTCAGCAAACAAAGCATGGCATTGAAATAATTATGAAGGCACCTTCGCGAGCTCGATGCACTCACTACAGAGCATCTCATGATAAACTAATCATATATCCATCAAGAAGACATGACATAGAAGCTACACATGGCAAGGAACAACATCATAGCATACCCGGACCAACTACAACAACCTCGGCCAAATTGAATAACATGTAAACAATCTGCCAGGAAACAATTTGAAGCAAAAGTAGAGCACGAAAATGACATGCTAGACTACTCCATAATTGCAATCAGGACCATGGATGGATAGAGAAAAACAATGTTTTCAAAACACCCTTACTGAAGTATCTCAAATTATGCATGGATCTCTCTGTAGCAACATGTTTACATGGCATCAAAATTACAGCAGAACAGGAACTAAAATCAGCATTATCACGAAGCCTAGTTTGCATGCTTGTGCTAGTCACCACATTGATCACAAAAATACATGGTAAGCACCTCTGTAAATAAGACATAGCCTAGCTCAAAACACATTTAGGGATCAACCTCATAGGATGCACACATCAATCATGGCAAAAATGACAAAAGAGCTCGTGCTGATAAGAATCTGAAACTAACAATATGAAGCCCTCTTCCAACAGCATTTCGGGCATCAAGATGAGCTCAAATGCAAATGATGCAATGGAATGAAATTATGTACTCTTCGAGACAAACAATTTGACATATTACACGCACGAAACGGAGCTACGAGTGCAAAGATGTGATGCGATGAAGATGCAATGATTTTTAACAGCAGAAAAAGACTTGGTCGAAAATGGGGGGGGAAGAGGTGAACCGGATCGATCGGATCTGGCCGGATCGCGCGGATGCCGAGGTCGAGGTCGCCGGAGTCGGAGGCGACGGCGGCCGGAGACGGAGGCGGTCGGGGCGGCTGCGGGATCCGGGAGGCCGGAGCGGGAGGCGCCGGCTGCGGCGGTTGCCGGAGGAGGACTCGGGCGGCGGCGGATCCAGCCACCGGCGGCGGCGGGCGGCGGCCGGCGCGGGATGCGGGTGACCCTGGGCCCGCGAGATGGCGGCGGGCGGCGGCGCGGGCGGCGGCTGCGGAGGACGGGCCCCGCGGGGGCCGGTGGAGGGCCTGGCGGGCCACGGGCGACGGAGGGCGCGGGCGAGTGGCGGCGTGCCATGTGGCGGCGGCGGGGCGACCCGGACGTGTCCGGCTGCGGCCGGACGTGTCCGGTGGCGGCGGGGACGAATCTGCTAGGGTTAGGGGGATTTGATCCGGGATTTCAGGGGAGGAGGCATATTTATAGGTAGAGGGAGCTAGGAGTGTCCAAATGAGGTGTAGTTTTCGCCCACACGATCGTGATCGAACGACCGAGAGCATGGAGGGGAGTTAGATGGGTTATTGGGCTGTTTTGGAGGGGTGTTGGGCTGCAACTTAAAAGAGGCCTTTGCGGATATGCGGATAACCGTTGGAGTACCAAATGAGCTCCAAATGACCCGAAACTTTACAGGTGGTCTACCGGTGCTATACCAGGGCCACTTGGCAAGGCTCGGTCCATTCCGAGAACGTTTAACACACGCACACGAAAAGAGACAAGAGGGGTGCGCCGGTGCATGTGGGAGTGTCAGATTGCGAAACAGACAAGGGGGAAAATGCTCGGATGCATGAGACGAACACGTATGCAAATGAGATGCACATGATGACATGATATGATATGCATGACATGAATAAAATGCAAAAACAAAAGACAAAACCCAACCACGGAGGGAATATCATATCACATAGCCGAAAATGGCAAGAGTTGGAGTTACAAAGATGGAAAGTTACATCCGTGGTGTTACACGCGTGGCCTTCGTGAAGCTGGAGGAGAGGGCTCGCGCCTCGCTGAAGACGCTTTATGATGGCGGCCTGGAGAAACCGCTGGCCGACGCCGAGGATGGCCCCGCCAAATTGCTTCCCTTCCTGGTTCGCGCCCTTGAAGATGTCGCCATCGGTCTTGGCCCCACGGCTGAGGCTGAGGCGCGTGTCCTTTATTCTGCAGTGCTGACGCGCGTCTTCACCCACGTCTACCTTCATGACCCCAACATTGACCTTGACAGCCTGCTGGAGCCTTCAAGCGGCAAGCTTGCCGCTGCCGCTGCTGAGGCTGTGAAGGGTCGAGCGGAGGCTCTGCTGGCGAGGTTCCGTGCCTTCAGCACCAAGCCGAGGCGAGATGTTGCCGATCCTGAGGCTCCACGAGGCGAAGCCGCCCAGCGCAGCTCCGTCACCAGCGATGGCACTGCCGGAAAGTGACCCCTTCGCGGCTCTTGTCCTGTTTTTAGCTCCTGTAACATGCATCATGCCTCGTGGAGGCGTTTAAACTTGTGTTTGGCATTGTGAAAACAATCTATGGACTGTAATATTTTCTTTTGAATTCCTTGAGATTTGCGTTTTTCCTTCCTACTTGCTTGTGTTCTATGTCGGCAGAGCCCAGCCCCGCGCATACCTCAGCCGCCGTTAGCCCCGACCAGAAACCAGGACGGGAGCAAGGAGTGAGGGGCTACATGACCAGTTAGGCTCCTGAGTCGCAATGCTCAGGAGTCCCCCTTGACGCGCGAATAGCAAGTAGGGAGGGGAGATGTATGAGTAAATATACCGTTCTAAGTCGGCAGAGCCCGGCCCCGCGCATACCTCAACCGCCGTTAGCCTTTCGGAACTAAGGGGTGAGGGTCTACGTGACCAGTTAGGCTCCTGAGTCGCGATGCTCAGGAGTCCTCCTTGACGTTCAAACGGCCTTCGTACCTTGGCTCCGCTCGGGGAGAGACGTGCGATGAACCAGGCCCAAGGGGCCTGGCTGGGTGGCGTGCGTCTGGGCATGACCCAGGCGTAGCCCCCGTGCCCAGCCCCCTCACGCAGCACTCCCGAGGGGAGGCGTTACGATGGGGCCGGACACTGAGCTCTGGTCTCCCTCAGGTTGATGCGGCCGGGGGCCACCCTCAGTTGTTTATCACCAGCGCGGAGCATAGCGCTTCCATATATGTACAGGCATAGCCGCTCCTCGGCAATGTCGTCAGCCAGCACAGAGCATGGTGCTTCCACTGGTGCGTGGGAGGGGGCTCCCCTCCGGGAGGAGCCCCCGGGGTGTGTACAGCCCCACCCTGACATGTGGCTGGCACGGTAGGGCCTGACGAGGTGTATCTGGGCACCCGTGAGCCAGCACAGGACTCATGGGGCCCTACCTCAAGGCGGGTTGCGCCTGGCTCTGGGCCTTTACTTGTAATGTGCTCCTGCAAATTTGGTTAGATGCCGACGCTCTACGTCCTCAGGTCTCGGCCCTCGAGCGAGCTCAGCCGTCGCTGGTATGCCAGGTCGCGATGCCGTGGACAAGGCCAGGAGGTGATGGCTGGAGAGCCAGTAAGAGTCCATGAGTCACGATGCTCAGGTACCTGTCAGGACCCCGACTCAATGCCACATCGATCTAGCATGTAACACCTCATATCACTTTGCGGCCTCACGCACGGTATTTCCACGGGTGTCGCCTTACCTTTGCCCGGGACCGTCTGCGTCTTTTGGCACACGTATATGATAGTGTCGCTAGCATCCATATGATAAGGAGTCCGGGCTGACATGGCTAGTCGTAAACCCAAAGTGGCACAAACTTACAGGGACAGGCATCCATGACCCAGCATCGAACGTGTCGGTCATCAGCGAGTGAATCCAGGCTGTAGCACTGGGCTAGCAGGACTCCGGTGAACCGGGCTGTAGCGGGCTAACAGGACTCCGGTATTCATCGCGTGACATTTCCCCGAAGGGACAGACACAGGAACGAAGAAGGACACATGCCGGCCAGCCTAAGTGTTCCGGAGCAGTAGCAAGCTACCATGGCTCAGTGGAAGCACTAGGAGACATTTCCCGGTAAGAGAGGCTACTAAGGATAAACAACTAGATAGCCAGATCCCACACATACCAAGCATTTCAATAACATACACACAATATGCTCGATATGTGCAAATACAACATGGCATCACAACATGACTCTACGACTCAAATATTTATTCATTAGGCTCCGAGGAGCGAGATATTACAAACATGGGTCTCATGACCCAACAATCAGAGCATACAAGTCAAAGCACAAGCGGAAGCTATCATGTCTGAGTACAGACATCTATAAATGAAAAAGGCTGAGAAGCCTGACTATCTACCAGATCCTGCCGGGGCTCAAGATCGTAGCTGAGGTATCAAGCTAAACGTCGAAGTCCACGTGGAACTACTAGTGAGACTGAAGTCTCTCTGCAAAAACATAAATTAAGCAACGTGAGTACAAATGTACCCAGCAAGACTTACATCAGAACTAACTACATATGCATCATTATCAACAAAGGGGATGGTGGGGTTTAACTGCAGCAAGCCAGCTTTGACTCGGTGGCTAACCTAAACTACGTCTGCAAGCAACTCTTTTGAGGTGGCGCACACGAGTCCACATATTCACCATATCAATACACCACTATGGATCCGCTCCCGTCTCCCTACGAGAACGCCATCCATAGCACTCACGCTTATCTTGCGTATTTTAGAGTATCCACTTTCACTTGTCTATGAACTGATATAAGCAACCCAGAAGTCCTTTTCCGCGGACACGGCTATTCGAATAGATGATGTTAACCCTGCAGGGGTGTACTTCTTCACACACGCTCTCACCACTTACCGTCGTTTACACGACATGTACTCGGCAACCTTCAAGCGGAAGCCCAACGTGGGTGTCGGCCACGGCCTGCCTAAACACTCGAGTCTCTAGTCCAGGTTTATCGCCTATTCGGGTTCCATCCATGAGGAGATCCGGCCGGAGTTTCGCTCACAGCCCCAAACGATGTGAACAGGGTTCCCGAGACACCAAACGGGCGCCCGGTACACCGTGCCACGTGCCTACCGCATCACAGCCCACCCCTACGGTCAGCGCTGCGCACGGCCTCCAGCATACTACAAACACCAGAAACTACTTGCAACTCCTGGACAGAGGACAAGGGTGATTAAGAAGCCGAGAGGGTCCATTGGTTTCGGGCCCAATGCGTGGTAGTAGCTGAATCATGGATCACAAACACAGAACTCAGTTCCTGAGGACGGCTGCAATGAGACAACCCACCATGTACTCCTACATGGCCTCTCACCGCTACCTTTACCAAATCGTGTTCACACACTTAGCTCACGCACAGTAGGACATGTTCACACACCTCTGATTCATCCCCGATGAATCAGACCTGACTCAACTCTAAGCAGTAGCAGGCATGACAAACAAGCATGAATGAGTAGGCACAACAGGGCTCAAACAACTCCTACTCATGCTAGTGGGTTTCATCTATTTACTGTGGAATGACAGGTCATGCAGAGGATAAAGGGGTTCCGCTACCACAACAAGTAACAGATGAATCGTTGTTGTCCTAATGCAGTAAAAGAGAGCAGGAGCCAGAGAGTGGGATTGTATCGGAATGAACAAGGGGTTTTTGCTTTCCTGGCACTTCTGAAGATAATATAGTTCTTCATCGGTGTCATCGAACAATCGTCGGAACGTCGTCTACTGAGAGGGGACAAATACCGGCAAACAAGAAAGAACACAATTAATGCAATGCACAATATGATGCATGCTCATGACATGGCGATATGCTGGTGTTTTGAGCTAATGCAGCTGTAAGCCAAATTAATTGAAGTGGAATTCAAACAAGGTTAAACTCCAACTCCAAGTGTCCTTTCACAAATTACCCTAATCATGATTCATCCTATTCAGTGAGGTTAACTTGTTCAAATATGCATGATCATGGCATAAACAGATTCTTCATATTTTTCTGATCATTTTTCATATATAAATTATTTCATTCTGAGTTACGGTTGAATTTCTATGAATTTTAGAAGTTGTGGACATTTTCTGAAAATATTAAATCATTTAAGATTTATTTAAATTCCAGAAAGGAATTATTGCGTCAGCATGACCTCATAGTGACGTCAGCAGGTCAACAGGTCACTGTCCGGTCAAACCTGACAGTGGGTCCCGCGTGTCAGTGTAATTAGTCTAACTATTTTTTAGTTAACACTAATCCTAACCTAATTAACAGGCCGGCCCCACCTGTCATGGACACAGGGGGGTCCCGCCGTGGTCAACGTGGGTCAAACCCACCGGCGGCTTGACGCCGGCGAGGCCAGCCGCGGTGGCGAGCCTCGGGTTTTGCCCACAGGGCTCGGTTTGGCGCGCGGAGCACAGCTTCGGGATGCGGACGCTCGTCCGCATCCAACTGTGGTGGTGGCGCGGCCGGGGAGTGGCCGGAGTGGTGCCGGCGACGAGCTCGGCGGCGGCCGAAGCTCGGGTGCAAGTGGGGATGGGGCTGCCGTGCGCAAACAAGCGCGGCGAAGTGCCACGGAGGCTCTACGCGATGCGGGGAGCGCGTTGGGCGCATGCCCGGGACCAAATGGTCACCGGAGCATCACCGGCGACGAGTGCGGGCGGCGGCGAAGGTTCGGCCATGGTGGAGACGACAGCTAGAGGGCGGGCGCGACTAAGCGGGGAGGGGGAAACGACGGAGGAGCTCACGTGGATCCCGAAGAGATGGACGGCGAGCTCGGGGAAGGCCGAACGGCGACGAATTTGACGACGGCGATCCTCGGTGGCCGAGGAGGGGAACGGCGGAGCTAGCGGCATCCAGGGGCTTCCGGCGCCTTTCGTCTGGGTGAGGATGAAGAGGGAGACGAGGCGGAGCTTTCCGGAGCGTCTGCGAGGCGTGGGGTGGCCGGTAGGCGTGGCTACGGCGAGCGGCGGCGACGAGCTCCGTTCGGTCGCGGGAGGGAGAGGGAGCAGAGGGGGATAGGGACAGAGGGAGAGACACGGGAGAGTGAGAGAGGGTCGAGGGCGAGTGCGTGGCGCTCGGGAGACGTCCAGGGGGAGGAGGAGGCAGCCAGGCAGGGAGGAGGTGGCCGGGGCGCGTGGCCGCGCGCGCCGGGCGCGTGCCCGTCCTCCTGGCAGGGAGGAAGACGACAGGGGAGGGAGGCGGCGGTGGGCTGGGCCGGCTGGAGGAGCTGGGCTAGGTAAGTGGGCGCCAGGTAAGTGGCTGGGCTTCTCTTTTTTTTTATATTTCTGTTCTGTTTTCTATTTAATTGCCACTGAATTCAAATTCAAACAAATTTGAAAACAGTGCCAAAACTCCCCTGGATAATTTTATGTCACTTAAGGTCTACTCCTCATAAACATAAAATATCTCAGGGCATTTGAAAATATATTCATTATATATTATGAATATAACTCCAAATTCAAATAAAATATTGATTTAAAATCAGAGCCCAAATAATTCCTTAGAAATGTCCCAAAATTTTGGTTTGATTTATAACTCTTGCCAAAATTGTCAGAGCTATTTCTAGGGCATTTTGGATTTACTGATTGCAATTTTAGGGTTTCTTGCCCCTTTATTAAAATGATTTTCGAGGCTTTCAATTTCCTCATTTCAACTTTCGGAATATAGACATGATGCACACATGAAGCTAGCCTAGAGCATTACCAGAAGCTAGGGATGTGACAACTCACCCCCACTAAACAAGAATCTCGACCCGAGATTCAAGTGTAGGGTAAGACGAAGGGGAAACGCAAACTAGTATAATCTTCACGATCCATGGTGCATTCCATAAGAGTGTTGATTTGATCACCATCATTATCTTGATGTCTTGCTCCGAGAACTCCAACCAACATGACAACGAGGGGAGAAGGGAACTCTAGAAGGATCAATCTTCTCGAAGGTCGAACAACTCAGGATTAACTCTCGGAATGAGACATAGCAACATCTCTCGAGCTGAGAGACGAAGCACACCTCTAGAGGGATGGAGTGGAGCAGATGACAAAGGTTCACTAGGTAGACAACAATTCCAGACTTAAGAATGTGGTGATCGGTTGTCAACGTAGCGAGGAGTTGAATTGCCATGATACCATAACGATGCACCTTAGGGAAGGTGACTCGTAGAAATATCCCCTTAAGTGGCAAAAGAATTACCTTTGATTCAAAGATCATTGAACCTCTTCATACCAGCTTAAGGCAAATCTCGAGCGATCGTTTGGAGGGGGTCGGTAGAATGGCATACTCGGACTTGGATGGTGTGGATTACCTTGTTGAAGACAACGTAATGGATGAATTTGCTTACCACCGGAAATGGAAGAGACCCATGGTAGAATGGCACATTGGCGGTGCAAGCTGGGGACAAAATGCAAATGCTGGGAATGATTCTGGTAACTGGGGGAACAACCCAACAATAGAGAGTGAATTCACTGTTTGAAAGGGTCATAGCATTGTCGAGGAAACTGAGAGGAATCCGAGTTAGTGCCGACGATAACACATAGCGCTTGTGCATGCTCTCAAGAACTTGAGCATTTCCACAATCATCAAGGTTTTATCAACAACCGCGTCAAGGGTGCTGACAACACAACATACTACCATGATGAATAGCGATGGACGATGCAGATGCAAAGGAGGATAACACTTTCTCAGATTTCACCTTAGCGAGGCCAAGCAAATAAAATCTGGATGATCGACCGAGAGACATTTAGCACTCCGCTTCTAATGTTCTCCTTGATGTGCTAGCGTAATCCACCCATAGATATGGTTTGATATCTAGAACATCAAGTAAAAAGGTCGGACTTTGGGAGCACAAAAATCCATAAGGAACAACTACTAGAATAAGTTCTACGAGATCCTTATGGGGAGGTGGCCAACTTCCTCAATCAAGATATTATAATAACAGGTCTTCCGGCTGGGTGTGTTGGCCACGACATCCACTTTACCGGTTTCCGAGGGACCGATATTATAGTTTTTGGAAAATGTTCCAAACCATCATATCTGCCTGAGATTCAGATCTGGTTGGTGTCAGGATATTCCAGACTCATCGAGTCTAGGAAGAAAAATGAAAGTTTGCAACACAAATCGACGAGATGACGTTGCGAGATTCTCGGGAATGAACTACGATAGCAAGCTCCAAACATGAGCTGGTTCTGCTACTAACATGTGATCACGTTGTCCCAGACAAGCATGGCCACGTGGTAGTCTTATAATTAAACACTACCGAGTTCAGGTGGGGAACCATAATCGAGGATATCGAAGTCTTTACGCAAGTCCATGGATTAGATCCCAAGCATAGACTTCTTTTCCTTGAACAAGTCAATCAGTGGCTTAGTGTGCTAGGGACACATATAGAATGAAGGTTGCAAGTCTCCAGACTACAGAATACTTCGCACGTGTGCATGACTGATTTGGGATGATTCCAAAGGAAACAAAACAATCTTCCTCGAATTCACGATGGCAACTTACATCAAATGCACGTGAATCAAAGGAAGTCACTTCTTTCATCCAAACATATACTTCCTGAACGGGGCATGAAGAAAATGCTTACACAAGTTTCCAACACTAGCTTAATGTTCAACAAAATCATGGAGGAGATAAGGATGTTGTCAATGGGCTCAACAACAATTCATCCGGGTTCCCTTTTAAAAGGAATTCCATAGTTAAGTGAACACGGTGATAGCATTGGTTAGACCAAAGAATATAATGGTGTATGCTCGAGGAAAAACCACGAGTAAGACAACATTACGAATATCGTTGGTTCTGATTTGATTTGACGATAGCCCATACTCAATCAAAGGTTTGGGTAAGATAATAAGTCCAGCAACTGATCACAGGGACCAATCGATGAAGATATCATCTTTCTTCAACACACTCTACACAAGAATATCCCTTTGGAACGAACTAAGTTAGGCAAGCTTTTATCTTCCAATTCTCCAAGTTGTTGTCTAGCTTAACCAACTAGCTCAGGGATATCTAACACCGATTCTTGGAGAGAAGGTGGTTCACAAGAAACCAACTTGATCACGAGTTCAACATAACAGTCAGGAAACAACCCGGTAACACTTCCAAGAAGATATTTGGAAAGTCACGAACCACCGATATGTTACTAAGCTCGAGAACAATCTCGCTTTTGAGGGCAAGACGATATGATCAAATGAGTGAGGACTTGACAAGATCCTAACTCATCAATCGAAGGGTGCACCAAAATAAGGACTAGATAGCACGATCAGTCTTAGAAGGATGATTCAAAAACCAACACGCTAAGAATGAAATTATTATCCTTTAACTACCAAGCAACGAGGTTGCTGGGAGTATTGATTTCACACATCACAATTCATTTGTCGGTATTCCGGTTGCATCAACACGGGAACCGAGAAATGAATAATGATGGAGAGAAGTATCACTGTGTCAAAATTCATGAGAGTTGGTGCCGTTCTCATGACAATTCTGACATAAAAGGGGTAATACTCCAAGGTAGAACAGAACCAAAAGCTGGATTGGCATTTGATCTGCGGAATACAACTACTTTGACCCAATCCTAGATATGGATGAGGTACTGGAGTTTGTTTCTCCTAGTCATTCCAGAATAGAATGGCTTGACGGACCACAAGAATAATAGGCATCGATGAATGAATGCATACATACTCTTGACTATCAATTGATAGAGAAGGTCAGTAGACAACTAAAGAGGGACAACTCAAAGGAACATATAACTTTCTGAGTTGTGGATGCGTAGATTAGTATGTCGAACCAAGTTCAACATTTCTTCCGGATAACCCATGCGGAAAGGTAGGACTGGCAGAGTCGCAATATAAAATGGAGAACTCATCAAGAGCATTCTGGTTGTGATCGTTCAGTTCAACGAGGAACTTCTGCCATAAGTAGTTCATGGTATTTGGAAGAAGAAGATACCACGGACTTCAAGGACTATCGCAAAGGTTACTAATATCCTAAAGGAACTAGCAACACTATCAGCATGATGTAGGTAGGGTGAATCTCGGGTTCAAAACCCAGGAATAGAATACCTACTACTAAGTAGCATCACAAGATGCTTTCGAGAATAAGGCCAGAATCATCACACTAGGACACAAATCATGGCTAGACCACTAGATGATCCCCTGAGACACCTAGGGTCATAATAATAACTCCAACATAAATGTCAAGGCAATAGAATACCTCAACTCAACAATTAGTGTGATTGAGCTGGCATAAAGGAACATCGAAACCAGAGGGAAAGGATTTTGCAAATGCATCAGACTATTTAGAAACCTGGGATGACTCGGACAGCATAACGGCTGTAAATGCTCAGAAAAGATTTAAGACATTCACAAAAATGGTGGCATAACCACTCAGATGCACAATATCAGGGTTTCGAGATCAATAATTAACATACGGAAGTAATAGGAACTGAAACGAGGCTTAAGTCCAACAATCTTATAAGTCTACGGATAAGTAACACGTGATCCTGATAGAAAGAAGAGATAGCCTAGTTCTTAATCCCCGTAGGAAAGATAAGATGACTCAGATCAGAAGGGCATAAGGTATAAGGAGTAAAAAGAGCCTTACGTTCCATCCCACAATCAATTCCCTTATATAACTAAAGAATTTCTAGACTCAACTTCGACCAGTTTGGCTTGGTAATCCTACAGGCAGTCAAGCTCTGATACCAACGCTGTCAGGACCCCGACTCAATGCCACATCGATCTAGCATGTAACACCTCATATCACTTTGCGGCCTCACGCACGGTATTTCCACGGGTGTCGCCTTACCTTTGCCCAGGACCATTTGCGTCTTTTGGCACACGTATATGATAGTGTCGCTAGCATCCATATGATAAGGAGTCCGGGCTGACATGGCTAGTCGTAAACCCAAAGTGGCACAAACTTACAGGGACAGGCATCCATGACCCAGCATCGAACGTGTCGGTCATCAGCGAGTGAATCCAGGCTGTAGCACTGGGCTAGCAGGACTCCGGTGAACCGGGCTGTAGCGGGCTAACAGGACTCCGGTATTCATCGCGTGACATTTCCCCGAAGGGACAGACACAGGAACGAAGAAGGACACATGCCGGCCAGCCTAAGTGTTCCGGAGCAGTAGCAAGCTACCATGGCTCAGTGGAAGCACTAGGAGACATTTCCCGGTAAGAGAGGCTACTAAGGATAAACAACTAGATAGCCAGATCCCACAAATACCAAGCATTTCAATAACAAACACACAATATGCTCGATATGTGCAAATACGACATGGCATCACAACATGACTCTACGACTCAAATATTTATTCATTAGGCTCCGAGGAGCGAGATATTACAAACATGGGTCTCATGACCCAACAATCAGAGCATACAAGTCAAAGTACATGCGGAAGCTTAACATTTCTGAGTACAGACAATTATAAATGAAAAAGGCTGAGAAGCCTGACTATCTACCAGATCCTGCCGAGGGCACAAGATCGTAGCTGAGGTAACAAGCTAAACATCGAGGTCCACGTGGAACTACTAGTGAGACTGAAGTCTCTCTGCAAAAACATAAATTAAGCAATGTGAGTACAAATGTACCCAGCAAGAATTACATCAGAACTAACTACATATGCATCATTATCAACAAAGGGGATGGTGGGGTTTAACTGCAGCAAGCCAGCTTTGACTTGGTGGCTAACCTAAACTACGTCTGCAAGCAACTCTTTTTGAGGTGGCGCACACGAGTCCACATATTCACCATATCAATACACCACTATGGATCCGCTCCCGTCTCCCTACGAGAACGCCATCCATAGCACTCACGCTTATCTTGCGTATTTTAGAGTATCCACTTTCACTTGTCTATGAACTGATATAAGCAACCCAGAAGTCCTTTTCCGCGGACACGGCTATTCGAATAGATGATGTTAACCTGCAGGGGTGTACTTCTTCACACACGCTCTCACCACTTACCGTCGTTTACACGACATGTACTCGGCAACCTTCAAGCGGAAGCCCAACGTGGGTGTCGGCCACGGCCTGCCTAAACACTCGAGTCTCTAGTCCAGGTTTATCGCCTATTCGGGTTCCATCCATGAGGAGATCCGGCCGGAGTTTCACTCACAGCCCCAAACGATGTGAACAGGGTTCCCGAGACACCAAACGGGCGCCCGGTACACCGTGCCACGTGCCTACCGCATCACAGCCCACCCCTACGGTCAGCGCTGCACACGGTCTCCAGCATACTACAAACACCAGAAACTACTTGCAACTCCTGGACAGAGGACAAGGGTGATTAAGAAGCCGAGAGGGTCCATTGGTTTCGGGCCCAATGCGTGGTAGTAGCTGAATCATGGATCACAAACACAGAACTCAGTTCCTGAGGACGGCTACAATGAGACAACCCACCATGTACTCCTACATGGCCTCTCACCGCTACCTTTACCAAATCGTGTTCACACACTTAGCTCACGCACCGTAGGACATAATCACACACCTCTGATTCATCCCCGATGAATCAGACCAGACTCAACTCTAAGCAGTAGCAGGCATGACAAACAAGCAGGAATGAGTAGGCACAACAGGGCTCAAACAACTCCTACTCATGCTAGTGGGTTTCATCTATTTACTGTGGAATGACAGGTCATGCAGAGGATAAAGGGGTTCAGCTACTGCAGCAAGTAACAGATGAATCGTTGTTGTCCTAATGCAGTAAAAGAGAGCAGGAGCGAGAGAGTGGGATTGTATCGGAATGAACAAGGGGGTTTTGCTTGCCTGGCACTTCTGAAGATAATATAGTTCTTCATCGGTGTCATCGAACAATCGTCGGAACGTCGTCTACTGAGAGGGGACAAATACCGGCAAACAAGAAAGAACACAATTAATGCAATGCACAATATGATGCATGCTCATGACATGGCGATATGCTGGTGTTTTGAGCTAATGCAGCTGTAAGCCAAATTAATTGAAGTGGAATTCAAACAAGGTTAAACTCCAACTCCAAGTGTCCTTTCACAAATTACCCTAATCATGATTCATCCTATTCAATGAGGTTAACTTGTTCAAATATGCATGATCATGGCATAAACAGATTCTTCATATTTTTCTGATCATTTTTCATATATAAATTATTTCATTCTGAGTTACGGTTGAATTTCTATGAATTTTAGAAGTTGTGGACATTTTCTGAAAATATTAAATCATTTAAGATTTATTTAAATTCCAGAAAGGAATTATTGCGTCAGCATGACCTCATAGTGACGTCAGCAGGTCAACAGGTCACTGTCCGGTCAAACCTGACAGTGGGTCCCGCGTGTCAGTGTAATTAGTCTAACTAATTTTTAGTTAACACTAATCCTAACCTAATTAACAGGCCGGCCCCACCTGTCATGGACACAGGCGGGGGGGTCCCGCCGTGGTCAACGTGGGTCAAACCCACCGGCGGCTTGACGCCGGCGAGGCCAGCCGCGGTGGCGAGCCTCGGGTTTTGCCCACAGGGCTCGGTTTGTCGCGCGGAGCACAGCTTCGGGATGCGGACGCTCGTCCGCATCCAACTGTGGTGGTGGCGCAGCCGGGGAGTGGCCGGAGTGGTGCCGGCGACGAGCTCAGCGGCGGCCGAAGCTCGGGTGCAAGTGGGGATGGGGCTGCGGTGCGCAAACAAGCACTGCGAAGTGCCACGGAGGCTCTACGCGATGCGGGGAGCGCGTTGGGCGCATGCCCGGGACCAAATGGTCACCGGAGCATCACCGGTGACGAGTGCAGGCGGCGGTGAAGGTTCGACCATGGTGGAGACGACAGCTAGAGGGCGACCGCGACTAAGCGGGGAGGGGGAAACGACGGAGGAGCTCACGTGGATCCCGAAGAGATGGACGGCGAGCTCGGGGAAGGCCGAACGGCAACGAATTTGACGACGGGGATCCTCGGTGGCCGAGGAGGGGAACGACGGAGCTAGCGGCATCCAGGGGCTTCCGGCGCCTTTCGTCTGGGTGAGGATGAAGAGGGAGACGAGGCGGAGCTTTCCGGAGCGTCTGCGAGGTGTGGGGTGGCCGGTAGGCGTGGCTACGGCGAGCGGCGGCGACGAGCTCCGTTCGGTCGCGGGAGGGAGAGGGAGCAGAGGGGGATAGGGACGGAGGGAGAGACACGGGAGAGTGAGAGAGGGTCGAGGGCGAGTGCATGGCGCTCGGGAGACGTCCAGGGGGAGGAGGAGGCAGCCAGGCAGGGAGGAGGTGGCCGGGGCGCGTGGCCGCGCGCCGGGCGCGTGCCCGTCCTCCTAGCAGGGAGGAAGACGACAGGGGAGGGAGGCGGCGGTGGGCTGGGCCGGCTGGAGGAGCTGGGCCAGGTAAGTGGGCGCCAGGTAAGTGTCTGGGCTTCTCTCTTTTTTATATATATTTCTGTTCTGTTTTCTATTTAATTGCCACTGAATTCAAATTCAAACAAATTTGAAAACAGTGCCAAAACTCCCCTGGATAATTTTATGTCACTTAAGGTCTACTCCTCATAAACATAAAATATCTCAGGGCATTTGAAAATATATTCATTATATATTATGAATATAACTCCAAATTCAAATAAAATATTGATTTAAAATCAGAGCCCAAATAATTCCTTAGAAATGTCCCAAAATTTTGGTTTGATTTATAACTCTTGCCAAAATTGTCAGAGCTATTTCTAGGGCATTTTGGATTTACTGATTGCAATTTTAGGGTTTCTTGCCCCTTTATTAAAATGATTTCCGAGGCTTTCAATTTCCTCATTTCAACTTTCGGAATATAGACATGATGCACACATGAAGCTAGCCTAGAGCATTACCAGAAGCTAGGGATGTGACAGTACCCCTCTTTAACGTGCAAGCGGCCGGCATAAGGGAAGAAGGGTGCCGCCACAAGCATCAAGTAATGATCATGGTGGGTCAAACGCACGACCTGAATAAACGCGAGAGGGATACATGCCGCTGGGTCAGACCCGAGTGGCTTGGGGATAATGCAGCCCAAGGGGCGCCCCCAATAAAGTAAGCTAAAAACATGAAGAAAAGGGATACATGCCGCAGGGACTGACCCACACGGCCTGGGAATGATGCAGCCCTGGGGGCGCTCCCAGCTGAAAATGAAAATCAAAGGATGTCACCTGATGATGTTGAAGATGAAGGGAGGCTGAAGTAGCGGACGGCGTGCGCTGCGGAAGCCGATCTTTACAAGCCCCCAGGCCCAGGAGCCTCGAGAGGCTCCGGAGGCGCTGGCGGCTCCTCGCGGACCATCTCCATCTCTGCCAGGACTGTGGAATGCCTGGCCGCTTGAGCCTCCAGGATGCTCCTCATGAGGCGCTGACGCACAACAGCCATGTTCGGCAAGCCGTAAGGCATGCGAACATAGCTGTGGGGTGGACCTTCGCAGCGTCCCACGCGTGAGGGCCAGAGGCGCTCCTGAGAGGCAGCTCGGTTGAGTCCTGGCATGTTGATGCAGACGTGCAGCCCACCATCCTCGCCCGGATGGGGAGCTACGACGGGTAAGCGGCAGCTGCTACTCATGACTCTTGACTCCTGCAGCTCCTGAATGATCTCGCTGACGAACTCCTGAGGGTTTGGCCCTCCTTGCCTCGCTCCTTCCTCAAGGAAACGTGCTTTGAAACACGCCTCCAAGTGGTGCCCGAGCGCCTCCCTCGTGATCTTAGCAAAGTCGATGGCCCTCCAGGAGAGAGCCCTCGAGCCTTACTTGAGGAGGGCGCTGGGTGCACCTTCCTATGCGACAGAAGGAGGCGCCCCCTGAACAGGTGCAGACCTTGAGGGGCCTACCTCCCGAGGGTTCGGACT
Source organism: Triticum aestivum (assembly GCF_018294505.1). NCBI lineage: Eukaryota > Viridiplantae > Streptophyta > Magnoliopsida > Poales > Poaceae > Triticum > Triticum aestivum. The sequence goes on along the minus strand of NC_057810.1, from coordinate 204,707,812 downwards.
AGGCAATGTCTTCTTCTTCTTAGGGACTGCCTCGGGAAGCCTTCCGCTCCTGTGATCTGGGTCTTCAATTGACGCGGCTTGAAAAGCATGCTCCAGAGAACACACAGCATCCCTCTCTTCACAAGGCACCGTGATGACTCCACCGCTTCCTGGCATCTTGAGGACACTATAGCCGTGATGAGTCACGGCCATGAACTTGGCCAAAGCTGGGTACCCAAGGATGGCATTGTACAGCAGGTGAATGTGCGCTACGTCGAAGTCGATGAGCTCGGTGCGGTAGTTGTCGCGCTTCCTGAAGGTAACAGGAAGGCGGACCTGCCCTATCAGAACCGTGGAACCATCAGTGACTCCTGTGAAAGGCTTCGTTGGCTGAAGTTGATTGTATGGCACTTGGAGATTGTTGAATGTCTCGACGGACAGGACATTGAGCCCTGCTCCGCCATCGATGAGGGTCCTTGTGACTTGCACATTGCTGATGATTGGGGAACAAAGCATCGGGAGGACTCCAGCTGTGGCCACGCACTTGAGCTGATCCATTGAGCTGAACATGATGGCGCATGCTGACCACCTGAGAGGGCGTGTGGCCTCGAGCTTGGGGAGGACTGCATTCACTTCACGAGCAAACTGCTTGAAGATGCGCTGAGAGGCCGGGGCCTAAGCGCCGCCCAAGATGCAAGCGATTGTGCGCGGCTCCTGGAAGCCTCCAGCCCCCTCGTCCTGATGATGGTCTTCATTCCTCCTCAGCCGTGGTGGCAGAGGAGGGAGGCCCGCGTTGCCTTGTGGGCGATCCTCGCAAGGCTGATCCCTCCAACCTCCCTCGCGAGGCTGGTCCTGCCAGCGGTCCTTGCAAGGTCGGTCACGCAACCCTTGGCGAGGGCCACGGTCTTCCCATCGTCATCCACCTCTTCCTCCTCCTCGTCCATAGCCCCGGTCATTGCGCTCGGGGCGTCGGCCGGCACGCACGTCCCGCACGGCCCTGAGCTCTTGGCATTCGTTGGTGTTGTGGGTGTGGAGGTCGTGGTACATGCAGTACCGGCTGCCCTTGGATGACTCAGGCTGATCCCTGCCACACTTGGTGTCCGGCTCTGCTGCAAGCACGGCAGCCTCCTTGCGCTTCACGTCCTTGACCTTGGGCTTCTTCTCTTCTGGGTCGGTAGCCAGCAGCTCAAGGAGGGAAAGGCGTCCTTCCTCAGCCCTGGCGCACTTGGTCGCCAAATTGAACAGCTCCAGGGAGGTGCACAGGTCTTTATGGATCGCAAGCTCCTCTTTCATCTTGATGTCACACACGCCGTCGGAGAAGGCTGAGATGATGGCCTCCTCAGACACCCTGGGGATCTTAAGGCGAGCATTGTTGAAACGCTGGATGAACTTTTGCAGGGTCTCTCCTGGCTGCTGCTTGATGTGGCACAAGTCGCTCATGGCCGGGGGCCGATCGCGGGTGCATTGGAAGTTGGCGATGAATCGGGTGCGCATCTCTTCCTAGGAGGAAATCGTGCCAGGAGCCAGGTGCCGGCACCGTCCTTGAGCGCCATGGGAAACCAGTTCGCCATGACCTTCTCGTCCCCGTTGGCGGCTTCAATGCCCAGCTCATAGAGCCGGAGGAACTCCGCAGGGTCAGCTGTGCCATCGTAGCGCGGGGGTAGATCTGGCTTGAACTTGCCCAGCCAGGCCACGCTGCACAGCTCGGTGGTGAAGGCACGGCAGCCTGCAGTGGCCACGGGAGGCCTTTGGTGACAGAGAGCTTGATCTTGGAAGTCTCCGTGCGCTGCCGCCAGGAGCAGCGAGGGGTCTTGGTGCGCTAGAGCAGGAGCGCGGTCGTGACGGGCCGGTGCGGGGAGCACATGGGCAGCTTCTTGGGGACGAGGGATCTCTTGGCAACTCTTCTCTTACTATGGTAGCGCCAGACGGAGTGGGTTCTGTCCAGGGGCCACGCGCCTTGGGGCCAAGGCGACTTCTTGAGGGGGAGGCGACTGAGGCGCCCCCGGAGCTTCGTTGCCCGCACAGGGCGAGGCGTGATGCAGCGCGAGGGATGGCGCAGGGGAGCCCCCAGCGGCGCTGACGAGCTCGGTGATGCGGGCGAGCCACTCGTCGTAGAGGTCATCGATGGGACGGTAGTGCAGGATCTCCCGCGCCAGGAGCAGTGCGGCGTGCGCGTCCGTAGGAGCGCGATGGGCGTGGGACGAGGAACCGGCTGGAGTCAGCGACGGGGTGGCGGTGCAGCCTTCTCGCTGCACCGAAGGATGCAGAGACGACACCTGTTGCTCGTTTCCCGCCAGGCCGGTGGTGGCGTTGACGGCAGGCGATGGGGAACAGCGGGGGCATCCGCCGACGGGGGCCGTCTGGGCGACGTGAGTGACGAGAGCGGCCCGGCGCTCGGCGCGGGCTCGACGAGCGTCTGTCATGGATGCGACGGGCGGCAAAACACAGGGCGGCGGAAGGCGGATTCCGGCGCACCCCTACCTGGCGCGCCAAATGTCGGATTTCGGGTTCCGGCAGACCCTCAAGGTTCGAACTCTGGGGTGTGCACGGAGATCACACCTCCTACCTACTCACATCTCATCGCCTCGCAAGGATCTAAACTACATGAAGGACAACACAAGGGACACGAGATTTATACTAGTTCGGGCCACCATTGTGGTGTAATACCCTACTCTAGTTTGTGGTGTGGTAGATTGCCTCAAGGGCTGGTGATGAACAATATAAGGGAAGAACTGCCTCGCGAGGGGAGGAGTTCTTGTGGAGGTGATGCCTCTTGGGAAGGATTGAATCCGGCCCCCTTTCTTCTGTGGTGGCTAGCCCTATTTATAGAGCGAGGCCTTGGTCCTCTTCCCAAATATTGAGCGGGAAGGGCACCAACAATTGGCCATTTTGAAGGGGAACATCTAGTACACTTATCCTGGCTAAAGTCGGTCCTCGCCTGCCAAAGACTCTGACAGTGATGTCGGCTTGGGCACCACGATAACCTCCATCCTGCCGTTCTGCTGGTCTTGGTCTTGTTGCACTAAAATGGTTGCCTTTGCTTGATACTCTTGCCTGCGCATGCCCCCTTTGCACCAAAGAGGGAACAAGGACTCTGCGCAGGCCGGCGCCCGCTTGGCGCCCGCCTGGCTTCGGTCGTCATGGCTTGCGTCATGGGCACCTCGTGAGGTACCCTGCCTTGATCTCTCCGCCTCCTCGCGAGCCAGCCTGACGAGGCTGTGCCCGAGGAAGCTTCCTGTCGTCCGCCCCGCGAGGCTTGGCCCCTCGCGAGGGTCTTGAGCATGTGTTGATGAAGATGGGCCGTACTGGGCCACTCCTTGAGCCACGCCCCAGGCCACAGGCAGGCAAGTCTGGGTACCCCCGTTCCCAGAACGCCGACAGTGAGGCACCAGATGGTTGGGTCATGTACTTCGATGGTGCGTTCTCACGGCAGGGCGCGGGGGCTGGAGCGGTGCTTATATCCCCCACTCAGGACAAGCACTATTACGTCGTACAGCTCTGTTTCCAGTAGGGCGAGAAGGTCTCCAACAACATAGCAGAATATGAGGGCCTCATAGCAGGCCTGAAAGCTGCAGAAGCACTAGGAGTGAAGCGCCTCATCATCAAGGGCAATTCACAACTCCTCGTCAACTTCTCCAACAAGGTGTATGAGCCGAAGGACGAGCACATGGAGGCATATCTTGCGGAAGTACGCAAGATGGAGAAGCAGTTCTGGGGGCTGGAGTTGCAGCATGTGCCCCGCAGCACCAACCAAGAGGCTGATGACATCGCCAAGAGGGCGTAGAGACGGCTGCCTCAGGAGCCTGGCGTTTTCGAGGAGCGACTCTTCAAGCCATCGGCGGCACCATCACTTTCAAGCACGGCACAACCTCGGGAAGGACTCCCTCAGCCACCTGCCATAGGAGCCCCAGCCTGTGGCACAACCTCGGGAGATGCCTACTCTTGGCGCTGGAGCCTCAGGAGGGATGCTGGACCATGGAATTCAAGGAATACCTGATGCAAGGGACGCTGCCGGAGAAGGAGGAGGACTCGGAGCGCATGGCCCGACAAGCCACGGCCTACTGCATCCAAGGCGGTGAGTTATACCGGAGGCGGCCGAATGACATTTCCCTGTGTTGCATCTCCAGGGAACAGGGGAAGGAGCTGCTGGCCGACATACACGGTGGAGAATGCGGACACAAATCGTCATCACGAACCCTTGTCGGCAAGGCATTTCGCAGCGGATTCTACTGGCCTACGGCACTCAACAACGCGACCGAGCTGGTGAAGTCCTGCGAAGCCTGCCAATTCAATGCCAAGCAGATCCATCAGCCAGCTCAGGGCCTACAAACCATTCCACTCTCGTGGCCGTTTGCGGTCTGGGGGCTGGATACCTTGGGCCCGTTCCCTCGAGCGCCCGGGGGCTACCGCTACCTCTATGTCGCCATCGACAAGTTCGCCAAGTGGGTGGAGGTGGAAGCCGTCCGCACCATCCCAGCCGAGTCCGCGGTCAAGCTCATCAAGGCCTCATGAGCCAGTTTGGGGTCCCTAACCGCATCATCACCGACAACGGTTCACAGTTCACTAGCAACCTCTTCAAGGCGTATTGTGTTAACCTTGGAACGCGGATCTGCTACGCTTCGTTGGTGCACCCCCAGAGAAACGGCCTGGCCGAATGCGCCAACGCGGAGGTCCTGAGGGGCCTCAAGACCAGGACTTTCAAGAAGCAGCTGGAGGCTTGTGGTAGGGGCTGCCACGACGAGCTCGAGTCCATGTTGTGGTCCATCCGCACTACCGCCACCAAGCCACCGGGCGAGACCCCGTTCTTCCTCGTCTACGGAGCTGAGGCGGTTCTCCCTCACTAGGTCAGGCGTCGCTCCGCACGGGTCCTGGTGTTTGATGAGGCGCAGCAGGATGTCATGCAGGGGATGGACCTCGTGCTGGGGGAGGAGCGCCGCCATGAAGCCACACTACGAGCGCCAAGGTACCAGCATGTGTTGCGGCGGTATCACTGTCGCAACATCCACTCTAGGACGCTCGAGGTAGGTGATCTTGTACTAAGGCGGGTGCTCTCTAGGGAAGGGTTGCGCAAGCTTTCACCCATGTGGGAGGGCCCGTTCAAGGTCGTCCATGTCTCCAGGCCTAGCGTCGCGCGCCTGGAGACTCAGGAGGGGGTACCCATCCCGAACGCCTGGAACATCCAGCACCTTCGGAAGTTCTACCCCTAAAGAAAGGCCTAGTGCCTGTGAAGAAAGCCCGGTGCCTGTGAAGCTCGCCGCTCGAAGAAAGGCCCGGTGCCTGTGAACAAGGCCTAGTGCCTGCGAAGCTCGCCGCCCGTGACACTCTCACGTAATAATGAGTGGGGTTGTACATGCCCCGGAGTCTCAGGAGTGCCGCCCTCGGTCCTCGGGGGCTCCCTCCCACGCCTAGTGGCAGCACTTAGCTCCGCGCTGGTGAGAAGACATCGAAGACTAGACTAGGTGCCGAACGCGGCTTTTCATTTGCTTTCTGCAGTTGGCTTGCTCTTCCTTGTTGAAACCTTGATTTAGTTGCTTCTGGTGTTCTTTGTTGGTTCTGTTCCATCGTCTTCTGCCTCTGTCTTCTATCTTCAGCTCTTTGTATGATTTAATCTCTCTCACAAGCCTCGTGAGGGGGCTGTACGGGTGCCCTTGCGACCCTTTTCCCTCTGATTTTCACGAGGCCTTCTCGTTCGAGTTCGCAGCGGGAGCACCCCTCTCAGTCTGTGCCCCTTGGGTACCGCGACACGAAGCGTCGGGCCATGGTCGGCAACCCTTGCGACCAAGGTTCGGAAATGATTCTCCCAACGAATTTTTTGTAGCTCTTAAGGCGCCCGGCGAGGTCTGAAGCAGGCACCTCGCGAGGCAGAAACTACTTCAAACATGCCAAGCCAAGTTGTTCCGACGCGCAGACGCATAACAACGACACCATAACACAGCACATGAATAATAGATGCATCACAATAACTAGGGAATCATAGTTTGTTGCACGCCCCCCACATGGCCCCATACTTCTCTCTCTCGATGCAGGAAAAGAAGGAAAACAAAACAAAAGCCACACGCGCCTTGCAACAGCTCACACGGAGGGATCTGCAGCGTCCTCCTGAGCTCAGTCAGACTCCACCTCACGCTTCACCGGAGCGCAGCGACGGGATGACCCACTGCCGCCCTCGAGGCGGGCACAACAGTGTGGTGGTTGATCGTAGCCACCGCTGGAGGAGCTGTCGCCGGAGGAAGAGCCGCTGAAGCTTGACGAGCTGCGGTCACCACCAGGAGCGGGTTCGCATTCGCCCTCGTCACGACCGTCACCGAGACCGAGCACCTCGTCGCCACCATTGTCTTCAGGGCAGCACCCTACACGGCAGCCATCTTCTCTGAACACCCTCACGTAGAGGGTCGCGTTGCCGTCATACTTGAAGTGGAGGGTACACTGCCTTCCCAGACCACGCGCGCGGGCAAACATCTGCCAGCCCCGGGCCAGGGCTGCGTTGCTGGCGATGGATATCTCCACCGCGACCCAGGAGGCCCTGTTGCAGCAGTCGTCCGCCTGTAGCCAGAGCCCGCCTGGGCCAGCGGCCGGCAGCTCGCCGACGAAGGAACGAGGAAGCTGAAGCTAGTTGCCGACCGGGTTATCCGACCACACGACGAACTCCGGCAGCACCTCCATCGAGTGGAAGCATGGCCGGGGAGGCCGCGCAGCCACAGCACACCTTGCCCCACCAACCGGGCTGCCTCGACATGCGCGACCACCACCACATGAAGAGCCACCACTGCGACCACGGGAATCCACGTTAGGGGTCGCGGAGTGCTTGCGAGGGCGACTGCTTCCGCGCTTGGGCAGAGGGGAGCCAGGACCTTCCTGGCGAGCCTTCCCCTTCTCCGCGGCCGAAAACCTCTTCGCGGGTGCCATGAGGGACACCACAAGCAACGGACCAAGGGAGGAGAAGCGAGCGGGATGGAAATAGATGGGCGACGGGGGCTCTCGCCCCTCCCCATTTATAGCCCAAGGAAGGCCAACTATTGACATCTACGATCGCAGGTAATGATGACCTTTTTGGCATGCAGCAGGGACTCGTCAAGTCGGGCAGTTGCCGAGGCAGCGTGGGGAAGTGGAGACGCCCATGTCCAATCAGTTGCCACTCATCAACCAAGGCCGCAGGCTGTTGGGGCCCGTGGTGCTCTGCACTTGCCCTTTGGCTTCGCTGCTAAGCCAAGTCCGAGCATGCCTTGGGCCCGGGGGCTACTGTCAGCGTTCTGGGAATGGGGGTCCCCAGACTTGCCTGCCTGCGGCGTGGCTTAACCAGTGGCCCAGTACGGCCTGTCTTCATCAACCAAATGCTCAAGACCCTTGCGAGGGGCCAAGCCTCGCGGGGCGGACAATGCAAGGCCTCCTCAGGAGCGGCCTCACCAGGCAGGCTCGCGAGGAGGCGGAGAGATCAAGGCAAGGGTTACCTCGCGAGGTCCCTGTGACACAAGCCATGATGTTCAATACCAGGCGGGTGCCAGCCGCGCAGTGTCCTCGTTTCCCCTTTGGTGCTAAGGGGGCAAGCGCAGCCACGGAGTACCGACACATCAGGCAAAGGTTTCCATATCGGTGCAACAAGACCAAGACCAGCAGGACGGCAGGATGGAGGTCACCATGGAGCCCAAGATAGCGTCACCACCAGCGCCTTTGGCAGGCGAAGACCACCTTTAGTCAGGATAGCCTGTACTAGTTGTCCACTTTCAAAATGGCTGTTGTTGGATCCCTTCCCGCTCAATATTTGGGAAGAGGACCAGGGCCTCTATAAATAGGGCTAGCCACCACAGTAGAAGGGACAGGTTGAGTTCATCGAATCCTTCCCAAGCAGAACACCTCACCAGCTCAAGAACACCCCTCCTCACGAGGTTGTTCTTCCGTTGTACTGTTCATCATTAGCCCAAGAGGCAATCCACCACCACACACATGAGTAGGGTATTACACCAAAATGGTGGCCCGAACCTGTATAAATCTTGTGTCTCTTGTGTTGTTCATCGAGCTACCTTAGAGATCGCAGCGAGGTTGGGGGCGTGTTACGGTATGGAGAAATCTTCATGCGCACCCCAGTGTTCGAACCCTAAGGGTTTTGCCGGAACCCAATATCCGACAGTCTCCCGGTAGGCTTAAATTTCCTGGAGTCCACTCTGGTTTTTTCTTGTTGCCACCATCCAGGGTTAGGTTCTCTCATTCCAGACTGGGAAAATTTTGTTTTTGCCACTCTAGATTTTAGCAATTTTCCTTATGCCACTTTAGATTTTGACATTTCACTTTTGCCACGCTTAGCTTTTGACAATTGTCACAATTGCCATTCCGTTGCAAAGGCAGAATAATTTTATTTCATTTTTGCCACTCTTAGCTTTTGAAATGTATCACAATTTCCACTCTGAAAATTTTGCTTTTGCCACGGGAATGGCAATTGTGATAATTGTCAAAAACTAAGAGTGGCAAATGTGAAATGTCAAAATCTAGAGTGGCATAAGGAAAATTGGCAAAATCTAGAGTGGCAAAAACAAAAATTCCCCTTCCAGAATAACCAATTATAATTGTGTTCTCAGCTAGAATGCTGAACTAAACCATGCAGTGTACTGACCAGCTGAAATTCTTGTGCATTCCACTAAATTTAAGCACCGCTATTTACTGAAATAAGCAGACCACAATGCCTCTTGTCCGCGCACCTGTCCAAAAAACTGTCGTGCAGCTGTGCCAGCTAGTCCTCGGTCCATGGATGAACTGGTAGAAAGTGCATTCCGGACTAGGATGCAGTTGTTTTCGCTCATCCCTGCACTGCAATCAGGAAGTAAAACATACGAATCAGCTTCTTTTAGATTGCATTGGTCATTCTACCTAGATACTACCAATGTAGGAATACCTGGAACACTGGTGGTTAGAGGACGGCAGCTAGGAATAGCCATCTCATTTTGTGCAGTAGTACTAAATCTGAGGTGTGTACTTTTGATTGCGCAGAGAAGAAACGATATGGAGACAGACATCCCTGTTTGCGCAAATACGAAATACGGTTATTTAAACAGTGATAGATATTTGCAGTAGCGTATGATTAACAGCAGCATCTATCGTGTTATAATTGGCACTAGATTGACAATATGAAAGTGCCCTTAAGTAAGTAGCATCACATCACATCAACACTGCCACTATATTAACATGCAGAACAATAGCATTAGTATTACTGTCATCAGAGTAGCACATGATCAGTAAATGTGCAATCAAATTTGTGCAGTTCCACTGGGGTGAAGCAATGTTAGCGGTGTGAGATTTAAGTGTAACTGCAAAAACACAATTCATGGGAAATAAAGCAAGATTGAAGCACTTCATAAAATGGTGGTGGCATTGCTTCAATTTATTGACGGCACTAGACCATTACTTATAGTGACATTAGGTGGCATTGCTTAATGCTTCATGTGATTTTACATTAACAGTAGCGATATGGGCGTAGGGACAGCAGGGGCCTAAAGTGGTGAGGCAGATGTGGTTGCTGAGAGCAGAAAACACTCAGGCGGCATGTCTGCATTTGTCCCACACTTTATCTCGTCGCCGAGATTTTCCTATGTGAGAACAGGAAATCTAGACCTGCTCATTCTCATTTGTGTTGTCCCCCAACACCTGGCACTTTCTTTCCTTTTTCAACCAAGAGATAGGTCCACTTCTCCCCACCCTTCGCCATCCACCATGCTTTCTTCGCCTTTTCAACCAAGAGACCGGTTGGGTAGCCAGTATCTACTACATTCCCCCGTTTCCTCTTAGAACCAAGTCCTAGATTCATGCTATAGCTTTCCCACTTTCTTCCCTGTTTGAACCAACTCTTAGAGTCGACTGTATGAACTAGCTTTACCTCTAATAATAGTAAAAGTCTAGGTGGCTTGGGAACAGCCGACGGAAGTAGAAAAAGATCCACACAAATCCAAGTGGGGAACTGGGGCAGTGGAGCAAGGCATGTTTCGAAGGAATATATACCTGAGGGTCGTCAGCATGTGGCAAAGACGGTGTCGGGAGGCTGCATCTTAACCACAATACCGCAGGGAGGAAGAAGGGGTCGGAGGCCCTCCCGAGCCGGCGCTCTCTCGGAGAGAACGGCACGACCGCCGATCGGGATGCACGGGCAGTCGTTGGTCTCCTCCCTCGCCGTTGACGACAGCGTGAACGATGCACCTACACCCCAGCCCCAGTCGAGGTTGTCCGGCCAGAGTTGTGACCAGTCGTGAGCAGAGAGAGAGTGTGGCCACCTATGTCTTGCTTAGATCTGGAGAGCATGAGAGAGTGAAATAGAGGAACCCTAGTAAAGTAACCGCTAAGGCTCCTGCTTATATATATAGTGGAGTGATTTTGTTGTACCAGCTTCAAAAAAATGTGCTCCTACGTGTACCCATGAGTGGGTGTGAGAGAACTAGTGCATGTGTGCACCGCTTCTCTTCGTGAGAGTACAATATACTATGCCAAAAGAACGTTCGCCACAAGAGTAATAGTATAAGTGTGTGACGTGTGAGCTAAAACAAAATGTGCGCGACGTCTTTTGTTTTATAGAAGTTCTGAGGGTAGGGTGTGAAGAGCACATACGTGTGTGACATCTACCTGCAGATAGATGGTGGGTGCGAGAGGACTCAGGAGAGTCGTGACCCGTGAGGGTGCGTGTGTGCATGAGAGGGAGGGGACACGTATCAATGCAATGCATGTGTCCGTAAATCATTATCCGAGAAATGTTCACCACAAGCCTTTTCCTGACGAATGTCGTAAGAACCTTGAGATCGGCATCCGACAGTGTCAGTTTTGCCATGTCATTTAACAGAATAGCCACTCCTCCTACACAAATCTTCCACGTGAGTGTTAGCAACTGCCGTATGCTCCCTTCGTTCCAAAATGCAGTGCATATAGCTTTATTCAAAATTTGAACCTCACAAACTTTTACCGAGTTTTTGTGTACCAAATTGCACATATAAAATACCCAGTATATATCATTTCATTCATCTTCGAGAGGTAACTATAAAGATGGAGGAGGAGTCTACAAAGAAACACCATCGTATCACCTGCAACAATTTCAACCATCCTTTGGTGTGGAGGAATATCATAGGAACTCTATATGATATGATTTTTATAGGATTTTTCCTTTAGAGCCAATTGGTTCATAGGAATAGATTCATATACTCCACATTTCAAAGGAAATAAACATGATATCATAGCTTTAGAGCCACTTGGTTCATATGAATGGATTCCTACACTCCCATAATTTCAAAGGAAAATAAACATTAGCGTATATTCAATAGAAAAGTTCCTATGATATGAACCAAATGACATCTCTTTTCTAATCCCTCCTCATAGGAATTGAGATAGATATCATCTCTAGATTCAATAGAAAAGTTCCTATGATGTGAACCAAATGACATCTCTTTTCCAATCCCTACTCATAGGAATTGAGATACTCCATGTCATCTCTTTCCCTACAACTTCCATGGATACATCTTCTATTCCTAAATAGCTAGTACAACCCACTAGTAGCTTTTTTCCAAGACATGCAACTATGGCACAAGAACTATATAGTGTGCGAATAACTTTGAAAGATGGTCGCTGGATGAAGCTAATCCAATAGTGCAGAGATGGCAAATCTGAGCACTACTGGCCGTTGGATATCATCAACGGGCCAGAAGTGACCATGGGCCGCGATGATGACAAGTTTAGGATGGGCGGCCGATTTGACACTAGCCGAATGGGCCTTAACTGAGAATGTTGGGCCTTTAGCTGGGCTGGCCCATTATGGTCTACAAAATCTTGTGGGCCTTTAGCTAGGCCGGCCCATTATGGTCCACTAAATCTTGTGGGCCTTTAGTTGGGCCGGCCCATTTAAACTTTATGGGCCACTTTTGGGCCCGTCCACATGTCAACATATCATAGGCCCATCTCGACCGTTGGATGAGTGACACATGTGCTAACGCGAAGCTGACGCGTGGTTTCATCGGCCAATGAGAATTTTACACGTGGAAATTGGCATTGGTCATGGTTGTTAGCGGGTTATCAGATCCAAAACTGGACCAGATAGCTTAACGGCACTTAACGGTGTCCTGTTGCGGTGGATGCCACGTGTCGGTCACCCTTGACGAAAGCACTTCTATGACGCGCGATTTATCATCATGGAAGTGGACACTTTCGTGATGATAATTTTGGTAATGTCATGGAACACTTCTACGACAGCACAGGTATGACTATCTTGATTATGTCATAAAATCGTCATGGATGTACATGCATCACAGAAAACGTGACCTACTGTGACAAACACGTATCATCACGGAAGTGTATTTTTTTGTAGTGGCAGGTATTAGGTGATTTGTGCATTGTCTCCTACTGGATTGATACCTTGGTTCTCAAACTGAGGGAAATACTTATCTCAACTTTGCTGCATCATCCTTTCCTCTTCAAGGGAAAAACCAACGCAGGCTCAAGAAGTAGCACACAGCTCGGCATTGGCGGCGGCCTGAGCGCTCACTACGGCCTGAGCACGTCGCTCCGCCGCAGCTAACTTATCCTTGAGGTTGCCGGCCTCGCCTTTCAGCTCATCGCGCCGCGTGCAGAAGCAAGCCTCCTAAAGCTCCAGCTTCTGGTGACATTCTGCGGCAAGGGCCCTGTGGATTCCTACCACCTTCTCGTCGGCCTCCCTCTGGATCATCGCCTCCTGGGCGACGAGGGAGTCCTCCGCCTCTGCCACCTAGTGCTCCATCACCTCCAACCAATTGCGCTCCAGGCTTTGCTCCGGCGCCTCCAGCACCAGCGCATCCTTGAGCGCCCGGAGCCCCGTCTCGTCCGTAGGCGGTACGCCTGCTAGAACCACAAGGGCGGCCTTGCGCACCTGGACCTGTCGCTCGAGGCGGTGTTTGAAGCTTGAAGCTCCTTCACACTCTCCTCGGCCACCTCGCGCCGGTGATCCGCAACTTGGGCCTCCTCTAGGGCGCGATCCCGAGCCTTCCTTGCTGCAGTAAGGGACTCCTCCGCCTCCGCGCGGGCGTGCTCGTGCTGCAAACGACCAAAGTTCATGGCAACCCCCAGCTGGCACCATTCACGTGCCAGGGGTAGGCCCTCCGCCTCAAGACGCGTGTCAACATCGGCAAGCTCCACCCTGAGGCGACCTAGCATGCTCGCCTCCTCCTGAAGAAGGCCATGTCGGACGGTGTTGTACCCGTGTGTGATCTCCAACGCTTGGTCGGGTCCTTCCTCCGCGCCTCGGTCAGCTGGGGAGGCGCGTGATGATTCGCCCATCTTCGGCGGAGGCTCGGGGGCTGGGAATCCTTTGGCCGATCCCCTGGCCTGAGGCGGAGCCCGGCGTGGGTTTTCCCTACTGCCTGAAGATGGCGTCACCACGTCGGCCGCCAGGACGCCGGCAAGAGCCCACGAGGGAGCCCTCACACTGCCCCTGCGGTCCGGAGGCCGCCCCTGAAGAAAGACGCTGGGGACAAAGGTCTGAGGCCCCCTAGGGTTGGCCTCGACTCATGCGAGGGCGCGCCCGTGCGTGCGGCCGCGTGGCTCACGAGGCACGAAGTCGGGCAGGTCTGGAACCCTCCGGAGGTGGCGTCGAGGGTCCTCTCTTTCCTTCGCCAAAGGGGAACCTAAGGGACGGGAGTTAGAACAGCACGATATGCAAGAACTAAGGAAAACCAGGTGCTTACTCATCCATGGCGACCCACTTCCTCCTCTTCAAGGCCCTTGAGGCAGGGCTTCGACAGTCGTCGGGCTCCTTCCTCCTCCAGGGCAGGCAAGGGCCATAAGGCAACAAGCCAGAGCCTGGCACATGGCCGCCCGTTGCGATGTCGGTGGCTATGGCGATGGTCTGGGCGTTTTCCTCGCCGCCCAAAGGGATGGAGATGGATGCCTAGGGGCGCATGGTCCGAGAGGCCCCTCCGCCACTGTCACGGGAGCGCGCGCCTCAGGACCCATTAGCACTGGGGTCACCAGCAGGGGGTTGTCATGAGACCCTGTTTGTCCCTCATAACACATCCCCCACTCGTTGAAGTGGGGCATCTTCTTGGCGAAGGCTCTCCCGTTTGGTTAGTTGTACAAGGGACGCCCCTCTGGAGGAAGCACGGCGGGCACCTCACCAGTCAGGAGGAGGAGCACCCTGCGCAGTGTGTTGGAGGGGAGAGACGGTAACTGAAGCCTCATGGTATCCTCAGGGCCCGTGAAGGCCCACATCGGGCGAGCATGGCGCTGGAGCGGGGCGATGCGCCGCCGGACGAATTCCCTCACCACCATCGCCATCGTCACCCTCGCCTCCCTCAGCTTGGCCAGCCTGGTCAAGACTCGCGAGACCCGCGGGTCAGCGTCGCGTGCTCCCAGCCAGAGCTTGGCTCTACCAGCGCTGACGGAATCAGGAGCAAGGGACTATATGTGGCGGTGTCGACATACACCCATTTCTTCTAGAACCCCTCCATGTCCGGGCGAAGAATGGTCTCGATGTAGGAGCCCACGGTCGCCCCAACAGCATGAAGCAACATGCACCCCAAGGGTCGCCCGCCAGCGACCATCTAAAAGGAGAAGAAATGGCGGAGCAGAGCCACAGACAGGGTGACGCCCACAAAGGCTTCGCACAAGAACGTGAAGGCGGAAAGAAGAACAATGGACCCGGGGTCAAGGTGTAGCGTATGGATCTGGTAGTGCGTCAGCACGGCGTTGAAGAAGTCTGAGAATGGCGGCAGCAGGTCATACGTCCATTTTGCATCATGTTTCCTATTGTTATTTATGTTGTTTTATGGTATAATAATGCTTTTTGGAGTAATTCTAATGCCTTTTCCCTCATAATATGCAAGGTATGCACCAAGGGGGAGAATTCTGGCAGCTGGAAATCTGGACCTGAAAAAGCTACATCAAGCTACCTATTCTGCACAACTCCAAATGAGCTAAACCTCCCCGAGGAATTTTTATGGAATATTTATTGAATATTGGAGAAAATAAGTACCAGAGGAGGGCCACCAGGTGGGCACAACCCACCTGGGCATGCCAGGAGGCCCAGGCACGCTGTCGTGGTGGGCGCATGGTAGATGCCAATGGATGGCTAAAGAGAGGAGGAGGCTCGAGGGCGCTGGTGGTCTTCGGAGGCGAGGTTGATATGCGCGGGTGCGGGACGCCGGACATACCCAGGTTCGGGGCTCTCCGGAGAGATAACACCCCTAGTCCTGCCGAGTTTAGTTGGATGGTCGATAGTACAATGTCGCTCCTGGAGCTGTATGGAGGAGGAAGGAGGCTGGCCAAGGCTTGGGCTGCTCCTTCTCTCTGGTGTTGCTATGTAGTGGCTAGTCCTATCTCGCTTGCTTGCTTTATCTCGTGTGGCTTTGCATGCCGGGGATCTCACATATCATGCCGTGTCTGTCTGTAGGCGTGGACTCCTGGGGGTTTTATAGATCAACCCACCCAGGGTTACAATGGTAATATGCCGAGTCGGTGGGTCCGTATTGTCGGTGTCCGGGGTACCGGGCTGGGTCCCGCTTGGGGGCTTGTGGTTCGCCGGGTTCCCTAGGTGCCGGGCCCCGCGTGCCTCGGGGGACTGTGCGCCATCTTGTCGATCGTCATGGCGTGGCCGAGTCGAGCCACGCACAGTGTTCTCCGTCAGGCCGCCGCTTGCTGTCGTCAGTGGTGAGGGCGGGAACACTGTTGCCGTGCCAGCCCTGGTCAGCGGGTAGGTAAGGGGCACTGTTGCCATGCTCCGGCTAACCACGGGCATGGGCGGGGGCACTGTAGTCTTGGTCATTGGTGATTGAGGTC
Source organism: Triticum aestivum (assembly GCF_018294505.1). Lineage (NCBI taxonomy): Eukaryota > Viridiplantae > Streptophyta > Magnoliopsida > Poales > Poaceae > Triticum > Triticum aestivum. Next base: position 204,692,068 of record NC_057810.1, on the reverse strand, counting down.
TCGTCCCATCATACGGCCTGGATGGGACGGGAGTTGACCCGTGGCTGGGTTGTCGTGGACGCCACGGGTGAGTTGGCTTGCTGGGGATGCCAAGGTTGCGCCGGGCTGAGTTGCCTTGCGCCAGCCGCTGCGGCCGGGTCGATGTACCCTTCCGAGTCGAGGGTCTTGACCGGGTTGCACGCCTTGCCGGGTCGAGCGACCCGGCCTGGCGCACGCCGGTTTGCGGGGCGATGCGGGCCCCGCTGTTTTTGAAATAGATCCGGGTTCCGTTGCCTGCCTGGGGTTCATCCCCCCGATAGTAGTCCCGGAAGCTGTGAAGGTCCGTCATCTTCGGATGAGTGGGCCTTCGCAGCTTCCCCCTTGAGCAAGGCGAAATCTGCGAACACCGGGTCCGGCAACACCCACTGTGTGCTGGTTTTCTCGGAAACCGGATCGCGGCATCCCGACCGCGGCGGAAACCGAGGAGTCCGTCGAATCTTAAGGCGATCCCTTGGGCTCCGCGCAGGCACCACGTGGTGCCCTGAAGTCGAAGGGGCTTGACAGGCCACGCGCGTGATGGGACTGGGCGACGGGCCAGGGCCCACCGCCGCGTGCCCTTGGCCACGCGCGTGGATTTATTAAGGCGTCTGGGGGCCGGCTTCAGTTCCCCGCACAGTTAGTGCATGTGTACATGCGCACTTATTGCGGGGTAGTGGAACGAGCGCGTGCAGACGGTCCCACTCCCCCACGTTTGAACCGGGGGTTATAAATTGAGGGGGGGCAAGGGGGCGGCAGACATTATTCTTGCTCGCGCCCTCCTGTCCCCCTGCTCTCCTATGCTCCTTGCCATGCACAGTTGCGCCCCCGGCCTTGAGCAGAGACCTTCTCCGTCGTCTTTCTTCCTCTTCTTCTTCCGGTGATGTCGCTGCCGTCGAGCTCGTGGATGGGCTCGACCGTCACCCCCGACGACATCACCTACCTTCGATCCTCGTGGCACCTGCCGCGGGAGACGGACGTCGGTGTCCGTCTGCCACACGGTGAGTAGAGGCCCCGGCCCGAGGGGCAGGAGCGTGTCGTCTTCCTCACGCATTTCGAGCGCGGCTTCGGGCTGCCGGCAAGCACTTTCTTCCGGGTGTTCCTGGAGTTCTTCGGGCTCCAGCCACACCACCTTGGCGCCGGCGCCATCGTCCAGCTCTCCGGCTTCGTGACCCTGTGCGAAGGGTACCTGGGGGTCGAGCCAACCATCGACCTCTGGGTGCGCTTCTTCTCCTTGAAGTAGCAGGGCCCGTCGGCCAGAGAGTTTGCCGACTGCGGGGCCGCCATCATCTTGAATCGGTCTGGGGCGGACTTCCCCAAGATCCCGCTCGACGATTCTGCCAAGAAGTGGTAGAACTCCTTCTTCTATGTTCGCAACCATGGCATGGACCACATCAATCTTCCCACTTTCGCCGTCGAGCCACCGCGGGCGAAAATGAACTGGGGCTACTCGCTCCGGCGCCCGTGGCAGGAGATCGTCAACCTCTATGAGCGGGTCACGATGATGAGCACGCAGGAGGGGCTCACTGCCACCGACCTCCTTGCCGCGTTCGTCACCCGCCGGATTCTCCCGCTTCAGAGGCGCTTCTGCCTCATCGGCGAGATGATCGGGCTTCAGGACCCCAACCGGATGGGGTCGACGCGGCTGTTTGTGGAGCAGGTCGTGCGAGCCGTGAACGACATCTCCAAGGCCAACCTTGGAGAGGACTGGCGATTCGGCAAGGCGCCGTACAGCCAGGCGAACCCGGCGCCGCAGGTGAGCGTCTGGTCTTCTTATTTTTCCGCCGCGCATCTTCTCATTCATCCCGACGCGTCACGGGAGATTCTTCTGAACGCGAGCCGGCACCCTTACGCCCGGGCGCCATCGCAGGTGGTGCCGGTGGCACCAGAGGAGCCCACGGCTCACGGCGGTGAGGAGGTGGCCGAGTCCGACGCCGGCGCTGGGCGTCGCGTGGGTAAGCTTCAAGTCTTTTTCTTCTTCATTTGTCTTGAATCATTTGGGCGCGTTGCAGCGTAGGCAACGCTGACGCTGATTGTTGGTGTAGCAGTGTTGGGCGGGGGAGGCGGCGAGGCGGGCGGAGTCGGATCCTCACATGGGGCGGCACCGAGCTGCCCGCACGGAAAGGACAGTGTCGCACCACGACCCTGGGCCCCGAAGCGCACGGCGGATCTAGCCGAGCCTGGGAGGCCGGCCAAGAAGAGGCGCGCGAAGCCGACTCTGGTCCTGGTCTTGTCGGGGTAAGTCTTGCTCCTTGCTTGCGCTTGGATTTCTTGGGCCAGCCTTGTCTTCGCTTGCTTATTCTTCTTTTTTCCTCAGGTCGCCGATCGCGCTGGCGAGGGCAGCGGCGGAGGCCGTGGCCACCGAGGGGGCCGCGTTCCGTAGGAGCTGGGCCGACCTGCCGGTCTGGCCGGGGAGGAGGGACGGGGCGACTCGGACCTCAGCCTGCACCTGGATAACGCCGAGGCCTTGGCCTGGCAGGACAGGAACCGGGGCGAGGCGGAGTTGGAGGCGGCGTCGGTCCGGGCTTGGACCGACGCGGCGGCGGCATGGGCATGAGGCGGCATGGAGCCAGCCTGGCGCGAGATGCCGGAGGGCACGGTGGTGGCAGCGACGGTTTTTGAGCCGTCGACGGTGAGGGAGCGCGGCCGCGGAGGCCGGACTGAGGTGGTGGTCCTCGACCGGGAGTTCGTGGAGGTGGGGGACGAAACCCTGCCGCGGGCCGACATGATCGAGCGCGCGGGGGCCGATGGCGGTGGAGGCGGCGTCGCTTTGGAGGAGGCACCACAAGTTGTGGTGCCGGAAGCGCCGCCGGTTGTGGAGGAGGCACCGCAGGCGGCGGTGCCTAAGGTGGTGACGCAGGGCGTCCCGGCGTCTGAGGAGGCTCCAACGCCGGGAGGGGCGTCGGAGGAGGTGCTGGCCGCATCGCAAGCGGCCAGCGGTGGGCGTGCCTTGGTGCTCCATCCGGGAGGGCGCCGAGCCGCCGTGCCACAGCCCGCGCAAAGCGGGGGTGCGACCATCTTTGGGCCCCAGACCCAGGAGGAGGAGGCGCTGGACGCCATTAGCCGCCGCCTACGAGGCCGGACGGAGCGGCTTGAAGTCTTTGCCCATGCCGAGGTGGAGCGGACGTGCGACTTGGAGCGCGCCCTCTTGGTAAGTTTTTCTTTCTTCTTGTTCTCTTGTGATTTCATCTCTGTGGGGGCGCGCCGTGAACCTTAGGAGTGTTGGCCTTGTGATGACTTTGGTCTTCTTTTCAGCACCTTGACACCTTCCGGGTTGCCGCCTACAACCGGCTCCTGGGCAAGCATCGGGAGCTCAGGGAGTAGCTTGCTGCCAAGGAGGAGGAGCTTCGCGTCACTGCAGGTACTTTGTTGTGCTCTTTCTTCTAGTGGGGGCGCGCTAGCGCACCCACTGGGTGTAGCCCCCGAGATTCGGGCCAACTATGTAGTAGTTGGGCCAAATCTTAAGTCTTGTCTTATTCTTTCTTTCTGCTGAGTTCTTCTTCTTTGCAGCCGAGGTGCTGTCTTGGCGGACCCGGCTGCTCTGGCCTGGTCATCACTATGACCGGCTTGTTGTTGATTCCGGCCGTCTCGGTGTCGAGGCGGCGCAGGCGAGGGCGGAGGCGGCCGCGGCCCGGTGATCTCTTGACGAGGCCAACCGGCTGCATGAGCAGCTGGAGGGCCACAAGAGCCGCCTCGAGGCCGAGGTGGAGCTTCGTAAGGTGGAAGCCGCCAAGGTGGTGGAGATGCAGCAGACCCTGGTCCAGGCGGACCAGCAGCGCGGCCAGCTGGTCGACGACAAGGGCCGGCTCCAGGCCGAGGTGGAGCGTCTGCGGGAGCAGGCCACCACGGCCGAGGAGGCCCACCAGGCCGACGCTTGCCGTCGTGAGGTGGCCGAAGACAAGGATGTCGAGCTGAAGGCGGCCCTTGCTAAGGCAGCCGACCTGGAGAAGGCGCTCGGGGAGCAGGGCCGTGTCTTGGAGCGGGAGCGACGTGGTATTTTGCTCGAGGCGCAACACCTGGAAGAGTCCTTCTCCAGTAAGTGCTGCTTCTTCGTTGTTAGCCGGGTCGGGACCCGGCCCTTTCTTCTTTGTTGCTCTTCTGACTTGCTTCTTCTTTGGCTACAGGGGCCTTTCTGGAGATGCAACGGCTGGCGGAGGAAGCCGTCCTCTATCAGCGCGACCCGACCGGTGTTGTTGGGTCCGGGACAGATCCACTGACGGCCTGGACCTTCCTGGAGATCATTGTCGTTGCTGAGGCCCGGCTGCGGGTCTTGGGGACGCAGATGGAGCGGCTGTCCCGAACCGGCACCGCGATGACGGCGGCCTTGTGGCTGGACTCCGTCCATCCGTGCAGCTTCTCGCGTCTGGCGCGCTGGTTGGAGATGGGCCCGGATCGCCTTAGCGACTGGCGCGTTTCCACCGCCCGGGCCGATGCTGAGATGGCACTCTGGATCGCGTTGTCTTGGCATCCGGATATTCAGCTGGATGCGCTGATGGGTCAGCGCGCTGGCTCGGAGCAGTTGCTGCAGGAGCAGGTCGGCCAGATTGCCTCCCAGGCCACCTATATCACCGAGTTCGCCTTCCACGATGAGTTCCATCCGGAGCGGACAGAAGACAGCGCGGTCATGGATGGCGACGACTAAGGCTTGCTTCTTCACGACCCGGAGGGCAGCTCGGAGGAGACGGGCGTCTACGGCGATGCGAAAGCCGAAGGGGACACCAGTGCTTCGCTAGATCCGGAGGCCGGCCGGGGGGAGCCGTCGACGTCACGACGTGGCGCTGGGAATGCGTGAGAATCTTTGTAGAAAATTCTGTTAAGTAGCAGGTCCACCCACCCACTGGGGGTTTTCAGGGTGTAATGAACTCGGGCCGTGGGCCTTTGCTTGAAACATTTATGTGTAAATGTTGTGAGTGTTTATTTGCTTTTTGCCTTCTGCTTTCTTTGAACTTATTTCATGCGTTGCCTTTCTCTGAAACTTCCCTCCCGCGAGTCAGACGGCTGAGGCTCCGGTCCGTGACAAGGAGTTTGGTTTTTCAAGAGGCGGACGCAAGAGTTGGGTCCTTAGAAGTGTTGAGCGCGAGCGAAACACCCACTGGGCCGGCTGGCGGCAATCCGGCTTGGCCGGTTGGTGAGCAGCCGGTCGTGCGGCTAACTTAGTTGATGAGCGTTGGGCCGGGTTGGTCGACCCGGCGGCTTTGACTTAGTGTATGAATCATAGGGGAGCTTTAGCCCGTTGTGCTTGCCCGCCGTCAGCCAGAGTTGGATCTGCGGTTTTAGGGCGAAGTGGGGGCTGTGGCATCCTAACTTTATCAAGAATCACCAAGTGAAGCGGCGGGGTGATGATCAAGCCGGCCAGCCCCCGAGCCCCCGGGTCGAGCTAGTCGAGCCGGCGGCCGGGTTCGGTAGTAAAGTGGTGTGAAATATGGACGCAATAAATTGGTCGGCAAAAGGCAGCCCCCGAGTCTCATTCGGGGACCCCATAGTTTCATATGCTTACGAAAGGCGTTGATACATACGTTCGTGCGGCTAACTGTAAAACGGACGGAGGAGTTCCGCGTTCCACGGCCGAGTCGTTTCTTTGCCGGTGGTGTTCCTCTTGCGCTTCTTTGATTTGCGCGCATCGATGAGGTAGTAGGTGTTGCGGTCGCACAAAGTCCAGCTCACGATGAACGGGCCTTCCCATGGAGAGGACAGCTTGTGCTGGCCTGCCTGCTCTTGGACGAGTCGGAGGACGAGGTCGCCTTCGCGGAATGCGAGAGGCTTGATCTTCTTGCTGTGGTAGTGCCTCAGGCCTTGCTGGTAGATAGCCGAGCGGCTAAGTGCCAGAAGGCGCGCCTCTTCGAGCAGGTCGACGCCGTCTTCGCGTGCTTCTCTTGCTTCTGCTTCGGTGTACATCGTGATGTGCGGCGAGTCGAACTTGACGTCGGTCGAGATGATGGCTTCGGATCCGTAGACGAGGAAGAACAGGGTGAACCCGGTCGACCATTTTGGTGTTGTGCGCAGACTCTAGAGAACCGCGGGCAACTCGTCGAGCCAACTGCCAGGTGAGCGGACGAGTGGCTCGACGAGTCGCGGCTTGATGCTGGACAGGATGAGTCCATTGGCCTGCTCGACCTGCCCGTTGGACTGCGGATGTGCCACGGAGGCCAGGTCGAGGTGGATGCCGGAGACGGAGCAGTATTGCTCGAGCGCGCCCTTGGCGAAGTTGGTGCCATTGTCGGTGATGATGCAGTTTGGCATGCCGTAGCGCACCGCTATGTCCTTGATGAACCGGACGGCTGTTGGCCCGTCCAGTTTCTTGATTGGTCTTGCCTCGATCCATTTGGTGAACTTGTCCACTGCTACCAGTAAGTGCGTCATGCCGCCTCGAGCGGTTTTGAAGGGTCCCACCATGTCGAGTCCCCAGACCGCGAAGGGTCAGGCGATCGGTATGGTGCGGAGTGCTGACGCTGGCTGGTAGCTGCGTTTGCTGAAGCGCTGGCATCCTTCGCACTTGAGGATGAGCGACTCGGCGTCTTCGAGGGCCGTTGGCCAGTAGAAGCCGTTGCGGAACACCTTGGCCACGAGGGATCGAGATGCAGCGTGGTGCCCGCACTCGCCCTGGTGAATGTCGAGGAGGATGTCAATGCCGCGGTCCTGCTCGACGCAGCGCTAGAACACGCCTTTAGAGTTGCACTTCACGAGCTCGTTGTTGATGATGCTATAGGCGGATGCCCGACACCGAACTTGCAGAGACTCGGTCTCGAACGCCGTTCTCCAGCCATTCTGATATCGGCAGGGCCCAAGATGGGGCCGTGACGGCGGTGAAGATGGCCGCCTGGGTGGGTTCCAAGTCGGCGTCTCCTGGGCCGGGTTGAGCAGCCCCCGGGTTGGTGACGGCGACGGCCGGGTCGGGGGTGATGGTGGTCAGGTCGAGCTGAGCAGCCCCCGGGCTGGGTTGAGCAGCCCCAGGGCCGGGTTCAGCAGTCCCCTGGCCGGGTTCAGCAGTCCCCGGGCCGGCTTGCGGCGCGGCCGGGTCTTTTGGGACGTGGATGGACTCGGAGTCCGCCGACGGCTTGACGGACGGCTTGCGCAGGTGCTCGAGGGAGACGCCGGACGAGATGGCTTAACGTGACGAAGCGATCTTGGCGAGCGTGTCGGCTACCTCGTTCTCCGCACGCGGGACGTGGAGGAACTCGCAGCCATCAAAGGATCCGGACAGCTTCTGGATGAGGAAGCGATAGCTTGCCATGTTGGAGTCGCGGGCGTCCCAGTTGTCGGAGCACTACTGCACCACCAACTCCGAGTCGCCATAGCACAGGATGCACCGGATGCCGAGTTCCTTGGCGAGCCGGAGGTCGTGCACAAGGGCTTCGTATTCGACGATGTTGTTGGAGGCGGCGAAGTGGATCTGGAGCGCGTAGCGGAGTCGGTCACCCTTTGGGGATGACAGTACGATGCCGGCCCCTAAGACGAGTCGCATCTTGGACCCGTCGAAGTGCATGCACCAATGCGTCGAGTCGGGAGGTGGTGGCAGGTACTGGGTCTCGGTCCAGTCGACGAGGAAATCGGCCAGGGCCTGAGACTTGATCGTGGTGCGGGGCTCATAGAGGATGGTGTGGCCGGCTAGCTGGATCGCCCACTTGGCGACCCAGCCAGAGGCGTCCCGGCACCCGATGATTTCTCCGATGGGCGCCGTGCTGACGACGGTGACAACATGTTCTTGAAAGTACTGCTTCAGCTTCTTGGCGGTGAGGTACACGCCGTAACACATCTTCTGGTAGTGCGGGTAGTTCTTCTTGGAGGTGGAGAGCACTTCGCTCAGGTAGTAGACCGGGCGCTGGATGGCCTGGATCTTGCCCTTCTCCGGTCGCTCGACCACCAGCACCGTGTTGACCGCCCGCGAGGTCGTGGCTATGTAGAGCAACAGCGGCTCCTTGTCGGTCGGCGCGGCCAGGACGGGTGCGGTGGAGAGCATGCGCTTGAGGTCTTGGAAGGCTTCGTCCTCCTTGCCGTTCCACTCGAACGGGCTTGTTTTCTTCATTAGCTGGTACAGGGGCAATGCCTTCTCGCCCAGCCGGCTTAGAAACCAGCTGACCGAGGCCAGGCAGCCTGTGAACTTCTGGACATCGCGCAGCCGGGTTGGCTTGTGCATGTGCTCGATGGCCTTGATCTTCTCCGGGTTCGCCTCGATGCCGCGTTCCGAAACGAGGAAACCGAGCAGCTTTCCGGCTGGGACGCCGAAGACGCACTTTTCTGGGTTGAGCTTGACCTTGTATTCGCGGAGGTTGGCGAATGTTTCTTTCAGATCATCGAGGAGCATGAGGTGTTGCTTGGTCTTCACCATGATATCGTCCATGTATACGTGGATGTTCTTGCCGAGTTGCGGTAGCAGGCATTTCTGCATGCAGCGTTGGAAGGTGGCGCCGGTGTTCTTCAACCCGAACGACATGGTGATGTAGCAGTATGCCCCGAAGGGCGTGATGAAGGACGTCTTCAGGGCATCAGCCGGGTCCAACTTGATCTGGTGATAGCCGGAGTAGGCGTCCAGGAAGGACAGCAGCTCGCACCCGGCGGTCGAGTCGATGACTTGGTCGATCCGCGGGAGGGCGAACGGATCCTTGGGACAGGCCTTGTTGAGGCTGGTGTAGTCGGTACACATGCGCCAGGTCTTGTTCTTCTTCAGGACGAGGACTGGGTTGGCCAGCCACTCGGGGTGAAACACTTCCATTATGAAGCCGGCCGCCAAGAGCTTGGCGACCTCTTCACCGATGGTTCTTCTCTTCTCTTCGGAAAATCGATGGAGGGGTTGACGGACAGGCTTGGAGTTCTTGCGTACGTGGAGTTTTTGTTCGGAGTACTTCCTCGGGATACTCGGCATGTCTTTGGGGGTCCATGCGAAAATATCCCGATTCTCACGGAGGAAGTCGACGAGCTCGCCTTCCTATTTGCTGTCGAGGCAGGCGCCCACGACAACATACTTGCTGCAGCTGGGGTCTTCCGGGTTCAGCTTCACTTTCTTGGCTTCCTTGGAGGGCTTGAAGGTGGCCTCATCGGCCGGGTCCAGGGTCGGGATCGACGTGTCGGAGGCCTCGCCGGCCAGGGCAACGATCCGGTTGAGCTGGCGCCGCTCCTCGGCAATGACCAGCGACTCGGCCAGCTTGGCACCGTCTCGGGCGCACTCCAGAGACTTGCGGTAGTCGCCGGTGATGGTAATGAGGCCCTTGGGACCCGGCATCTTCATCTTCAGGTACGCGTAGTGGGGAACCACCATGAATTTGGCGAGCGTGGGCCGGCCCAGCAGCACATGATACGCGCTGGACAGGTCCACCACCTCGAACCAAATTGGTTCGCGTCGGAAGTGGTTACTGTCGCCGAACGGGACGTTGAGCCGGACCTGGCCAATGGGTGAACAGGAGAGGCCGGGTATGATGCCGTGGAAGACGGTCCGGGTTGGCTCCAGGTCTTCGGCCTTGAGGCCGAGCTTGGTCATCGTGTCGCGGTAGAGGATGTTGATGCTGCTGCCGCCGTCGATGAGGACTCGGGAGAACTTGCAGGTGCGCCGCGCGACGATGGTGGGGTTGAGGACGAGGGCATATCCACCCGGACTTGGCATGACTGCCGGGTGATCCTCCCGGGTCCAGGTGATCGGGCGATCCGACCAATGCATGAAATCCGTCTTGGCCGGGACGACGGTGTTCACCTCCTGCCGGTGGAGGCGCTCGCTGCGTTTGTCATCGCCGAGGCTGGTGAAGACGACATAGGCCGCGTTCTGGTCTAGGTAGGCGTCGTTCCGCATCGCGCCACCGGCGGGAGGCGGCGGTGGAGGCGAAGGCGGCTTCCCCGCGTCTAGGACAGGAGCCGGAGCCGGGGGAGGCGGGACATCGCCCCTCATGATGCGCTTGGTGATGGCGCACTGTCGAAGCGTGTGCATGGAAGGTCTTGCGCCGCTGTGGTGCTTGCATGGTGCATCGAGCATCTCTTCAAAGCTCATGGCGGGTTGCCACGCCATCTTGCCAGTCTGCCGGCGCTTCGCTGCCGGGTTCGCCGAGGGCTCGGCGACGGCGATAAGCCGGTTGTCGTGACGTTGCGCCAGCTACTCGGCCTTGCGCTTGTTGTTCTGGTGGTGGTGCTGCCGGCTGCTTTCGCCGGCTGGCTTCTATGGAGGGACCAGCTTTGCCTTGCCGGCCTCATCCAGTGTGACTTGGATCTTCATGGCGGAGTCGGCGTTGGCGTACTTGTCCGCCGTCACCATGAGTGCGGCCATGGTGGCCGGCTCGGAGCGTAGAAGCTTGTGCTTGAGGAGGGTGCCATCTCGGCACCTGCTGACGAAGTATTGGATCGCCTAGACTTCAAGGACACCCTCGCAGCTGTTCCGGAGCTCGGTCCAGCGTGCGAGGTACTCGCGGCCGGTCTCTGTTGGCCCCTGCACGCACATGGCGAGCTGGCTGGGGCGACTGGGTCGTTTGTACGTCCCCGTGAAGTTGCGGACAAATGCTTCCTCGAAGTCGACCCATGCGTTGATGCTGCCCATCGGCAGGCTGTTCAACCATGTGTCAGCCGATCCTTGGAGCATGAGCGGTGTGTATCGCACGGCGAGATGACGATTGGCACCGGTGATGCCAATGGCCGTGGTGTACTCGGTGAGCCAGTCTTCTGGCTTCACGGTCCCATTGTACTTGGGGTGTCGGGGGGAAGCACGGACCCTTTGGGGAAGGGCTCCTCCCGGATGCGTGGGCCGAAACACGCCAGCCTGATAGCGCTTCTCTCCTCCACCTCCAGGGAGCGAGCGAGCTGATCGAGGCGGTGGCGCGCGTCAGCGTCGTCGATGGCGCACGGGCCGAGTTGACTAGCGGCCAGGCCCTGAGGGGCCGGGTCGGCTGGAGCCGGACGCCGGCCAAGCTGGCCGGGTCTGCGCTGGGTCTCTGGGGCAGGCTCCTTGCCCAGAGCGTCGGCGGCGGTGCCGGCTGGGTTGCGCCGGGTACGGGCTTGGCTGAAGTGTGCCTCGTCGGGCGGCGAAGAGGCCGTATGCGGGAGTTCGCCGGGTCCGCCAAGGCGGGCGGAGCCGGACCCCGCCGGCTTGGTGAGCTGGTTGAGGCGATCTTGCTGGGTGTTAGCGGCGAGGAGGAGCTCGCGCATCCGCCCGATGCGCTCCTTGAGCTCCTCGCCCGTGAGTTGGTCAAGGCCGACCGCGGCTGCCTCCGCAGCGCGCATGTTCTTGACTGGGGTCTCGTAGACGGTCCGGACGGCGCCGAAGGCCCGACCGATCGCTCCTTCCCGGGCGCGAGTATCGGTGACCCGACTTGGCTCGGCCACGGCGGGTGAGAATCCGTGGGTGGCGTGGTGCTCCATCTGAGCAGCTTCCAGGCCGCGCCTGGTGGCGGCCAGCGTCTCGGACAGGTCTAGCATTTGCTGGTGCCTATCCTCGAGCTGGGTTCGGGCTTCAGCGACGTTGGTGGCGTCGACGTCGGTGCCGATGGGGATGCAGAGGCTCTGCATCGCAGCGTGCAGTGGGTCGGACAGCTCCGTCTGTGCCGTGGCGCCCCCTGCTTCAGCGGCTCTTCTCGCCTTGCTCGACGAGGAAGAGGCGCCATCGCCGGTGACGAAGACCTCTACGTGGGCGTCCATCGCCCCGGCAGCGAATCCGCCGCTGAGAGAGAGCGGGGAGTTGGAGTAGCTGAGCACCTCGCTGGGGTACTCATTGGCCGCGAGCGCACCGGAGATGCGCAGCACGGTGAAGGAGGCGGCGAGTGCGCCGATCACGTCGTCCGCCAGAGTGACGGACTCGTCGGGGTAGGAGACGAGCCCCGTCTGAAGCATGCTTCTGGCCAGCTCCTCGAGCTGCACCACGGTGGGCGCCAACTGTCGTGGCGGGCGCACGACAAATGCCAAGGGATGGCTAAAGAGAGGAGGAGGCTCGAGGGTGCTGGTGGGCTTCGGAGGCGAGGTTGATATGCGCGGGCGTGGGACGCCGGACATACCCAGGTTCGGGGATCTTCGGAGAGATAACACCCCTAGTCCTGCCGAGTTTAGTTGGATGGTCGATAGTACAATGTCGCTCCTGGAGCTGTATGGAGGAGGAAGGAGGCTGGCCAAGGCTCGGGCTGCTCCTTCTCTCTGGTGTTGCTATGTAGTGGCTAGTCCTATCTCACTTGCTTGCTTTATCTCGTGTGGCTTTGCATGCCGGGGATCTCACATATCATGCCGTGTCTGTCTGTAGGCGTGGACTCCTGGGGGGTTTTATAGATCAACACACCCAGGGTTACAATGGTAATATGCTGAGTCGGTGGGTCCGTATTGTCGGTGTCCGGGGTACCGGGCTGGGTCCCACTTGGGGGCTTATGGTTCGCCAGGTTCCCCTAGGTCCGGGCCCCGCGTGCCTAGGGGGACTGTGCGCCGTCTTGTCGATCGTCATGGCATGGCCGAGCCGAGCCACGCACAATGTTTTCCGTTAGGCCGCCGCTTGCTATCGTCAGCGGTGAGGGTGGGAACACTGTCCTCATGCCAGCCCTGGTTAGCGGGTAGGTAAGGGGCACTGTTGCCATGCTCCGGCTGACCACGGGCATGGGCGGGGGCATTGTAGTCTTGGTCATCGGTGATTGAGGTCTCGTCCCATCATACGGCCTGTATGGGACAGGAGCTGACCCGTGGCTGGGTTGCCGTGGACGCTACGGGTAAGTTGGCTTGCTGGGGAAGCCAAGTTGCGCCGGGCTGAGTTGCTTTGCGCCAGCCGCTGCGGCCGGGTCGACGTACCTTGCCGAGTCGAGGGTCTTGGCCGGGTTGCACGCCTTGCAAGGTCGAGCGACCCGGCCTGGCGCACGCCGGTTTGAGGGGCGATGCGGGCCCCGCTGTTTTTGAAATAGATCCGGGTTCTGTTGCCTGCCTAGGGTTCATCCCCCCGACACACGCCCTGGTGGGTGCTACCCTCCTCAGCTCACCTCCGGTGCCCATCTTCTGGTATATAAGTCATTTTGACCTAGAAAAAATAAAGAGAGGACATTCGGGACGAAGCGCCGCCGCCTCGAGGCGAAACTTGGGAAGGAGCACTTTTGCCCTTCGGCAAAGCGACTTCGCCGGGGGAACTTCCCTCCCGGAGGGGAAATCATCCTCATCATCATCACCAACAACTCTCCCATCTTGGGGAGGGCTATCTTCATCAACATCTTCACAGTACCAACTCCTCTCAAACCCTACTTCATCTGTATCAAAACTATAGATTGGTGCTTGTGGGTGACTAGTAGTGTTGATTACATATTGTTAGTTGATTACTATATGGTTTATTTGGTGGAAGATTATATGTTCAGATCCATTATGCTACTTAATACCCGTCTGGTCTTGAGCATGTTCATCATTTATGAGTAGTTACTTTCATTCTTGAGGTCACGGGAGAAATCATGTTGCAAGTAATCATGTGAACTTAATATGTGTTCGATATTTTGATGATATGTATGTTGCAATTCTCTTAGTGGTGTCATGTGAACGTTGACTACATGACACGTCACCACATTTGGGCCTAAGGGAATGCATTGTGGAGTAGTTGTTAGATGGTGGGTTGCGAGAGTGATAGAAGCTTAAACCCCAGTTTATGCGCTATTCTGTAAGGGACCGATTGGATCCAAAAGTTCAATGTTATGGTTCGAATTTATTCTTAATACTTTTCTCGTAGTTGCGGATGCTTGCGAGAGGGTTAATCATAAGTAGGAGGTTTGTTCAAGTAAGAACGGCACCTAAGCACCGGTCCACCCACATATCAAATTATCAAAGTAGTGAACACTAATTAAGCCAACATGATGAAAGTGACTAGATGAAATTCCCGTGTACCCTCAAGAACACTTTGCTTATCATAAGAAACCATTTTGGCATGTCCTTTGCCTCAAAAGGATTGGGCTACCTTGCTGCACTTTTGTTACTACTATTGTTACTTGCTTGTTACAGATTATGTTGCTATCAAACTCTGTCGCTACTCACAATTTTAGCACTTGCAAACATTACCTTGCTAAAAACCACTTGTCATTTCCTTCTGCTCCTCGTTGGGTTCGACACTCTTACTTATCGAAAAAGGCTACAATTGACCCCATATACTTGTGGGTGATCAGCAGGCCGGAGAAGATAGCATGAAGATGGAGGGGAATGTTGGTGGCCTCCAAGTTGGCAGAGGTCCAGGAGGCAGGACAGATCTTCGTTGCCTTCCACTCGTTGGAATCGGCAGTAATTGCGTGCCGGACCTTAGCCGGCCCCTCTTGATTGATCACGGCGGACTGACACAATGCTGGTTCCGGCCCCGGCGAGGGCTCGGCCGCTGCCGGGGACTTGCCCTTCTTCTTCCTAGGAGCCATGGCGACGGGGTGGATATGAGCTGACACAGAATATGGCGAGGAGGACGCAAGTCTGTGAGGATGGGTAGAAGCAAAGGGCAACCGCGCGGTAGGGCAATGATGGGTTCGGAGGTGTAGGCCAACCTTTTACCAACTAGGAGCAGTTGCCAAGATGGCACGAGGAAGCAGAGTTGCCTGCCCCACTTCGAGCGCCACGCGTTTAGCCTGGCCCGTAGGCGGTTGGGGCCCGTGGAGCTTCACGCTTGCTCCTTGGCTTTGCCTCCAAGCCAAGCCCGAGCGTGCCTTAGGCCCGAGGGCTACTATCGGCGTTCTGGGAACCAGGGTACCTAGACTTGCCTGCCTGTGGCCCATGGAGTGGCTCCCTCAGCGGCCCGGTACGGCCCATCGACCAGACCGCCAAGACAAGACCCTCGCGAGGGCCCCCAGGCCTCGCGAGGCGGATGACTCCAAGACCTCCAGAGGAGCGGCCTTCCTGGATTGCCTCTCGAGGAGCAGAGATTTCTATGCAAGTACCTTGCCTCATGAGGTTACGGTGATGCCAGACATGACGACCAAGGCCAAACGGGCGCCACCGGGTGCAGAGAGGCAGTTTCCACTTTGGTGCTAAGGAGACAAGGACAGGCGTGGGTTCCCGGGGAATTTGCCAAAGGTTTCCATTCAGGTGCAACAAGACCAAGACCACAAGCGTGGCAGGACAGATGTCATCGCCGAGCCCACCGTTGTGTCACAACTAGAAGATTTGCAGGCGAAGACCACCTTTCATCAGGATAAGATGTACTACTTGTCCCCTTTCAAATTGGCCACTGTGGGATCCCTTCCCGCCTACAATTCGGGGGAAGAGGACCGAGGCCGCTATAGATATAGGTTAGGAATCACCATGGAGAAGGACGGACGAAGGTCGACTCATTCTCACTCTCGAGCCCTCGCGAGGTAGCTCAACCACTATACTAGTTCACCCACAAACCTCCTTGTGAGGCTAATCCACCACAAAGCAGGAGTAGGATATTAAACCGCAAGGTGGCCCAAACCTGGGTAAACTGTTGTGTTCATCTTCTTCCCCCTTCACACGGATCCGACGAGGCTAGGCTATAGGGCGACTTGTTGGTGAGCTCTAGGAGTTGAGGTCTTCACACACGCCCCAGAGTTCGAACCTTCTTGGGTCTGCGGAGCCCTGAATCCGACAACCCCCTCTTTTGATCATTTTTAAAACTTTGACATGGTGTGTGGCTGGGCTGGGGCATCCGGCTTTAGATGTTAGGGTTTGGTGCGATGTCCATTTGGTATTAGGCCTGTACATTCAACACACCTTCATCAATGGGATAGGAGTACCAACATGTGTTGCCTAGATGGTGGCTTCAGGTTGAGTGATGTATTACTTTGTATGGCCTTTGTGAATAATTAATAAGATGGTCGCATGCATCGTCCAGATGCAGAGGCTAGGGGTCTACCCTCCTTTAAAAAAAGCAGTAGTGAACACAGGACCAGGCCAGGGCCCCGAGCCCAAAACAGCATCAAACCATGTTGTCTTCTTGGTTAGGGTTCTTGGCATACAATCCAGCAGTGTGGTAGATTATTAAATAATAATAGGCAAGACAAACAATTTCATGTACACTTGATTAGGCTCTCAATCATTTGTAGGATCTCAATTTTCTCAATGGACCAACCATGCCTTAGGATGAATCTTTTGTAATTTGGTGTTGAAGCTAGTCAGTCAAATGCGCCTACAGACGCCCTGGAGATCATCTAGTTGTCAGTTGTTTTGCTGCAGCAACCCTTGGCTTAGTGCACCCCTCTGCTGGGTTTTCTATTTCTCTTAGCCTTGTGTTCTTCGATGTATATGTCGTAGTTTCTATAAGCTGGCTCTGCTTGATATGTAATAAGCATAGTCTTAATCGTCCTAATGCATTCCTTTTTAGCTTGATGTAGGAAGTGGGTGTTCTCACCTTGCAGTCTTTATATTTCTCCTTTTGAATTCACTTATCCTAGTCCTGTTTATCGGGCTTCTACTTAATGGATCTGGGGAGCTCTGACTATTGATCTAAAAAGAAGTAACTTCTTCATGTTAGGAAGCAGTTCCAGCGAGGAGGGAAGTATGGTCAACCTCGATATCATGTTTCCAAAATGAGGATGGATTACACACAAGGTGCCATGTCAGAGTAAATAACCACGGGTAGCCCTACCCGCTCCCCATGATATTTAAAGACATCGGGGCCGGCTGCGCCCCTCAAGCATCAAAAACAAGGGACCGCCTTCTTATGGCCGGCTGGTCGAAACGGCCGGCTGTAGGAAGACGACAAGGCCCAAAGAGCGGCCCCAACGCAGGCCGACTCCTAGCAGGCGGCCCTCCCTCACACCCTCAAAGTTTGCACCCACATAACAATGACGAGACGGGGCGTGGCTACAGTATAGCCTGCCACCCCCGAATCCAGGGGCGGACGTGGCCATAGTGCAGCATACCGGGCGGCCATCCCTAGCCCGGCGCGACATTGTTGCCACGCTGCCCGTGACATCACCCATGGCAGAGGCATCCATACTCCCATGATGGGCTGTCGATACGGCCCGCAGGCGACGGGCCCTATTTGTCTATGAGATGCCAAAAGACGGCAAGTCCTGACCAGTCATCATAGGGGGAGGCCGACTCCCAGCAGCCGGCCCTCCCCTTCCCTTGAAGTTTGTGCACCATTAACCGGATAAGACGGAGTGTGGCTACAGTAAACTCCCACCAGGCGGCGGTATTGTAGCCACGCTCTCACCGACCAAGCCCTCATTATCAGAGGCAGGACTACAGTGATGAGCAGCCGACAGGACCCACAAGCGGCGGGCCCTACCTATTGACCGAGAGTTCGGCAGCTGGCGGGACCCACCAAGCGGCGGGGCCCAGCAGTCGGCAAAGAAGCCGGCGACCATAGACACTGATGGCTCGGGCCTACACCCGGCCGGATTACCATTGTACCCCTTGGGGGTAGGCCTATATAAACCCCCCAGGGCACCCATGCAAAGGGTTCAGCCTCTTGGAGAATACACAGACATAGAGAGAGGAGTAGAGCTAGCCTTGCCCTTCTCCCTCCTCTAACCATAAAGCTCAAGGAGCAAGCTTGTAGCTACTTGTTGATCTAGTGATCATGCGGAGACCCCACAAAGCAGGACTAGGGATGTTATCTCCTAGGAGAGCCCCAAACCTGGGTAAGATGCGTCGGCGTACATGTTTACACCTTATCATGTTTCCAGGCACCGGTGATGTCTTACTAGCTCCCACCATGATTGGCCATCCTTTGGCATATGTTGCACCAAAGCCCCGACATTTGGTGCCCACCGTGGGGCTAGGTGCACCGTTGTCCGGAGATCTGTTCTGGATGGGAACCTTGCTCCTCCCTGGCGAGCGCAGCCAGCCCGGCACGCCCGGTGGCGTTTGCATCGACGCGCTGCATGGCGTGGAGGTCGCCTACGCGGCGAGCTGCTTTGCTGATCTCATCGGCGAGATTCACCTCTCCAACGAGCCCACGCTAGGCGCGGGCGCAGCCAGCTCTGAGAGCTGCCTCATCGACCTCCTTGGCAAGCTCGACATCGCCAATGATCCCGCCTCCGACCTGAAGTCGATCGGCTCCACTGACCCGATGCTTGTCGACTCCGGCACGGCATCCCTCGAAGCCTTCCCCACCAACGTGGTGGTCATCGACGACCCGCTCCCTCGTGCGGACAGCGGCGGCAGCACCATCACCGAGGTGCTCGTCATCAGCCACGATGGGGCCTCTGGTGGAGACGCCTAAGACCCGCTGCACGCGATGATGCGGGACCTATCTGTGCCCATCATGGGAGATACCAACGCCGAGATGTTGGAAGCCTGCCGCGTCACACTCATCGAGAGCGGCAAGAAGTTAGCCACTTTGAAACGCCTCACCAAGGCTTATCAACACGAGGTCGACCGCGCCGTCTATGGCACGCTGGCTACTGGTGAGCATAGCCGCGTGGGCGTCGTCCGACAGCGCGGTGCGACCATCGCCAGCATGCTGGGGGCCAACCGCCCAGTCTACGCCACGCCCATTGAGAACCTATGTGCGGCTCAGGAGGCAACAGACGAGCTAGAACACCTGGAGGGTGACGAGCGGTGCTGCATGATGGAGCGCATCCGGTAGTTCATCGACGCAGTTGCCGCACAACAAGAAGCTAGCACGCGCCAAGAATCCCTCCTTCCCCCGCCGAGAGCATGGCACGACCTCCCGGATGCCGACAGCAAGCGGTGCCCGCAACCGAAGAGACAAAGAGCTGGCTTCTAGCCGCAGTCTGACGCACCTCACCATTGAGCACGACCAAGATGCCCGCCCGCGACCTGTGGAGCGGCCGGACAACTGCCCGCCTCCCCCTCCACCTAGCAGGGAGAGGTATGCCTCCCTGCCGCCTGTTGAGCACCCGACGCTCAGCGGCCGGCTGGGCCGCCGTGAAGGAATTGGAGAAAATGATGCTCACCATCGGGTTGACCGCCTGGCTCGATCCCAGGCGCTAGAAGAATAAGATGTGATTGGCCCGCGTTGTTTTGGCCCCCGCATTCGCGGCGAGCCCTTCCCCAAAGGATTCTCACTCCCAAGAGATACACCTAAGTACAACGGCTCCGTGAAGCCGAAACACTGGTTGGTCGACTACTCCACCGCAGTCAACATAGCAAACGGCAACAAAGGTGTTGCCATAAAGTACGTCCCCCTCATGCTTCTGGGCATGATGCGCACTTGGCTAAACAGTCCCAAGCCCTACAGTGACAACAGCTGGGTAGATTTCACCGAAGTCTTCATCCACAACTTCACCAGCACTTACAAGCGGCCGCCCAAGCCTCGCCGGCTCTCTCTATGCGTCCAAGGCCCGACTGAATCCACTCGTGACTACCTGACGCGGTGGGCCGAACTGCGCAACTCATGCGAAGGGGTGCACAAGGTGCAAGCCATAGAGTACTTCACCGCCGTGTGCAGAGAAGGCACCCTGCTGAAGCACCGACTCCTCTGTGACGAGCCAGTTACACTCAGCGAGCTGCTGTTCATAGCAGACAAGTACGCCACTGCCGACTCCTCTATGAAGTCAGAGCTTCAAGTGGACGCGTCTGGGAAGGTGCTCCCTCTGGCTCCCAGAACGCCGGCTGGTGACACCAGTCGGCGCCAGCAGCAGAACAACAACAAGCGCAAAGACCCGATGTCGGCTTCCACCAGCTGGCAAGTGGCAACAGTCGAAGATCAGCAGCCAGAGGGGTAGCCCATACCCAAGCGTCAGAAAGGCGGCAAGTCGGCTTGGCAGCCCGCCTTCTCCTATGAGCAAACCCTTGATGCACCCTGCAAGTTCCACAGCTGCGCGAAGCCATCCAATCGCACCACCCGAAAGTGCCACTAGCTCACCCGAATCTCCAAGGGCGAAGGGCTGCTACCTCCTCCGCCTGCTGGCCAGCCGCCTCCGCCTCCTCAGCAGTCGGCGGCCCATCCAGCAGTTGGGGGCCATCCAAGATGAATTCCCTAAAGAACACGGAGCCTACGTTGTCTTCACCAGCCAGGCCGATGATAGGCGCAGTCGGCGCCAGCAGCACCAAGAAGTCAATGTTGTCGCCTCTAAGGTTCCAGAATTCATGCACTGGTCTGAGAAGCCCATCAGTTGGAGCCAAGCCGACCACCCAGAAGTGATGCCTTCCCCAAGTTCTTATGCCCTATTGTTGGATGCCACCTTCACGATAGAGAGGCGAGCTACTCGCTTCTCCCGAGTCCTGATAGATGGCGGCAGCAGCATCAACATTCTTTACCGCGATACCATGGAGAAGTTGAACATCAAGGCGAAGCAACTCCAACCCAGCCGGACTATTTTCCATGGCATCATACCTGGCCTTTCCTGCTCACCAATCGGCAAGATCAAGATAGATGTCCTCTTCGGAGACAAAGATCACTTCCGCCATGAAGCAATTTGGTTTGAGGTAGTAGACCTGGAGAGCCCTTACCATGCATTGCTTGGCCGACCTGCTCTGGCCAAGTTCATGGTAGTACCTCATTACGCCTACCTCAAGATGAAGATGCTGGGAACCAAGGGCATCATCACCATAGTTGGAGACTACAAGAAGTTGGTCGCCTGTGCCGCAGCTCGTAGCCGGCTGGCTGACTCCCTTGTGATTGCCGCAGAGAAGAAGATCCTTGACCGGGTTGTGGCCATGGCCGGCAAGCGGCCAGACCTGTCACCGGACCCCAAGGAGTCGGAGACCTAGGGCTCCTTCGAGCCGGCCAAAGAAACCAAGAAGATACCCTTGGACCCAGACCACGCGGAGAGGTTCGCCCTTGTAGGAACCACCCTTGACAGCAAATAGGAAAGCAAGCTCGTCGATTTCCTCCATGAGAATTGGGATATCTTTGCATGGCCCCCCAAGGACATGCCGGGTGTTCCGACGGATTTCACCGAGCACAAGCTACATGTCAGAGCAGATGCAAAACTAGTCAAGCAACCCCTCTGCTGACTGCCAAAAGAAAAGAGAAGAATTGTTGGTGAAGAGATAGGTCAGCTCCTAGCAGCCGGCTTCAATATGGAAGTGTTCTTTCCAGAATGGCTTGCCAATCCAGTCCTTGTACTGAAGAAGGACAACAAGTGGCGCATGTGCATTGATTATACCAGCCTCAACAAAGCTTGCCCCAAAGACCCGTTTGCCTTTCCTTGGATTGATCAAGTAATAGACTCCACAGCCGGATGCGAGTTGTTGAGTTTCTTGGATGCCTGCTCAGGGTACCACCAGATCAAGTTCAACCCAGCCGACCGCCTGAAGACTGCCTTCATCACACCATTCAAAGCCTTCTGCTACCTGACCATGACATTCGGCTTGAGAAATGTCGGTGCCACTTTTTAGCATTGCATGCAGAAGTGCCTCCTCAAACTGCTCGGCAGAAATGCCCACGTCTAGGTAGACGATATTGTGGTGAAGACGGAGAAGCGTGGTACCCTTCTGGAAGATCTCAAGGAAACATTTGACAATCTATGTCATTTTCAAATCAAGCTCAACCCTGAGAAATGTGTCTTTGGAGTACCAGTCGGCCAGCTCCTTGGCTTCCTGGTCTCCGAACGAAGCATTGAGTGCAACCTCGTGAAGATCAAAGCCATCGAGAGGATGGAGATACCCACCCGACTATGAAACATCCAGAAGTTCACCGGGTTCTTGGCATCCCTCAGCCGCTTCATCAGTTGCTGGGAGAGAAGGCTCTTCCACTGTACCATCTCATGAACAAGACCACTCACTTTGAGTGGAATGACCAGGCGGACGAGGCCTTTCTCCAACTGAAAAAGATGTTGACCACGCCGCCTGTTCTGGCGGCTCCGACTGACAAAGAGCCCATGCTTCTTTACATTGCCGCAACCAGCCGGGTGGTCAGCACAGTCATTGTGGTACAGTGCCCAGAAGACGGCAAGGCACAGCCGGTCCAGAGGCATGTGTGCTATCTGAGCGAGGTGATGTCAGCCTCAAAGCAGAACTATCCCCACTATCAGAAGATGTGCTATGGCATGTGCTTTGTCGCCAAGAAGCTCAAGCCATACTTTCAAGAGCACCCCATCACGATTGTTTGCACTGCCCCACTTGCCGAGATCATGGGCAGTCGAGATGCATCATGCTGGGTGGCCAGATGGGCCATCGAGTTGGCTCCATACACCATCTTCTACCAGCCTCGCACCGCCATCAAGTCCCAAGCGCTGGCCGACTTCCTCGTCGACTAGGCCGAGACCCAGTACCTGCTGTCAGCACCGGATTCCACACATTGGCGGATGCACTTTGATGGCTCCAAGATGCACACCGGTCTAGGAGTCAGCATCGTCCTTACCTCTCCCAAAGGCAATAATCTCAGACACACATTGCAAATCCACTTTTCCGCCTCCAATAATGTGGCCAAGTACGAGGCACTCGTACACGGGCTCCAGCTGGCCAAAGAACTCGGCATCCACCAGATCCTGTGCTACGGCGACTCGGACTTGGTGGTCCAACAGTCATCTGGCGACTGGGACGCCAAGGATGCAAACATGGCAAGTTACCGCTTCCTCGTCCAGCAACGCCGCGGATATTTCGAAGGGTGCGAGTTCCTTCACGTGCCACGGGCCGACAACGAGCAAGCAGATGCCCTGGCACGAATCGGCTCCACCCGGAGAGACATACCAACCGGCGTCTCCCTTCAGCGCTTCCTCAAGCTGTCTACCAAGCCTTTGTCGGAATCAGATTCTATATTCGTGCCGGCTGCCCCAGGAATAGTCGGAACCGACTTGGGGACCTCAGCAGTCGGCTCGGGGACTTCGGCAGGCGGCTCGGGGACTGCTGCAGCCGAACCCAGCCCCAGGACTTCAGAACCTGGCTCGGGGACTGCAACAGTCGGCCCGGGGACTCCAACAACAAAGCAGGCGGTGGCCGACTCCGACCCACCACCCCCAACCCAACCGCCCTAGTCACAGTGGTCGTACTAACAGTAGAAGAAGTCGTGGCCCCATCATGGGCGCAGGCCATTCTCAACTTTCTGGTGAACAGAGAGTTGTCGACTGATGAGATCTCGGCCCGACAAGTGCAGTGCCTGGCAGGAGCTTACACGATAGTAAACATAGAGCTTGTCAGGCGCAGCGTCACTAGAGTCTTCCAGCGATGCGTAGAACCAAAGAAAGGCAAGGCAATCCTGAGAGATATCAACCAAGGTGAATGCGGCCACCACGCGGCCTCAAGATCACTTGTTGCCAAGGCTTTCCGCCAAGGTTTCTTCTGGCCGACTGCTTTGGAAGACGCCAAGGACTTGTTCAAGCATTGCAAGGGGTGCTAGAAAGTCATCTCCAAGCAACACATGTCGACTTGGCCCTTTGCCGTCTGGGGGCTGGACATGGTGGGCCCATTCAAGATAGCACACGACGGCATGACTCATCTGCTTGTTGCCGTCGACAAATTCACCAAGTGGATCAAAGCAAAGCCAATCAAGAAGTTGAATGGGCCGACTGCCTTGACCTTCATTGTAGATATCACCGTCCAGTACGACATACCACACAACATCATCATCGACAATGGCACAAATTTTGCCAAAGGAGCATTGTCCCGTTTCTGCATGACGCAAGGCATCCGACTGGACTTAGCGTTTGTTGCCCATCGGTAGTCAAATGGCCAAGTTGAGCGAGCAAACGGCCTCATCCTCTCTGGCATCAAGACCCGACTGGTCGAGTCACTGGAGCACTCGGCCGGCTGCTGGATCGATGAGCTGCCGGCCATCCTCTAGAGCATGCGCACCACTCGGAACAAGTCAACCGGCTTCACTCCTTTCTTCCTTGTGTATGGGGCCAAGGCTGTCATCCCAACTACCATCGAGTTCGACTCACCTCGCGTCACCATGTACACGAAGGCGGAGACAAAGGAAGCAGGAGAAGACGGTGTCGACCTGCTGGAAGAGGGCTGGCTGTTGGCACTCAGTGTTGGGGAACGTAGTAATTTCAAAAAAATTCCTACGCACACGCAAGATCATGGTGATGCATAGCAACGAGAGGGGAGAGTAATGTCCACGTACCCTCGTAGACCGTAAGCGGAAGCATTATGACAACGCGGTTGATGTAGTCGTACGTCTTCACGATCTGACCGATCCAAGTACCGAACGTACGGCACCTCCGAGTTCAGCACACGTTCAGCTCGATGACGATCCCCGGACTCCGATCCAGCAAAGTGTTGGGGATGAGTTCTGTTAGCAAGACGGCGTGATGACGATGATGATGTTCTACCGGCGCAGGGCTTCGCCTAAACTCCGCGACGATATGACCGAGGTGGAATATGGTGGAGGAGGGCACCGCACACGGCTAAGGAACGATCACGTAGATCAACTTGTGTGTTCTAGGGTGCCCCCCTGCCCCCGTATATAAAGGAGGGAGGGGGAGGTGCGTCCGGCCCCCAAGGGGTGCACCTGGAGGAGTCCTACTCCCACCGGGAGTAGGACTCCCCCCTCTTGCCTTGGTGGAGAAGGAAAGGGGGGAGGGGAAAGAGGAAAGGGGGGCGCCGCCCCCCCCCCCCTCCTTGTCCTATTCGGACTAAGCGGGGAGGGGGCGCGCGGCCTGCCCTGGCCGGCCCTCCTCTTCTCCCTCATGGCCAATATAGGCCCAATAACCCCCGGGGGGGTTCCGGTAACCCCCCGGTACTCCGGAAAAATCCCGGTTTCTCCCGGAACAATTCCGATATCCAAATATAGGCTTCCAATATATCAATCTTTATGTCTCGACCATTTCGAGACTCCTCGTCATGTCCTAGATCACATCCGGGACTCCGAACAACCTTCGGTACATCAAAATATATAAACTCATAATAAAACTGTCATCGTAACGTTAAGCGTGCGGACCCTACGGGTTCGAGAACTATGTAGACATGACCTAGAACTATTCTCGGTCAATAACCAATAGCGGAACCTGGATGCTCATATTGGCTCCTACATATTCAACAAAGATCTTTATCGGTCAAACCGCATAATAACATACGTTGTTCCCTTTGTCATCGGCATGTTACTTGCCCGAGATTCGATCGTCGGTATCTAATACCTAGTTCAATCACGTTACCGACAAGTCTCTTTACTTGTTACGTAATGCATCATTTCGTAACTAACTCATTAGCTACATTGCTTGCAAGGCTTATAATGATGTGCATTACCGAGAGGGCCTAGAGATACATCTCCGACAATCAGAGTGACAAAACCTAATCTCGAAATACGCCAACCCAACATGTACCTTTGGAGACACCTGTAGTACTCCTTTATAATCACCCAGTTACGTTGTGACGTTTGGTAGCACCCAAAGTGTTCCTCCGGTAAATGGGAGTTGCATAATCTCATAGTTACAGGAACATGTATAAGTCATGAAGAAAGCAATAGCAATATACTAAATGATTAAGTGCTAGGCTAACGGAATGGGTCATGTCAATCACATCATTCTCCTAATGATGTGATCCCATTAATCAAATGACAACACATGTCTATGGTTAGGAAACATAACCATCTTTGATTAATGAGCTAGTCAAGTAGAGGCATACTAGTGACTATATGTTTGTCTATGTATTCACACATGTATCATGTTTCCGGTTAATACAATTCTAGCATGAATAATAAACATTTATCATGATATGAGGAAATAAATAATAACTTTATTATTGCCTCTAGGGCATATTTCCTTCAGTCTCCCACTTGCACTAGAGTCAATAATCTAGATTACACAGTAATGATTCTAACACCCATGGAGTCTTGGTGCTGATCATGTTTTCCTCGTGGAAGAGGCTTAGTCAATGGGTCTGCAACATTCAGATCCGTATGTATCTTGCAAATCTCTATGTCTCCCACCTGGACTTGATCCTGGATGGAATTGAAGCGTCTCTTGATGTGCTTGATCCTCTTGTGAAATCTGGATTCCTTTGCCAAGGCAATTGCACCAGTATTATCACAGAAGATCTTCATTGGTCCCGATGCACTAGGTATGACACCTAGATCGGAAATGAACTCCTTCATCCAGACTCCTTCATTTCCTGCTTCTGAAGCAGCTATGTACTCCGCTTCACATGTAGATCCCGCCATGACGCTTTGTTTAGAACTGCACCAAATTACAGCTCCACCGTTTAATAAAAAGACGTATCCGGTTTGCGATTTAGAATCGTCCGGATCAGTGTCAAAGCTTGCATCGACGTAACCATTTACTGTTGGGGAACGTAGTAATTTCAAAAAAATTCCTACGTACACGCAAGATCATGGTGATGACATAGCAACGAGAGGGGAGAGTATTGTCCACGTACCCTCGTAGACCGTAAGCGGAAGCGTTATGACAACGCGGCTGATGTAGTCGTACGTCTTCACGATCCGACCGATCCAAGTACCGAACGTACGGCACCTCCGAGGTCAGCACACGTTCAGCTCGATGACGATCCCCGGGCTCCGATCCAGCAAAGCTTCGGGGATAAGTTCCGTCAGCACGACGGCGTGGTGACGATGATGATGCTCTACCGGTGCAGGGCTTCGCCTAAACTCTGCGACGATATGACCGAGGTGGAATATGGTGGAGGGGGCCACCGCACACGGCTAAGGAACGATCCGTAGATCAACTTGTGTCTCAGAGGGTGCCCCCTGCGCCCGTATATAAAGGAGCAAGGGAGGAGGAGGCCGGCCCTAGGAGGAGGGCGCGCCAAGGGGAGTCCTACTCCCACCGGGAGTAGGACTCCTTCTTTCCTAGTCCAACTAGGAGAAGGGGGGAAAGGAGGGAAGTGGAGAAGGAAGGGAGAGGGGGGCCACACCCCAAACCCTTTGTCCAATTCGGACTGGGCTTGGGAGGGGCGTGCGCCACCTCCTGGCTCCTTCCCACTAAGGCCCATTAAGGCCCAATACTCTTCCATGTATTCCCGTAACTCCCCGGTACTCCGAAAAATACCCGAATCACTCGGAACCTTTCCGAACTCCGAATATAGTCGTCCAATATATCGATCTTTACGTCTAGACCATTTCGAGACTCCTCGTCATGTCCCCGATCTCATCCGGGACTCCGAACTCCTTCGGTACATCAAAACTCATAAACTCATAATAAAACTGTCATCGAAACCTTAAGCGTGCGGACCCTACGGGTTCGAGAACTATGTAGACATGAGCTAGAACTATTCTTGGTAAATAACCAATAGCGGAACCTGGATGCTCATATTGGCTCCTACATATTCTACGCAGATCTTTATCGGTCAAACCGCATAACAATATACGTTGTTCCCTTTGTCATCGGTATGTTACTTGCCCGAGATTTGATCGTCGGTATCCAATACCTAGTTCAACCTCGTTACCGGCAAGTCTCTTTACTCGTTACGTAATGCATCATTCCGTAATATATTGCTTGCAAGGCTTATAGTGATGTGCATTACCGAGAGGGCCCAGAGATACCTCTCCGACAATCGGAGTGACAAAACCTAATCTCGAAATACGCCAACCCAACATGTACCTTTGGAGACACCTGTAGTACTCCTTTATAATCACCCAGTTACGTTGTGACGTTTGGTAGCACCCAAAGTGTTCCTCCGGTAAACGGGAGTTGCATAATCTCATAGTTACAGGAACATGTATAAGTCATGAAGAAAGCAATAGCAACATACTAAACGATCAAGTGCTAAGCTAACGGAATGGGTCATGTCAATCACATCATTCTCCTAATGATGTGGTCCCATTAATCAAATGAAAACACATGTCTATGGTTAGGAAACATAACCATCTTTGATTAATGAGCTAGTCAAGTAGAGGCATACTAGTGACTATATGTTTGTCTATGTATTCACACATGTATTATGTTTCCGGTTAATACAATTCTAGCATGAATAATAAACATTTATCATGATATAAGGAAATAAATAATAACTTTATTATTGCCTCTAGGGCATATTTCCTTCAGTCTCCCACTTGCACTAGAGTCAATAATCTAGTTCACATCGCCATGTGATTTAATACCAATATTCATATCTGTATATGATTAACACCCATAGTTCACATCTTCATGTGACCAACACCCAAAGGGTTTACTAGAGTCAATAATCTAGTTCACATTGCTATGTGATTAACACCCAAAGAGTACAAAGGTATGATCATGTTTTGCTCGTGAGAGAAGCTTAGTCAACGGTTCTGTCACATTCAGAGCCGCATGTATTTTGCAAATATTCTATGTCTACAATGCTCTGCACGGAGCTACTCTAGCTAATTGCTCCCACTTTCAGTATGTATCCAGATTGAGACTTAGAGTCATCTGGATCAGTGTGAAAGCTTGCACCGATGTAACTCTTTACGACGGGCTCTTTTATCACCTCCATAATCGAAAAATAATTCCTTAGTCCTCACTAAGGATATTCTTGACCAATGTCCAGTGATCTACTCCTAGATCGCTATTGTACTCCCTTGCCAAATAAAGAGCAAGGTATACCATAGGTCTGGTACATAGCATAGCATACTTTATAGAACCTATGACTGAGGCATAGGGAATGATTTTTCATTCTCTTTCTATTTTCTGCCATGGTCGGGTCTTGAGTCTTACTCAACTTCACACCTTTGCATCACAAGCAAGAACTCTTTCTTTGACTGTTCTATTTTGAACTATTTCAAAAAATTTATCAAGGTATGTACTCATTGAAAAATCTTATCAAGCGTCTTGATCTATCTATATAGATCTTGACGCTCAATGTGTAAGCAGCTTCACCGAGGTCTTTCATTGAAAAACTTTTATTCAAGTATCCCTTTATGCTATCCGGAAATTCTATATCATTTCCGATCAACAATATGTCTTCTACATACAGTATCAAAAATGCTATAGATCTCCCACTCACTTTCTTGTAAATACAAGCTTCACCGTAAGTCTGTATAAAACTATATCCTTTGATCAATTTATCAAAGCATATATTCCAACTCCGAGATGCTTGCACCAGTCCATAGATGGATCGCTGGAGCTTGCATATTTTCCTAACACCTTTAGGATCGACAAAACCTTCTGGTTGCATCATATACAACTCTCCTTTAATAAATCCATTAAGGAATGCAGTTTTGTTTATCCATTTGCCAGATTTCATAAAATGCGGCAATTGCTAACATGATTCAGACAGACTTAAGCATAGATACAAGTGAAAAACTCTCATTGTAGTCAACACCTTGAATTTGTTGAAAACCTTTTGCGACAATTCTAGCTTTGTAGATAGTAACACTATCAGCATCCGTCTTCCTCTTGAAGATCCATTTAATCTCAATGTCTCGCCGATCATTGGGCAAGTCAATCAAAGTCCATACTTTGTTTTTCATACATGGATCTCATCTCAGATCTCATGGCCTCAAGCCATTTTGCGGAATTTGGGCTCACCATCGCTTCTTCATAGTTCGTAGGTTCGTCATGGTCTAGTAACATAACTTCCAAAACAGGATTACCATACCACTCTGGTGCGGATCTTACTCTGGAAGACCTACGAGGTTCTGTAATAACTTAATCTGAAGTTTCATGATCATCATCATTAACTTCCTCACTAATTGGTGTAGTAGTCACAGGAACAGATTTCTGTGATGAACTAATTTCCAATAAGGGAGCAGGTACAGTTACCTCATCAAGTTCTACTTTCCTCCCACTCACTTCTTTCGAGAGAAACTTCTTCTCTAGAAAGGATCCATTCTTGGCAACGAATGTTTTGCCTTCAGATCTGTGATACAAGGTGTACCCAACAGTTTCTTTTGGGTATTCTATGAAGATGCACTTCTCCGATTTGGGTTTGAGCTTATCAGGATGAAACTTTTTCATATAAGCATCGTAGCCCTAAACTTTAAGAAACGACAACTTAGGTTTCTTGCTTAACCACAGTTCATATAGTGTCGTCTCAACGGATTTAGATGGTGCCCTTTTAATGTGAATGCAGCTGTCTCTAATGCATAACCCCAAAATGATAATGGTAAATCAATAAGAGACATCATAGATCACACCATATCCAAAAAAGTGCGGTTACGACGTTCGGACACACCATAACATTGTGGTGTTCCAGGTGGCGTGAGCTGTGAAACTATTCCACATTGTTTTAATTTAAGACCAAACTCATAACTCAAATATTCGTCTCCGCGATCAGATCGCAGAAACTTTATTTTCTTGTTACGATGATTTTTCCACTTCACTCTGAAATTCTTTGAACCTTTCAACTATTTCAGACTTATGTTTCATCAAGTAGATATACCCATATCTGCTCAAATCATCTTGTGAAGGTCAGAAAATAACGATACTTGCCACGAGCATCAACACTCATTGGATCGCATACATCGGTATGTATTATTTCCAATAAGTCAGTAGCTTGTTCCATTGTTCCGGAGAACGGAGTTTTAGTCATCTTGCCCAAAAGGCACGGTTCGCAAGCATCAAATGATTCATAACCAAGTGATTCCGAAAATCCATCTTTATGGAGTTTCTTCATGCGCTTTACACCGATATGACCCAAACAGCAGTGCCACAAATAAGTTGCACTATCATTATTAACTTTGCATCTTTTGGCATCAATATTATGAATATGTGTATCACTATGATCGAGATCCAACAAACTATTTTCATTGGGTGTATAACCATCGAAGGTCTTATTCATGTAAACAGAATAACAATTATTCTCTAACTTTAAATGAATAACCGTATCGCAATAAACATGATCAAATCATGTTTATGCTCAATGCAAATGCCAAATAACATTTATTTAGGTTTAACACTAATCCCGAAAGTATAAGGAGTGTGTGATGATGATCATATCAATCTTGGAACTACTTCCAACACTCGTCGTCACTTCCCCTTCAACTAGTCTCTGTTTATTCTGTAACTCCTGTTTCGAGTTACTAATCTTAGTAACCGAACAAGTATCAAATACTCAGGGGCTACTATAAACACTAGTAAGACACACATCAATAACCTGTATATCAAATATACCCTTGTTCACTTTGCCATTCTTCTTATCCACCAAATATTTGGAGTAGTTCCACTTCCAGTGACCATTTCCTTTGCAGTAGAAGCACTCAGTTTCAGGCTTAGGTCCAGCTTCGGGCTTCTTCACGGGAGTGACAACTTGTTTGCCATTCTACTTGAAGTTTCCCTTTCTTTCCCTTTGCCCTTTTCTTGAAACTAGTGGTCTTGTCAATCATCAACACTTGATGCTCTTTCTTGATTTCTACCTTCGTCGATTTCAACATCACGAAGAGCTCGGGAATTGTTTTCGTCATCCCTTGCATACTATAGTTCATCACGAAGTTCTAGTAACTTAGTGATGGTGACTAGAGAATTCTGTCAATCACTATCTTATCTGGAAGATTAACTCCCACTTGATTCAAGTGATTGAAGTACCCAGACAATCTGAGCACATGCTTACTAGTTGAGCGATTCTCCTCCATCTTTTAGCTATAGAACTTGTTGGAGACTTCATATCTCTCAACTCGGGTATTTGCTTGAAATATTAACTTCAATTCCTGGAACATCTCATATGGTCCATGACGTTCAAAACATCTTTGAAGTCCCGATTCTAAGCCGTTAAGCATGGTGCACTAAACTATCAAGTAGTCATCATATTGAGCTAGCCAAACGTTCATAACGTCTGCGTCTGCTCCTGCAATAGGTCTGTCACCTAGCGGTGCATTAAGGACATAATTCTTCTGTGCAGCAATGAGGATAAACCTCAGATCATGGATCCAATCCGCATCATTGCTACTAACATCTTTCAACACAATTTTCTCTAGGAACATATCAAAATAAACATATGAAAGCAACAACGCAAGCTATTGATCTACAACATAATTTGCAAAATACTACCAGGACTAAGTTCATGATAAATTTAAGTTCAATTAATCATATTACTTAAGAACTCCCACTTAGATAGACATCCCTCTTATCCTCTAAGTGATCACGTGATCCATATCAACTACACCATGTCCGATCATCACGTGAGATGGAGTAGTTTCAACGGTGAACATCAATATGTTGATCATATCTACTATATGATTCACGCTCGACCTTTCGGTCTCCGTGTTCCGAGGCCATATCTATATATGCTAGGCTCGTCAAGTTTAACCCGAGTATTCCGCATGTGCAACTGTTTTGCACCCGTTGTATTTGAACGTAGAGCCTATCACACCCGATCATCACGTGGTGTCTCAGCACGAAGAACTTTCGCAACGGTGCATACACAGGGAGAACACTTCTTGATAATTAGTGAGAGATCATCTTAAAATGCTACCGTCAAACAAAACAGAATAAGATGTATAACAGATAAACATCATATGCAATCAAAATATGTGACATGATATGGCCATGATCATCTTGCGCCTTTGATCTCCATCTCCAAAGTACTGTCATGATCTCTATCGTTACCAGCACGACACCATGATCTTCATCATCTTGATCTATATCAATGTGTCGTCACATGGTCGTCTCGCCAACTATTGCTCTTGGAACTATTGGTATCGCATAGAGATAAAGTAAAGCAATTATTTGGCACTTGCATCTTATGCAACAAAGAGACAACCATAGGGCTTCTGCCAGTTGCCGATAACTTCAACAAACCATGATCATCTCATCCAACAACTTATATCTCATCACGTCTTGACCATATCACATCACAACATGCCCTGCAAAAACAAGTTAGACGTCCTCTACATTGTTGTTGCAAATTTTACGTGGCTGCTACGGGCTTAGTAAGAACCGTTCTTACCTACGCATCAAAACCACAACGATAGTTCGTCAAGTTGGTGCTGTTTTAACCTTCTCAACGACCGGGCATAGCCACACTCGGTTCAACTAAAGTTGGAGAAACTGACACCCGCTAGTCACCTATGTGCAAAGCACGGCGGTAAAACCAGTCTCGCGTAAGCGTACGTGTAATGTCGGTCCAGGCCGCTTCATCCAACAATATCGCCGAACCAAAGTATGACATGCTGGTAAGCAGTATGACTTGTATCGCCCACAACTCACTTGTGTTCTACTCGTGCATATAACATCAACGCATAAAACCTAGGCTCGGATGCCACTGTTGGGGAACATGGTAATTTCAAAAAAAATCCTACATACACGCAAGATCATGGTGATGACATAGCAACGAGAGGGGAGAGTATTGTCCATGTACCCTCGTAGACCGTAAGCGGAAGCGTTATGACAACACGGTTGATGTAGTCGTGCGTCTTCACGATCCGACCGATCCAAGTACCGAACGTACGGCACCTCCGAGTTCAGCACACGTTCAGCTCGATGGCGATCCCCGGGCTCCGATCCATCAAAGCTTCGGGGATGAGTTCCGTCAGCACGACGGCGTGGTGACGATGATGATGCTCTACCGGCGCAGGGCTTCGCCTAAACTCCGTGACGATATGACCGAGGTGGAATATGGTGGAGCGGGGCACCGCACACGGCTAAGGAATGATCCGTAGATCAACTTGTGTCTCATGGGGTGCCCCCCTGCCCCCGTATATAAAGGAGCAAGGGAGGAGGAGGCCGGCCCTAGGAGGAGGGCGCGCCAAGGGGAGTCCTACTCCACCCCACCGGGAGTAGGACTCCTTCTTTCCTAGTCCAACTAGGAGAAGGGGGGAAAGGAGGGAAGTGGAGAAGGAAGGGAGAGCGGGGCCGCGCCCCAAACCCTTTGTCCAATTCGGACTGGGCTTGGGAGGGGCGCGCGCCACCTCCTGGCTCCTTCCCACTAAGGCCCATTAAGGCCCAATACTCTTCCCCGTATTCCCGTAACTCCTCGGTACTCCGAAAAATACCCGAATCACTCGGAACCTTTCCGAACTCCGAATATAGTCGTCCAATATAACGATCTTTACGTCTCGACCATTTCGAGACTCCTCGTCATGTCCCCGATCTCATCTGGGACTCCGAACTCCTTTGGTACATCAAAACTCATAAACTCATAATAAAACTGTCATCGAAACCTTAAGCGTGCGGACCCTACGAGTTCGAGAACTATGTAGACATGACCTAGAACTATTCTTGGTCAATAACCAATAGCGGAACCTGGATGCTCATATTGGCTCCTACATATTCTACGAAGATCTTTATCGGTCAAACCGCATAACAATATACATTGTTCCCTTTGTCATCGGTATGTTACTTGCCCGAGATTTGATCGTCGGTATCCAATACCTAGTTCAACCTAGTTACCGGCAAGTCTCTTTACTCGTTACGTAATGCATCATTCCGTAACTAACTCATTAGCTACATTGCTTGCAAGGCTTATAGTGATGTGCATTACCGAGAGGGCCCAGAGATACCTCTCCGACAATCGGAGTGACAAAACCTAATCTCGAAATACGCCAACCCAACATGTACCTTTGGAGACACCTGTAGTACTCCTTTATAATCACCTAGTTACATTGTGACGTTTGGTAGCACCCAAAGTGTTCCTCAGGTAAACGGGAGTTGCATAATCTCGTAGTTACAGGAACATGTATAAGTCATGAAGAAAGCAATAGCAACATACTAAACGATCAAGTGCTAAGCTAACGGAATGGGTCATGTCAATAACATCATTCTCCTAATGATGTGATCCCATTAATCAAATGACAACACATGTCTATGGTTAGGAAACATAACCATCTTTGATTAATGAGCTAGTCAAGTAGAGGCATACTAGTGACTATATGTTTGTCTATGTATTCACACATGTATTATGTTTCCGGTTAATACAATTCTAGCATGAATAATAAACATTTATCATGATATAAGGAAATAAATAATAACTTTATTATTGCCTCTAGGGCATATTTCCTTCATTTACGACTAGCTCTTTGTCACCTCCATATACGAGAAACATATCCTTAGTCCTTTTCAGGTATTTCAGGATGTTCTTGACCGTTGTCCAGTGATCCACTCCTGGATTACTTTGGTACCTTCCTGCTAAGCTTATTGCTAAACACACGTCAGGTCTGGTACACAGCATTGCATACATGATAGAGCCTATGGCTGAAGCATAGGGAACATCTTTCATTTTCTCTCTATCTTCTGCTGTAGTCGGGCATTGAGTTTGACTCAACTTCACACCTTGTAGTACGGGCAAGAACCCTTTCTTTGCCTGATCCATTTTGAACTTTTTCAAAACTTTATCAAGGTATGTGCTTTGTGAAAGTCCAATTAAGCGTCTTGATCTATCTCTATAAATCTTGATGCCCAATATATAAGCAGCTTCATCGAGGTCTTTCATAGAAAAACTTTTATTCAAATATCCCTTTATGCTATCCAGAGATTCTATATCATTTCCAATTAATAATATGTCATCCACATATAATATCAGAAATGCTACAGAGCTCAAACTCACTTTCTTGTAAATACAGGCTTCTCCAAAAGTCTGTATAAAACCATATGCTTTGATCACACTATCAAAGCGTTTATTCCAACTCTGAGATGCTTGCACCAGTCCATAAATGGATCGCTGGAGCTTGCACACTTTGTTAGCACCTTTTGGATCAACAAAACCTTCTGGTTGCATCATATACAACTCTTCTTCCAGAAATCCATTCAAGAATGCAGTTTTGACATCCATTTGCCAAATTTCATAATCATAAAATGCAGCAATTGCTAACATGATTCGGACAGACTTAAGCATCGCTACGGGTGAGAAAGTCTCATCGTAGTCAACCCCTTGAACTTGTCGAAAACCTTTTGCAACAAGTCGAGCTTTATAGACAGTTACATTACCATTAGCGTCAGTCTTCTTCTTAAAAATCCATTTATTCTCAATGGCTTGCCGATCATCGGGCAAGTCAACCAAAGTCCATACTTTGTTCTCATACATGGAACTCATCTCAGATTTCATGGCCTCTAGCCATTTTGCGGAATCTGGGCTCATCATCGCTTCCTCATAGTTCGTAGGTTCATCATGGTCAAGTAACATGACTTCCAGAATATGATTACCGTACCACTCTAGTGCGGATCTTACTCTAGTAGACCTACGAGGTTCAGTAGAAACTTGATCTGAAGTTTCATGATCAATATCATTAGCTTCCTCACTGATTGGTGTAGTTGTCACAGGAACTGGTTCTTGTGATGAACTACTTTCCAATAAGGGAGCAGGTACAGTTACCTCATCAAGTTATACTTTCCTCCACTCACTTCTTTCGAGAGAAACTCCTTCTCTAGAAAGGATCCGAATTTTGCAACGAAAATCTTGCCTTCAGATCTGTGATAGAAGGTGTACCCAACAGTCTCTTTTGGGTATCCTATGAAGACACATTTCTCCGATTTGGGTTTGAGCTTATCTGGTTGAAGTTTCTTCACATAAGCATCGCAGCCCCAAACTTTAAGAAACGACAACTTTGGTTTCTTGCCAAACCACAGTTCATGAGGCGTCATCTCAACGGATTTTGATGGTGCCCTATTTAACGTGAATGCGGCCGTCTCTAAAGCATAACCCCAAAACGATAGCGGTAAATCAGTAAGAGACATCATAGATCGCACCATATCTAGTAAAGTACGATTACGATGTTCGAACACACCATTTCGTTGTGGTGTTCCGGGTGGCGTGAGTTGCGAAACTATTCCGCATTGTTTCAAATGTAAACCAAACTTGTAACTCAAATATTCTCCTCCACGATCAGATCGTAGAAATTTTATTTTCTTGTTACGATGATTTTCCATTTCACTCTGAAATTCTTTGAACTTTTCAAATGTTTCAGACTTGTGTTTCATTAAGTAGATATACCCATATCTGCTCAAATCATCTGTGAATGTGAGAAAATAATGATACCCGCCGCGAGCCTCAACATTCATTGGACCACAAACATCAGTATGTATGATTTCCAACAAATCAGTTGCTCGCTCCATAGTTCCGGAGAACGGCATTTTAGTCATCTTGCCCATGAGGCAGGTTCGCAAGTACCAAGTGATTCATAATCAAGTGATTCCAAAAGCCCATCAGTATGGAGTTTCTTCATGTGCTTTACACCGATATGACCTAAACGGCAGTGCCACAAATAAGTTGCACTATCATTATCAACTCTGCATCTTTTGGTTTCAACACTATGAATATGTGTATCACTACTATCGAGATTCAACAAAAATAGACCACTCTTCAAGGGTGCATGACCATAAAAGATATTACTCATATAAATAGAACAACCATTATTCTCTGACTTAAATGAATAACCGTCTCGCATCAAACAAGATCCAGATATAATGTTCATGCTCAACGCTGGCACCAAATAACAATTATTTAGGTCTAAAACTAATCCCGATGGTAGATGTAGAGGTAGCGTGCCGATCGCGATCACATCGACTTTGGAACCATTTCCCACGCGCATCGTCACCTCGTCCTTAGCCAATCTTCGCTTAATCCGTAGTCCCTGTTTCGAGTTGCAAATATTAGCAACAGAACCAGTATCAAATACCCAGGTACTAGTGCGAGCATTAGTAAGGTACACATCAATAACATTTATATCACATATACCTTTGTTCACTTTGCCATCCTTCTTATCCGCCAAATACTTGGGGTATTTTCGCTTCCAGTGTCCAGTATGCTTGCAGTAGAAGCACTCAGTCTCAGGCTTAGGTCCAGACTTAGCTTTCTTCTCTTGAGTAGCAACTTGTTTGATGTTCTTCTTGAAGTTCCCCTTCTTCTTCCCTTTGCCCTTTTTCTTGAAACTGGTGGTCTTGTTAACCATCAACACTTGATGCTCCTTCTTGATTTCTACCTCCGCGGCTTTTAGCATTGCGAAGAGCTCGGGAATAGTCGTGTCCATCCCTTGCATATTATAGTTCATCACGAAGCTCTTGTAGCTTGGTGGCAGTGATTGAAGAATTCTATCAATGACACTATCATCAGGAAGATTAACTCCCAGTTGAATCAAGTGATTATTATACCCAGACATTTTGAGTATGTGTTCACTGACAGAACTATTCTCCTCCATCTTGCAGCTATAGAACTTATTGGAGACTTCATATCTCTCAATCCGGGCATTTGCTTGAAATATTAACTTCAACTCCTGGAACATCTCATATGCTCCATGACGTTCAAAACATCGTTGAAGACCCGGTTCTAAGCCGTAAAGCATGGCACACTGAACTATCGAGTAGTCATCAGCTTTGCTCTGCCAGACGTTCTTAACATCGTCAGTTGCATCAGCAGCAGGCCTGGCACCCAGCGGTGCTTCCAGGACATAATTCTTCTGTGCAGCAATGAGGATAATCCTCAGGTTATGGACCCAGTCCGTGTAATTGCTGCCATCATCTTTCAACTTTGCTTTCTCAAGGAACGCATTAAAATTCAACGGAACAACAGCACGAGCCATCTATCTACAACAAACATAGACAAGCAAAATACTATCAGGTACTAAGTTCATGATAAATTTAAGTTCAATTAATCATATTACTTAAGAACTCCCACTTAGATAGACATCCCTCTAATCCTCTAAGTGATTACGTGATCCATATCAACTACACCATGTTTGATTGTCACGTGAGATGGAGTAGTTTCAAAAGTGAACATCAATATGTTGATCATATCTACTATATGATTCACGCTCGACCTTTCGGTCTCCGTGTTCCGAGGCCATATCTGTTATATGCTAGGCTCGTCAAGTTTAACCTGAGTATTCCGCGTGTGCAACTGTTTTGCACCCGTTGTATTTGAACGTAGAGCCTATCACACCCGATCATCACGTGGTGTCTCAGCACGAAGAACTTTCGCAACGGTGCATACTCAGGGAGAACACTTCTTGATAATTTAGTGAGAGATCATCTTAAAATGCTACCGTCAATCAAAGCAAGATAAGATGCATAAAGGATAAACATCACATGCAATCAATATAAGTGATATGATATGGCCATCATCATCTTGTGCTTGTGATCTCCATCTCCGAAGCACCGTCGTGATCACCATCATCACCGGCGCGACACCTTGATCTCCATCATACAACGTTGTCGTTACGCCATCTATTGCTTCTACGACTATCGCTACCGCTTAGTGATAAAGTAAAGCAATTACAGGGCGTTTGCATTTCATACAATAAAGCGACAACCATATGGCTCCTGCCAGTTGCCGATAACTTCGGTTACAAAACATGATCATCTCATACAATAAAATATAGCATCACGTCTTGACCATATCACATCACAACATGCCCTGCAAAAACAAGTTAGACGTCCTCTACTTTGTTATTGCAAATTTTACGTGGCTGCTACGGGCTTAGCAAGAACCGTTCTTACCTACGCATCAAAACCACAACGATAGTTCGTCAAGTTAATGTTGTTTTAACCTTCGCAAGGACCGGGCGTAGCCACACTCGGTTCAGCTAAAGTGAGAGAGACAGACACCCGCCAGTCACCTTTAAGCATGAGTGCTCGTAACGGTGAAACCAGTCTCGCGTAAGCGTACGCGTAATGTCGGTCCGGGCCGCTTCATCTCACAATACCGCTGAGCCAAAGTATGACATGCTGGTAAGCAGTATGACTTGTATCGCCCACAACTCACTTGTGTTCTACTCGTGCATATGACATCTACGCATAAAACCTGGCTCGGATGCCACTGTTGGGGAACGTAGTAATTTCAAAAAAAATCCTACGCACACGCAAGATCATGGTGATGCATAGCAACGAGAGGGGAGAGTAATGTCCATGTACCCTCGTAGACCGTAAGCGGAAGCGTTATGACAACGCGATTGATGTAGTCGTATGTCTTCATGATCCGACTGATCCAAGTACCGAACGTACGGCACCTCCGAGTTCAGCACACGTTCAGCTCGATGACGATCCCCGGACTCCGATCCAGCAAAGTGTCGGGGATGAGTTCCGTCAGCACAATGGCGTGGTGACGATGATGATGTTCTACCGGCGCAGGGCTTCGCCTAAACTCCGCGACGATATGACCGAGGTGGAATATGGTGGAGGGGGCACCGCACACGGCTAAGGAACGATCACGTAGATCAACTTGTGTGTTCTAGGGTGCCCCCGTATATAAAGGAGGGAGGGGGAGGTGCGGCCGGCCCCCAAGGGGTGCGCGTGGAGGAGTCCTACTCCCACCGGGAGTAGGACTCTCCCCTCTTGCCTTGGTGGAGAAGGAAAGCGGGGAGGGGAAAGAGGAAAGGGGGGGCGCCCCCCCCCCCCCCTCCTTGTCCTATTCGGACTAGGGGGGAGGGGGCGCGCGGCCTGCCCTGGCCGGCCCTCCTCTTCTCCCTCATGGCCCATGTAGACCCAATAACCCCCGGGGGGTTCCGGTAACCCCCCAGTACTCCGGAAAAATCCCGGTTTCTCCCGGAACAATTCCGATATCCAAATATAGGCTTCCAATATATCAATCTTTATGTCTCGACCATTTCGAGACTCCTCGTCATGTCCTCGATCACATCCGGGACTCCGAACAACCTTCGGTACATCAAAATATATAAACTCATCATAAAACTGTCATTGTAACGTTAAGCGTGCGGACCCTACGGGTTCGAGAACTATGTAGACATGACCTAGAACAATTCCCGGTCAATAACCAATAGCGGAACCTGGATGCTCATATTGGCTCCTACATATTCTAAATCTTTATCGGTCAAACCGCATAACAACATACGTTGTTCCCTTTGTCATCGGCATGTTACTTGCCCAAGATTCGATCGTCGGTATCTAATACCTAGTTCAATCTCGTTACCGGCAAGTCTCTTTACTCGTTACGTAATGCATCATTCCGTAACTAACTCATTAGCTACATTGCTTGCAAGGCTTATAGTGATGTGCATTACCAAGAGGGCCTAGAGATACCTCTCCGACAATCGGAGTGACAAAACCTAATCTCGAAATATGCCAACCCAACATGTACCTTTGGAGACACCTGTAGTACTCCTTTATAATCACCCAGTTATGTTGTGACGTTTGGTAGCACCCAAAGTGTTCCTCCGGTAAACGGGAGTTGCATAATCTCATAGTTACAGGAACATGTATAAGTCATGAAGAAAGCAATAGCAATATACTAAACGATCAAGTGCTAGGCTAACGGAATGGGTCATGTCAATCACATCATTCTCCTAATGATGTGATCCCATTAATCAAATGACAACACATGTCTATGGTTAGGAAACATAACCATCTTTGATTAATGAGCTAGTCAAGTAGAGGCATACTAGTGACTATATGTTTGTCTATGTATTCACACATGTATCATGTTTCCGGTTAAGACAATTCTAGCATGAATAATAAACATTTATCATGATATGAGGAAATAAATAATAACTTTATTATTGCCTCTAGGGCATATTTCCTTCACTCAGCTGGTCCGCCATCTACCAGCACAGCCTGCGCCGCTACCACAGATGGAAGGTCAAACCAAGGTCCTTCCAGGAGGGCGACCTTGTGCTCCGGCTGATCCAGCAAACAGCCGGCCAGCACAAGCTCTCGGCCCCTTGGGAAGGCCCCTTCATCATTAGCAAAGCCTTAGGCAACGACTCTTACTACCTGATCGACTCACAGAAGCCTAGTTCGCGCAAGAGGGATGACTCCGGCAAGGAATCAGAGCGCCCATGGAATGCAAACCTCCTTCTAAGATTTTACAGTTGATGCAGTATGTACCACGCTACCTTTTGTAATGGAGCCGGACTCTTGATCCGCTCCACCTTCTTAGTCTAGCCCTGTAAACGGTTGGGCTGATAAGTTTCATATTGATCAAATATACAGACCGGATATATCTTCGGAGAATTAACACTTACCGGAGAGGCCGGATTCTCGGCGTCGAGACCGACGTCTTCGCTCTCCATGGGCTAGCTCTTCTGGGCCTTGAACAGCAGCTTCCACATTCCCTGGTGCATCGTGCTGAGGAAGTCCTGTAGGGTCCACGGCTCCTCCGGATCAAACTCCCACATGGGGGAAGTTCGGCGCTGGTAGGGGAGAATGCGGCGGAAGAGCATGATCTGCACCACGTTGGTGAGACCGACGTTCTTGCCGAGCACATTGGTGATGCGCGTTTGCAGCGTCTGTACCTTCGTCTGGGACCCCCAGTCGAGGCCCTTGGTGTTCCACGACGCGAGTCTCGTGGGGGTTCCAGATCTGAACTCCGGAATCACCGCCCAGTTGCTACGGCGCGGCTCGGTGATGTAGAACCATTCTTGTTGCCAGACCTTGACGGTCTCAACAAAGGCCCCCTTGGGCCATGTGGCATTGGGCAGCTTGCTTATCATGGCCCCGCCGCAGCCCACATGCTGCCCGTCGACCACCTTCGGCTTCGCATTGAAGATCTTCAGCCATAGGCCGAAGTGTGGGGGGATGCGGAGTAAATCCTCACACATGACGATAAACGTCGAGATGTGGAGGAAAGAGTTCGGGGCTAGATCATGGAAATCTAGCCCGTAATAGAACATGAGCCCCCGGACGAAGGGGTGGAGTGGAAAACCTAACCCTCTAAGGAAATGGGGGAGGAAGACGACCCTTTTGCTGGGCTCCCGAGTGGGGATGATCTGACCCTTGGGGGGAGCCTGTGCGCGATTGATGACCCACAAGTATAGGGGATCAATTGTAGCTCTTTCCGATAAGTAAGAGTGTCGAACCCAACGAGGAGCAGAAGGAAATGGCTAGTTTTCAGTATGGTAATGTCTGCAAGTGCTGAAACTGTAAGTAGCGAGTACTTTGATAGCAAGATAATTTGTAACGAGCAAGTGACAATAGTAACAATAAGTATGCAGCATGGTATCCCAATCCTTTTTAGACAAAGGATAGGCAAAAATGGTCTCTTATAACAAGCAAAGCGTTCTTGAGGGTACACGGGAATTTCATCTAGTTACTTTCGTCATGTTGGTTTGATTTGTGTTTGCTACTTTGATAATTTTATATGTGGGTGGACCGGTGCTTAGGTGCTGTTCTTACTTGAACAAACCTCCTGCTTATGATTAACCCTCCCGCAAGCATCCGCAACTACGAGAAGAGTATTAAGAACAAATTCTAACCATAGCATTAAACTCTAGGATCCAATCGGTCCCTTACAGAATAGTGCATAAACCGGGGTTTAAGTTTCTGTCACTCTCGAGACCCACCATCTATTTACTACTCCATGATGCATTCCCTTAGGCCCAAATATGGTGAAGTTTCATGTAGTCGACGTTCACATGACACCACTAAGAGAATCACAACATACATACTATCAAAATATCGAACACATATCAAATTCACATGATTACTTGCAACATGATTTTTCCCGTGACCTCAAGAACAAAAGTAACTACTCACAAATAATCAACATGCTCATGATCAGAGGGGTATTAAATAGCATAATGGATCTGAACATATAATCTTCCACCAAATAAACCATATAGTAATCAACTACAAGATATAATAAACACTACTAGTCACCCCCTAGCACCAATCTATAGTTTCGGTAACAAGATTGAATAGAAGAGATGAACTAGGGTTTGAGATGAGATGGTGCTGGTGAAGAAGTTGATGAAGATTGCCCTCCCCAAGACGGGAGAGTTGTTGGTGATGATGATGACGATGATTTCCCCCTCTGGGAGGGAAGTTCCCCCGGCAGAATCGCTCCGCCGGAGAGCAAAAGTGCTCCTGCCCAAGTTCCGCCTTGAGACGGCAGCGCTCCGTCCCGAAAGTCTCCCCTTTATTTTTTCTAGGTCAAAATGACTTATATACCAGAAGATGGGCACCGGAGGTGGGCCGAGGAGGGCACTGAAGGAAATATGCCCTAGAGGCAATAATAAATTTATTATTTATTTCTGTATTTCATGATAAATGTTTATTATTCATGCTAGAATTGTATTAACCGGAAACATAATACATGTGTGAATACATAGATAAACATAGTGTCACTAGTATGCCTCTACTTGACTAGCTCGTTAATCAAAGATGGTTAAGTTTCCTAACCATAGACATGAGTTGTCATTTGATTAACGGGATCACATCATTAGGAGAATGATGTGATTGACTTGACCATTCCGTTATCTTAGTACTTGATCGTTTAGTATGTTGCTATTGCTTTCTTCATGACTTATACATGTTCCTATGACTATGAGATTATGTAACTCCCGCTACCGGAGGAACACTTTGTGTGCTACCAAACGTCACTACATAACTGGGTGATTATAAAGGTGCTCTATAGGTGTCTCTGAAGGTACTTGTTGAGTTGACGTATTTCGAGATTAGGATTTCTCACTCCGATTGTTGGAGAGGTATCTCTGGGCCCTCTCGGTAATGCACATCACTATAAGCCTTGCAAGCAATGTAGCTAATGAGTTAGTTACGGGATGATGCATTACGTAACGAGTAAAGAGACTTGCTGGTAATGAGATTGAACTAGGTATTGAGATACCGACGATCGAATCTCAGGCAAGTAACATACCGATGACAAAGGGAACAACGTATGTTGTTATGCGGTTTGACCAATAAAGATCTTCGTAGAATATGTGGGGGCCAATAGTAGAATCCAGGTTCCGCTATTGGTTATGGACCGGAGACGTGTCTCGGTCATGTCTACATAGTTCTCAAACCCGTAGGGTCCGCACGCTTAAAGTTCGATGACGGTTATATTATGATTTTATGTGTTTTGATGTACCGAAGGTAGTTCGGAGTCCCGGATGTGATCATGGACACGACGAGGAGTCTCAAAATGGTCGAGACATAGAAATCGATATATTGGACGACTATATTTGGACACCGGAATGGTTTCAGGTGAGATCGGGACAATACCAGAGCACCGGGAGGTTATCGGAACCCCCCGGTAGGAATATGGCCTTAATGGGCTTTAGTGGAAAGGAGGGGAAAGGATCAAGGGAGGGGGCACCCCCCCCAAGTCCAATCCTAATTGGGAGGGGGGGCCTTTCCTTCCTTCCTCCTTCCTCTTCCTTCCCTCTCCCTCTCCAAATAGGAAAAGGAGGAGTCCTACTCCCGGTGGGAGTAGGACTCCCCCCCTTGGGCACGCTTCCTCCTCCTGGCTGGCCCTCTCCTCCCCTCCTTTATATACGGAGGAGGGGGGCACCCCATAGACACAACAATTGATCCCTTGGATCTTT
This sequence comes from Triticum aestivum, assembly GCF_018294505.1. Classification (NCBI taxonomy): domain Eukaryota; kingdom Viridiplantae; phylum Streptophyta; class Magnoliopsida; order Poales; family Poaceae; genus Triticum; species Triticum aestivum. The sequence goes on along the minus strand of NC_057810.1, from coordinate 204,647,283 downwards.
TAGCCGTGTGCGGTGCCCCCCTCCACCATAATCCACCTCCATAATATTGTAGCGGTGCTTAGGTGAAGCCCTGCGTCGGTAGAACATCATCATCGTCACCATGCCATCGTGCTGACGAAACTCCCCCTCAAAGCTCGGCTGGACCGGAGTTCGAGGGACGTCATCGAGTTGAACGTGTGCAGAACTCAGAGGTGTCGTGCATTTGGTACTTGATCGGTCGGATCATGAAGATGTATGACTACATCAACCGTGTTGTGCTAACGCTTCCGCTTTCGGTCTACGAGGGTACGTGGACACACTCTCCCCTCTCGTTGCTATGCATCACCATGATCTTGCATGTGCGTAGGATTTTTTTTTAAATTACTATGTTCCCCAACAGGCGCAACCCACCAGGGCGCGACTGGGCTCCCTGGCACGCCTAGGTGGGTTATGCCCACCTGGTGGGCCCCCTCTGGTAGTTATTTGCTCCAATATTTCTTAAATATTCCATAAAAGTTCTCTGTGAAGGTTCAGCTTGTTTGGAGTTGTGCAGAATAGGTAGCCTGACGTAGCTTTTTCAGGTCCAGATTTCCAGCTGCCAGAATTCTCCCTCTTGGTGTGTACCTTGCAAATTATGAGAGAAAAGGCATTAGAATTACTCCAAAAAGCATTATTATGGATAAAAACATTATAAATAACAGTAAAAAACATGATGCAAAATCGATGTATCAATTCCCCCAAGCTTAGAACTCACTTGTCCTCAAGCGAAAACCGAAATCGAAAAATATGTCCACATGCTTTGAGAGAGAGGTGTCAATAAAAACAAAAATACGTACATAGAAGCATCATGTTGATTATTATAACAGCAACAAAATTGAACAAAGTACTTCTATCATTGAACTTGCATCATATACTTCCCATGAATAAGTAGCAGTTCATCACATAATCGAAGTATAAAGCAAAAACTCTATTAAAAACCAACAAACTATGTTCTCAGTCAACTTTGCAACTACAATTCATCATCTTTTCAGGAAGAGTCACGTGTCAGAGCCTTTTAGCAAGTCCACATACTCAACCATCATATAGTCTTCTATGATTGCTAACACTCACCTCGTACCCATGAGCAAAACATTTCAACCGGACACCTAGAAAGATAGGGGCTTATTGTTTTGCCTCCCAACATACTCACCTCAAGGGTGATGTCAACAATAATAACTCATGCTATCTATATTCAACTCGACATATGTGCCTAGATCTTTCCTCACCACATGATGCTTGCCAAAAGAGAAAATAAAAAGGAATAGAAGGAAAACTTTGACTCTTTGCATAAAAGTAAATACATAAAAGTAAAAGATAGGCCCTTCACAGAGGGAAGCAGAGGTTGCCATGCGCTTATTTGTTTGCATGCTCAATCCCTTAGTGCAAGAGACGTCACGTTGTATTCCCCTTAAGATGACAACCTTTATTATGTAGTCTGTCTCTTTTATTCTTTGTCATCCAAGTCCGTACAACGCTCAATTTTCTCTTACACTAAATGATCTCACATATTTAGAAGCAATTTTATTGCCTTTTTGCACCGACAACAACTTACTTGAGGGATCTTTCTCAATCCATAGGTAGGTATGGTGACACTTGAAAAAGATTTGGGTTTAAGGGTTTTGGGTGCACAAGTAGTATCTATACTTGGTGCGAAATTTTTGGCTAGCAAAGATAGGAGGCAAGCATCACATGTTAAAGGATCTATGACAATATGACTTCTATGTGAATATAAATATACATAAATCATTAAGTTGTCTTCCTTGTCCAACGTAAACAATTCTGGCATATAATATTTTGATGAGGGCTCACAATCACAAAAGATTTCTAGGATAGTATATTTATACGTGAATCTTCTCTTCCCTTATTAATTCTTTCATGAGTTGCATCATTGACTAATGCTCTGTTTGTCAATCTCTAATAAAATTTCCTACTTGTACTTTTCCTTATGTGGTGCTATCACCTACCATAGGATTAGTATATAAACTTATTGATTTATTTCCTTTCTTTTTTTCCTTTCTTATTTCTTTTCTTTATTTGCAACATGAAAGTAAAGAAAGCAAAACTCACACTAACTTTATTATATAACTTGCACACGATTATGAGGATAGATCACTAAGCAGACTCTCAAATAAGAAGGAATCGAACTAACTTTATTTCATCTAAAGCAAAAAAGATCGAACTAAGATAAGTAAAAGCAAAAAGATAGTGGGATGATACGATACCGGGGCACCTCCCCCAAGCTTTGTGGAAGCCAAGGGGAGTGCCCATACCCAATACTCAGTTCTCCTTTGGTGGTGAAGAAGCTTCTTCCTCCTTTCGACCAGCAGTGCTTGTGCTATCATCGGGGATGGATTTACGGTAGCTTCCTTACCCTTGCCTCCCTTGATAGTGTCCGTAAGCTCCTACCTCTTCGTCTCGATCTTCATCAGCAAAGCATCTTCTTCCATGTTGTTGGAGGAGCAGGAAGACGTGATGCCTGGCTTGATAAATCTGACCAGGAACAGCAAGAAAAGAGAACAGAGGATTTCTTCGCAATACGGTGGTTAACAGGTTCGGAAGTATATATAGAATTTTTATCTTGCATGACAAGTATACAGAAGAAAAACAGAGTCCGGAAGGTGCCCCAGGTGGGCACAACCCACCTAGGTGCGCCAGGCATGCCTGGCACGCCCTGGTGTCTTATGCCCACCAGGGGACGTTTCCTGGGAGTTTCTTTATTTCCAAAATTCTAAAATATTCCAAAACTAAAAATATTTTTGCGGATTTTTCAGAGACTGTTTACTTACCGTATCACGTACCTCCTTATTTTTATGATTCGGGGGTGTTCCAGAAGGACTCTTTTATGTGTTCTTCCGGTATCAAAGTTTGGATAATATTACTTTCAACATTGATAGGCGTACCTGAGATATAATGATTTATTCGTTGCCCGTTGACAACCTTCGGGCTAGTGCCTTCGAAATTATTTATTTTGATGGCTCAAGACCTGTAAACCTCCTCGATGACATATGGGCCTTCCCATTTCGAGAGGAGCCTTCCTACAAAAAATCTAAAATGAGAGTTGTACAAAAGAACATATTCTCCGACTTTGTACTCACGCTTTTGGATTCTTTTGTCATGCCATCTTTTAACTTTCTCTTTGAATAATTTTGCATTTTCATAAGCCTGGGTTCTCCATTCATCTAAAGAGCTAATATCAAATAACCTCTTTTCACTGGCAAGTTTGAAATCATAGTTGAGTTCTTTAACTGCCCAGTATGCTTTATGTTCTAACTCAAGAGGCAAATGACAAGCTTTTCCATAAACCATTTTATAAGGAGACATACCCATAGGATTTTTATATGTTGCCCAAAGTGCATCATCTAATTTCTTAGACCAATTCTTCCTGGACCTATTGACAGTCTTTTGCAAAATTAATTTTATTTCTCTATTGCTAAGTTCAACTTGACCACTAGACTGAGGATGATAAGGTGATGCAATTCTATGGTTAACATCATACTTGGCAAGCATTTTACGAAAAGCACCCTGAATAAAGTGTGAACCACCATCAGTCATTAAATATCTAGGGACTCCAAACCTTGGGAAAATAACTTCCTTAAGCATTTTAATAGAGGTGTTATGATCAGCACTACTAGTTGGAATAGCTTCTACACATTTAGTAACATAATCAACAGCAACCAAAATATGTGTATACCCATTAGAGGAGGGAAAAGGTCCCATGTAATCAAACCCCCAAACATCAAATGGTTCAACAGCAAGTGAATAATTCATAGGCATTTCTTGGCGCTTACCAATATTACCTATTCTTTGGCATTCATCACAAGATGAGACAAACTTACGGGCATCCTTGAAGAGAGTAGGCCAATAAAATCCAGATTGCAATACCTTGTGAGCAGTTCTATCTCCAGCATGATGCCCTCCATAAGCCTCGGAGTGACATTTCCGTAGGATTTGTCCCTATTCATGCTCAAGTACACAATGTCTAATAATACCATCTACTCATTCTTTATAAAGATGTGGGTCATCCCAAAAGTAATGTCTTAAATCATAGAAGATTTTTTTCTTTTGTTGGTATGTAAAGCTAGGAGGTAAATATTTAGCAACAATGTAATTAGCATAATCAGCATACCAGGGAGTACTATTAGCAACATTTATTGCAGCTAACTATTCATTAGGAAAACTATCATCAATAGGTAGTGAGTCATCAAGCACATTTTCAACCCTAGACAAGTTATCTGCTACGGGGTTCTCAGCTCCTTTTCTATCAATAATATATAAATCAAATTCTTGTAACAAGAGAACCCAACGAATAAGTCTAGGTTTAGCATCTTTCTTTTCCATAAGATCTTTAATAGCAGCATGCTCTGTGTGAACAATTACTTTGGAATCAACAATATAAGGTCTAAATTTATCACAAGCAAACACCACTGCTAAAAATTCTTTTTCTGTAGTAGCATAATTTCTTTGAGCACTGTCTAGAGTTTTACTAGCATAATGAAATAACATTCAATTTCTTATCAACTCTTTGTCCTAGAACAGCACCAACAGCGTAATCACTAGCATCACACATAATTTCAAAAGGCAAGTTACAATCAGGTGGTTGAATAATAGGTGCAAAAATTAAGGCTTTGTTGAGTGTTTCAAAGGCTTCTAAATAATCATCATAAAAAACAAAAGGAACATCCCTTTGCAAAAGACTAGTGAGAGGCCTAGAAATTTTAGAGAAGTCTTTAACAAATCTCCTATAGAAACCAGCATGACCTAGGAAACTACGAATACCTTTGATGTCCTTAGGACATGGCATTTTCTCAATTGCATCAACCTTAGCTTGGTCCACTTCAATACCTCTTTCAGCAATTTTATGACCCAAGAAAATGCCCTCATTAAACATAAAGTGGCACTTCTCCCAATTCAATACAAGATTTGTTTGTTCACATCTCTGCAAAACTCGCTCAAGATTGCTTAAACAATCATCAAAGGACTTCCCATAAACAGAAAAGTCATCCATGAAAACCTCAACAATCTTTTCGCAAAAGTCAGAGAATATAGCCATCATGCATCTTTGAAAGGTAGCAGGTGCATTACATAAACCAAAAGGCATACGTCTATAAGCATAGGTTTCAAAGGGACAAGTAAAAGTAGTCTTTTCTTGATCAGGTTGAGATACAGGTATTTGTGAAAAGCCAGAATATCCATCAAGGAAGCAGAAGTGTGTGTTTAGATAATCTTTCAAGCATTTGATCAATAAAAGGCACAGGGTAATGATCTTTTCTAGTTGCTTTGTTTAATTTTCTAAAATCAATTACCATTCTATAGCATGTAACAATTCTTTGTGGAATAAGCTCATTCTTATCATTAGGAACAACAGTTATACCTCCTTTCTTCAGGACACAATGAACAGGGTTTACCCATCTACTATCAGCTATGGGATAGATTATACCTACTTCCAGAAGTTTTAGTATTTCCGTTCTTACCACTTCTTTCATCTTCGGATTTAACCGACATTGATGATCAACAACTGGTTTAGCATCAGGTTCCATATTAATTTTGTGCTGACATAGAGTGGGACTAATGCCCTTTAAATCATCAAGAGTATATCCAATAGCAGCTTGGTTCTTCCTTAGAACTTTCAATAATCTTTCTTATTCATGTTCTGAAAGGTTAGCAATGATAATAACAGGATATATATTCTTTTTCATCAAGATAAGCATATTTCAACGTGTTTGGCAATTGTTTTAATTCAAACACATGGTCACTCTTAGGTGGAGGAATACCTCCAAGAGTTTCAATAGGCAAATTGTGTTTAAGCATAGGACATTGTTCAAAGAAGATCCTATCTATTTCATTTCTTTCATGCATATGTAAATCATTCTCATGATCTAGCAAGTATTGCTCTAAAGGATCAGTAGGTGGCACAGCAATAGAAGCAAGACCAATTAATTCATCCTTACTAGGCAATTATTTTTCACGATGATTTCTACTAAACTTGGAAAAATTAAACTCATGAGACTCATCACCAAAGCTAACACACACAATTTGTTTCTTGCAATCTATCTTAGCATTTACTGTGTTCAAGAATGGTCTACCAAAGATAATGGGACAGAGGTCATCTTGCAGGGTACCAAGAACAAGAAAATCAGTAGGATATTTTATTTTCCCACACAAGACTTCAACATCTAATCCACAAGGTGATATGGTGTCTCTATTTGCAAGTTTAATAGTAACATCTATGTCTTCTAACTCGGTAGGTGTTATGTCTTTTATAATTTCTTGATATAGAGTGTAAGGAATAGCACTCACATTAGCACCCATGTCATATAAACCATGATAACAGTGATCTCCTATTTTAACTGAAATAACAGGCATGCCAACAACAGGTCTATGTTTATCTTTTCCATCAGGTTTAGCAATTCTAGCAGCTTCTTCACAGAAATAAATAACATGCCCATCCATATCTTCTTCCAAGAGATCTTTAACCATAGCAATGCTAGGTTCTACTTTAATTTGTTCATCAGGTTTAGGTGTTCTAACATAGCTTTTGTTAACCACAGTTGAAACTGTAGCATGTTCTCTTATCCTAACAGGGAAAGGTGGTTTCTCAATATAAGCAGAAGGAACAACTGGATCAACATTATAAAGTATAGTTTCTTCTTTAACTGGTACTGGTTCTTTAATTTCATCTTTAATAGGTGGGTGATATTTAAACCACTTCTCTTTAGGAAGTTCAACATGAGTAGCAAATGATTCACAAAAGGAGGCTACTATCTCAGAGTCAAGTCCATATTTAGTGCTAAACTTTTGAAAAGCATCGGTATCCATAAAAGATTTAACACAATCATACTTAAGCTTTATACCCGACTCTTTACCTTCGTCAAGTTCCCAATCTTCAGAGTTGCATTTAATTCTTTCCAAAAGATCCCACCGGAATTCAATAGTTTTCTTCATAAAAGAACCAGCACAAGAAGTATCCAGCATGGTTTGATCATTACGAGAAAGCCGAGCATAAAAATTCTGAATAATAATTTCTCTTGAGAGCTCATGATTGGGGCATGAATATAACATCGACTTAAGCCTCCCCCAAGCTAGAGCGATACTTTCTCCTTCACGAGGCCAAAAATTATATATATAATTCCGATCACGATGAACTAGATGCATAGGATAAATTTTTTGATGGAACTCCAATTTCAAACGATTCCAATTCCATGATCCAATATCATCGCATAGCCTATACCATGCCAATGCTTTTCCCTTCAAAGATAAAGGGAAAACCTTTTTCATCACTTCATCCCTGGGTAAACCTGCAAGCTTAAACAATCCACAAATTTGTTCCACATGTATCAAGTGCATATCAGGATGTTCAGTTCCATCTCCTGCATAAGGATTAGCTAGCAGTTGTTCTATCATACCCGAAGGGATTTCATATTCAATATTTTTAGTAGGTGTAGTAGGTTGAGGGGTAACTAATTATGGTTCCATATGAGGTGAATATACCCCAAAAAAACCCTCAAAGGATTGTTTTCCATAGTAACAAGTGACAATAAATTTCAGCACACTATATAAATGTTTCCTTACCGAATTCCACTTACCAAAGGCGCTTCACTCCCCGGCAATGGCGCCAGAAAATAGCCTTGATGACCCAAAAGTATAGGGGATCAATTTTAGCTCTTTTCGATAAGTAAGAGTGTCAAACCCAACGAGGAGCAGAAGGAAATGACAAGTAATTTTCAGTAAGGTAATGTCCGCAAGTGTTGAAACCGTAAGTAGCGAGTAGTTTGATAGCAAGATAATTTGTAACGAGCAAGTGACAATAGTAACAATAAGTATGCATCCAGTTAGCCCAATATTTTTTAGACAAAGGACAGGCCAAAACGGTCTCTTATAACAAGCAAAGCGTTCTTGAGGGTACACGGGAATTTCATCTAGTTACTTTTGTCATGTTGGTTTGATTTGTGTTCGCTACTTTGATAATTTGATATGTGGGTGGACCGGTGCTTAGGTGTTGTTCTTACTTGAAAAAAACCTCCTACTTATGATATAATCCTCCCGCGAGCATCCGCAACTACGAGAAAAGTATTAAGAATAAATTCTAACCATAGCATTAAACTCTAGGATCCAATCGGTCCCTTACGGAATAGCGCATAAACTGGGGTTTAAGTTTCTGTCACTCTCGCAACCCACCATTTGTTTACTACTCCACAATACATTCTCTTAGGCCCAAATATGGTGAAGTGTCATGTAGTCGATGTTCACATGACACCACTAAGGGAATCACAACATACATACTATCAGATATCGAACACATATCAAATTCACATGATTACTTGCGACATGATTTTTCCCGTGACCTCAAGACCAAAAGTAACTACTCACAAATAATCAACATGCTCATGATCAGAGGGGTATTAAATAGCATAATGTATCTGAACATATAATATTCCACCAAATAAACCATATAGTAATCAACTACAAGATGTAATCAACAGTACTAGTCACCCCCTAGCACCAATCTATAGTTTCGGTAACAAGATTGAATACAAGAGATGAACTACGGTTTGAGATGAGATGGTGCTGGTGAAGATGTTGATGGAGATTGCCCTCCCCAAGACGGGAGAGTTGTTGGTGATGATGATAGACGATGATTTCCCCCTTTGGGAGGGAAGTTCCCCCGGCAGTATCGCTCCGCTAGAGAGCAAAAGTGCTCCTGCCCAAGTTCTGCCTCGAGACGGCGGCGCTCGTCCCGAAAGTCTCCCCTTTATTTTTTCTAGGTCAAAATGACTTATATACCAGAAGATGGGCACCGGAGGTGGGCCGAGAAGGGCACAACCCACAAGGGCGCGCCTGGGCTCCCTGGCGTGCCTAGGTGGGTAGTGCCCACCTGGTGGGCCCCCTCTGGTAGTTATTTGCTCCAATATTTCTTAAATATTCCATAAAAATTCTTCGTGAAGGTTCAGCTTGTTTGGAGTTGTGCAGAATAGGTAGCCTGACGTAGCTTTTTTAGATCCAGATTTCCAGCTGCCAGAATTCTCCCTCTTGGTGTGTACCTTGCAAATTATGAGAGAAAAGGCATTAGAATTACTCCAAAAAGCATTATTATGGATAAAAAATTATAAATAACAGTAAGAAAACATGATACAAAATGGACGTATCAGCGATGGTGGTGGCTAGGTATCCCACACTCCGGAGATCCTTTACCTCCTTATCCATGACGGAGGAGGCCTCCCACTTGCCCTTGGAACCGGATCCGGCCATGGTCGGAGGAGGTAGTGGTGGTGGTGAGGAAGACGAAAACTTTTCGGCCGCTGAGAGCTTGGGAGATTGGAAGGCTGAGGAGATTGGAAGGCGTGGGGAAGAAAGGTGAAATCCATTTCCCTCTTATAGGCGGTAAAAATGCCAACCGTTCCCCCACGTGTGCCTTGAAACTCACTTATTCTCAATGAAAGCATGCGCCGTAAACGGTTGGATTACCCAAATTTTACTGATGAGCAATCCCGTATTAAGTGGGCACGATCTCTGTTTTGGCAAGACGGGCCAATGTGGCTTGGCCTCGAAACACGAAACGTGGGGTGTGAAAACGGTTAAAAACGGTGAAGGGTCAAGTCTGACGCTTCGCCGATAAAAGTTGTCAATAAAGACACTATTCCTATTTTTTATATATCCTGCCTTCATGGCTAAGGGTTGTGTTAATTATGCAAGGCCGAATACAGTAATTTTATGGAGGAGAGCTGACGTATATTGTTCAGGGAACCCGCCTCGCAATGCCGAAGATAATCTGCGCGCCAAACACGTTGTCACTGAAGACTGGTTCGGGGGCTACTGAGGGAGTCGTGGACTAAGGGGTCCTCGGGCGTCCGGTCTATTGGATATGGGTTGGGCTGATGGGCCGTCAAGATACAAGGCAGAAGACCACCTCTCGTGTCCGGTAGGGACTCCCGTATACGTGGATGGAAAGTTTAGGTGTCCGGATATCCTATTTCCTTTCTGTAAAACCGACTTTGTACAACCCTAAGCCCCTCCGGTATCTATATAAACCGGAGGGTTAGATCGAAGGCAGGATCATAACATTGATAGGCAAGCCAAGCTAGGGTTTAGCCATTACGATCTCGAGGTAGATCAACTCTTGTAACCCCCATATCCATCGAATATAATCAAGCAGGAGTAGGGTTTTACCTCCATTAAAAGGGCCCGAACCTGGGTAAACACTGTGTCCTTTTGATCATTGTTACCACCGATCCTCAGACATACATCTTGGGGCCCCTACCCGAGATCAGCCGGTTTTGACACCGACAATACCCACAACGTAGTTTTATTTCTCATTTCTAGATGAAAGCAAACGCTCGGTATACGTAGAGTCGTATCAGTGGCAGATAGGACTTGAGATAATATTGATCTTACCTTTAGCCCCTTGTAAGTTCGACACTCCATACTTACCACTTCCATCTTTGGAAATTGCTAGGATGATTCCTTGCACTTGGGGATTATCACGTATTTCCGCCCTTCCATAAGCAGCACACACCTTTGCATAATCACATTAGCAGTCATATGATTACAACATTAGACCCCTCACCCAAAAGAAAAACAAACAACAGTGAAACGTGAATACAGCCATTGTCATTAAACTAATACATAGCACATGACCACATTGTTATCTAAGCACAATAATCCAGGGTTCACAAACAAAAGGAGGACTGTATATCCTTAATCATGGAAAATGATTGGTCGTGCTCGCCACATCTGACCACCACCTCAACACCAGAAAGGGCGAGGATGACCACCCCAAAACTAACTTGAGTCATGAGCTTGAAGGTGAGCAAGTACACAATATGTAGATCGTGGGCTATGGCGAAGGCACGAAGCTAGCCCACCCGTGATCAATGAAAAGGTTCTCACTGACATCCTGGAGCTTGACCCTCCAGCCACAACCAGTGTTAGTTCTTATGAAAATCTCCTATAGAATAGTACCAATGTGCTCCCAGAAAGCACCTAACAGATCAAACTTAGGTGCTAAAACCAACTTGCAAAAGTGAGTTGGACCTTTGCACTCATGGAGGTGCCCAACATTTGTTGGATTTTCCCGATGCTTCCTGGAGGCGCTTCCTTCCACTATAGCATTGCCCTTTGAACAAATGTCTGAAACATTGTTATCAACAACCAATACACCCGTAGACCACTGCAGCGAAGAACAATAGGCTGAATAAACCACTATACCAACATAAATCGAACCAAAGCATGTAGAATCAGAATAATGTGCATGCTAACGACCGATCTCCGTGATACATGGAGCACACCTTCACGAAGATCATCAATGAACACAGACCCAATACAAGCGCTCTTTTCCCAGACACATGATCGTTAGTTTGTCAATCATGCATTTGATCGCTTCGTTTTTTGATCGCTTAGGCATAGCTTTGATATTATATGACTTTGCTATTTGCCAACTTGTTTTGTGTGTGTGCTCACACGTTAGTATGGGTTGTGTGCATCCTAGCTGTGCAGAGGATGCGTCTGTGCTCGTTGTGTTTGTATCCTCTTAATGCTTCATTTTGAGTGAATAAAACCCACCCTTTGTCCAAAAACCAAGCACAGACTCCACATGAAATACAACCTTCGATCTACACGTAAATCGCCGAATCTACACTATCCGATTCACAGTCGATGATAAAATGCAATAAAAACAATATGGCTCTATAACCGGTGTCGGGATCTAATCAAATGCACAGACCGTGGGACACGGTCGAACCAATTACCCTAGAGAACCATAGCCGATGTTTCAATTGATACATGCGAAGATGCCATAGTAAGGTGGATGTACTTATAGCGTCCAAAGCAACCGTCGTGGGTGCCCGAGGAGGCGTAGATGGAGCGCTTGGGAAGGAGGCAAACCCCAATGGGAACAAGAACATACACATGAGAAGTTCCAGTTCCTGTCGTGGTTGTCTCGAGATAGAAATCTAAACTCATGTCTATGAATTGTTCTGTGAGGGGCTTTTTCAATTCTATTTCTTAATGCTATCGTTAGTTTATCTTAATTATTTCTCTTATATTTGTGTATGCTTGCATGGAGAGTATAATCATAAGTAGGCATTTGTTCAAGTAAGAACAATACCTTACCTCCAGTCCCCCCCCCCCCCCACACACACACACACACAACACTCAATGAACAATAACTTAATGCATCACAATGAAAATAACCTGACGAAATTCTTGTGTGTCCTCAAGAGCGTTTTAGTTATTATACACTGATATCTCATCCTTATCATACGTAAGGACTGGGTCACTTGATGCACTCTTTCTTTTATTACTATTTATCTTATTACACTTTATCTTGCTATCAAACAACCTGTCAAATTATCTTTATGGCATTTTATAGTGAAACCTTGCTGAAAACTACTTGTCAATTACTTCGCCTCATTGGATTCGACACCCTTACTTATCAAAAAGGCTACAATAGATCCCCTATACTTGTGGGTCATCATAAGAGAACAAGGAGAAGTGATTTTTCTTCTTCTTCTTCATTTCACTAGTTTTTCTTCCAAACTTAGGATGACACCAAGGGTTTGTGCGTGTTTGTGCTGCACAAGTTTGGTCTTTTCTCTCCTATTAATAAGATGCTAAAAACACATGTGGAAGTTTTCAGAATAATAATAATTAAAGACAATTATCATGTTAGAAATATACCCTAGAGGTGAACATAGATAATTATATTTTGTTGTATCCATGAATTATGAAACGTTCCTTCAATAATATCATTTTAATTATTGGAAAATATGTGATTTGTTCATTCCAAAAAAAGTGTTTTGTTTCTGAAACTATATGCTTAAATCATTAATCCAAAGTTGTCCTTGGTCAGAGTTCATGTGAGGACACATATGAATATTACACCAACATGGGTGTTGGTTGATGACCATGTTTTGGTGGTCATGGACATCGAGATGTCGAACCAATAACGTTAACTCATGTTAGGAACATGGTGTTGGACGAACCCAACTTGAGAGATAGCAAGAATGCTTTTTAATTGTTTCTTACAATGTGTATGCTATGTTCTCACACCTGTCATTGTATGTGCTTCAGATGTGTAGTGACTTAATTACTTAGGGTTGCCAAATGCTATCTATAACTGGTAGCTGAGATGGGATTTGCCCCTCTCTGGAATGAGAGAGACATCTCTGGTCGCCTTGAGTGATCGGATCTAAAAATGCATGGTCTTGGACATCTTCACTCTCTACTAGTAACAACTTAACTTGTCATCAAATTCATGTGTTACTTGTATTTTATCACACATTAATGGACGAATCTTATGTTTAGCCTCCACCTTGTCTTAGCGATGTGGAACTTGACCTTGTGCATACTCTGAATTTTCATCATCTGCTTCACGCCTCATGTGTTGGACCTACGAGGGCTGAAATTCCACGGTTTCGCTAAACATCATGTGCCTTAATTTTTTGTTGGCGTTAGTCAATTCAGGTGAGGCCGAAGGTGGGGGCGATGTGAGATGTGTAGCGATGAGTGTCGATCTCGGCGAGACCGAGTCAAGACCTCACCGGAGACAGGGACGACGGCGAGCGACGACAAGCTACGATGCCCTAGGCGAAGACGAGGAAGCAGGTTGGCGAGTGGGTGTCGGGGAGGGGGCATATGGGGGTCATTGTCATTGCCATAGAACGACGGGGCTTAGAGGGATGGTCCCGACAACAACAAGCAGCGACGGTGGAGACCTTAAGGGGAGGGCGGGACGGGGAGGAAGAAAAAAAAGAGGTTGAAGATGAACAGCACGGTGCGACCATGGCCGTCAGATGGTGACCAACGGCTCAAAATCCGCAGAAAATTTTCCATTTAATTGATGAATAAGCAACTCAAGTGGTTTCGATCATTGCATGATTTGAACATGACTTAACCTGGAATAATTCTTTGTTCATTCCTCTGAGCACAACGGAAGATCTCTTACTGTTATAAGATGTCACCATTGCAAACCCTGCTGTGTTTTGCGTACATGGAACTTCAGACACTTATCATCAGCATTCCGAAATAAGAACTCGTCACTGTAGCATGATAAACTGATAATGGCACCGGCACTGACCAACCAATGAAGCTCGTTTGACACTGAGAGACAATGACACTGATGTAAACCAACCATTATGTTTAGGGGGGATCACACATCACTGATAAGGTTTTAGGGGGCATTACACATCACTGACTCGGTCCTGAAGCAATGTTTATGACTCATGGACAACAATTGAGCAAATTATTGGGCTAAACCAAATTCGTAGAGAAGCGAAATTGTTCACTAGTACGGTAGAGGTCATCATGTAATAAAATTAACAAATCAGGTACAGAGTCTAATTTTTTCTTTTCAGAAATCAACTCTCACCATTGGATTGACCAATGGATATTGGATAGAAGTAAGCTGACAAAAAAAAATGATGACCAGTTTTATTACATGCATGGTTGCATATTTAGAACAAGATACATGGTTGCATATTTAGAACAAGATACATGGTTGCATATAGAACAAGATGCATAGCTGAGTGTAAAACTGTAAATGATGTCAAGCTCTCAAGTTCCTAATATCTGCTTTCAAATCTATTTATTGGTCCGTAATAACAAAGCAACCAGAATCAATGAAGGCTCATAAAGGTGGTCATGGCAAGTTCTTGTGTTCTCTTTTTGGAGAGGGAAACAAGTTCTTCTGTATCGAGAATTCAGAAATAATTTGTACTACTATTGTTCAAGCCATGAATAAGTGAGTTTCGTGATTATAGAAGGGGCAAAGCGTATACCTCTGCTGCCAAGAAAAGCTATCCATACATAACAAAAAAATCACACGCCACATTATCCTCATAAGCAAATTCTACCACAAGAGTTGCTCTTTAATGCCTAGAACTACACTGATAAGAACAGAACAGGCTTACAACAAATTGATTGGATCAGACTTGTTTCCTAGGTTGAGTTGGGCACATGTTTTAGAAACTCATTTTCATCTGGAGCTCTTGACATCACTATCCTATAATTGTCCCACAAGAGCATCACATCACATCAAAGCTTATTCCCTTTCGATCAAACTTGTTTCCTAGGTTAGTAGTTAAGCAAATACTTTGACATTGCCAACTGTGATGCATATGAGCATTGACGATTCATTCGTTATTGCTCCCCATTACTATCATACGATCACAATTCACAATTGGCACCACGAGCAACTTGGATGAACTACACAATACTGAGATGAAAATAGATAAAGTAGTTGACATTGCAAGGTTCTCCTTAAGGAGAAACTTGTTTTATGCATCGTCTCCCTGCCTCTCGCTTTACAACAGCAGAAAGATCCACACAAAGCCTACGGCTACGACTACAGAGCAAGGCGGGGAGGCTTTTCTTCGAACAGCTGACGGGAACCGAACCTTTACAGCCCTGGCGGTCGCGGGCGGCCACCACGGGGGCGCGGTGCAACTTCTTGATGATGTCCCGTGCCTGGAGCTCGCGATCAGCTGACGGGGACGGACACCGTGGCGCGGCAGACGGGGCACCCGGGCGACAAGAGGAGCCACCGGTCGACGCAGGCCGCGTGGAACGCGTGGCCGCAGGCGGGCAGCGCGCGCCACCGCTCCCCGGCGCGCGCAGCGTCGAGGCAGACGGGGCAGATCCGCGGCGAGGAGGAGGAGCCGTCGCCGCCGCCGTCGCACGGGCAGGGCACGAAGCTGGGCAGGAGGCGGATTTTGGCGGACGGGAGGCCGACGGCGGGGGGCGGCGGCGGAGTGGAGGAGTCGGGCGAGGCGCGGTGCCGGCGGCGGCCCTGCTGGCGGAAGCCGCGCGCGGCGACGAGGAGCGCGAGCATGAGGATGACCGCGGCGGCGGCGAAGAGTAGGAAGAGCACCAGCGCGGCGACCATCACGGCGCCCCGCACGCCCAGGGAAAGGATGCGGGCCCCGGCACCGGCGCACGCGGGGGCGCGCCGGCGCTTGGCGGCCTCCCGCAGGGGAGGCTCCGGCGCGGCGGAGGCCGAGGGCCTGCCGGCGGCGGGCGGAGCCATTCGCTGCGGCGCCTTTGCCTCGGCTTGGCTCCCGGGACGGGGTGGAATATCCGGTGGCGGTGGCGGTGGCGGTGGGGAGGATATTTTTGGGAACGGGAATTGGGGGACGCACGGCACGGCACGGCACGGTCCCGTCTTTAGCGCCCCGTTGGGCGCGTTCTGGTGGCTTTTGTACGCGCACGCGCACGGTGCTTCTTCTGTTTCACATGCCCAAACGGCAAAACTGGGCAAGCGAACATGTGAATAAACATAATACGGCCCGCCGAGCGCAGGCGACTGATTTTCCACGCGCAAACCATGAGTCGAACAGAATGTTAGGTTATTATAAACAGTTTTGGGTCAAGCTTAATCTAGATTATCATCATGGCAAATTTCCTAGCATGATAAATCACATACGACAGATAAGAAACATTAGTATGTCTGCACGCAGACCAAAGGCTCTTGCCATGTCCTTCCACTAGGAAGTGACCCGGCAAGGACTGAACTTCTGGCGTGCAGAAGGACCGCACGGGTGGCTGACGAGCTGAACATCATCAACCTACATATCGAGATGGATTGCAAGGAGATTGTAAGCAAACTTCAATGCACGCAAAAGGACTTGTCATCGCTGGGGCCTATTGTGGAGGAGGTCAAGCGTCTATTGGCCTTGAGGGGGAGTTGGAAAGTTTCGTGGGTTAGGCGTGATGCTAATAAAGTTGCCCACTTATTAGCTAGGGAAGCAGTTGCATCTAAATTATACAAGGTTGGCTGCATGTGCCCCCAGATTTCATTTTAAAGACTATCTCAGACGAGATCCCGGTGTGGGATGATTAAATAAAGGTGTGGTTGAATTTAAAAAAGAATACATAACAAAAGAGAGAGATAGGTTTAGAACAGAAGGAGTAAGTACCAGTTTGCCGAAATCTTCGGCGCAGTAGTGTCGTCATTTATGGTGGTGAAGATGAGGTAGTGCTCCGTCGTAGAGGAAGCAGATGAGGTGTGGTTAGGGATGTAGTTAAACTTAAGTGAATAGTCGCACCTAGACGCTACCTAAAAACATTGTCGCCTCACACAATGCAGGTTCTCACAAGACACGGATTCAAGGGCATGGTCTCCTGGTCGTGCATACAGATGGGGTAGCCGTGGAGGCATCACAACGCCGAAAAGGTTGATAGGTATGTGTGTTGGTCTGCTATTGTGTGTATTCTGTGTAGCTTCATCTTCACCACCATGCCTAATGACATGAGTAAGAGAGGAGATAAAACTGACACATGATGCAAGAAATCTCTAGAACTAGAAAACGCACCTATAACGAGATCGGGTGTGTTACGCGTACACCCAAAGGTGGGTCGTGCACTGCCAAGCAAAAATTACTCCCTCCCTTCCGGTTTAAGACCTCTTCCAATGAACATGTACTTAGATGAGGTGTTAAGCGCATTAAAGAGTTAGCAACTAAAGTTCCCAATGAATAGGTGTTTAAAGTTGTTGTAGCTAAGTTTTCTTCACTTAACTGTTTAGCAACTAAACTCTTTCATGCATTTTAGGGGTTACCAAAGTGTTGCGAACCAACTTGTAGTTGGATGGTGCTACTTGTGAGCTGCGCTGGGATTTCCCCGGAGAGGAGGGGATGATGCAGTACAGTATAGATAAGTATTTCCATCGCTTATGAAAACAAGGTTATCAATGCAGTAGGAGAACCAAGCAACACTATGTAAACAGTACCTACAAACAAGATAACAAATCCTTGCACCCAGCGCGGACAAGGGGTTGTCAATCCTTTGGCGGTTATTTGCAAGACTAAATTGTATGGTGATAGATAAATATATCGCACAAAATATAAAATGAAATGAATAAAGTAAAAATTGTAGCAAATATTTTTAGGATTTTTATATGATAAAAGATAGACCCGGTGTCCATAGTTTTCACTAGAGGCTTCTCTCGAGAAAATAGCATACGGTGGGTAAACAAATTGTTGTTGAGCAATTGATAGAAAAGCAAATAATTATGACGATATGCAAGGCAATGATCATGTATATAGACATAATATCCAAGATTAGTAGACTAAAACTATCATGCATCTACTACTAGTACTCCACACATCGACCGCTATTCACCATGCATCTAGTGTATTAAGTTCACAAGAAACGGAGTAATGCCTTAAGCAAGATGACATGATGTAGACAAGAACAAGACAAGATAAACTCACGCATGAATAAACCCCATCTTTTTACCCTTAATAGTAATGATACATACGTGTCATGTCCTTCTCTGTCACTAGGATTGAGCACCGCAAGATCGAACCCATCACAAAGCACCTCTTCCCATTGCAAGATAAATCAACTAGTTGGCCAAACCAAATCAATAGATCGAAGAAGAAATACAAAGTTATAACAATCACGCATAAAAGAGTTCAGAGAAAAACTCAAATAATATTCATGGATAGATCTTATCATAAACTCACAATTCATCGAATCCCAGCAAACACACCGCGAACATTAATTGCATCAGATAGAACTCCAAGAACATCAAGGAGAACATTGTATTGAAGAACATCGAGAGAGAAGAAGCCATCTAGCACTAACTATGGGCCCGTAGGTCTGTGGTAAACTACTCATGCATCATCGGAAGGGCGGAAAGGTTGATGTAGAGCCCCTTTGTGAACAATCCCCCCTCCAATAGAGTCCCGGTGAAGGCCTCTAGATGGGATCTCACAAGAACAGAATCTTGCGACGGTGGAAAAAGTATTTCGTTGACTCCCCTATAGGTTTTATGATTTTTTGGGAATTTATAGAGGGGAGTTAGGTCAAAAGGAGGCTTGTGGGCCCCACTATGTACTAGGGCACGCTCTACCCCTTGAGTGGGCCCTGGTGCCTAGTGGGCCACTGCTTCATCTTCTCATCCCCTCCCGAAGCTTCCAGGGTCTCTTATTGCCAAAAAATCTCAAAAAAGTTCTATGGCATTTAGACTTCGCTTGGTATTGATATTCTGCATAGTGAAAAAAATGGCACTGGGCACTAAGTTAATAAGTTAGTCCCAAAAATGACATGAAGTTGCTTGTAAATGTATATAAAACATCCAAGATTGATACTATAATAGCATGGAACAAGCAAAAGTTATAGATACGTTGGAGACGTATCAAGCATCCCCAATCTTAATTTCTACTTGTCCTCGAGCGGGTAAATGATAAAAACAATTTTTTTTGATGTGGAATGCTACCTATCATATTCATCATATAATTTTTGTTCTTTGTAGCATGGACATTTAGGCTTGAATGATTCAAAGTAATAGTCTATAATTTTACATGAATACATCAATACTTAAGCATACCAACAAGCAACCATGTCTTTCAAAATATCAATGCTAAAGAAAGTTATCCCTGGTCCATTATGCTCAATCATTGATCCATTCATGAAACACACTCAAATATTAGCTACATCCAATGCACAATAGTGTTCCCTACTTGGTGCTTTATAAGAGAAGATGGAGACTCAAAATAAAAATAAAAATTACATAAAAGTAAATAGATATGCCATTGGTGCCAGAGCTCATAGCTTAAATTGAGAGATAAAATTATTTTGAGAGGCATGCTTTTCCTGCCAACGGAAATCACCGAGAATTTTCAATATCTTCCATCCTAGACAAATCATAGGCGGTTCCCAAACAAAAATAAATTTTATTTCCTTTCTACCATTCTTACATAATACATGGCTAGCCATATCCACGGGTGCCTTCCATACCAACACTTTCCAAGGAATTTATTATTATCATCATATTATTATTATTTTCATTTCGGGACTGGGCATCCCTATTACATGTCACACTCTCGTGCAATGACAAATGAATAGCGCTCACCGTGAGAATACAATACCTAGCATGGAAAATATTGGCCACCCCCTCCGCTTCATGAGCGGTATAGGCACACAAAACGGAAATTTATTTTGGATATTAGAGTTGGCACATGCAAATTTACTTGGAACAACACGAAAATACTGCATATAGGTAGGTGTGGTGTACTCATTTGGCACAACTTTGGTTTTAAGGATTTGGATGCACAAGCAACATTCCCGCTTAGTACAAATGAAGGCTATCAAATAGATTGATAAGCGATCAACCAAAAAAGAAAACAATCATAAGCACGCATTAAACATAACTAACACTGAATAATGCACTACAAGTAGGATGTAACTTCGTTGCATAACTATTGACTTTCGTGCTTACATAGAGAATCACAAACCTTAACACCAATATTCTTACTAAACCATAATTACTCACTAACATGACTCACATATTACTATCTCGATATCTCAAAACTATTGCGATCAATCAAGCTTACCATATCCAATGATCTTTCATGAAAGTTTTTACTATATCCCTCTTGGACATTCATCACTTTGGGACCAAACTCATATCTCATGCAAATTACCGTTGCTAATATCAACTCTCAAAAAGATTTAAGTGAAGCACGAGAGTGCAAATATTTCTTCAAAATTTATCAACTCTCAAATAGATTTAAGTGAAGCATCAGATGTTGGGGAACGTAGTAATTTCAAAAAAAATCCTACACACACGCAAGATCATGGTGATGGCATAGCAACGAGAGGGGAGAGTGTTGTCCACGTACCCTCGTAGACCGTAAGCGGAAGCGTTATGACAACGCGGTTGATGTAGTCGTACGTCTTCATGATCCGACGATCCAAGCACCGAACGTACGGCACCTCCGTGTTCAGCACACGTTCAGCTCGATGACGTTCCCCGGGCTCCAATCCAGCAAAGCGTCGGGGATTAGTTCCGTCAGCACGACGGCATGGTGACGATGATAATGTTCTACCGGCGTAGGGCTTCGCCTAAACTCCACGACGATATGACCGAGGTGGAATATGGTGGAGGAGGGCACCACACACGGCTAAGGAACGATCCGTAGATCAACTTGTGTTGTTGTCCCTAGAGGTGCCCCCCTGCCCCCGTATATAAAGGAGCAAGGGGGGAGGAGGCCGGCCCTAGGAGGGGGCGCGCCAAGGGGAGTCCTACTCCCACCGGGAGTAGGACTCCCTCCTTCCTTGTTGGAGTAGGAGAAGGGGGAAAGAGGGGGAGAGGAGGAAGGAAAAGGGGGCCGCACCCCTTGTCCAATTCGGACCAGAGGGGGGCTGCGCACCTCCTTCCTTTCGGCCTCTCTCCTCTATTCCCGTATGGCCCAATAAGGCCCATATACTCCCCGGCGAATTCCCGTAACTCTCCGGTACTCCGAAAAATACCCGAATCACTCGGAACCTTTCCGAACTCCGAATATAGTCGTCCAATATATCGATCTTTACGTCTCGACCATTTCGAGACTCCTCGTCATGTTCCCGATCTCATCCGGGACTCCGAACTCCTTCGGTACATCAAAACTCATAAACTCATAATATAACTGTCATCGAAACCTTAAGCGTGCGGACCCTACGGGTTCGAGAACTATGTAGACATGACCTAGAACTGTTTCCGGTCAATAACCAATAGTGGAACCTGGATGTTCATATTGGCTCCTACATATTCTACGAAGATCTTTATCGGTCAAACCGCATAACAACATACGTTGTTCCCTTTGTCATCGGTATGTTACTTGCCCCAGATTTGATCGTCGGTATCCAATACCTAGTTCAATCTCGTTACCGGCAAGTCTCTTTACTCGTTACATAATGCATCATCCCGTAACCAACTCATTGGTCACATTGCTTGCAAGGCTTGTAGTGATGTGCATTACCGAGAGGGCCCAGAGATACCTCTCTGACAATCGGAGTGACAAAACCTAATCTCGAAATATGCCAACTCAACATGTACCTTCGGAGACACCTGTAGTACTCCTTTATAATCACCCAGTTACGTTGTGACGTTTGGTAGTACCCAAAGTGTTCCTCCGGTAAACGGAAGTTGCATAATCTCATAGTTACAGGAACATGTATAAGTCATGAAGAAAGCAATAGCAATATACTAAACGATCAAGTGCTAAGCTAACGGAATGGGTCATGTCAATCACATCATTCTCCTAATGATGTGATCCCGTTAATCAAATGACAACACATGTCTATGGTTAGGAAACATAACCATCTTTGATTAATGATCTAGTCAAGTAGAGGCATACTAGTGACGTTATGTTTGTCTATGTATTCACACATGTATTATGTTTCCGGTTAATACAATTCTAGCATGAATAATAAACATTTATCATTATATAAGGAAATAAATAATAACTTTATTATTGCCTCTAGGGCATATTTCCTTCATCAGAGTGCAAGTATTTCTTCAAAATTTAATCACCAACGTGTTCA
The DNA here is from genome assembly GCF_018294505.1 of Triticum aestivum. Taxonomy (NCBI): domain Eukaryota; kingdom Viridiplantae; phylum Streptophyta; class Magnoliopsida; order Poales; family Poaceae; genus Triticum; species Triticum aestivum. The sequence goes on along the minus strand of NC_057810.1, from coordinate 204,624,963 downwards.
AAAAGATTTAAGTGAAGCACATAGAGCAATTGCCTAGCTCAAAAAAATTAGTGAAGCATGTTGGTGCAATATTTTCGCTCTTGTATTTTGGAGATTGTTGACAGAAATAGATATGGACTGATTTGTTTGCTAGTGCACACAGAGAGAAATAGTCCATGTAGAACTGAAGAGAATGCTCTCTAAGGGTGTCAAGTTCGAGGAACTTCACTGAAGAATATCTGCGCTGCAGAAAAGAATGATCTACATCTGTTGAAGACTTGTGGGCGAGAAGATTGGTGTGAAGAAGTTGACCCCTTAAACCCCATTACTAAAGCGAAGCAATTGGTTCGGAGCTGTTGTCCGAAGAAATTGACTGCATCAAATGAAAGTCAAAGACAAAGTGAATACGTAGTATTCATTTTGTTGTTCTTATTTCATTTATTTGAGTCATAGGACCTCCGTACTATTAAGAGGGGTATAGGTTCTCGAAGCTTAGATCCGATGTGATGCTTAGCCCAAAACCTATAAAAGATGCAAGAAAAACCTCTTTATGCTCTGAATGATTACCTGGCAGTAGTAGATGTTGTTCTTCACGCTGCAGGAGATGTCTTTCAAACTTAGGAGTTAGCATTACTTGTTCCCCAAGTAATGTTACCATTGTGCTCAAAATCCGACTGTTGGACTCGTTCCGTTTGACCATTGGCTGCTGCACATGTCCAATTTGGTCATATCCCTTCAGGGAAGTCTGCGGCTATAAATAGCCACCCCGCTCCAACGTTTTCCATTGGCTGCTCCGCTTAAGATTTCTAAGAAGATTGACTAAGCATCCCCTCTCCGAGTGATTTGAGTTAAGATCCTTAGTCCTCACTAAGGATATTCTTGACCGCTGTCCAGTGATCTTTTATCACCTCCATAATCGAGAAACATCTCCTTAGTCCTCACTAAGGATATTCTTGACCGCTGTCTAGTGATCTACTATTAGATCACTATTGTATTCCCTTGCCTAACTCAGAGCAAGGTATACAATAGGTCTAGTACACAGCATAGCATACTTTATAGAACCTATGACTGAGGCATAGGGAATGACTGTTCATTCTTTTCTATTTTCTGCCATGGTCGGGTTTTTAGTCTTACTCAACTTTATACCTTCGCATCACAGGCAAGAACTCTTTCTTTGACTGTTCCATTTTGAACTACTTCAAAATCTTGTCAAGGTATGTACTCATTGAAAAAATCTTATCAAGTGTTTTGATCTATCTCTATAGATCTTGATGCTCAATATGTAAGCAGCTTCACCGAGGTCTTGCTTTGAAAAACTCTTATTCAAGTATCCTTTCATGCTATCCAGAATTTCCATATCATTTCCAATTAACAATATGTCATCCACATATAATATTAGAAATGCTACAGAGCTCCCACTCACTTTCTTGTAAATACATGCTTCTCAAAAAGTCTGTATTAAACCATATGCTTTGATCAACTCATCAAAGCGTATATTCCAACTCCGAGATGCTTACACCAGTCCATTGATGGATCGCTGGAGCTTGCACACTTTGTTAGCACCTTTAGGATTGACAAAACCTTTCTGGTTGCATCATATATAGCTCTTCTTTAATAAATCATTAAGGAATGTAGTTTTGACATCCATTTGCCAGATTTCATAAAATGTGGCAATTTCTAACATGATTCAGACGGACTTAAGCATCGATACGAGTGAGAAAATCTCATCATATTCAACACCTTGAACTTGTCAAAAACCTTTCGCAACAAGTCGAGCTTATTAGATAGTAACACTACTATCAGTGTCCGTCTTCCTCTTAAAGATCCATTTATTTAACATGGCTTGTTGATCATTGAGCAAGTCAATCAAAGTCCATACTTTGTTCTCATACATGGATCATATCTCATATTTTATGGCCTCAAGCCATTTTGCGGAATCTGGGCTCACCATCGCTTCTTCATAGTTCGTAGGTTCGTCATGGTCTAGTAACATAACTTCCAGAACAGGATTACCGTACCACTCTGGTGCGGATCTTACTCTAGAAGACCTACGAGGTTCTGTAGTAACTTAATCTGAAGTTTCATGATCATCATCATTAACTTCCTCACTAATTGGTGTAGTAGTCACAGGAACAGATTTCTGTGATGAACTACTTTCAAATAAGGGAGCAGGTGCAGTTACCTCATCAAGTTCTACTTTCCTCCCACTCACTTCTTTCGAGAGAAACTCCTTCTCTAGAAAGGATCCATTCTTAGCAACGAATGTTTTGCCTTTGGATCTGTGATAGAAGGAGTACCCAACAGTTTCCTTTGGGTATTCTATGAAGACGGACTTCTCCGATTTGGGTTCGAGCTTATCAGGTTGAAACTTTTTCATATAAGCATCGCAACTCCAAACTTTAAGAAACGACAGCTTAGGTTTACTGCTAAACCATAGTTCATACGGTGTCATCTCAACGGATTTAGATGGTGCCCTTTTAAATGTGAATGCAGCTGTCTCTAATACACAACCCCAAAACGATAGTGGTAAAACCGATAAGAGACATCATAGATCGCACCATATCCAATAAAGTGCAGTTACGACGTTCGGACACACCATAACGTTGTAGTGTTCCTGGTGGCGTGAGCTGTGAAACTACTCCACATTGTTTTAATTAAAGACCAAACTCGTAACTCAAAGATTCGTCTCCGCGATCAGATCGTAGAAACTTTATTTTCTTGTTATGATGATTTTTCCACTTCACTCTGAAATTCTTTGAACCTTTCAATTATTTCAGACTTATGTTTCATCAAGTAGATATACTCATATCTGCTCAATTCATCTTGTGAAGGTCAGAAAATAACGATACCCGCCACGAGCATCAACACTCATTGGACCGCATACATCGGTATGTATTGTTTCCAATAAGTCAGTAGCTCGTTCCATTGTTCCAGAGAACGGAGTTTTAGTCATCTTGCCCAAAAGGCATGGTTCGCAAGCATCAAATGATTCATAACCAAGTGATTCCGAAAATCCATCTTTATGGAGTTTCTTCATGCGCTTTACACCGATATGACCCAAACGGCAGTGCCACAAATAAGTTGCACTATCATTATCAACTTTGCATCTTTTGGCATCAATATTATGAATATGTGTATCACTACGATCGAGATCCAACAAACTATTTTCATTGGGTGTATGACCATCAAAGGTTTTATTCATTTAAACAGAACAACAATTATTCTCTGATTTTAAATGAATAACCGTATTGCAATAAACATGATCAAATCATATTCATGCTCAACGCAAACGCCAAATAACATTTATTTAGGTTCAACACTAATCCCGAAAGTATAGGGAGTGTGCGATGATGATCATATCAATCTTGGAACCACTTCCAACACTCATCGCCACTTCCCCTTCAACCAGTCTCTGTTTATATAACTCCTGTTTCGAGTTACTAATCTTAGCAACTGAACAAGTATCAAATACTCAGGGGCTACTATAAACACTAGTAAGTCACACATCAATAACCTGTATATCAAATATACCCTTGTTCACTTCGCCATCCTTCTTATCCACCAAATATTCAGGGCATTTCCGCTTCCAGTGACCATTTCCTTTGCAGCGTAAGCACTCAGTTTCAGGCTTTGGTCCAGCTATGAGCTTCTTCGCGGGAGTGACAACTTGCTTGTCATTCTACTTGAAGTTCCCTTTCTATCCCTTTGCCCTTTTCTTGAAACTAGTGGTCTTGCCAATCATCAACACTTGATGCTCTTTCTTGATTTCTACCTTCGTCGATTTCAACATCACGAAGAGCTTGGGATTCGTTTTCGTCATCCCTTGCATACTATAGTTCATCACAAAGTTCTACTAACTTGGTGATGGTGACTAGAGAATTCTGTCAATCACTATCTTATCTGGAAGATTAACTCCCACTTGATTCAAGCGATTGAAGTACTCAGACAATCTGAGCACATGCTCACTAGTTGAGCGATTCTCCTCCATCTTTTAGCAATAGAACTTGTTGGAGACTTCATATCTCTCAACTCGGGTATTTGCTTGAAATATTAACTTCAACTCCTGGAACATCTCATATGGTCCATGACGTTCAAAAACGTCTTTGAAGTCCCGATTCTAAGCCGTTAAGCATGGTGCACTAAACTATCATGTAGTCATCATATTGAGCCAGCCAAACGTTCATAACGTCTGCATCTGCTCCTGCAATAGGTCTGTCACCTAGCGGTGCTTAAGGACATAATTCTTCTGTGCAGCAATGAGGATAAACCTCAAATCACGGATCGAATCCGCATCATTGCTACTAACATCTTTCAACACAATTTTCTCTAGGAACATATCAAAATAAACATATGAAAGCAACAACGCAAACTATTGATCTACAACATAATTTGCAAAATACTACCAGGACTAAGTTCATGATAAATTTAAGTTCAACTAATCATATTACTTAAGAACTCCCACTTAGACAGACATCTCTCTAGTCATCTAAGTGATTACGTGATCCAAATCAACTAAACCATGTCCGATCATCACGTGAGATGGAGTAGTTTCAATGGTGAACATCACTATGTTGATCATATCTACTATATGATTCACGTTCGACCTTTCGGTCTCCGTGTTCCGAGGCCATATCTGTAGATGCTAGGCTCGTCAAGTTTATCCTGAGTATTCCGCGTGTGCAACTGTTTTGCACCCGTTGTATTTGAACGTAGAGCCTATCACACCCGATCATCACGTGGTGTCTCAGCACGAAGAACTTTCGCAACGGTGCATACTCAGGGAGAACACTTCTTCATAATTAGTGAGAGATCATCTTATAATGCTACCGTCAAACAAAACAAAATAAGATGTATAACAGATAAACATCATATGCAATCAAAATATGTGACATGATATGGCCATGATCATCTTGCGCCTTTTGATCTCCATCTCCAAAGTACTGTCATGATCTCTATCGTTACCGGCACGACACCATGATCTTCATCATCTTGATCTATATCAATGTGTCGTCACATGGTCGACTCGCCAACTATTGCTCTTGCAACTATTGCTATCGCATAGCGATAAAGTAAAGCAATTATTTGGCACTTGCATCTTATGCAACAAAGAGACAACCATAGGGCTTCTTCCAGTTGCCGATAACTTCAACAAAACATGATCATCTCATACAACAACTTATATCTCATCACGTCTTGACCATATCACATCACAACATGCCCTGCAAAAACAAGTTAGACGTCCTCTACTTTGTTGTTGCAAGTTTTACGTGGCTGCTACGGGCTGAGCAAGAACCGTTCTTACCTACGCATCAAAACCACAATGATAGTTAGTCAAGTTGGTGCTGTTTTAACCTTCGCAAGGACCGGGCGTAGCCACACTCGGTTCAACTAAAGTTGAAGAAACAGACACCCGCTAGTCACCTGTGTGCAAAGCACGGCGGTAAAACCAGTCTCGCGTAAGCGTACGCGTAATGTCGGTCTGGGCCGCTTCACCCAACAATACCGCCGAACCAAAGTATGACATGCTGGTAAGCAGTATGACTTGTATCGCCCACAACTCACTTGTGTTCTACTCGTGCATCTAACATCAACGCATAAAACCTAGGCTCGGATGCCACTGTTGGGGAACGTAGTAATTTCAAAAAAAATTCCTACGCACACGCAAGATCGTGGTGATGGCATAGCAACGAGAGGGGAGAGTGTTGTCCACGTACCCTCGTAGACCGTAAGCAGAAGCGTTATGACAACGCGGTTGATGTAGTCATACGTTTTCACGATCCGACCGATCCAAGCACCGAATGTACGGCACCTCCGTGTTCAGCACACGTTCAGCTCGATGACGTTCCCCGGGCTCCAATCCAGCAAAGCGTCGGGGATGAGTTCCGTCAGCACGACGGCGTGGTGACGATGATGATGTTCTACCGGCGCAGGGCTTCGCCTAAACTCCGCGACGATATGACCGAGGTGGAATATGGTGGAGGAGGGCACCGAAGGAACGATCCGTAGATCAACTTGTGTTGTTGTCCCTAGAGGTGCCCCCCTGCCCCCGTATATAAAGGAGCAAGGGGGGAGGAGGCCGGCCCTAGGAGGGGGCGCGCCAAGGGGAGTCCTACTCCCACCGGGAGTAGGACTCCCTCCTTCCTTGTTGGAGTAGGAGAAGGGGGAAAGAGGGGGAGAGGAGGAAGGAAAAGGGGGCCGCACCCCTTGTCCAATTCGGACCAGAGGGGGGCTGCGCACCTCATTCCTTTCGGCCTCTCTCCTCTATTCCCGTATGGCCCAATAAGGCCCATATACTCCCCGGCGAATTCCCGTAACTCTCCGGTACTCCGAAAAATACCCGAATCACTCGGAACCTTTCCGAACTCCGAATATAGTCGTCCAATATATTGATCTTTACGTCTCGACCATTTCGAGACTCCTCGTCATGTCCCCGATCTCATCCGGGACTCCGAACTCCTTCGGTACATCAAAACTCATAAACTCATAATATAACTGTCATCGAAACCTTAAGCGTGCGGACCCTACGGGTTCGAGAACTATGTAGACATGACCTAGAACTGTTTCCGGTCAATAACCAATAGTGGAACCTGGATGTTCATATTGGCTCCTACATATTCTATGAAGATCTTTATCGGTCAAACCGCATAACAACATACGTTGTTCTCTTTGTCATCGGTATGTTACTTGCCCCAGATTTGATCGTCGGTATTCAATACCTAGTTCAATCTCGTTACCGGCAAGTCTCTTTACTCGTTACGTAATGCATCATCCCGTAACCAACTCATTGGTCACATTGCTTGCAAGGCTTGTAGTGATGTGCATTACCGAGAGGGCCCAGAGATACCTCTCCGACAATCAGAGTGACAAAACCTAATCCCGAAATACGCCAACTCAACATGTACCTTCGGAGACACCTGTAGTACTCCTTTATAATCACCCAGTTACGTTGTGACGTTTGGTAGTACCCAAAGTGTTCCTCCGGTAAACGGGAGTTGCATAATCTCATAGTTACAGGAACATGTATAAGTCATGAAGAAAGCAATAGCAATATACTAAACGATCAAGTGCTAAGCTAACGGAATGGGTCATGTCAATCACATCATTCTCCTAATGATGTGATCCCGTTAATCAAATGACAACACATGTCTATGGTTAGGAAACATAACCATCTTTGATTAATGAGCTAGTCAAGTAGAGGCATACTAGTGACGTTATGTTTGTCTATGTATTCACAATTGTAGCATGAATAATAAACATTTATCATTATATAAGGAAATAAATAATAACTTTATTATTGCCTCTAGGGCATATTTCCTTCATCAGAGTGCAAGTATTTCTTCAAAATTTAATCACCAACGTGTTCAAAAAGATTTAAGTGAAGCACATAGAGCAATTGCCTAGCTCAAAAAAAATTAGTGAAGCATGTTGGTGCAATATTTTCGCTCTTGTATTTTGGAGATTGTTGACAGAAATAGATATGGACTGATTTGTTTGCTAGTGCACACAGAGAGAAATAGTCCATGTAGAACTGAAGAGAATGCTCTCTAAGGGTGTCAAGTTCGAGGAACTTCACTGAAGAATATCTGCGCTGCAGAAAAGAATGATCTACATCTCTTGAAGACTTGTAGGCGAGAAGATTGGTGTGAAGAAGTTGACCCCTTAAACCCCATTACTAAAGCGAAGCAATTGGTTCGGAGCTGTTGTCCGAAGAAATTGACTGCATCAAATGGAAGTCAAAGACAAAGTGAATACGTAGTATTCATTTTGTTGTTCTTATTTCATTTATTTGAGTCATAGGACCTCCGTACTATTAAGAGGGATATAGGTTCTCGAATCTTAGATCCGATGTGATGCTTAGCCCAAAACCTATAAAAGATGCAAGAAAAACCTCTTTATGCTCTGAATGATTACCTGGCAGTAGTAGATGTTGTTCTGCACGCTGCAGGAGATGTCTTTCAAACTTAGGAGTTAGCATTACTTGCTCCCCAAGTAATGTTACCATTGTGCTCAAAATCCGACTGTTGGACTCGTTCTGTTTGACCATTGGCTGCTGCACATGTCCAATTTGGTCATATCCCTTCAGGGAAGTCTGCGGCTATAAATAGCCACCCCGCTCCAACGTTTTTCCATTGGTTGCTCCGCTTAAGATTTCTAAGAAGATTGACTAAGCATCCCCTCTCCGAGTGATTTGAGTTAAGATCCACCAAGAGAAAAATCAAGAGCCCAAAACTTAGACAGTGGTTTAGCATCACAGTAGTTCTGAGTCTAGAGTTCTTGTACCTATTACTCTTGAGAGCTGCGCACTCTCTAGACGGATAGGTGTCGGCTCGAGTGTTGAATAGTTGTTGTCTTCACCGATGTGACGCCCGAATATTTAAGCTACAGTAATTCCCTGTTAATGATGCCATGTCACTGCGGTTACTGTTGTGAATCTCGCGTTAGTTCAAAACGATTCAAATTCAAATTTGAGTTAAAGGCAAACCACAAACGTTTTCAAATATTAAAACTAAAATGTCCGAATTGTGCCGAATAATGCATAGGTAATTATGATGGAGAAACCACACTTTTATAAAATGTTTAAATACTCTAAAATGAATAAAACGTAGCAAGAACAATTATTTAAATGCTTTGAGAATAATAAACGATTACAAACTAATTTATTTTAGGTGCCAAGTTAATTGTGGCATTGGCTTATTTATTAATATTATTTTAGATACAACTTTTGTATTTTATAGAAACTAAAACTTAATAAAACAGAAAAGAATAATAAATAAAAAGAAAAGATAAAACAAGATAAAAATAATAATAAAACCTATACTACCAGACCATTTGGCCCAACTAACTAAAACCAGCCCAACACCCCCCCCCATGTTTTCCCTTCCTCCTGCTACAGAAGAAGAGGACGCCGTGGCGGCCATCCGCCATGGCCGTCGACCACGTGTCGGCATCTGGCACCCCGCCTGGCTGCCTACAAAACCTGCCCCCCCCCCCTTATGGAACCCTAGCCCCCATCTCTCCCCTCGCTCGTTCTCTCTCTCAATGACTCAATCCCATCGACGACCGATGTTGCCGTCGCCATGGACCGCCTCATCACCGCGGCCACGGTCGTCCCCGCCGGTTGGGACTTCGCCAGGAGCTTCGTCCACCTCCTCTACTTCGACTACAATGATGAGCTCGAGTCGGAAAGGACTGCATCGAGTGGATCAAGCTCCTCTTCAACTTTCGGTCGTCGGCGCCTTCGCCGAATCCGGCCACCATCTGTGCCACTAAGCTATCACCGAGCCTTCCTTGTGCTCCTCGGTGAGCCCTGGACCTTCCCCTCTGCCTCCCCTTTGATCTGTTATCTCAATCCACTGCGGTTGGGCTCACCGCGTCGATTCTGTCCGGCCGTGCCCGAGCCCCGTACTCCACTCTCCTCGGGCAGCTCCACCCGCTTGCCTCACCTCGCCTACCTGTGTGTGCCCCCTTCCACGCCCGTCTGTCGTAGTCCCATGATGCCGCTGCCGCCGACGCCCCCTTTGCTTGCTCAGCACTACAGCTTCTCTCGCCCGCGTGTCGTTGACCGCACCCACGCCTCGCGATGTGGCCGCGTCGCAGCCGCGTCCAGCACCCGCTTGCACGCCCCGCCTTGCCCCCGCACACGCCCGCCCGGTCACGGTTCGCCTTGCCTACTGATGCAGCCGCCCGCGCCGCTGCATTGCTACTGCCCGTGCCTGCAGTCCACTGCTCTGCCGCTGCTGTTGTTGCTTGCCGTGACCGCCTACATAGCCCTGCGCCGCATCCGCCTGTCCCCGCTGCGCCTGGCCTGCGCCCGCGTCGGCCTCCGCCCGGCCGCGCTTGCATCGCTTGGCCCCGCCCCTTCTACTACTCGTGTCCACCGTCTTCCCCGCGCGCTACTGCCTGCTGCTGCTCGCACCAGTCTGCGCCATGCCCGGGCTCCATCCCCTCTCGCCACCACCGCCGCCTCCCGATGCGGCCGTGCTGCCTCCCCGCGCCCCCGCAGCCCACCGCGATGCTGCTCGCCCCGCGCTTGCCCCTCACCTCCGCGCGCGGCTGCCCGCCGCTCGTCGTAGCCACTTCTGCCGTGCGCCATTGCCTCTGTTGGCCGACCGCACCACGCTCGGTTCCTAGCGGTGGCTGCACGCGTGCCCAGCGGCCCCTGTTGACTTTGGGGCTAACCCCCAATTAGTACTAACAAACCACCCCACTAATTAGTCACTGATAGCAGGGCCCACAACCAGTTAGTTTACTTAAATAAACAATCTGTTAATTAAATGTCTCACTGACGCATGGGTCCCGCTGGTCTTTTGGCCAATCAAACCTATTGATTGGGCAGTCCCAGTGAGTGACAGGTGGGACCCCAGCGACCAGTCAATGTTCACCCAGTCAACTGCTGACTGGGCAGTTGACTAGGCCCACATGTCAGTCTCTACTGCATAGTTCTAGGTACACTTCTGTGTACCCATAGCATTTTAGTTCATTTTTTAATTAAATTAATTTCATAAATTAACTAAATCTTTGAAAATTCATATAAAATAAACCGTAACTCCGATGAAAATAATTTATATATGAAAGTTGCTCAGAAAAATGCAACGAATCCGAATACGCAGCCTGTTCATTCACCACACGTCCCTAGCATAGCGAATGTGCAACAATCCCCCTTCGGTCCACCTGTCCAAAAACGTGAAACACTGGAAATACTTTCCCGGATGTTTCCCCACTTCGCGGGTATCACCTACTACTGCGTTAGGTCACCTGTAGCACCATGTATTGCCATGTTACGTTTTGTGATGCTTTGATTACTCTGCTATTTATTGTGTTCCCCCTCCGTTACTTCTTTTCGGTAGACCCCGAGACTGCCGGCGACCCCCAGTTCGACTAAGGTGTTGACGACCCCTCCTTCTTGCCAACGCAACTAGGCAAGCCCCCCACCCTTGATCACCAGATATCACCTATTCTTTCCTCTACTGCTTGCATTAGAGTAGTGTAGCATGTTACTATTTTGGTTAATCATATTATGTTGCATAGGTTGTCGTTGTTGCTACAGTTGTTGATACCTTACCTGCAATCATAAATGCTTAGTATAGGATGCTAGTTTATCATCTGTGGCCCTACATTCTTGTCCGTCTGCCTTGCTATACTATCGGGCCGTGATCACTCAGGAGGTGATCATGGGTATATACTATACATACATACTATACAGATGGTGACTAAAGTCGGGTCGCCTCATAAAGTACCTGCGAGTGGATCTTTGTGGCGGAGCAACAGGACAGGTTGAGACCACCTAGGCGAGAGGTGGGCCTGGCCCTGGTCGGTGTTCGCGGTTACTTCATAAATAACACGCTTAACGAGATCTTGGTATTTGATCCGAGTCTGGCCACTGGCCTATATGCACTAACCAACTACATGGGAACAGTTATGGGCACTCGACGTCGTGGTATCAGCCGAAGCCTTCTTGACATCAGCGACCGAGCGGTGCGCGCCGGGTTGGACTGGAATGCCTGCCCTTGTATAAGGGAGGCTAGGTCTGCTCACCGGTCGCGTACGCAACGTGCAGGTGTGCAATGGGCGATGGGACCCGACCCCTGCGCGCATAGGATTTAGACCGGCGTGCTGACCTCTCTGTTGTGCCTAGGTAGGGCAGCGACGTGTTGATATTCCGAGGCCGAGCATGACCCAGGAAAGTGTGTCCGGCCAAAGGGATCGAGCATGTTGGGTTATGTGGTGCACCCCTGTAGGGAAGTTTATCTATTCGAATAGCCGTGTCCCTCGGTAAAAGGACGACCCGGAGTTGTACCTTGACCTTATGACAACTAGAACTGGATACTTAATAAAACACACCCAGACAAGTTCCAGAGACAACCCGGTGATCGCTTTTCCACAAGGTGACGAGGGGAGGATCGCTGGGTAGGATTATGCTATGTGATGCTACTTGGAGGACTTCAATCTACTCTCTTCTACATGCTGCAAGATGGAGGCTGCCAGAAGCATAGTCTTCGATAGGACTAGCTATCCCCCTATTATCCCGGCATTCTGCAGTTCAGTCCACCGATATTGCCTCTTTACACATATACCCATGCATATGTAGTGTAGATCCTTACTTGCGAGTACTTTGTATGAGTACTCACGGTTTCTTTGCTCCCTCTTTTCCCCCTTTTCCTCTTCTTCTCGGATGCCACAACTAGACGTTGGAGCCCAGGAGCCAGACGCCACCGTCAACGATGACTCCTACTACACTGGAGGTGCCTACTACTACATGCAGGCCGCTAACGACGACCAGGAGTAGTTTAGGAGGATCCCAGGCAGGAGGCATGCGCCTCTTTCGATCTGTATCCCAGTTTGTGCTAGCCATCTTATGGCAACTTGTGCGGATATGGTCTTTCTTGTAGTTTGCCGATCACGGTTTGTATCGCTTTGGGGTTCTTTTTCCTTTTTTCCTTGCCCATGCATAGCTTTGGTCTTACATGACTTTGCTATTCGTCGGCGAGGTTTTGTGTGCGTGTGTTAGTGTTGGCTGTGTGCATCTTAGCTATGCAGAGGTCGGGTGTGTGCTCATTGTGTTTGTATCCTCTTGATGCTTCATCTTGAGTCAATAAAGTCCACCCTTTATCAAAAAAATCTTATGGCAACTTGTTTAACCTATGTTTGTACTCAGATATTGTTGCTTCCGCTGACTCGTTTATGTTCAAGCACTTGTATTCGAGCCCTCGAGGCCCCTGGCTTGTAATATGATGCTCGTATGACTTATTTTACTTTTAGAGTTGTGTTGTGATATCTTCTCGTGAATCCCTGATCTTGATCGTACACATTTGCATGCATGATTAGTGTACGATTGAATCGGGGGCGTCATAACCAAGCTAGATCTTCAACAACCAAGAGTGATTGTGGTTCACGAAGGCCGACCAAAGGTTTGGAGATCGTCGAAAAGTATCTACCATGAGTGAAATCAACTAGAGTTTGATCAGCTCTGAGTTGAAGGAGAATAGGGCGAAGAGAGTTTATCTTCTGTGTTAAATCACAACCCCTCCAACCAGACGTAGTCCTTTGGCAGAAGGGCGAACTGGTCTACCAAATCTCTCTGCCGCCATCGAGCACCACTGGTTCAATCTACTTTACTACATTACGTTCGGCAGTTTACTTTCGTGCTCTATGTCAATAGGCTATCTGATCATTATATATCTGTTGCATATCATTCGTATCTATCATCCCTGTCATTCCCTTCAGTTATCATTTGTTACTCACCCTGTTGCACTTTAATCATTTTGTGTTCCCATTCCATTCATATGCATTCTGTTCGCTCTGTATCATTTTCATTCACCGTGTTATAATTATGTCTTGTGTTCACTCACTGTATCTCATTTATCATCTATGACATGTTACTTCATCTATTAGCATATTGCATTACTGTTAGGACCGAGAGTATATCGACCAGAGGGGGTGAATGGGAGATTCAATTTTTTTCGAAAGCTTTGAACCTAAATCCAATCACAGCAGCGGAATGAAGTGTTGAAGGAAATGGAAAGAATCAATCTTCTTCATCAGAAGCATATTAATCGATATAAACATTGACAACAGTACGAGCTTGATAAATTACAGGTTTAACTACAATGAGATTAATGCAACATGCAAATAAATGTAGCAGAATGAGACACATCATAAAAGGTACTGAACAAAATGATATAGAACTATTTCACAAGTGAAAATGAAATACAGGATGGTGACGAAGGAATACAGGCGATGATAATGAACGGTGATGAACATAGATACACAACATGGTGGCAACAAAACAAAATGATCAAGTAATCTATCGGCATAGAGCACGAATAATAATTGTTGAAGGAAATGTTGTGAATTAGAAATGACCAGTGGCGCTCAATGGTGACAGAGAGATTTGGTAGACCAGTTCACCCTTCTACCAAAGGGATACGTCTGGTTGGAGGGGTTGTGACTTAACACGAAAGATAAACTCTCTTCACGCTATTCTCCTTCAATGTAGAGCTGACCAGACTCAGGTTGATTTCACTCGTGGTAGATCTTGTCGGCGATCTCCAAACCTTTGGCCGACCTTCATGAATACTATGTTGATTTCATGGCCAATGGTCCAAAGGTAACACATCCCGAGTATGTTGATTTCAAAGGTAACACATCCCGAGTATGTTGATTTCAATAGTGATGAAGATGACTTGCTAGGTGATGATGATTTACTTGTTGACAACTCTAGTGATGAATACTATGATGAAACGTCAATTAATCGTGCTAAACAAGATAAAACGAATGACAATGATAAGGAGAAGATTGAGCTTCTAAATAAAGAACTAAACACTCTTAAGTTAGCTCATGAAACTATCTTCGAGAATCATCGAGAACTTTTAAGGGCTCATGAGAAGTTACGCTTTGAAAAGCTCAATCTTGAGCAAGAGCATGAGTTCTTAAAGGCAATCAATGACGATCTTCGCAAGAAAAGTTCTTCTTATATTGCCAAGCATTTACTCTTATCCACTTACATGCCTCAAGTCAAGTCTAGTAACAAGAACAAGGAAGATTCTTCCTCTAGTAGTAACAAAGATTATGCTAAATTAAATATTGCTGCTTCTAGTAGTTCTCTTGATTCCACTAATGATTCTTTTAGCCAAGTTACACTTGAGAAAGAAAATAGCTTATTGAAGGGAATTATAGAGAAAGGTGTATACAAGAGTCTTGCCGGGAGTAAGCAATTCGAGGAAATTGTACGCAAGCAAGGAAGGCACCGGAAGAATCAAGGTGTTGGTTTTGAACGAAAGTTCAATGCCAATGGAGTTGAGTGGGAAGAAGATCAATACCCCAAGACGAAGGTTGTTCCTCAACAAGAGAAGTATGACCCTACTTCCTTCAAGGGAACACAAACGCAAGATGATATTCCACCACAAGACCACAAGAACAAAGGCAAGGACAAGCTTCAAGAGGAGATTGATGCATTTGAAGAAGCACCCAAGGCCTTGGTCAAGTGGGTTCCCAAGACTACGTCAAGTTCTACTTCATCAAGTACAACTACAACTCCAAGGATTCTCATCAAGATGATGTGGATCCCGAAGAAGAAGAACTAGAGAGTTCTTGAGGGTGACTCCGCCAACATTCTTCACTCATATCATTATGGCAAGAACAAGTGCAATCAACTTCCACATCTTGCACTAGTTCAAGGAGTCACAAACCCTCATGTTGGTAAGGCAAGGGACAAGGTAACCTAATGATTTCATGGACATCATCTTGTGTGTGCATCACTCTATGTCTATGGATATTCTTGTTTGTTCCTTGTGGGACTAACCCATGTAGGTATGTTGAAAGTGCAACTCACTCCAAAGGATTGCTCCAAATGATCTACATCAACATTGAGCATTCACATCTTCAACACCTACATGAAGTCATCAGCGACAAAACCCGAGGTTAGTTCATCCCTCTAAAAGGGGATCTCACATCTAGGGGGAGCTTAACTCTAAGAATTGAGTCAAAGCAACTCTAATGGTGTGAACACATCAATGCATTATGTAAAAGTGGTAACCGCACTTGAGCTTAAACGATGAGTATGACCTATGATCAAATGTTCTCATTTGACTCCTAAGTCAATATACTCATATATAGATGACCTAGTCATCGCCAATTGTTTGATAGATGCTAGAATTGGTTGTGCATGCTTTGCCACATATTTCATTTGTCATTTTATTGTGTGAGCATGTTGGTTGCATATTTTACTCATTCGAGGACATCCACTTGTTGTTTTGATTGATTGGTTTCTTTTTCTTTGGCCAAGTGGATGGACAAGAATGCCTAAGAACCTTCTCTAGCTATCTATGCTTTTCTCGTCTCAAACTCTATTCATGCTACATCACAAAATTTGATCAAGTCAGATTCGAACCACTCTGTGTGAGGAGCACTCGGAGTCCCCGATTCATCAGAGACTTAAACTTCCAAAACTTCTTTGTGATTCTTGGTCTGACCGATTCCTCCATTTCGGTCCCACCGAGATCACTAAGCCGATCTAGGTTTTCAATCTCGGTGCAACCGATTTGAACTTTTTGGTCCCACCGAGTTGAAGTAACTGTATACAGTTATGCATCTCGGTGTCACCGAGTTGTTCCACTCGGTCACACCGACAGGGTCGGGCTATATATATAGTCACGGGCAAAAATTTGGAAATTCCTCCAAACCCCTTCGCCCGCGCATTGCTCACTCTGCCTCCAGGGTCTCCGGATCGTCTCCTCGTCGCCAGCCGCCTCCTGTCGCTGGTCTCCGCCGCCGTCAACGGATTTCACCCCTGCCGTTGCCGCATAGCGAGTTCATCGCCGAGCTAGGGTATGGACTCGATCATAGTGCAATCTTCGTCTGATTCCTAGCACATTGTGTTCATCATGTATCTTGCCACGATTGAAACACTCCTATCCAGTCAATATGATCCTTAGAATAGATGTGATTTAAGAATTTAGGGTTAGGTTTTCACCGAAACCATCTCGGACCCACCGAGTTGAAAAACTCGGTCCCACCGATTTGGCTAACGCCATTGCACTAGTAACTGTCGGTCTGACCGAGAATTACAAATCGATGTGACCGATTTTAGAACTTTGTGAAACCCTAGCAGTCTCGGCGCCACCGAACTGTGACTCAGTCTGACCAAGTTCACTAGTGTAGGTTCCAAAACTGCTTCGGTATCACCGAGTTTGAAAATCGATAGATCCGAAATGCTTTCTGTGGAAACTAAAACTAAGTTTTTTGAATCATTTTTTTGCAAAAATCTCTGCATTTTGTGATGCTCATCCATTCTATCTCATCTATAACTATTCACATGGTCAGCAGTCAGTGATTTGCAGCATGTCAGACCAAAGTGATAGTCAAAACAAGTCAGCAGAACAGATTCACATGAGTGAGGGCACTAGTCCCTCTAGCAGCTCAGATGATGGGAGCAGAAGCACTCCAAGCAACTTGCCCAAAGCAGCCACAAGAGCAAGAAGGAAGAGAACCTCAGACTCTAAGGATGAGGATTATGTGGCTGTTGAAGATGAGGCTACTTCCAAGAAGGTAGTGCTCAAAAAGGTGCACAACTCAACTTCAGTAAAGCCAGGCATGAAGATCAAAAGGCCAGTAAGAAGACAGCCAAAGTCCAAAGCCAGAGCATCAACTCAAGTACCTAAAAAGCCTGATCCCAAAGAGCCAGCTGCAGAAGGAAAGAAAAGGAAGAATGTTGGAAATATGCCCTAGAGGCAATAATAAAAGTGTTATTATTATATTTCCTTGTTCATGATAATTGTCTTTTATTCATGCTATAACTGTATTATCCGGAAATCGTAATACACGTGTGAATACATAGACCACAATATGTCCCTAGTGAGCCTCTAGTTGACTAGCTCGTTGTGATCAACAGATAGTCATGGTTTCCTGGCTATGGACATTGGATGTCGTTGATAACGGGATCACATCATTAGGAGAATGATGTGATGGACAAGACCCAATCCTAAGCCTAGCACAAAGATCGTGTAGTTCGTTTTGCTAGAGATTTGCCAATGTCAAGTATCTCTTCCCTTGACCATGAGAGCGTGTAACTCCTGGATACCGTAGGAGTGCTTTGGGTGTATCAAACGTCACAACGTAACTGGGTGACTATAAAGGTGCACTACAGGTATCTCCGAAAGTATCTATTGTTTTATGCGGATCGAGACTGGGATTTGTCACTCCGTGTAAACGGCGAGGTATCTCTGGGCCCACTCTGTAGGACATCATCATATGCGCAATGTGACCAAGGAGTTGATCACGGGATGATGTGTTACGGAACGAGTAAAGTGACTTGCCGGTAACGAGATTGAACAAGGTATTGGATACCGACGATCGAATCTCGGGCAAGTAACATACCGATAGACAAAGGGAATTGAATACGGGATTGATTAAGTCCTTGACATCGTGGTTCATCCGATGAGATCATCGTGGAGCATGTGGGAGCCATCATGGGTATCCAGATCCCGTTGTTGGTTATTGACCAGAGAACGTCTCGGTCATGTCTGCATGTCTCCCGAACCCGTAGGGTCTACACACTTAAGGTTCGATGACGCTAGGGTTATAAAGGAAGTTTGTATGTGGTTACCGAATGTTGTTCGGAGTCCCGGATGAGATCTCGGACGTCACGAGGAGTTCCGGAATGGTCCGGAGGTAAAGATTTATATATGGGAAGTCCTATTTTGGCCACCGGAAAATGTTCGGGATTTTTCGGTATTGTACCGGGAAGATTCTAGAAGGTTCCGGAGTGGGGCCCACCTGCATGGGGGGACCCACATGAACGTGGGTAGTGGGGGCAAGGCCCCACACCCCTGGTCAAGGCGCACCAAGATCCCCCCTTAGAAGGAATAAGATCATATCCCGAAGGGATAAGATCAAGATCCCTAAAAAGGGGGGATAACAATCGGTGAGGAAGGAAATGATGGGATTTCTTTCCTCCCACCTTGGCCAACGCCCCAATGGACTTGGAGGGCAAGAAACCAGCCCCTCCACCCCTATATATAGTGGGGAGACGCATGGGAGCTGAAGACGAAGTTCTGGCGCAGCCCTCCCCCTCTCACAAGTACTCCTCCTCTCCCGCGGTGCTTGGCGAAGCCCTGCAGGATTGCCACGCTCCTCCACCACCACCACGCCGTTGTGCTGCTGTTGGATGGAGTCTTCCTCAACCTCTCCCTCTCTCCTTGCTGGATCAAGGCGTGGGATACGTCACCGGGCTGTACGTGTGTTGAACGCGGAGGTGCCGTCCGTTCGGCACTAGGATCATCGGTGATTTGAATCACGACGAGTACGACTCCATCAACCCCGTTCACTTGAACGCTTCCGCTTAGAGATCTACAAGGGTATGTAGATGCACTCTCTTTCTACTCGTTGCTGGTCTCTCCATAGATAGATCTTGGTGACACGTAGGAAAATTTTGAATTTCTGCTACGTTCCCCAACAGTGGCATCATGAGCTAGGTCTATTGCATAGATTCTTTGCACGAGTAGAACACAAAGTAGTTGTGGGCGTTGATTTTGTTCAATATGCTTGCCGTTACTAGTCCAATCTTGTTTCGACAGTATTGTGGGATGAAGCGGCCCGGACCGACCTTACACGTACTCTTACGTGAGACAGGTTCCACCGATTGACATGCACTTGGTGCATAAGGTGGCTAGCGGGTGCCAGTCTCTCCCACTTTAGTCGGAACGGATTCGATGAAAAGGGTCCTTATGAAGGGTAAATAGCAATTGGCATATCACGTTGTGGTTTTGTGTAGGTAAGAAACGTTCTTGCTAGAAACCCATAGCAGCCACGTAAAACATGCAACAACAATTAGAGGACGTCTAACTTGTTTTTGCAGGGTATGCTATGTGATGTGATATGGCCAAGAGGAATTTGATGAATGATATGTGATGTATGAGATTGATCATGTTCTTGTAATAGGATTCACGACTTGCATGTCGATGAGTATGACAACCGGCAGGAGCCATAGGAGTTGTCTTTATTTATTGTATGACCTGCGTGTCATTGAAGAACGCCATGTAAACTACTTGACTTTATTGCTAAACGCGTTAGTCATATAAGTAGAAGTAGTCGTTGGCGTGACAACTTCATGAAGACACGATGATGGAGATCATGATGATGGAGATCATGGTGTCATGCCGGTGACAAGATGATCATGGAGCCCCGAAGATGAAGATCAAAGGAGCTATATGATATTGGCCATATCATGTCACTACTCTATTTGATTGCATGTGATGTTTATCATGTTTATGCATCTTGTTTGCTTAGAACGACGGTAGTAAATAAGATGATCCCTTACAACAATTTCAAGAAGTGTTCTCCCCTAACTGTGCACCGTTGCTACAGTTCGTCGCTTCTAAGCACCACGTGATGATCGGGTGTGATGGATTCTTACGTTCACATACAACGGGTGTAAGACAGTTTTACACAGCGAAAACACTTAGGGTTAACTTGACGAGCCTAGCATGTACAGACATGGCCTCGGAACACGGAGACCGAAAGGTCGAGCATGAGTCGTATAGTAGATACGATCAACATGAAGATGTTCACCGATGATGACTAGTCCGTCTCACGTGATGATCGGACACGGCCTAGTTGACTCGGATCATGTAATCACTTAGATGACCAGAGGGATGTCTATCTGAGTGGGAGTTCATAAGATGAACTTAATTATCCTGAACATAGTCAAAAGACCTTTTGCAAATTATGTCGTAGCTCGCGCTTTAGTTCTACTGTTTTAGATATGTTCCTAGAGAAAATATAGTTGAAAGTTGATAGTAGCGATTATGCGAACAGTAGAAAGCTTATGTCCTTAATGCACTGCTCAGTGTGCTGAACCCCAAACGTCGTTTGTGGATGTTTCGAACATCGAACATACACGTTTTGATAACTACGTGATAGTTCAGTTAAATGGTTTAAGTAGAGGCACCAAAGACGTTTTCGAAACATCGCGGAACATATGAGATGTTTCGAGGGCTGAAATTGGGATTTCAGGCTCATGCTCACGTCAAGAGGTATAAGACCTCCGACGATTCTCTTAGCCTGCAAACTAAGGGAGAAAATCTCAATCGTTGAGCTTGTGCTCAGATTGTCTGAGTGCAACAATCACTTGAATTGAGTGGGAGTTGATCTTCCAAATGAGATAGTGATGTTTCTCCAAAGTCATTGCCACCGAGCTGCTAGAGCTTCGTGATGAACTATAACATATCAGGGATAAATAAGATGATCCTTGAGGTATTCACGATGTTTGACACCGCGAAAGTAGAAATCAAGAAGGAGCATCAATTGTTGATGGTTGGTGAAACCACTAGTTTCAAGAAGGGCAAGGGCAATAAGGGATACTTCATGAAACGGCAAATCAGCTGCTGCTCCAGTGAAGAAACCCAAGGTTGAACCCAAACCCGAGACTAAGTGCTTCTGTAATAAGGGGAACAGTCACTAGAGCAGAATTACCCTAGATACTTGGTAGATGAGAAGGCTGGCAAGGTCGATAGAAGTATATTGGATATACATTATGTTAATGTGTACTTTACTAGTACTCCTAGTAGCACCAGGGTATAAGATACCGGTTCGGTTGCTAAGTGTTAGTAACTCGAAATAAAAGCTCCGGCATAAACGGAGACTAGCTAAAGGTGAGCTGACGATATGTGTTGGAAGTGTTTCCAATGTTGATATGATCAAGCATCGCACGCTCCCTCTACCATCGAGATTTGGTGTTTGCGTTGAGCATAGACATGATTGGATTATGTCTATCGCAATACGGTTATTCATTTAAAGAGAATAATGGTTACTCTATTTATTTGAATAATACCTTCAATGGTCTTGCACCTAAAATGAATGGTTCATTGAAATCTCGATCGTAGTGATACACATGTTCATGCCAAAAGATAGTAATGATAGTACCACCTATTTGTGGCACTGCCACGTAAGTCATATCGGTATAAAATGCATGAAGAAGCTCCATGTTGATGGATCTTTGGACTCACTCATTTTTGAAAAGTTTGAGACATGCGAACCATGTCTATTGGTATATATGCATGAAGAAACTCCATGCAAATGGACCGTTTGAACTCACTTGATTTTGAATCACTTGAGATATGCAAATCATACCACATGGGCAAGATGACTGAAAAGCCTCGGTTTCAGTAAGATGGAACAAGATAGCAACTTGTTGGAAGTAACACATTTTGATGTGTGTAGTCCAATGAGTGCTGAGGCATGCAGTGAATATCATTATGTTCTTACTTCACAGATGATTCGAGTAGATGTTGAATATATTTACTTGATGAAACACAAGTCTGAATTATTGAATGGTTCAAGTAATTTCAGAGTAAAGTTGAAGATCATCGTGACAAGAGGATAAAATGTCTATGATAAGATCATAGAGATGAGTATCTGAGTTACGAGTTTTGGCACACAATTAAGACATTGTGGAAATTGTTTCGCAATTAATACCGCCTGGAACACCATAGTGTGATGGTGTGTCCGAACATCATAACTGCACCCTATTGGATATGATGCATACCATGATGTCTCTTATCGAATTACCACTATCGTTCATGGGTTAGGCATTAGAGACAACCACATTCACTTTAAATAGGGCACCACGTAATTCCGTTGAGATGACACCGTATGAATTATGGTTTAGAGAAACCTAAGTTGTCGTTTCTTAAAAGTTTGGGGCTACGACGCTTATGTGAAAAAGTTTCAGGCTGATAAGCTAGAACCCAAAGCGGATAAATGCATCTTCATAGGACACCCAAAACAGTTGGGTATACCTCCTGTCTCAGATCCAAAAGCAATAAAGGATTGTTTCTTGAATCAGGTCCTTTCTCGAGGAAAGGTTTCTCTCGAAAGAATTGAGTGGGAGGATGGTGGAGACTTGATGAGGTTATTGAACCATCACTTCAACCAGTGTGTAGCAGGGCACAGGAAGTTGTTCCCGTGGCACCTACACCAATTGAAGTGGAAGCTTATGATAGTGATCATGAAACTTCAGATCAAGTCACTCCCAAACCTCGTAGGATGACAAGGATGCGTACTACTTGAGAGTGGTACGTAATCCTGTCTTGGAAGTCATGTTGCTAGACAACAATGAGCCTACGAGCTATGGAGAAGCGATGGTGGGCCCGGATTCCGATAAATGGCTTGAGGCCATAAAATCCGAGAGAGGATCCATGTATGAAAACAAAGTGAAGACTTTGGCAGAACGGCTCGATGGTCGTAAGGCAAATGAGTACGGATGGATTTTAAAAGGAAGACAGACAATGATGGTAAGAATTACCATTAAGAAAGCTCGACTTGTCGTTAAGATGTTTTCCGACAAGTTCAAGGAGTTGACTACGATGAGATTTTCTCACTCGTAGCGATGCTAAGAGTCTGTTGGAATTATATTAGCGATTACTGCATTATTTATGAAATCTTGCAGATAGGATGTCAAAACATTGTTTCCTCGACGATTTTCTTGAGGAAAGGTTGTATGTGATACAACCGGAAGGTTTTGTCAATCCCGAAAGATGCTAATAAGTATGCAAAGCTCCAGCAATCCTTCTAAGGACTGGAGTGAGCATCTCGGAGTTGGAATGTATGCTTTGATGATGATCAAAGATTTTGGGTTTGTACAAAGTTTATGAGAAACTTGTATTTCCAAAGAAGTGAGTGGGAGCACTATAGAATTTCTGATGAGTATATGTTGTTGACATATTGTTGATCAGAAATGACGTAGAATTTCTGGAAAGCATATAGGGTTATTTTGAAAGTGTTTTTCAATGGAAAGCCTGGATTAAGCTACTTGAACATTGAGCATCAAGATCTATAAGGATAGATCAAAATGCTTAATAATACTTTCAAATGAGCACATACCTTGACATGATCTTGAAGGTGTTCAAGATGGACCAGTCAAAGAAGGAGTTCTTGCCTGAGTTGTAAGGTACGAAGTTAAGACTTAAAGCTCGACCTCGGCAGAATAGAGAGAAAGGACGAAGGTCGTCCCCTATGCTTAAGACATAGGCTCTACAGTATGCCATGCTGAGTACCGCACCTGAAGTGTGTCTTGCCATGAGTCAGTCAAGGGGTACAAGAGTGATCCATGAATGGATCACAGACAGCGGTCAAAGTTATCCTTGGTAACTAGTGGACTAAGGAATTTTCTCGATTATGGAGGTGGTAAAAGAGTTCGTCGTAAAGGTTACGTCGATGCAAGCTTAACACCTATCCGGATAGCTCTAAGAAGAGATACCGGATACGTATTATGGGGCAACAATTTAGAATAGCTCCAAGTAGAATAGTTATTTGGAATAGCTCCAAATAGAGCGTGGTAGCTACATCTAGGAGATGACATAGAGAGATTTGTAAAGCACACACGGATCTGAAAGGTTCGGACCCGTTGACTAAAACCTCTCTCACAAGCAACATGATCAAATCTAAAACTCTTGGGTATTAGTCACATGGCGATGTGACCTGTGAGTGTTAATCACATGGCGATGTGAACTAGATTATTGACTCTAGTGCAAGTGGGAGACTGTTGGAAATATGCCCTAGAGGCAATAATAAAAGTGTTATTATTATATTTCCTTGTTCATGATAATTGTCTTTTATTCATGCTATAACTGTATTATCCGGAAATCGTAATACACGTGTGAATACATAGACCACAATATGTCCCTAGTGAGCCTCTAGTTGACTAGCTCGTTGTGATCAACAGATAGTCATGGTTTCCTGGCTATGGACATTGGATGTCGTTGATAACGGGATCACATCATTAGGAGAATGATGTGATGGACAAGACCCAATCCTAAGCCTAGCACAAAGATCGTGTAGTTCGTTTGCTAGAGCTTTGCCAATGTCAAGTATCTCTTCCTTTGACCATGAGAGCGTGTACTCCTGGATACCGTAGGAGTGCTTTGGGTGTATCAAACGTCACAACGTAACTGGGTGACTATAAAGGTGCACTACAGGTATCTCCGAAAGTATCTATTGTTTTATGCGGATCGAGACTGGGATTTGTCACTCCGTGTAAACGGAGAGGTATCTCTGGGCCCACTCGGTAGGACATCATCATATGCGCAATGTGACCAAGGAGTTGATCACGGGATGATGTGTTACGGAATGAGTAAAGTGACTTGCCGGTAACGAGATTGAACAAGGTATTGGATACCGACGATCGAATCTCGGGCAAGTAACATACCGATAGACAAAGGGAATTGAATACGGGATTGATTAAGTCCTTGACATCGTGGTTCATCCGATGAGATCATCGTGGAGCATTTGGGAGCCATCATGGGTATCCAGATCCCGTTGTTGGTTATTGACCAGAGAACGTCTCGGTCATGTCTGCATGTCTCCCGAACCCGTAGGGTCTACACACTTAAGGTTCGATGACGCTAGGGTTATAAAGGAAGTTTGTATGTGGTTACCGAATGTTGTTCAGAGTCCCGGATGAGATCCCGAACGTCACGAGGAGTTCCGGAATGGTCCGGAGGTAAAGATTTATATATGGGAAGTCCTATTTTGGCCACCGGAAAATGTTCGGGATTTTTCGGTATTGTACCGGGAAGATTCTAGAAGGTTCCGGAGTGGGGCCCACCTGCATGGGGGGACCCACATGAACGTGGGTAGTGGGGGCAAGGCCCCACACCCCTGGTCAAGGCGCACCAAGATCCCCCCTTAGAAGGAATAAGATCATATCCCGAAGGGATAAGATCAAGATCCCTAAAAAGGGGGGATAACAATCGGTGAGGAAGGAAATGATGGGATTTCTTTCCTCCCACCTTGGCCAACGCCCCAATGGACTTGGAGGGCAAGAAACCAGCCCCTCCACCCCTATATATAGTGGGGAGACGCATGGGAGCTGAAGACGAAGTTCTGGCGCAGCCCTCCCCCTCTCACAAGTACTCCTCCTCTCCCGCGGTGCTTGGCGAAGCCCTGCAGGATTGCCACGCTCCTCCACCACCACCACGCCGTTGTGCTGCTATTGGATGGAGTCTTCCTCAACCTCTCCCTCTCTCCTTGCTGGATCAAGGCGTGGGATACGTCACCGGGCTGTACGTGTGTTGAACGCGGAGGTGCCGTCCGTTCGGCACTAGGATCATCGGTGATTTGAATCACGACGAGTACGACTCCATCAACCCCGTTCACTTGAACGCTTCCGCTTAGCGATCTACAAGGGTATGTAGATGCACTCTCTTTCTACTCGTTGCTGGTCTCTCCATAGATAGATCTTGGTGACACGTAGGAAAATTTTGAATTTCTGCTACGTTCCCCAACAAAGAAAAGGGTCAAGAAGACCATGGCCAGAGTTGTTGGTCAACCTTCTATGATGGAAGAGGAAGAAGAGGTTGCTGCACCAGCACCCAAGACACAGAAGCTTATGGGTTATGCTATAAGATCAGGGGCTGCAACATCAAAGCCCAAAGAAGCACCCAAAGCTGCCCCAAGCCCAAGAATGCACCAAAGAGGAATACTAGGAGTATTCCAGCTGCTGAGAAGAACAAGGCCCCAGTGCCTGAAGTTGCTGATGATGAAGAGGATGAAGGACAAGTCCTGAGGAAGCTAAAGCCCAAGATTCCAGACCACAATGATGCTCATCTCGTGGCTGAGGACATGAATATCAGGAGAGACTCAGGGTTGAGGCTATGGAGGATGACAGATCCATATGCCACCAGGAGAAGGACTGTTGTTGATTACAGGTTCCATACAAAGGAACAACAGGACTTTTATGAGACAATCTTGTTGGACAAGAAGCCCATAGTTTGTGATATGAGGTGGGTCGACTCGACCTACATGAAGGAGAATGAGGAACACTATCCTGGAGTATATGACAGTTTTGAAGCGTGTGGAGTTCCAGATTTTGTTCGGCAGAAGCTCACCAACTGAAATGATGAACTCATTATGCAATTCTACTCCACAGCACAATTCTATCCAGATGGCAGGATAGTGTGGATGTTAGAAGGTACGAGGTACCAGTCAACCATAGAAGAATGGGCTAGCCTAATCAATGCCCCCAAGGAGAGTGAAGATTACTTGGATGTCTATGCCAAGAAGAAAATGGGACATAATAATTTGACACATATGTACAAGGAGATCCCAGACAAAGCTCTTGAGACTTTCTCGTTTGGATCAGTCCACTTTCTTCTGTCAGGACTGCCTACGATCAACTGGATCCTAAGGCACACTCTTTTGCCCAAGTCAGGTGACCACAACATGATTAGAGGGCATGCTATCAACTTGCTGCATATATTTGATGTGCCACAGAAATTTAAAGTCATGAGCCTTATGGTTGAGACCATTAAGAGGACTGCAGCAGACCATAAGAGAAGTTGTGGATATGCCCCACAGATTCAGGAGTTGATTAACTCAAAGATGGGCACAGGCAAATATCTGTTGGATAAGGAACATTTTGCTCTTTATCCAGACTTTGAGGACAATCAAGTTGTCATGACTGAGAATGAACCATCATCAGTGCAAGCTCAAGAGAAGAAGGAGAAGGCAAGGAAAGAGAAGGCTGCCAAGATGCCAACTCAAGAGGAGGCATCTGAGTATTTCTTGAAGAACAAACAGGAGCAGCTTGGTTACCTGATAGCATCAACACTGAGGATTGAGAAGGGGTTGGCCACCCTAACTCAAAACCAGGAGATCCTGGAGAGAATCATGGAACAAAAATTATATGATCTTGATGTCAAGGTAACTGAGATTCAGTCAGTTGTGGAGCAGCTTCAGGAAGACATGCAGGAGAGGAAGGGGAAGACAACCACTGATGCATTTGCCAGAGTGCCTAGAGCTCAGAGGTCAGCTATCGTGCCTGTGACATACACTAGAGCCACATCATCTGCACCAGCAACAGCTCCTACAGCTCCAGGACAACCAACTCCAGCACCAACTCCTCCAGCTCCCTCTACATCAACTGAAGCCTTCGTCCAAGGAGCCATCTCTACACCATCACCACCACCTGAAGACCAAGCCTGAGAGTCGACCTAGCACTATGCATTTTTATGAACTTTTTGGTAACTTGTTGCCAAAGGGGGAGAAAAATGT
The DNA here is from genome assembly GCF_018294505.1 of Triticum aestivum. Taxonomy (NCBI): domain Eukaryota; kingdom Viridiplantae; phylum Streptophyta; class Magnoliopsida; order Poales; family Poaceae; genus Triticum; species Triticum aestivum. The sequence continues at coordinate 204,597,435 of NC_057810.1, read as the reverse complement.
ATAGATCATAGGCTTCGAGAGAGAGAGAGTGTTGTTTTTTGTTCTCTCTTGCTTTGGTGGTTAAACTTTGTTTGCTTTTGATTGCTTGAGATACTATGCAATTACCTGTGAGACATTGATGAACATGTGTTTGATCATAAGCTACACTTATGCCTATTTGATGATATTATCTTACCTATCCTTATATGATCATTCACTTTGCTTGGTGATGGGTGCATGTATTCAATCTTTATTATTTTGAGCACTCCACCAAGATGTATGTGACATGGAAGAGTAACCCATGAGCCTAATTCCTTGTGCATTTGCAGTCCAAAGCAAATCTTAAACTATGCACAAATTTAGGGGGAGCTCTTGCTTATCACATACTTCTCAAAGTGACGATGTTTTACAATCTTATTATCTTTTGTTGAAGCTTTGATCTATATGTTGTCATTAATTACCAAAAAGGGGGAGATTGAAAGTGCAACTATCCCTAGGTGGTTTTGGTAATTCATAACAACATATAGCTCATTGAGCTAATGCTATTCCAAGATTATTATTTCAGGAAATCTCAATGAATGGCATGGCATGGATGATTAAAGTGGACCCCTCAAAATATCAAGGACAAAGGATTGGCTCAAGCTCAAAAGCTCAAGACTCTTCATTTTACATTTTAGTGATCCAAGATCACATTGAGTCTATAGGAAAAGCCAATACTATCAAGGAGGGATGAGGTGTTGCTTAATGAGCCTCTTGCTTCAAGTGCTTAGTGATATGCTCCAAATACCCTCAACTACTTTCTCACATACTCATATGACCTAAACCTAAAGCCAAAATCGGTCACACCGATTCTTTCTATCCGGCACCACCGAGTTCAGATGTCATAGCCACTGCCACAAACCCTAGGCAAATCGGTCTCACCGATAGGGATCTCGGTCTCACCGAGATGGGATTGTAATCTCTCTGTTTCCCTTTGTAACGTTTCGGTCTAACCGAAGTGAGCGATCGGTCCCACCGAGATTGCAATGTAAACTCTCTGTTTCCCTTTTGTAACATTTCGGTCTCGCCAAAAAGAGCAAACCGGTCCCACCGAGTTTACCTGACCAACTCTCTGGTTAGCTAATTACCAACATCGGTCTCACCGACTTTGTGTAATCGGTCTCACCGAGATTACGTTATGCCCTAACCCTAACCATATCGGTCCTACCGAGTTGCATGTCGGTCCCACCGAAAATCCTAACGGTCACTAGGTTTACTAAATCGGTCTGACCGAGTTTGTTGATTCGGTCCCATCGAGATTGGTAAATTGTGTGTAACGGTTAGATTCTGTGTGGAGGCTATATATACCCCTGCACCTCCTCTTCATTCATGGAGAGAGCCATCAGAACAAACCTACACTTCCAACTTACCAGTTCTGAGAGAGAACCACCTACTCATGTGTTGAGGCCAAGATATTCCATTCCTACCATATGAATCTTGATCTCTAGCCTTCCCCAAGTTGCTTTCCACTCAAATCTTCTTTCCACCAGATCCAAATCCTATGAGAGAGAGTTGAGTGTTGGGGAGACTATCATTTGAAGCACAAGAGCAAGGAGTTCATCATCAACGCACCATTTGTTACTTCTTGGAGAGTGGTGTCTCCTAGATTGGCTAGGTGTCACTTGGGAGCCTCCGAAAAGATTGTGGAGTTGAACCAAGGAGTTTGTAAGGGCAAGGAGATCGCCTACTTCGTGAAGATCTACCGCTAGTGAGGCAAGTCCTTCGTGGGCGACGACCATGGTGGGATAGACAAGGTTGCTTCTTCGTGGACCCTTCTTGGGTGGAGCCCTCCGTGGACTCGCGCAGCCGTTACCCTTCGTGGGTCGAAGTCTCCATCAACGTGGATGTACGATAGCACCACCTATCGAAACCACGCCAAAAGCATCCGTGTCTCCAACTGCGTTTGAATCCTCCAAACCCTTCCCTTTAATTTCTTGCAAGTTGCATGCTTTAATTTCCGCTGCCTATATACTCTTTGCATGCTTGCTTGATTTGAGTGATGATTGCTTGATTTGTCCAAAGATTGCTAAAATCTGCCAAACTCTAAAATTGGGAAAAGGTTAAGTTTTTAATTGGTCAAGTAGTCTAATCACCCCCCCTCTAGACATACTTCAAGGTCCTACAGCAGCTCTCAAGAGTAATAGGTACAAGAACTCTCACTCGGAACTACTATGATGCTAAACCACTGTCTAACTTTGGGCTCTTTGTTTTTCTCTCGGTGGATCTTAAACTCAAATGACTCGGAGAGGGGTTTCTCAAATCAATCTTCTCAGAAATCTCAAGCAGAGCAGCCAACGGACAACGTTGGAGCGGGGTGGCTATTTATAGTTGCAGCCTTCCTAGATGGGAAATGACCAAATTAAACATCAGGCTCAGCCAATGGCCGAACGATGCAATTCCAACGGTCGGATTTGAGCACAACGGTAACATTTCTTGCTGAGCAAGAAATGCTAACTCCTCGGTCCGAGGCAAATCTCTTGCAGCGAAGAAGATCACAGTCTCTTGTTGGCAAGTATTTGCTCGGATCACAAAGTGATTTCTCTCGCATCTTTAATAGGTTATGGCTAAGCATCACAATGGATCTAAGCATCAAGGTCCTATGACTCGAAAGAATGAAAGAAGAACAATGAAATGAATACTACGTCTTCATTTTGTCTTCAACTTCCATTGCTGCAGTCAATTTCTTCAGACGATGGTACCGAAGCCAAAAGCTTTGCTTCAGTGGTAAACTTTCAAGGGGTCGATTTCTTCACATCAAATCTCTTGACTCTATTACTTCAACAAATATAGCTCATTCTTCTCTGCAGTGCAGATGTACTTCGGTGAGGTTCCTCGAACTCAGCACCGCAGACAACATTCTCTTCGGTTGTGTATGGACTTTTTCTCTCTCTGTGCACTAGCAGACAAATCAGTCCATACCTGTTTCTGTCAACAATCTCCAAAATACAAGGTAGACAGATATTGCACCAACAATTACAACCTTCATCGTCAAGCCTGTGATATCCTATGCTCGAACCATTATTGCTTCATATGTTGATAAATATGTTCCTCAATAGCTTGCTTGTTTAATTTTTGTTCTATCGAACATTATCTCTGCTGCTGTGTTTGGGATCAGTTCAAAACATTCGAAAGATCTTTTTAATCTCCCATTCACCCCCTCCCCCCCCCCCCTCTGGTCGATATACACTCGGTTCTAACAAAGCATATAGAGCAATTCTAACAAATCATGATAATGTATGTCTCTGTGAAATAGGTGTGTTCAGCAAGGATGATTGTGGCAAACCAAAAACCAAACAATGAAAAGACTCGTATCATACATGACGCTCCAAGCAAAAATCATAATATGTGACGAACAAAAATATAGCTCCAAGTAAAATTACCGATGGTCGTTAGAAGAAAGAGGGGATGTCTTCCTCAAGCTTAGTTGAGTCCTTAAATATTACCTTGGGGTGCCTCGGGCATCCCCAAGCTTAGGCTCTTGCTACTCCTTATTCCTTCATCCATCATGATCTCACCCACAACTTGAAAACTTCAATCACACAAAACTTAACAAAACCTTCATGAGATGTGTTAGTATAAGAAAATAAATCACTACTTTAAGTACTATTGCAAACCCATTCATGTTTTGTTATTGCACTATACCTACTGTATTCGAACTTTGCCATGGCTTATACCCCAGGTATAATCCATAGATTCTTCAAAATAAGCACATAATGCAGCTAAAACATAATTTTTCAAAAATAGAGCAGTCTGTAGCAATCTGAATTATGCTCATACTTCTGTAACTCTAAAAATTCTGAAAAATTAGGACGACGTGAGCAATTTGTATATCAATTATGTGAAAAAACATCACAGAAACACGTTTCTGTGAATTTACAAAATTTCAGAACTAGGCGCAAAAGTTTATGTTTTCTCATAGAATCAAATCAACTATCATCCAACATCATCCTAAAGGCTTTACTTAACAAAAACACTAACTAAAACATAAAAATACAACCATAACAGTAGCAAAATTGTGTGAACACAAAAAACGGAAAATAAACAAGAAAACTTAAGATAACTATTAGGTTGCCTCCCAACAAGCGCTATTGTTTTATGCCCTAGCTAGGCATAATACATAGTTGCAAATGTTGTCATCTTTGGTCTTTGTCCATAAGTTGCCCTCATGATTGACTCATATGGTGGCTTAATTCTAGTTCTAGGGAAGTGTTCCATACCCTTCTTTAATGGAAACTGAAATTTAATGTTCCCTTCTTTCATGTCAATCACGGCACTTATAGTTCGTAAAAAGGTCTACCAAATATTATGGGGCAAGACAGATTGCATTCAATACCATGTACAATAAAATCAACTTACATAGTTCTTATTTGCAAGAATAAGAACATCCTTAATTCTACGCAAAGGCTTTTTGATAGTAGAATCTGCCAAGTGCAAATTAAGAGAACATTCATCTATATTGGTAAGACCTAACACGTCACATAGAGATTTTGGAATTGTTGAAACACTAGCACACAAATCACATAAAAGCATTGCACTCATGATTTTTAATTTTAACTTTAGTGGTAGGTTCCCACTCATCATATATTTTTCTAGGAATTGAAATCTCTACTTCTAGCCTTTCTTCTAAAGCTTTCATCATCGCTTCTACAATATGTTTAGTAAAAGCCTTATTTTGTTCATACACATAGGGCAAATTTAGCATGGATTGCTACAAAGAAATACATTCAATTAAAGAACAACTATCATAGTTAAAGTCTTTGTAATCCAAAAGAGTGGGCACATCACTAGTTAAAGTTTTTACCTCTCGAAACCCACTTTTATCAATTTTTTCAACAAGATTTTCACCCTCCAGATTATGGGGACGCCTTCTAGCTAAAGTTGACTATTCTTCAGTCCCATTTTCATTAAGTTTTATATTGTTAAACAAGGAATCAATACATGAAACATCAATCTTTTTTAATATCCTCATCATTGCTACGAAAGAAATCAGGAGGAATCGCTTTTTCAAAAAATTCTCGTTTAGCTCTTTGCATAGCGATTCTTTTCTTACTCTCATCCATGGAGACATATATAATTGATTCATTAATATCAATCTTGGATGACAAATTCTAGTCTTAAGATTTTCCACATCACGAGTAATTCTATCAATGCTCCTAGACATATCATCAATTTTACTCATTTTTCTTCTATAGTAGTGTTGAAAAGTTTTTGAGCATTAATAAATTCTTTGATATTATTCTCAAGTTTAGAGGGCCTCCTATTATTATTATTATTATTATTATTATTATTATTATAAGAATTATCATTGGAATTGTCATAATTATTAGACGAATTTCCACGAAACGGACTAGGATTAAAATGACCTCTATAAGCACTGCTATTAAAATTGTTTTGCGAGACCAAATTCACATCTACGGGATCATTATTTTGCTCAATCAAGGTAGACAAAGGCACATCATTAGGATCAATAGGAGTATTTTTACCAGCAACCAATTTCATAAGTGCATCAACTTTATCACTCAAAGTACTAATTTCTTCAACAAAAATCACTTTTTTACTAGTAGAAGCTCTTTCAGTATGCCATTGTGAATAATTTGCCATGATATTATCAAGTAATTTAGTAGCTTCACCCAATGTAATCTCCATAAAAGTACCACCCGCGGCGGAATCCAAAAAAAGTTCTAGAGACAAAATTTAACCTCGCATAAATTTTTTGTATGATCATCCATAAATTTAAACCATGAGTAGGGCAATTTCTTATCATTAATTTCATCATTTCCATGCTCATGTTTAAGTTGCTTAAAATTCATAATTTGGTTTCTAAAGTAAATAATTTTCGCCGAAGGAAAATACTTAGTAATGAAAGCATCTTTGCATCTATCCCAAGAATCGATGTTATTTCGTGGCAAGGATGGAATTCAAATTTTTGCACGATCCTGCAATGAGAACGAGAGTAATTTGAATTTCACAATATCATTATCCACATCTTTTTTTCTTTTGCATGTCACACAATTCCATGAAAGTGTTAAGACGGGATGCAGCATCTTCATTAGGACTACTAGAAAATTGTTTTCTCATGACAAGATTTAGTAAAGCGGCATTAATATCACAAGTCTCTACACTAGCGATGGGAGGAGCAATCGGAGTACTAATAAAATCATTATTATCAGTATTGTAAAAATCACACAATTTTGTATTTTCTTGAGACATCGTGACTAGCAAAAAAGATAACAAGCAAGCAAAAGAACAAACAAGAAAAAAGACAAACAAAAAATATTTTTGTATTTTTGTAAAAACTTTTTAGAAGTGGGGGAGATGAAAATAAGAGTCAAATGACAAATAAAGTAAATGTAAGGAGATGAAAGTTTATGCGTAGGTACTTGATAGATGTTGATGATGTCTTCCCAGCAATGGCGCCAGAAATTCTTCCTGCTACTTGTGAGTTGTGTTGAGATTTTCCTTAAGAGGAGGGGATGATGCAGTACAGTAGAGATAAGTATTTCCCTCAGTTATGAAACCAAGGTTATCAATCCAGTAGGTGAACCAAGCAACACTATGTAAACAGTACCTGCACACAAGATAACAAATCCTTGCACCCAACGCGAACAAGGGGTTCTCAATCCCTTGGCGGTTATTTGCAAGATTGAATTGTATGAGATAAATATATCACACAAAATATAAATTAAAATGAATAAAGTAAAAATTGCACCAAATATTTTTAGGATTTTTATATGATACAAGATAGACCCGGGGGTCATAGTGTTCATAGAGGCTTCTCTCGAGAAAATAGCATCCAGTGGGTATACAAATTACTGTTGGGCAATTGATAAAAAAGCAAATAATTATGACAATATCCAAGGCAATGATCAGTATATAGGCATCACGTCCAAAATTAGTAGACCGAAACAATTATGCATCTACTACTATTACTCCACACATCGACCGCTATCCATCATGCATCTAGTGTATTAAGTTCACAAGAAATGGAGTAGTGCCTTAAGCAAGATGACATGATGTAAACAAGATAAACTCACGCATGAATAAACCCCATCTTTTTACCCTTAATAGCAATGGTACATATGTGTCATGTCCATTTCTGTCACTGGGATTGAGCACGGCAAGATCGAACCCATCACAAAGCACCTCATCCATAAATTAATCTAGTTGGCCAAACCAAATCAATAGATCAAAGTAGAAATACGAAGCTATACCAATCATGCATAAAATAGTTCATAGAAAACTCAAATAATATTCATGGATAGATCTGATCATAAACTCACAATTCGTCGGATCTCAACAAACACACCGCAAAAAAGAATTATATCGGATATAACTCCAAGAATATTAAGGAGAACATTGTCTTGAAGAACATCGAGAGAGAAGAATCCATCTAGCTAAAAACTATGGACCTGTAGGTCTGTGGTAAACTACTCATGTATCATCAGAAGGGAAGCAAGGCTAATGTAGAGCTCCTCCATGATTGAATCCCCCTCTGCCTGAGTGCCATAAAGGGTCCACAGACAGGAACTCGCGAGAACAGAGGCTTGCGATGGCAAAATAAATTATTTCATGGACTCCCCTATAGGTTTTATGATTTTTGGGAATTTATAGAGGCAGGGTTAGGTTAAACGGAGGCTTGTGGGCCCCACTAGGCACCAACGCGCGCCCAGAGGGTAGTGGGCCACTGCTTCGTCTTCTTGTCCCCTCCCGAAGCTTTCAGGGTCTCTTATCGCCAGAAAAAAAACCTCCAAAAAGTTTCATGGCATTCGGACTTCGTTTGGTATTGATATTCTACAAAGTAAAAAAACAAGCAAAAAAATAGCAACTGGCACTGGGCACTGAGTTAATAGGTTGGTCCTAAAAAATGATATAAAGTTGTTTGTAAATGCATATAGAACATCCAAGATTGATACTATAATAGCATGAAACAATAAAAAATTATAGATACGTTGGAGATGTATCAGATGGTTAGGTAGACAGTGGTATTCCCAGTCCACCAGAGTTCAAGTCCTGGTACTTGCATTTATTCTGGATTTATTTCACAATTTCTGGCGATGTGCGTTCAGTGGGAGGAGACGTTCCCGTCGACTATGAGGCGCCTACGTTGACTTCGTAAAATCTCAAGATTGCCGATTGAGTATCTCAGAAGTGCTCATAGAGGTAGGGTGTACGTGTGTGTGTTCATAGGGGTGAGTGTATGTGCGTATATATGAGCACTTGCATTTGTAATGTGTTCAAAAAAGGTGCTCTCTCACCCCATAGAAAAAATTGATCTCCCTCTTTAATTGTTTTGCCATGTCATTTTTTGCTTATACACCATGATTAGCACATGTACACCACCGAGAACTAACTAGAGGGGACTAAAGGGCCTAGTTTTTCTCCCCAACCAAGGTAGATAGTAAGTGCTGGAATAAAATTTATAGTTTGCAGAAGTACTAAATTAATGCACTCGTTTTAATGAAAAAAATCATGTTTATCAACGCATTAATTGCAGTACATGCATGTGTGATCACTAATGACCAAGAACTTCCAAATGCATTTGTGAGTTTTTTCTTAAAGCAAGTACAATAAAGTGATGTAAGCGGACTATAAGGTTAAAATGTTATATTCTTGCCGATCTGGAAGAAAAAAAGGTGAGAAAAAGATAAGAGCAAGTATAATAAGGTGGTGTAAGTGAGCTATAAGGATTTAAATAATATATTTTTGTTGAGTTGAAGGAGAGAGAAAAGATAAACGGACTGTAGATTAACAACCAACTGAAGAAGGTACTCCTAAAAACTTTATGAGAGTGTAAGGTTGGCCATAGTAGTACATAAATCACTTTTTCCTCATTCCGTCCCTTTCCATTGTGCTCTGTATCCGCTCCGTTGGTGACCGACGCCCTGTTGTACCACCCCGTTCGTGTCTTCCCGCCTTCGACTACACCGTCGTTCCACCTTAGTTCCGGTCGCAACCCAAGGATCCTCTACTATATGTCGACGCCATCCATGGCGAACACCACACTCGACAAGTGTTCAGTCAAATGCCATTGCCCAAAAATTGGTGTTCTTGTTGTTTACTTTGAAGCAAACATGATGGAGTTCATTGAATCATTTTCATTGGATGAGGAGGAATGTGAGAATGAAACGGCGATGATGAGGTCGATTCTTGCAAACACAGTGCATGCGGAGGAGCTTGTTATCATCAACAAGTGTTCAATAAAGGGACATCGAGTGTCAAACCGGAATAGGGCATGGGGGCATCTGATGTTGGTCGACAACTACATTGCCCCCGATGCACCCTGTCAGCCCTATTTTCATGGTCATTTTCGGATGCGGTAACAAGTCTTTGATCGCCTTTACCACGGTGTTCGGGCCTATGATGATTACTTCACCCTGAAGAAGGATGCCATTGGAACCATTTGGGTTCTCTGGTTACCAGAAGTACATCACTGCAACGAGGATGTTTGCATATAGTACAACCGCAGATTCACAGGACGAGTACCTCCGGTTGTCTGAAAACACATGCCTTGAAGCCATTGTGAAATTTTCTACTGCAGAGGTGAAGGTATTTGGACTAGGGTACTTGAGAGAACTAACTCCCGCAGACACAACAAGGCTCATGGCCACTGGAGAAGTAAGAGGGTTTATAGGCATTCTCAAATCCCTGGAGTGCACGCAATGGAAATGGGAGAAGTTCCCATATGCATAAGCAAAGGATTTGCCCCAAGGTCATTGCAAACAAATAACATCATTCTTGAAGCAGTTTCATCACATTACCGCTGGATTTGGCACTCTTTCTTTGGGATGTCTGAGCCTCATAGTGTCATAAACATGCTGCAATGCTCTACATTGTTTGCAAGATTGTGTGCAGTCCAAGATCCTGAGTGCAGCTATACCATCAATGGTGATAAATACAACATGGGGTACTATCTTTGTGATGATATTTGTCCTCCATGTGTGACTTTTGTCAAGACCATCTCCAAACCAAGGGGTAACAAAAAACTGTCACTTTGCGAAAAAACAACAATCTGGTAGAAAGGTTGTGGAGAGGGTATATGGAGTGCTCCCGGCCCACTTTGTAGTTGCTCACGGACCTCCTAAACTATGGGATCCAGAGACATTATGGGAGGTTATGACAGGTTGTGTGATCATGCACAACATGATTGTGGAGGATGAGGGTGATGGAGTTCGCCATGATCTGAATTTTCAAAATGTGGGTGATCCTATCCAGCTTCGAGAGCAGAATCTGATGACATTTGAGAATTTTATCCAAATTCATCATCAAATTTGGCATGGAGAAACTCATGAGCAACTCCATAATGATCTGGTTGAGCATCTTTAAACATCCATAAGGACTAGTAAAACATGTGCCTGACTAAGTTGAATTCAAACTTGAACTATTTTATTTCAAAACTTTATGTTTGAATTGTAATATTGTTATTTGAACTATTGTTGCATTGGAATGTTTATATTACAATTGCTTAAGAATTGTGCTATGTTTATGTTTGATTGTTTTGAATAGCCCAGATATATATAGAAAAAAACTGAAAGCGAACATTTTGTCACTCAGATTAAATGGAGGCCCCCCTGTTTCTGTCGGTGGACATGTTCAAATACTTGGTAGTGTCTGTTTTGATGGACCGCGTTGAAGTTGTCCTTGGCATCTTCAATGCTAGACTCTTACATAGGCGCTAATGAGTAAAAAAAAATCTCGTCAAATAAAAAAGCAACGAAGCACTTGTGACTCAACGCTGGGGGCTAACTATAGGCGCCAATTAACTGGAGAGTTGATCGCTACACAGCAACGCCATTTAACTCGTACGAAGGAAAAAACAGCTAAGCGCCCAGCACCTTTCTTTGCGCCGATGCCGACCTGGACGCCAGGATCAATCAGGCTAACTGCCAATCGAGTAGGATTTTTATCCTAGCGGCCACGCCTGGCGCCCAACGTTGGACATGCCCTTACGTGTTCTCGTCTGGTTCTTCTTTCGCTGTCTACCGGTGATGTCATATCTTTGGTGGTGCTATGACTTCTTAGTAGTACCTGCAAGAACAAGACACGACGGTGTAAAGAAAAGGACAATCATTTTGTTGATGACAAACTGCATTCTTCCGTCAATCGTCATGCATGTGATTCTGTTCTTCTTGCCTTGATGATCCATCGTGCTATAATAGCCAGGCTACCCAACACGGAGCTCCGAATCCTGGAATAAAATCAATCAGTGGCCTACATCCATCGTGTTGCTCGGATACGACAGGCTGGGGGAGAGAGATACGTATGTGCATGCAATCGGCAGAGGAATACGTCTCATTGCTCAAACTCGTGTTCTAGCTCATCTTGCTGTCATTTTTTATTTCCTTGTGCAAAGCTCCATTTGCAAAACTGTTTTGGGGGATTGTTTTTTGGTATGTGACTTCTCCAATGGTCCAATTAGTTTTTATTCTAATGCTTTATTTTTATTGCAAATTTTTGTTGCTTAGGTGATCCTGTTCTTGAGCTTGCATGTCAAATTTATATGGTCAAAAATAGTTTTGATGCAGGCGCATGCAAATCTGCAAAGAGAAATGTGTTCCTCTTTTTATTTTCCTAAAGACAAACAATTGGGGGAAACTGATTTATTTTGTGGGAGATAGTCACGTGCTGGAGGGTGGAGGGGCACAGGCGGAGAACTGACGAAAAGGGGGATTACACCTAGGGCAATTCCAACACGGACTCTCAAACCACACGTCATGGATCGGACTTGTTCTGCCCTTCGACGCGGTCATGTATTAGTCTGTTCGGTGGTGCAGACACATTTTTTCCTACAAATCGAAGATAAACTAGGGGGCTTTGCTGGCGTCCGGACCGCTGCCATGTTAGCTCTTGACTGCCTTGACCCACCCAAAACCCTCCTCCCACACCCGCGTGCGTTTTCGTCCGACGCCAGCTGCCCACATTCTTGTCGTTGTAGAGCGGATGCTCTGGATGACGCCGGCCCAGAACGGACGCAACCTCAGCGTCATGCTGACCGAGAGTCGTCCGCACCACGTCTCCAGTGTCCATGTCTGTTCAATGCCGAATCGATGTTTGATGTACGGGACGGGTATATACCACGCCCATTCAATGCCCGGCCGTCCGTATGCAGCCATTAAGCAGGCTCGCCGACCAAGGAACCAACTCCGGCAATGCGCATTAACACACACAGACGCTTGGCATCACTGCAATATGTTATTTAAAGGCGGCCACACTCCACACCACAACACATCCGCTCCACATCCTCGTCCTTTGCTCCACATCCGTCATGACCATGAGCGAGAACGGTTTTGTGGGATAGTCTGTCGTCAGAGATGAAGCACGAGGAGGCGACATAGCATTGTGTCTCAAGTGGGCCGGTCCGTCTCCCATATTCTACTTTTCCTCATCGGAGACCGCACCTCCACTTCACGGGTCTTGACCCCCGTCGTCGTTCATGAAGACGACGGAAGGAGGACATGGTCGCCGTTGCGGAATACAAAGGAAGTGGACGGCGGCCATCGCCGTAGGATAGGTTTAGGGTCTGACCGTTTTTTTGTCCTAAATATTCAAAATGTAATGAAAATGTTTGAAATGTAAAGAATTTTGTCCGGTTTATATGAGAATATGCCGTGTTGAACTGCGTTTGAAATGTATGCGGGCAGCATTGGATGGCTGACTCCTACATCCGTGTCCACGGACCAGCCCCCCCCCCCCCCCCCCCCTCCGGTCCGTGGACAGATGCCAGAGCAAATTTGCGTGTTAATGTTGGAGATGCCCTTACATTGTGATTTTTGTGTGAAAAACAATAGAGTAAGAGCAGCGATTCGCTGCCCAGCCTCATCTGCACCCCTGATAAAGAAAATTTTCAAAACAAATACTAGAAAGATTCACAAAAATCCAACTGTTTTTGCATGATAGATAATTTGGTGCATGGGATGCGCTTTAAATTTCAGATCATTTGGACATCTAAGTATCTCTCAAGAAAAAAAAACAAATTTGATATCTGTAAAAAAGTTTACTATTCTAGCCTAGTTTGTCTTTTTTGCCCAAAGATACTTGTATTGTTTGAATGATTTGGAATTTGGAGCGCATCTCACGCACCAAATTATCTACCATACAAAAAAAATTGGATTTTTGTGAATTTGTTTTGTACTTGTTGTGATTTTCCTTTTACCTAGTGTAGACGAGGCTGATCTCAGAAATGGATATTCGAATAGAGTAGCAGAACTTATATAAAAGGGAACCAGGAGAGTATTATTATGTAAAATGGATATCACAGATTCCCCAGAACTGACAACGGTAAGAACGTCGTCATTACGATTTTGGTCAGAACAGTCAAAACAATATTGTTCCATTTGAAATATTATCTTAACCACGATAGCCGCCGGAGAATTCCTTCCGTTTGAAATATTGGTACGTTGGCTACACGGCTTGAGACCTTCGAGTAAGACAGGCAACGACTAGGACAGTTCTGAAGACACATACATCAAGGCGTCGACATCAAATGACCTCACACGACGAATATGTACACCGGCCGGTCAGTCAACACTACCGTACATGTCGCCATCGTGAGAAGCACGCGGATCAGAAGGGCATATTCTCTTTCGACACCGAATAGACTGCCATCGCACTAGCTACTCCCACAGATGACAGAACTATCCTTTCATGCACAGGAATCAAAACACATCAGATGCGCACCGAAAAACACCACATATACAAATGATCCAACTATTATTTCACGACTCCTCTGAATCTCTGATCATCTCTCCCTCGTAATAAATCAAGAGGGCAACAAAACCTACTCTCATATATCTCTTCTATGCAGAAACTATGCCGAGAGCCTGAGATCTTTCTATAATAAATCCATAAAAACACACTCGGCCTTGCATCCCTTGTAACAATCTCCCCGTGCCGATGCTTCTGTCATCCACAGGTTACAGCACGACGAGGCGACCGCGTTGCTGCTACAGTTCTGCCAGGAAAATGGAGACTGATTCGCCTCTGACGGTCCTAACATCAGGGCATAGCTTTGTCGAATTCTGTATTTATCCTTCTGTCAGCGTCAAGCGTGGGACAACGTTCATCGATTGCAGCTCCTGATAAGAGCACCAAACAGTACAAGGGGAACCAGGTTAGCCGTGTTGTGCAGGGACAGCCATCGCTGGTGGTACTTTGACAATACGCAGTACCTGAAACAAAAGCTTGCAAGCGTACGGCATCCTCATCTTGGCCATGTTTTCTCCGTTTTTGCACATCGAGCAGAAGGAAGTCTTCAGCTTGTAATTGTAGTAGCCTAACAGACCGCATTTCCTGCAAACCTGTGGAACATGAACAGTGAATAAGAGGGGGCCTCCACGAATTACCAGGACATAAAATGACCAATGAACCCATGGTAGAGTTCAACTGGACACTTTAGTTCTTTTACAGTTCAACTAGATGTAATATCTAGCTATGTGGGATGTTTAACCATTGAACCATGAGAATGAATTGTGCGATGAAGGCTGACAGGTTTCCATCACACTACTGATGAAAGAATCAACAACATGCGTACTTATGTTCCATGCATGATCGCAACCGCTGAAAGAATCACAAACTACTTCGAAAATTACCTGGACTTGATATGGATCACTGGATAGTAGGAGACGTTCAAAGATTAGCATGCTGGCACCGTATGCAATTAAACAATCACGCTCCATCTCACCAAGACGCAGACCTATCAAAGAACATATTAAAGATGATGAACAAAGAGTCGACAAGAAAAAGGGCTAGCCTCCAAAGCCACATGTTTTACAAAATTATATATAAGATGTAAACCTCCATCACGACTTCGCCCTTCAGTAGGTTGCCTGGTCAGTAGTACTCGTGGTCCACTAGCCCGAGCATGCATCTTATCAAGAACCTGGGGAACCCATACACAAGCAAATATTTTACAAAATTATACCAAAAAAAAAAACTACAATGACATCTCAAGCAAGCTGAGAAGAAGACATCATAGGAACCAGTTAATTTGGATAAACCAATAAGCAACAAGTATGTACTTGCCAAAACATTTCAGAACTTTCCATGTACAGTTTGAAGTTTGAAAAATCATTGGTCAGTCCTGTCAACATTCTTCACCAATCGTACAGAAAACAAAGCCCCAAAAAGACCAAACAAAAGAGAACCAGACAAACAAAACATGCCTACCATGTGCTTCAGTTTCTGGTAATAGATTGGCCCCATGAAGACATATGCCTGAAGAGGATGGCCTAAAATGCCTGAAAATGGAGAAAAACATCAGCTTTCAAGACCCACCCCATGAAGAAAGAACATCTCACAAATAAGACAATACCAAATTTGCATTATCAAAATCTAAAACGACATATCTAGTGCCACATAAATTCGGATTACCAGAAGATAACAGAATGTGTAGTCAAGAAATTAGAAGATTGCATAGAGTATCTATATTTCTTAAGTTTCTATGTGATTAAGAGTGATAATAGTTAACTATTTGTGTTTGTATTTGTATGGAATTTATAAACACTCCTACCAGCATGCCCTACGTATTTGCTTCCGTATTTGGATTCCTACATATATTGGCCTAAGTTCATTGGAATAGATCTTGCCTCGATCAGAACAATGGTGACCAGTTTGACCAAAACAGGCAAAAGCTGACAGATAAAAGTTGCTTGTACCAAGACATCCCTATTGCTATCTTTACCGAGATTGAACTTACAGTCTGCACTTCTATAAATTACACTGAAATGGATTTTGCAGTTCTTTTTTCTGTAATGGCTCAACTGACATGAGCATGGTATTTAAAGCCTCCATAAGGCGATGTTTAAGCAGTAAGATGCCCTGGCACTTTTTCACCTTAGGTACTTAACCGTCCATTAACTCCGCCTATGTTGTCTCAACATAGCCGGTCCCAAGCACGGGTAAAGGAGGAGGGTTGTGATAGGCTTGGCGAGCCAGCGTAAAAACCCAGCCACTCTTATGGAGATGAAACCCAAAAGATTTTCGTTGGGGCGTAACCCTCTCAGCGACGCGCCACATCGAAACCCGGGTGTGGTGTCAAATGGGCAAGGGCCGGGCCGTCCCCCCCCCCCCCCCCCCCCCGTTGGCGCGCCGTATCTTGATCTGGATACGGTGTCAAGTGAGCGAGGATCGGGTCGTCACATCCTTAGTGGCGCGCTACATCGGCGCCCGGATGTAGTGGAAAATGAGCAAGGGTCTTCACATTTGACTCGACGAGTGCGAAGGGTAAGGAAGCTAGCCGAGCCTAGGAGGATTCGCTTAGGTAGCTGGAACGTAGGGTCTCTAACAGGTAAGCTTCGGGAGCTAGTTGATGCAGCGGTGAGGAGAAGTGTTGATATCCTTTGCGTCCAAGAAACCAAATGGAGGGGTCAGAAGGCGAAGGAGGTGGAGGATACCGGCTTCAAGCTGTGGTACACGGGGACGGCTGCAAACAGAAATGGCGTAGGCATCTTGATCAACAAGAGCCTCAAGGATGGAGTGGTAGACGTCAAGAGACATGGGACCGGATTATCCTGGTCAAGCTGGTGGTTGGGGACTTAGTTCTCAATGTTATCAGCGCGTATGCCCCGCAAGTAGGCCACAATGAGAACACCAAGAGGGGGTTCTGGGAAGACCTGGAGGACATGGTTAGGAGTGTACCAATTGGCGAGAAGCTCTTCATAGGAGGAGACCTCAATGGCCACCTCGGTACATCCAACATAGGTTTTGAAGGGGTGTATGGGGGCTTTGGCTATGGCATCAGGAATCAAGGAGAAGATGTCTTGAGCTTTGCTCTAGCCTACGACATGATCGTAGCTAACACCCTCTTTAAAAAGAGAGAATCACATCTCGTGACTTTTAGTAGTGGCCAACACTCTAGCCAGATTGATTTCATCCTCTCGAGAAGAGAAGATAGGCATGCGTGCCTAGATTGTAAGGTGATACCTGGAGAGAGTGTTGTCCCTCAGCATAAGCTGGTGGTTGCTGACTTCCGCTTTCGGGTCCATGTCCAGCGGGATAAGCGTGCCAAAGTCGCTAGAACGAAGTGGTTGAAGCTCAAGGGGGAGGTAGCTCGGGCGTTCAAGGAGAGGGTCATTAAGGAGGGCCCTTGGGAGGAAGGAGGAGATGCGAACAATGTGTGGATGAAGATGGCGACTTGCACTCGTAAGGTGGCCTCAGAGGAGTTTGGAGTGTCGAAGGGAAGGAGAAGCGAAGCTAAGGATACCTGGTGGTGGAATGATGATGTCCAGAAGGCGATTAAGGAGAAGAAAGATTGTTTCAGACGCCTATACCTGGATAGGAGTGCAGACAACATAGAGAAGTACAAGATGGCGAAGAAGGCCGCAAAGCGAGCTGTCAGTGAAGCAAGGGGTCGGGCGTATGAGGGCCCCTACCAACTGCTAGGCACGAAGGAAGGCGAAAGGGACATCTACAAGATGGCCAAGATCCGTGAGAGGAAGACGAGGGATGTTGGCCAAGTCAAATGCATCAAGGACAGAGCAGACCAACTCCTGGTGAAGGACGAGGAAATTAAGCATAGATGGCGGGAGTACTTCGACAAGCTGTTCAATGGGGAGAATGGGAGTTCTACCATTGAACTGGACGACTCCTTTGATGGGACCAGTGTGCGTTTTGTGCGGCGAATCGAGGAGTCTAAGGTCAAGGAGGCTTTAAAAAGGATGAAAGGAGGCAAGGCGATGGGCCCTGATTGTATCCCCATTGAGGTGTGGAAAGGCCTCGGGGACATAGCGATAGCATGGCTAACCATGCTTTTCAACCTCATTTTTCGGGCAAACAAGATACTGGAAGAATGGAGACAGAGTATATTAGTACCAATCTTCAAGAACAAGGGGGGTGTTCAAAGTTGTACTAATTACCGTGGAATTAAGCTGATGAGCCATACAATAAAGCTATGGGAGAGTCATTGAGCACCGCTCAAGAAGAATGACAAGCGTGACCAAAAATCAGTTTGGTTTCATGCCTGGGAGGTCGACCATGGAAGCCATTTTCTTGGTACGACAACTTATGGAGAGATACATGGAGCAAAAGGACTTGCATATGGTGTTCATTGACTTGGATAAGGCCTATGATAAGATACCGCAAAATGTCATCCGGTGGGCCTTAGAGAAACACAAATTCCCAGCGAAGTACATTACCCTCATCAAGGACATGTACGATGATGTTGTGACAAGTGTTCGAACAAGTGATGCCGACACTGATGACTTCCCGATTAAGATAGGACTGCATCAGGGGTCATCATTGAGCCCTTATCTTTTTGCCTTGGTGATGGATGAGGTCACAAGGGATATACAAGGAGATATCCCATGGTGTATGCTCTTTGCGGATGATGTGGTGCTAGTTGACGATAGTCGGGCGGGGATAAATAGGAAGTTAGAGTTATGGAGACAAACCTTGGAATCGAAAGGGTTTAGGCTTAGTAGAACTAAAACCGAGTACATGATGTGCGGTTTCAGTACTACTAGGTGCAAGGAGGAGGAGGTTAGCCTTGATGGGCATGTGGTGCCTCAGAAGGATACCTTTCGATATTTGGGGGTCAATGCTGCAGAAGGATGGAGTATTGATGAAGATGTGAACCATCGAATCAAAGCCGGATGGATGAAGTGGCGCCAAGCTTCTGGCACTCTCTGTGATAAGAGTGCCACAAAAGCTAAAAGGCAAGTCCTACAGGATGATGGTTCGACCCGCAATGTTGTATGACGCTGAGTGTTGGCCGACTAAAAGGCGACATGTTACATGTTCAACAGTTAGGTGTGACGGAGATGCGTATGTTGAGATGGATGTGTGGCCACACGAGGAAGGATCGAATCCGGAATGATGATACACGAGATCGAGTTGGGGTAGCACCAATTGAAGAGAAGCTTGTTCAACATCGTCTGAGATGGTTTGGGCATATTCAACGCAGGCCTCCAAAAGCTCCAGTGCATAAGCGTGCTGAGAATGTCAAGAGAGGTCGGGGTAGACCGAATTTGACATGGGAGGAGTCCGTAAAGAGAGATCTGAAGGATTGGAGTATCACCAAGAACTAGCTATGGACAGGGGTGCATGGAAGCTTGCTATCCATGTGCCTGAACCATGAGTTGGTCGCGAGATCTTATGGGTTTCACCTCTAGCCTACCCCCAACTTGTTTGGGACTAAAGGCTTTGTTGTTGTTGTTGTGCTTAACCGTCCATTAGGTGGTAAGGCAGGGATTGATCTCCTTTAAACGCCTTACCACCTTAAAAACCTTGGACATGAGAGTGAAGGAGGTTCAAGAATCTGTTTTCTTAGTTTATTAGGATATTAGCTGTGGCACTACTACATTCAGATTCAGTGAATTCAGTCAATACTCAATACTGACTTGTAATAACATAATAGAAGTTTTTTGCCAAAGTAACTTCATACTGAAAACACACCTGAGTACAAGAAATCTTTTCCACTATAGCTGAACCCGTGCTTGACAAGCGTATGGCTGGTATGCAAAAGAAAAGCAATGTTGATGAATCATTGTAAATGTCTTCTAATTATGATTTGTTGTCAGCAAACTATGGTATTACATGGTACCAGCATACCTTATGTCTTCAACTTTATCAGCATTACCACTTGGTTCACCAAATATACTGCCATAATGAAATCGGCCACAAGAAACACCAGCCTTTCCCCCAAGAAGTTCAATCATTTTACCAATTGTCATACGACTGGTGAGCAGAATAAGAGTCAGTCAGGCTGAAGTAACACCACGAAACAAAATAGTACTTCCTCTGTCACGATACATATTTTAAAAACATTAACACGTTTGTCAAGGTTACACTTTGATCATGAAAATGTCTCTTCAAATCAAATAAGCATTACATAATTTCAGTATATTCCACAATGGACATAGTCTACATTAACGGTGAAACTTTGAAATGCTTGACCGGTGCAGATTCTAATAGGACATGTACTGGGAATTTGTGACATGGAGGAAATACCAACTTCAAACAATCAGAATATATAACACTGTAATTGCTATTTAGTATGCACATGACCATCATAAAACCCGGGTTGGCATAGATGAGCTGGACTGGATCACAGGAATCAACCTCTATTTTAAGTGTCACAATCACAACTCCAATGATGGAGTAATTATCCAATCTATTTATTTTTATTAGTTATCACAATAACAAGTCACAAGTTGTGATGGTAACCCAGTTTCACTTTTTCATCCTAAATTTTGAATCTAAGCACAATTCCCAAAGCAAAACTTAAGTCTAGTACAACATGTTTTTTTGAACTGGAGAGGAAGCGATAACAAATTATTCAAATTAAACCTCTAGAAATGGATTCCTTGAGATGGCTAGCATGTTTGTGTGTTGAAGCAGAGTTAAATAAGAGTATAAGACATGAATTAAAGTTTCCCAGTTAAATGGTTCCAGTCAGAGACATGCCAAAAATAGAAGCCCATACACAGAGATTATATGAGAAGACAAAACGAGTGTAGAATATAACCAAAGCCAATACAAAACCTTGGAAATCCATGGGGATTCATAATTAAATCAGGGCATATTCCTTTCTCAGAGAAGGGGAAGTCTTCCTGCTGAACAATGGTGCCACAAACACCTTTTTGTCCATGTCTGCTACTAAACTTGTCACCAACCTGAGTCACAAACATGAATAGCAAATTTAAGTTCATATAACTACACCTGAATTCAAGGGAATTTACCGAACAAACCTACCTCCGGCCTCCTAGTGTGACGGATAATACACTTAATGGTCAATTTGTCATTTGTATCCGAACAAAGCATTACACGATCTACAACGGTAGTCTCACCATCGACACCTTTGTAAACAGCAGGTGAGTCCCTATAGTCCCTGGATAAGTAAATATTAAACAATAAAGCACATTTATCATTCTTCAAAAGCCAAATACGTGGAGGATGGAACGTAACAAAATGAATCACGAACATAGCAATACTCACCTGTCTGTTAACGCAGTACCAGGAGTTCTATTGGTAACCTTGGGTGTTTGCTTGTTCACATAGATATCATGATTGCGGATTATTTGACCAGGTGCAACAAATCCATCTTCATCCAATGCCTTACAAAAATGTTTCTTGTTTTAGGAGCTATAGTTAAATGCTTGTGAATAACTAAATACACAGATTATAGATACAAAAAAAATATACAGTTCGGATTTTTGGAACTGATGAACCCCTTTTGATCCTACAACACATAACTAACCAACTAAACACAAACAATAAACTGCAGACACCACTGTGGCTCTGTTATACATTCTCTATGCAGTTCTTAGAAAACACTCAAAGAAAAATGAAATTTGATACTAAAAAGTCAAAATTATCAAGGCTGCAACACAACAACAATATCATCTCGACGAAAGCTCATGAAATCCAAATTTCATATACATATTTAGGCGGATGGGACTGAGATACAACAGACTGAATGAAACGGCCTCTTTATACATCTCCAAATGTGGACAATAGGAGACTTTTATTTTATTTCTTTCCCGAAAATCCAACTAGCTCAATAGGAATGGGTTGGACATTCACTGCCTACACAATTTTCTTACTTTTATCCTAGATTTTCAAAATGACTTTTTGTACTGTTCACTTTAAATTTGCTTAATAAGCCATCCTACTGAGAAAAGTGAAGGATTTAATAGTTCAGGATAAATAGCAATTATCAGTCATTTTTATACCCGCATATTCTGCTTTATCAAGACACCATCTCTATCTCTCTGGGGTTTAGCAATCCTGTCTGATATACCATCTCCATATTTCTCCGATGTTACGGTGTACCTGTAGGATGAGAACCAGAGATACAATTATAAAAACAGAAACAACAGCATTAAGGACATGCTCCCCAAGCCCTTCAGTCAGAGCAAATGAAACAGCATCTTTATTTGAAGTGTATCATACTTTTTCATTGCTATGCAACGACCAAAACCACGATCAAGAGATGATTTGTTCATCACAATTGCATCTTCAATATCATATCCGCTATAACTCATTACAGCAACAGTTGCATTCTGCCCAGCGCCAAGTTTATCGTATCCCACCTGAAAGATTTGCCATAAAGTATTAGTCACGTGAACTATGAGAGGGTGTGTGTGTTTGTGTCTGCACGGGGACAAGAGGAGGGGGAGGGGGAGACAAACCAACTCAATTGTTTTTGTTGTAAGCAGGGGACGTTGCGCGTACACCAGTAAATAAAGTAGAGAATCTGCTCGAAACAACTACAGAAAATTCCAAATACACATTAGTGCACACCAAGAGGGAAAGAAGAATTGAGCAAGAAAGGACCACAGGATCATAACATCATAGAGTCAAATATGGTGCAAATGAAACTAATTTTATCCAGGGATGTGGTTAGATGCTTTTGAGTGATCTGGATGCATGTACCGTCGGCAATAAGACCACTTTATTTAGCATTCATGGAAAGCAAGAAAATGCAGGATTAAACTGAGAAAAAGGAACTCCAGCTGCTTCTTACCTGATTATATGCAATATTTCCCATCGCTTGCTTACCCATTGCACACTGCAGACAAGAACACATCAAGTAAGAATATTCCAAAACCTATAGAGATGTATATCAATAATCCGCATCCTTGCCTGATAAGTGTTACGTGGAGATTGGTTATGGTGCGGATATGGAATAAGTCCAGCTACAACACCTAATATGGTCATTGGCTCTATTTCAATGTGAGTGATGCTGCTTCTTTGAACACCATCTTGATCCACATGCTCATACAACGCAATCTGTTTGAATCATCTTAATCACTTGATCAGACTATAAATGAAGCATGCACGAAAACACAAAAGAATCAAGATATACCAATGCATTATTCTCTTCATTGACGTCAAGATATTCAATCAATCCATCACGCAGAAAATCATCAAATGAACGAATACCATCCTACAGTGAAATCAGTTGTGAGATAAAGATCAAACAAATGACAATAGATCAAGAAGAACAAGTTGCTAACCCTCAGTTCTTTCATATGATGCTCTTTAACCCTTGATCTGCCCTTGTCAGCAATTATAAGTGGACGACAAACGCGGCCACCATCAGAGGCAATATGAATGCAATGCTATAATGACAAACAAGGTTAGTATCTCAAACGCATTCTTAATGAAGAAAGAGAAGGCAAATCAATGAGTTTTGTTACACAGTGCAACTTCATAAGGTGCATCCATGGAGAGAGAGCAATACATCCTGAATACTGCATAGACTTTTGACTTAAATCTTCAAGAATACTAAAATGTTTGGCCTCCAAGCCTTATGGCATTGAAACTAAGCTTGCCATAGCAATTAATTAATTGGTAGTTGGTACATAAACCCGCATTGAAAGCAAATGCCAATATTATGTTATAGCTTCAGAATAGCAGAACTGCACAGCAAAACCCTACTTCTGGCTGGCATGGCGCAATATGGTCCTAGCAAGGATTTGCTGAACTGGCTGCATTAGACAATCTTTACACCAACTTGCATTGCAAAATTCAGGTACGATAGATTTGCAAACAAGAGGGCGGAAGAGTGGCCCTCACTACAAAAAGTTGAGAGCTCTTTGTGTATGATATGAGGATGCTGAACCAAAACGGTTAATATCCAGTTGGATACAGGACACAATCTGGGGGTATCACCTTTGCATAATCAGTCTGGCAGATTTAGTTAGTTGCAGGTGTAAGCAGTGATGGCCGCAGGAACTAATACCTATTTGGCCAGTCCTTCATACATAACTAGATTAATATTACATGTAAAATCAGCTAATCCAAACTCTAAAGCTGTTTCCGAAAAGCTCTGGGTCAGTTGATGCCGCCACGAGCCCACGGTGACCATTAAATACACCAGTGAAAGTTAGTAACAAAGTTTCGATTAGTACCATCCTAGGTAGAGTTTTGAGGTTCTCACCAAAATATTTATTAGCATGGCGATAAGATCCATTTTAAGCTAGTAGTAATCAAGAGAAGAAACGATACCTGTTTCTCATTTACAAAAACGCTTACAAACTCTCCAATTTTGCCTGATCGGCGGAATGTTCTCATATTATTAGCAAATCTCTGGAAAGCATCATATATAACTTTATGAGAATAAATAAGGGAAATAATTTGAGATATATGTACTGTTTATATGAAACTAGACCTGAGGCTGCCTGTGCTTCCCTAGTATTAATCCATTGAACATGACCAGAAACGAACCCGGTGCATGGATTTCTTCTCCGGACAGAAGTGACAAATCTTCCACACCTAGGCTAAAACACTACAACAAAGAATGAACAAAACATAGAATTATATGTCAATGGGTGCAAGACAAACGAGAGAAAATAATAAACAAAATATTGCAACACATATATTGACTCAAAACATTCATAGTCTCGAACCACAAGGCTGTGGCAAATGTAACTTTTGATCACTTCAACTCACTCACTGGTACGGCAGAGCAACAGGACTTCCCACTTAACCTAGACTTTCTAGGTGCACGCAGAAGACTAAGTGAACCTTGACACCCCATTTGGTGTGGAGACATAGGATGCTGTGAAGCAAAGCACCTGGACCATACAGATTCACAGATGAGTTGGGTACCACTAAGACCATGCTTGGTGGTTTTATTCTCCAGTCCAAGGACCAATAGATTTTCTAAGGAGGTCATCAGCGAAGAGACACCGATGTTTCTCCAATAGCAGGTGGCATGGAGCAAGCTAAAGGATGATGGCAGCATCTGCCACGACATGCTTCAACAACGGAGTAGATTGGAGGCAGAAGAGTTGGGATCAGAGAAGTTGGGGAATTTCCCCCCACCAAAAGATCCACAATGGCAAGTGCTTTGCCATTTGCGGGGAGGTCCACAAAGCAACAGTGTGCGATGTGGCTTCCTCCGAGGTTGGGCGAGCAAGCAGCCTGTCTGTCTTCTCTCTGGCGGCTCCTCAGTGGCGGTAGAGATCGGATTCGACGAGAGACGGAGAAGATAGCCGCACACCAACTTTGCCAAGTGTTTGGTGACCCCCATAGGTTGCTCCGAGGAGAAAGAAGGGGATGCTGGGACGGTGATGGAGTGTGCCACAGTGCCAGCGAAGCCTTCGAAAACACTCCAGCGAAGCCTTTAAATACCCCATGATCCCACTCCCGATTTAAAAACACTCTAGTGAAGCCTTCAAACCCCTCGGAGACCGGACTGTAAAGCGGGTACCTACGTGGAAGGCGCCTATGATGATGAAGGCGAACGGCTTACCCTTGTCAAGGTGGTGCTTGCAGCAATCCTGCTTCATCAGTTCATCAGCTTCTGATGTTCGGTTTGTCTAATAAGTTTCAAAAGCAGTGAAGATCCTTCAGGGATTCCATTGGATAGGCAGAGTGGAGACACCCAGGGTGGGTGGCACATCCAATTGGGAAAAGGTGTGCCGGCCAATGAAGTATGGTGGCCTTGGTATCCAAGGACTGTGACTAGCCTCACGCTGTGCACAGTCCCGCTATCTCCTTGGTGGGGGTTCGTCTCCTAGAGGTGAAGCGGAGTATGTTAGCTGTCTCCTCGAAGACTGTTGGTGACAGAACAACAACGCTCTTCTGGGAGGATCGATGGTCGAACGGCAGAATCAAGATTGCTCCTGAGCTATAGAAGCTCAGCTCAAGACGCACTAGGAAGCGTCGTGTGCCTTATTGTGCAGGAGGCGCTGGAGGGCAGGCAATGGATCATTAACATCAGGGGGCACTCAGCTCACTCGTCCTGTGGCAATACGTCCAAGTGTGGCTCATGGTCTGTGTGCTGCAGCTCACAACACTGCTGCACAAGCTAACCTGGTGTTTAGCATCATCTCAAGGTCCAAGTCTTTGTTACGACCTCCTCTTACAGGGAGCATCATCTCAAGGTCTAAGCTTGGCCTGAAGCTTAACAAGGTCCTGGAAGCGGGTGAAGTTCTTCATTTGATTGGCATGTCAAGACCACTGCTTGACGGCAAGAGGCTCACTGTGCAAGGGCTGCAGCATGCACCGGCTTGTCTCTTGCGTGGCCAATCAGAAGAAACCATGACCCACCTGCTCAGGCTGTCCTTATCAGATCAACTTCCCAGCCTCCGGTTTTAAGGACTTACTGGACTAGTGGCAACATGCACCAATTCCACCCCACCGAGATCTAAAAAACGCAACTCGTCGGTGATGCTCATGGCGTGATTGATCTGGAAGCAGCAAATGCTGCAGCTTCACATCACAGATTACACGCTTACCCACTGAGGTGCCAAAACATGGTACTCCCTCTGTCCCAAAATAAATGTCTCAACTTTGTACTAACTTTAGTACAAAGTTATACTAAGGTTAAGACACTTAGTTTGGGACGGAGGGAGTATGTGAATACTCCCAAATTCCACCAACCAACCAAAAGTTTGACTATCGGCTCGTCAATAGCAGCTCATACACACATGAGCATGCTAAAAAATGCACTGGGATGAAGATACAGAGCATTAAAGCCAAGGAAATAAAAATTGCTGAATTAGAGAAAACAAACCAGATTCCTCAGTGGGCCCTCCTCTTGATCTGTTGTAACATGAGTCATTAAAGCTAGATTTTTCGTCAATCCACAAGCTTCCCCTTCCGGTGTATCACAAGGACAAAGCATACCCCACTGTTACAGAAAAAAAGGCTATTTATGTACCTTTATGAAGTACAAACATACTAAACTTTGTCCTTACCTGACTGGGCTGCAAAGCACGTGGACCACTTGTTTTCCGGGTCTTCTCAAACTGTGGTGTTATGCGTGTCATATAGCCTAAAGACGCCATATAGGATAACCTAGACAGAACCTGCATAGAAGTAGAAGAAAAAATTAAAACACCTCAAACTCAGTGAACAGAGAATTGGGACTCATAGGTTGAACGAGTAGATACCTGTGAAACACCCTTTCTATGCATCTTAAATCGTTTAATGTCCCAATTTCCCGTGGAAATAGCTCTCTCCAAACCAGAGGTTATTACATCCTGCTGCATTATCAACTGCACAAAGGAAGGGAATTACATATCTAAGATACCACATTGGAGCATCCCAAATGACTTGAGTAAATTTCTCCAAACTACACTGTTTGTTTCAGAACTACAAAGGAACTACACTGAATCATTTCATACACCAGCACCTCATTCACTATTCTACTGGGTTCCTGATTCCAGGTGCAACACTCCAAATAAGATGCATTCCAATATAATGTGCAGAGCAAGACCAAAATGGTAATGAATTCATATACTGAGTTATCGTTTATCAAGTTTGTTAT
Organism: Triticum aestivum; assembly: GCF_018294505.1. Taxonomy (NCBI): domain Eukaryota; kingdom Viridiplantae; phylum Streptophyta; class Magnoliopsida; order Poales; family Poaceae; genus Triticum; species Triticum aestivum. The sequence goes on along the minus strand of NC_057810.1, from coordinate 204,570,200 downwards.
GGAGCCTCATGATACAGAAAGTGGCATTTTCAGCATCCAAACGTAACTTGTAATGTATAAGATTAAAAGTTCATGCAAAGAGATGGTTACTTTAAGCTGCACATTGTTATGGAACGAGTAAATTGCACTGCCGCCCACATGTTAAGAGTGAATTTGCGGCTTTGGTAAAGAGCGACCACTTGCAGAGTTACATTTGTCTTTGCTTGTGAGTTGCTAATTTACCTATTATATTAATATATGTTTAACCAACAGAATTTGTACTTTCAGGACATGCAAAAACAACTAAAGTCCTTAAGAGCTTAACAACCTCCCAATTCCTATTGCAAGAGCAGACAAGAAATTCATTTCGTATTTTTATAAATGAGAAAATATTTTACAGATCTGCTGAACAAGCTTGTGGTTTTGAAGACATTTCAATATGTGGAATTAAGAAGTAGCAAAATTACCAAACAACGAAAAATGACTCCATTTAGTAAACTCAGCAAGGTAACATAAGCTGGCAGCAACAGCTATATTACTAGAGACTGCAACTCAAAGGAAATAGCGAAACAGGAACTGTGTGCAACGTCAAAGTGTGAAGCTACAGTAACATTATATTGCAGTAATAGGCAAAAGGGATAACCAGATGAGCATCAATAATTTTCATTACCTGGCTAAAATCCAAAGGACTGGAACGGGCCATGTCACTGTTTTTGTTCATACGGTCTACAGCATAGGTATTCATCGTTTTGAACAAATCCTTCACAAAGTAGTAGCACAGTGAGAGACACAATCACATAATGCACACCATCTAATGAAATGGTAAGAAAAATAAATACCTCAAAAAGCAGGGATACTAATTGACCAGACAGCTCAAGCCTCTTGTTTCCCACATAATCCTGAAAAAAAAAAATCGAACATGAAATATCAACAGGGCGGCAAACAGGTAAATTTGATGTATAAGATAATTCAAACATGTCTAAACAGAGCCTAGTGAGAATAGGCCATGCTTAGTTCTCAACTTCTCATGTAGAAATATCTTTGGTTCCTAGATTATCAGCAGATTGCATGCTTTCGTGCTTGCAATCATGCATAAAAAGTAAAAGCAGACTGGAATTCAAAATTGAATAATGTCCAAGAAATAAATAAGATAAGTTACTCCTTGGTTTTTTAAGATCAAACTAGTCTAATTTACTGAACTTACTGTGAACAGTACTCAAGGGTACATCATAAAAACATATGTCACCATAAACACTCTGTAAAATTGCGATTAGCTGATCTCCATAGAAATCTTGCGACAGTGTGAATAGAAGTTCTTAATTTTCCAGAAAAAAAGAACAAGTTAATTCTTCTTTAGGCCCAGGCTGAAACTTACATGGATTCTTATTTTCATTCCACCGAAGCAATAGTGAAGCAAAAAAGGAATGCGTTTTTGGTAGATCTTAGGAGTTATTCACTAAAATGATACAGCGACCAGCTCTGGACTTGCCTTGTCATCGAAGGTATCAGAATTCAAGATCGCATCCAACATTCGCCTTAACATTACAGCAGTGTATATGCACTTTGGTTGAAAGTTCCCATTGTTAACCTACAGGAGAGACGACATGCATGTGAGAAAGAATAAAATATTCTGGGTGAAGAATCTAGGTGAAACATCTATCTCACCGGTACATGCGCAACAAAAACATCACGGAGGATTAATTTTGACCGACCGTCCTGAAAGTGAGAGCCAGAGAGAGCAGTCATCAGATGATTTAAACTGAAGTGTCAGTATATATACCATTCTGAGAGCATAGATTGACACGTGGAGCTTTTTATTACTAATCCAATAATCCAAAACAATCAGTTTAGCAACAGAAATGGGATTCTGTAACTGTATTATATTTTTTTATTACCATCAACTTTTCAAAGAAAGCAACATATGATCTGCAGCTAATAATTACCTTAATATTTCCTGCACCAGCATATGTCACCTGCAAATACAGCACACAGTGTATGTTCAGAAAAGATCCAACATTCAATACACACATGCAACTACATAAGAAATTCAGTTTTTTTATGCTAGGTAAACCATCAACTTCATGTTTCAACAAAATGAAAAATCATCAAATACATTCTTTCAGTTGTTCTATGGACAAGAGCCCATGGATGCTACAGATCCTGGTGGTTTTTAGTAGTTTGGTAATCAGCAAATACCTTAGTATAATAGTAAAAAGCGAAAGAAACTCTCTACCGCCCAAATTGAGTATAGATGTAGGGTAATTAAATAATCACGTAATAAGAAGACTGAGGCGGTTTCAAAAGAACTAAATACTGCGACTGTAGAAGTAATAAAGAGATCAGAAGTGTCACAGACTACTCTTGGGGAAGTATTAGACATTTCTGGTCAAATGCCTAGCACTCTTTCAACAGACGCAGAAGAAAATGCATGAGTTAGAAACAAGGGATGTACTCTTCCAAAGCTTAGATTGCTTCATCACTATTTAATAATACAACATGAAGTTTCACCTTGTCATCCATGTACTGCAAAGCTTGCTGTTGTGTATATATTCTCTCTGTGGCACATTCCTAATAGAGCAAAAACAACAAAATTCAGACGGCCTGAAAGATTTAACAATTGACAGTCTAAAAGATCAAATAATAATACGGTGAGAGGATCATCGTTATAATATAGCCACAAAAGTAAAGCAACAAAGTAAAAATAATAAGTTACCTGAATAGACAAATATAGGAGGTCACCATATCTTGGATCTCTTCCAACCATTTGTACAACCTCTTGGTCAGTTTCAATTCCCATAGCTTTCATAACCACAATTATAGGAATCTGCAGAAGTTTCAATGCTCGGAAACTACAGTTATGATCAACTTAATAATTATCGGTAAGAAACGTAAGGCCTTGCATGTTCGCAATCATTAAGGATACATCAAGTGTGATATGATATCAGGGAAGAGAAACTACTCAGACCATGCTATTCCTATTAGAGGAGATGATTGATCTCTTAAAAGGAGCTGCACACCTAGTTGCCTCATAGAAAACATGTACGGTCCCACACCTATAACTCTTTTTCACCATGTCTATAATCATAGGAGAAAATGGCATATCCATCGATGAACCATATTACCAACCACCAAGCCATGACCATTAAGTATTTGAAAAGAATAAACGTAGAAGTTGAAGAACTCGTTAAATGTGTGGATCCTATATTGTTAAACAAGGGTCAAGTAGAACGGTCTACTACTATGAAATGGAAGGACTTTTTAATGGGACAACAGTGCATCAGTTACATACCGGCTTAGTGAACTGATTCAGATGTAGATTAATTTTCTCTTTGTCCATGCAAATCACTGTCTTGCTTTTTACTTCATGTGTGCTGCTAGTAACAGATGCAGTTACCCTAAACAACAGAAAAATGAAGTCGTAAGATTCTAAGCAGCCTATAATGGATTGCAGTGCACCTCAGAAAGGGAATGGAACATGCAGAACGACATCCTTTTCGAAAGAAAACTGTAAGGGAGACCCATATAGTATACTCCCTCTGTTCCTAATTATAAGGTGTATTATTTTTTCAAGAAGTCAAACTTCTCTAACTTTGACCAAATTCATAGACAAGAACAATATCTAGAATACCAAATCATTATCACCAGATTCACCATGAAATATATTTTAATACTTAAAATATTTAGTATTGTAAATATTTATATATTTTGCTGTAAAGTTGGTCAAACATAGACAACGTTTGACTATTTGAAAAACTATTACACCTTATATTTAGGAACGGAGGGAGTAAATAGGAACACAAATTCGTGTCCATGAGGACATAAACCCAGATGATGGGGTTGCATATCCACTCCCCCAGCGAAAAAGGTCTAGGCTCACTGCCTCATAATAGAACCACATCAATGGAATGGCATGCACACAAAAAGAAGCAACTTCAATAATGAGTGAACAAGCAACTTAAAGGCTAAAGATTTTAACCAGGATGGTTGGGATTAGAGATGAACTGCTTCCCTGACAGTACTAATCAGAGACAAGGCAATCATGTGAATATTTATCAATCAGATATTCAAAAATGCCTTAGCCATGTATATACTTTGCCAAATGGTTTATAGCTATAAGCAGCCTAATCAATGTTACTTAAACTATACCAACATGGATCGAATTAGACAAGTACCCAAAGATCCCAGCACATCAAGCTATGCATAATGCCTGATATCTAATACACTAGAGCACTATTAAGGAAGAAATGTACAATCAATAGAGGCTTGGTTATTCTTCTTGAACGAAAATATAACACGAGTGTCAAGTCTTTGTTAGACAAATAATTTCGCTTCAATGTTCAACAAGACATCAAACCTAGCCCAAATGTGGTGTTTTAGAACAAACGTGACACTGGCCCTGAATAAATCCGAGAAAGCACAAAAGTATGTGCAACACCATAAGACAATGAGATACTGTGTAACAATTATAAAATCTCTAACATCAAAGAATTAAACCTTTCACTGCCACATTATAAAGTTACTGCAGGGAGTCAGCAGGTGAACTGGTCTCGTCCCATATTGCCCCCAGGGAACATAAGGGCAACTCCCAGCTTGCTGCCTCCGCTGGCTCCTGCCACGGCGGTGGCTAAGGTTGCGCGTGGGGGCGGGGCGATTCCTCTACTTCAGTTGGTGCTGCTGGAGGCGCTTGTAGCAAGTGGACGTCAGGGCGGAGGCCTCAGAGCTTGATCCTGGCGGCAGCGCTCGACCTCGGAGGCGCGTCTCTGTAGGTGTTGCTGCGGTGGCAATTCAGGGAGCCTGTTGATCTAGCGCCCGGATCTGACAACGGCTGGTGGTCCCACGTCGTTGGCGGTGGCGGCGGATGCTAGAAGGGTGCGACATTCTTCGTAGCTTGAGGTGTTGAGGTGTGGCGCCATGTGGTGGTTGGGCTGCAGGCGGTGAAGACTTCCTGTGCAGCATGGCCTACTCTAGTGATCTACGCGCTCTCGGGTGTTGCCGATCTGTAAGCCCCCTTCTCCCTTTGAGGCTTGACGGGAGAGGAGGAGCTATGGCGAAAGCTTTGCCCCGGCCTCGGTCGGGCCAGCGACGGCGGCATCAACAGGTGTCGTTTTCCCTCTTTGGATGCACCGTCATGGAGCTTCTTTTCCTCGCACTTCAAGAAGAGCTTGGACTCTACAAGTGAAAACCTTAGCTCCGGTCTTTCCGGAGCGGTTAATGGCGACGTCTACGTCGTGACATCCTTGGAGGTGTCACTTTGGAGTGTCGGCTTGAGGCGGTTGCATGGGGTTGGTGGATGTCGCGGCAGCGGCCCGAATGGCTTGTGTGTCGAGGCGGCGGCCAACAGTGTCGTGACACCTTATTGGGCAAGGCTTCAAGTGAGCCCAGTTTCAATGGTGACCTTGTGCGCAGGGCTGCAAGGTAGTCGACTTGGTGACTTGGTCACATATCCTGGTAAGGACAGTTGGACAATATGTCTAGGGCGGTCCCTACATGGTGTGGCAGTTGTGTTCTGCAGGTATTTGCCTTGTGCAGCTCTGGCTGCAGGCTGCAGGCTGTCTATCATGTGACGGTATTGCACCTCGAGGGTGAGCGGTGGTACGTCGAGGCAGCAACCCTGAAAGGTGGTGCAGGTGGACTGCGCAGGGCACGGCGAAGCGTTTGGAAGTTGGGGCAGCGACCCCAAAAGCTTGGAGGCGCCATGGATTTTGCCCTCGGTCGTGTGGGCGATAAGGTGGTCAGCGATATGTTGGACGTCACATTAGGCGCATAGTCATATGGAGTGCAGGCATCTTCACATCTACGGGAGCGTGTATGGTCTGCTCCTCCCATAGCAGTTGTGGCTTATCTTCGGCAATGGTGGGAGGCAAGCTATCACCGTTGGTTTGTGCACATGTTTTTGGCATGCTTTTGTGATCTTCGACGTGCCATCGGTGAGAGTGGGGTTGTGTCAGGCACTCAGGCTTCGAGTGGGGCATGGCCCCGTGATGTCGTTTTGTTGAGTGAGGCTTGGCCTTGATGTATTTGTTTCCGCCAGGTTTTCCTAATTAACTAGGCAATAATCTTCTTAATATTATGGACCATCAGAAAAATTATCTTTTACACTCGGCTCTAATCTTTTGCAGCAAAGTTCCATGTGTAATAAGATATCGATTAAGCATATGACATCTGAATAGTTTATCTAAACCGGGTTGTGCGAGGCTCATAGTTATTTATGTTCGGTTAACTTGTTTGAACAGGAGGCTTAATTGTTCTTGTAAAACGCTGGGTATGGTCAGTACGGTAAAACGATGATCGCATTAACCTCGTTCTCACGGTTATTAACTGATCTTAGTCTCATTGTTAACCACAATACGATAGGCCATGGCCGCTGCCCAGATCAGCCTGCTCCGGCCACGTCCATGACTGCCGCGCCTGGATCCGGCCTCCTCCGACTCCTCTCTGCCATTAGCGCATGGGGCTCTTGCGACCGCGCTGGTCACTGTGTAGGCGAGGCGGCGGTCGACGCCCTGGTCTCCGCACTTTGGCTACCTCCACGGCCAACGAGCCCGGACCTGGCTCCCGCGTCGACTGCTCTATGGTCTCCCCGGGTTTGCTGCTCTTGGATGGGCATCATGCGTCCGTCAGCAACGCCTGCGACCGCCGCCGCTCGCCGACTTCCTAGGGCCCGCGCGCGAGGACATGATGCCCCCATTCTCCTTCTAGTATCTCCAAGCAGGAGGACGACGGGGCACATCTGAGGAGCAGCAGGATGCAGAGACGGCGCCCGGCATAGGCAAAGGGTCAGCCGCTGCCTGCGGCGCGGACACGGGCCGGAACCGGGAGCAGGGGTGAGGAGCCATGGCGCACACGATGGCCGGGAGCACGAGGGAGCAGAGCTCCGGCTTGAGGAGAGAGGGTGCGGTGGGTTTCACTGATCCGGCCGAGGTGGATGCAGGGGTGACCAGAATGAGGAGATCGGGCGGCGCCGCCGGGCGCGCTCACCCGTCGCAAGCGCATTCGCGAGAGGGCATCTTTGTTGTCTCTTTTTTTTGCAAGATTTTAATGTCTCATATTGCACAGATGGTTCTCAAACAATTTCAGGAAATGGTTCCAACCCACAGATGGCCACTCAGTTTTAATTTGGTTTGGGTGAAAAGTCAAATAGGTTTGGTTTTGGTTGGGTTGACGGGAATATCAATAGGTTTAGTTTGGTTTGGGCTGCCAAGTTTACCCATGCAGGTTTGGTTGAAGTATGGTGTAGTTTTCAAACTTTTCCCAGGATTAATAGCATGTGTCCATACATCAAAGTGTATGACTTCAAGTAAATTATCAAACTAGTGCAAGATTGTAAATTCAGGGGAATAGTCACAGAGACAAGTAATTCACAAAATAAATGCAATTTCCAACAGTTGTCAAACCTTCAAAATAGAACAATCAGCTGGATACTGAATAAATTTTAAAATAGTAGACATAGTACCTTCCTTTATTATCAGTGTCGATAATAATACGATTCTTTGATAGCTGTTCTTGTATTAGGATGACCTGAGAATCAAAACATATTGCACGATAAATAATACTAACATAAGAATCCGCCAGGAGCTTGTGTTGCAAAAAATGAGCACTTAGCATTAGCACTATCACTTTTAGCATGCTATTAATCAATGAGCACTTAGCATAAGAAACATAAGAATCAATGTCGAGAAAAATGAGCACTTAGCATAAGAATCAATGTTTCCAGTTACCTTCTCGGTTCCTTTCACAATGAAGTAACCACCAGGATCAAGAGGGCACTCACCTACAGGCACAATAGTGAAACCACCAACATAACCAGAAAGGTAGAGTGGCGAATTTATCTAAGAAACATAAAAACAATATACAGTGATGAACATAAGAAGGCTAACCATATCTTGCTAGTTCAGCTTCGTCCTTCCCGTTCAGAACACAAGCATAACTTCTAAGCATAATAGGCATGTACCCAATGGTAAAATTTGGCTGGAGAAAAAAAAAGATTAAAGGAGGTCAAGTTTCTTCACAACCAAGCATGTAACAGGTACTTCTGAGTTCATTGTCATACTGCCATACTCCCTTTGTTCCAAATTAATTTCAGTTCTAGGTTTGTCCTGAGTCAAACTTATAAGTCTGACCAATTCTATAGAAAAATATATCAACATGTACAACACCAAATTAGTTTCATTAGATTCTTTATATAAAATATAGTCCGTACTATATATATTCAATGTTGTAGATCTGAGCATATTTTTCTATGGACCTGGTCAAACTAAAGAAGTTTGACTTAAGACAAAGATATAACTTAAATTAATTTGGAACAAAGGAGTACCATATACGCGTGCAAAATAAGCAAATATTCTTTTGTGGGGTGGAAAGGGGGTATGTTTCAGCCAGACATTAGATGTGTTACCTTCCTATGTTTGGCATGTGTCTTTCCTACAGTGTACTCAACATCAACAATCACAGGAGCAGAATATCTGAAGGAACAAAGGAACATATTAAGCAAGAATAGGTAAAAGGACGCTTGTGATAGGCAAAAAAAAAGGTATGAAATTCAGTGCTACTGCGGTACAATCAAGATGAGCTTGATGTTAGATGAATCAGCTAGTTAAAAGCACATTCCACAGCTAGTCTGTCCTATGGAATATTGGGCATCAAGGTTCTTGCTTTTCCAACATAGGGACCTTTTGCATTGAGGGGTTTTCAAGAAAACTATGTAGGGTTTCAATCCATAGTTATTTCTCCTACAGAAGCCTTTCAGATCATAAGAATGAGGTTGTAGGAACCCTACAGGTTTTCTGCCGAATGGCTCAATCCATAGGATTTTTTTAGGAATCCTAACATGAGCTTGGACCTCATTGAAAAAATATTTGTCTTTTCCATGAAAATTGTCTCTTCAAATTCGTGCTAAATTCCTGCAGAGCATCCGAAGAGCCAGCTTTGCAATGTGTTTTGGTTTCTTATAAGATTCTAATGACATCTTAATCCTAAGTTTTTCCTATTCCTGTATTTTTAGACCCATGCATTCCAATTTTCAAAGAGACCCTTACAAAATTCTAGCCCGTGAAAAAGATCAATTCACTCAGAAATCTAAGTTGTCCCCAGTAATATATGCTCAGAAACTCAGACATCCATACTGATGTTCATTGTGCATTTCTACAACAGCAATCTTGCAATGGCCGGCCTGAATTATATAGGCAATATTCTCTCTTCCCAACCCCCCTCCCAAATAAAACCCTCGCTTATAGTACTTAATTATTCCAACTATCTACCTATTTATCCAGCCTTTTGTGCTTAGGATCATGACATGACAAGATACAAGCTTGAGCTGCCTATTTCACCAAACCAGCAGCTATTTGAAGTTATCCTGCTGTTCTTGGTAGACAAGAGAGAGAGAGATATCCGTCACATATCTCCAGCTCATTGATATGCTCAGTTAATTATCGGCACAGAGTTACATCAGATGGATACAAGTGAGGCAATGTCAAGCTTACGTGCGATCAGTAAGGCGGCAAAAGTGTGGTGTGATAGTCTCAACTCTAAAATCTACTTGCACCGAGGGCTCGCCGATGTATATATTTTTGTACCTACATCAAGGCAAACAAAAGAACACATAAGATAAGAGAACCGTGATTTGACACAAAGAAAACAGCAGCTGTATAACTGAATAACATCGTACTCAAGATAAATATCTGGATCACTGCGTGCTTCGATTCGGTTGTTTGCCCTGACAATATTCTTGATTCCTTTGGTGATGAAGTAGTTAAAAGAGTCAATGTGCTCCTTCACAAGGCCTCTAACCTAATGATAACATCAAACAAAGAGAAAAGGGGCAAATCAGATGGATCGACCAAAAGATGCCCAGACCAAATGAGTAGTTGGCACCTCCTTTGAAAAATAAAGACGCAGCAAATAGAAACTCAAGCCCCTGTAGTGTTGCAGTTGGAATGAAACAAACGCACGTCAGGGACAGAATAAACCTAGGGCAGAACAAACCAGAGAGCGGTCAGGCAAAGATAGGTGATGTGAGACATTGTAAAGACTAGACTAGCTATCATGCATGTGCAATACACTTTTTTTTGTGACATATGACTGAATTAGCCAAAGACCAGAGGATTGAAACAATAATATAAGGTTGAAAAAAATATCTACACCAAAATCATCACTGCTTGTGATTATTACTACTGAAACAATTTCCCTCAGGTGGCTAATCCCACAAATCAGCCGGGCGCACGACCATCAGACGGGATCGCGATCGCACGCTGTAGCCACACTATGTTTTCTCATGGGCCCCACCAGTTCACAGCCCTCCAGAAACAATGGTGTGGCTTTATTCTCTCCCTCGCGCATCCACATAGCCTTTTCCCATTCCCCAGGCTCCTATCATGGCGCTCTATCTCTCTACAATCTCTATGTGCCGGCCGCTGCCCATCCCATCCACGACCGTCACCGGTGCTTCACCGGGCCGCCACCGTCAGTGCTGTCAGGTCACCTGCTGCTGCAAGGGGCGACAATCGGTGCTGCAGAGGAGCTCCTTCCTTTTTTTGTCTTCATTGCCAGTGCTGCAGGGAGCCGCGGGATTGGTATGCAGCGCCACAACACGAGGGGATTGCATGACAGGGACAGACGGGGCTGATCCAACGGCACCCAGCAAAGCAATCAGACGGTTGGCAAGACGCCTGATCCCCCCATCCCACCCCACCAAGCGAAAATGCTCCAGAACATGGGTTTAACTAATTGTGTTGCCTTGCAGTGTCGATAATATGTTTGATTAGCACTAACTGCAACAAAGACGATAAAGCATAATCTAGAACAGTCCTACTTTTTTTTGGCAGACGTTGGTCAGGCTTTTTAGATGAAAGACGTTGGTCAGGTTTGGGGTGATGTTATCAATTCGTACTTTTATTAGTAGCATAGGCTCTCGACTAAATCGGGGATGACAATAGCTGGTTAACATGAAGAGTGTGCTGTCGGCATTGGCTGTTAAACCAACAGATGACTGAGCTGAATAAGGCAAAAATTCCTATGAAAATGGGCGTGCCATAAATCTATCAGTGCGTGTAAAGAAGAAGAAGAAGAACGGCCTGTGTCGCTAAATTACATCAGCGGAGCCATGAATTTTAAACGAAATTGCATGGGCAGAAGGAGCAGTCCCACGCAAAATCCAGTTCCAGATGGTACCTTGAGGAAGGCAGGGAGGAGCGCGAACTTGTCGACCGGATTGCTGACCGGCGCTGCCAGTGACCGGTAAGTCGGCACCGGCGGCGCCTCCTCGTCCCCTTCGGCCACCGGGGCATCGGGAGCGGACGTAGCAGGGGGCATGGGGATTCAGTCAACTGAATCCCCTTGGCTGACGGCGGCGGAGGCGTGCACCTCGGGTGGAGGGGCTGGCTGGCGGCGAGAGACGGGTAGGGGGCTGCGCGGGTGAGTGGATGTCGGCGGCGCTGTTCTGGTCCAGGGGAGAAGAGAGCCAGAGGGGGGAGGGCCGGGGGGAGCGGAAAAGGGGTCTCGGCGGCGAGACACACCGGAAACGAGGCGGTGGATTTGGGGCGGCAAGGGTTTAGTTAGGGTTTGCGAGGTGTTATATCGATGGCTACGGACTCACGTCACGTTACGAAGGTATGTAATCGGACAGTCCAAGTTTTTTTTAACAGATTTTATTTTAGCATTAAGAATGGTCTTTTATTCCTCAGCATTTAAAGGTACAGGTATCCTAAATTCATTAGGACGACGATAAATGCCACACGTGTGGGCACTGAGGGGTCTGCCCACATGATTTTTTTTTGAACATCAGTACAGATACAAGCGCTCATATACACGCGCATACACTCACCCCTATGAACACACACACGCACACCCTACCCCTATGAGCACCTCCGAAAGACTGAGCCGGCATATCATCTTGAGATTTACGAACCAGCCCACGCCTGCGTGTGGGCAAAATAACTAGCGCACACACACTTTTTTTCCTGCGGTCCCACTCACACGCCTACGTGCGGGCAAAATGCATAATGCCCCCACACCTCTCTCAGCCACCTACCTCACGGTCCCGCACGTCCGCGTGACAGTCACCACGCGTCCCCGCAGTTGGCATGGTCCCGACCCTCTTCAATGTCCGTATAACTGCAGTTGCCATGTCGCTGAACTACAGTTGCCATGTCGGACAACTACAGTTGCCATGGTTGCTCAATTGTAGTTGCCATCTCAGGTCAAGTGCCAGATGCCATTTAGGACAACTGCAGTTGTTGCCATGTATGTCTGGTTTACTATAGTTGCCATGATTTAAAAACTTTAGAGGTTGCCACCTACTAACACTAAGCAGTTGCCATGTATAGTCTGGTTTACTACAATTGTCATGATTTGAAAACCTTAGAAGTTGCCACCTACTAACACTAGGCAGTTGTCGTGTAGCGCTACAAAGAGACATGTCAAAATAACATATTCGGGTAAAAGAGAGAGTTGTCATCTGCTTACAAGCACACTAGGGCAGTTGCCGTGTACCCTGCAAAAAACACATGGCAACTAACATGTTCGGGTAAAAAAGAAGAGAGTTGACATCTGCTTACAAGCACGCTGGGGCAGTTGCCATGTGCACTGCAAAACGCATGGCAACTGGCAGCTTGGGTGTGGAGAGAGGAGACGGACGTGTGGGCGAGATGGCAAATGCCCACACACCAGCCCTTGTGCGTGAATGAAAACTAGCATGTGGGCAAACTGGTAAACGCCCACACACCGGCCCCTCCGTGTGATGAAACGGGCGTGTGGGCGACCGGATGAATGCTCACATACCAGTCTAGTCCTACGTGGCACCGCAAATATGCCAAGATTCGTGCACCTACAAACGGACGCGGATCCACGTGTGTGGGCGAGATGCAAACGCCCACACGTGTGGGCGTTAGTGTTTCCGATTCATTAAACCCCATGTGGATTGGAACCTCCAGAGTCGATTGCGGTCATCAATTTGGCCCGTTGTCACCAATTTTGACCGGGTCACGCGCGCGGGGTGGGCTGCCTGGCTGGTGAGCCATTTTGGTCGGCGGCAGGGAGAAGGGGCTTTTATTTTTATTTTTATTTTTGAAAAGAGGGGGGCGCTTTATGGTCACGCTAGCGTCGCTGCGTCTGCAAGGCGCTCATGTGATAGGTGTCGTGCGGTTACTTCCCCTCGGTTGTCTACAGGGGAGAAAGCACTGTCTAGGGAGGGTTTTCAACCGACATCACCGGACCTTGGTATGTTGTTGCGCTGTTTAGGGAGGTATTTCAGCTGATATTGCTAGATCTGGGTATGTAGCCGTTGTGCTTGCTGTTCGTGGAGCTTCTCCTTCTGCTTGTTCATCATCGTCGTTGGTTGTCCCTGGAGTTTCTGCTGGCGGTGGCATTGGAGGTACTTTGGTGTGGCCTTGGTTCACCGTCTTCACCGTACATGTGTTGTTGTGTCAAGATGTTGCCTGGGGAAGGGCTTCGTCTCCGCTTCGTGTCATTCTCTTCTTCCTCTGATGTCTCACTTTGGTGCAGCATGATATTCTTTCCCCTCTATTTATTTTACTTTCTATCCAATTTGCATGGTGTTGATGTGGTGTTGACCTTTCAGCGGTGGATTTCGATTTTGTTGTTAGGTTGTGGGGGTGACGGTGACTTTTTTGTTCCTGATTTTGGTGGGTTAGGGCTGACTATGATTGTTGTTGAGTGTTGGCAAGTGGTTGTTGTGGTTCTGCTTCTTTTTCTAGGGGAATCAATACTCTTGTGTTGAATTGATGTTTGATTTTAGCATACGACTGGAAGTGGTCTTTGTGGTTTTTATGTGGGGGCAAGCACTAGTGCACCACAGTGTTATTCACATGATTCTGACCCCCAATCGCAGATAGTCCCCCAAACCTTGTGCTTGGGTGGGTTGGTGATAGGGGGTCCATTGTTGACGTAATGAGAAAATGTATGCGATGCACGTGAGTTCCCAAACGGTCGAGAAACTGTATATGTGTGGGATTCTTTCAATTTTCGCACACACTTCTTTGAAAAAGAATTGTTTGCGAAAGTATGTTCGTCGCAGACAATTATGTAGGAATAAGTGTGACTGATGATTTGGTTGTATGCAAACAGTTTCTCGTTACGAACGGTCTGTAATGAATTAGATTATAGCAAACCATTTTATAACAAGGATTGTGTGCGGTGATTTATCCATCATGATCCATTTGCTTAGATAAAGCATGTGGGTTGTTAGAGTTCAATGGTCGCGCCTTTTTGTTAGCAACCGTTTACAATGTTATGTACCAAACCAGAGGTATTAGATTATATGTAATTTGGTTATTGCAATGGCTAATTAATATACTAGAAACTTCATTCCAACTTGAATGCAGGCAAAAGTGGTCATTTATAACAAACATACAACACATGTTCAAGAATTACAAGAGCATCATACTGATTGAATTGAAATACAACAACTAGCCAGGACCAAGCAATAATTAGCAAGGACAGCTTTAGAGACGATGCAGAGCGAGGCAAAATACATCCAGATTGTTCTTGTTGTTGAAGAAATGGAAGACCCATATCGTGCCTTCCTTCATGTTGAAGGCTTTAACAACTTTAATCTAACCCCTTGTGATGACTATCCGCCCATCATTCACAATCTTGAGAAAGACATCAAGTTCTTTATCATCGTGGTCTTGGTGTGATACTTTAATTTTTGTTGCCTCATGATTACTTCTTTTGGTGATCCGAAAATGGAGCGGAAAAGACTCTCACCTTTTTTCTAGAGGTGACCTGAGTTATCGAATCCACGAGAGAACTGTGCCCTTTAAGCTAGGGTCTCAAACAAGATTTTGCTAAAGAATTAATTCCAGCCTTGTACCGGATTGTAAATCAAGCTTACACAGGACGAACACTTATAATAAAAACAAGCATGGGTATGACGTCTTATGCTTACGACCATATATTTGTGACGGGACCAAATGTGATCTTAAATTGTGCTCTGAAAGTCACCCATCAAGATGTGCTTGTTACATATCGAAGTGGAGAATGTGTCCAAATTACGTCTTGACTGACGCGCATCCTGCATCAAGAATCAGTTGTCCAACCGAAGGCCCTACCTATTCGTCATGCGGGGTTGCCTCGATGATTAAGATTGCAATAATCAGTCAAAAGCATTGACGTTTAATGATTACACCTCTTGAATCCCTAGGGATATAATCTGTGTTACCGTACAAAACCTTTCACGGTCTCCCTGCCCTTAGCCTCTCCATGGCTCATTCTCCATGATCCTGGGTACATGAAGGGATGAAGAACATGAACGAGACAAGAGACAACTTCCGGAACAATCTTATGTTACACATACGAGACGTTAATTCAAAGCCCTTCCATTGATCCCTCCAACAAATACAATGGGGTGGAAGACTCTTGTCCCAACGCATACCTTACCAGACTACGCACACATGGAGATCAGATCACACGAAGAACACATCAAAGAACACATCATGAAGATAGATTGATCGATAATATGCTTTACAATGGATATCGTGTGTGATACGCTATTACAAGTATGACTAGATTTGATGTGAAGTATCCAACGTTCATCCCCATGGACCTACCTTTGTCACCCACGACACCACATGGACCAATGACTAGAGCTCGAGCAAGGGCTATCGGAGAAAAGGTGAACTCGTTCCTCTCCAAACTTACACATTCTTCATGTGAGACATGACCACTACCTCAAGCGGAAACCCTATGTGTGATCAGGTACTTAGAGGAAAGCCACAGAGCAACTACATCCATTGGACAAGATGGCGAGGACACCGAGTGCAAAGACTAAGAGGAAGAGCTGCCAGGAATCTACATCCACCGGACGACCGGTACAGGTCGGACGTCTGACGTCTCGAAGTTCCACCAGCCATACGACCCAGCCCCCGAGTGCTACAACAGTCGGACAACCAACCCGGACTGGACGTCCGACAACCTCCAGCGCGCGGACGACCGGCCTCCTATGGAAATTCGGCACCACCATCACAAAACCAAAATGACGGAAATCCGAAGTCCTCCAGACGATCGACCGCCTCCGAATATTCGACGCCACCTGATCAGAGCCGAAATGTCGGAAGTCCGAGCACTACCAGACGTCCGGACCCTCGTGAGCCACCGGACGACCAGTAACGGTCGGACGTCCGGCGCCTGTCTGCGCACAGTGACTTGGGTCGAAGCCCATGTACCCATTCGCCCCCCTTAGACTATATATACTCCAACTCCGCCCACATTTTAGGGTAGCATTGTGATAGCTCGTTTTGGAGATAGAGCTTTGCTCATCCACTTGATACCTACTCCATTGGAGGCCAAGACCTCCATCTAGGAGAAGACTCCCCAAGTGGATTCAAGACCTCCTCACGAAGAAGATTCCCTCGTGGATTCAAGACCTCATCTCCTCATGGATTGGGAAGAACTACCGACTGTTTGTATCATCCCTTGTTGTGTTTGGATCATGTATCTCCTTGTGTACTTGGATCTAGCACATGTGTAATCGAATCTTGTTGATTTGAATGTTTCCTCTTATTTCCCCTCTCGTGCGTTCTTCGTGTTCTTCGTGGGATCCCCTCCAAATCGTGAAATATCGACCACTAGGGTTCCACCCTACATCATCTTGGTAACATGAGCCATGGTTGATCACAAATTTGGAGTCCCTACCCCCGTTTTCTAGCCTATTTTTGTGTGTTTTTGTCCAATTTCAAAAATCCCCACAAAAATAGCCTCACTGATTTTTTTGTGATTTGTTGGTTTGATGAAGTTTTGTTGAATTTGATCCATGGATTTGCTTTGTCATGAGTGGATCTAGCTTTTCCCTATCTTTTGCCTCAATTCCATCCGCAAAAACTGTCCAATTTTGACCAAAATTTTCTCACGAAATCCTCGAGTTCTTCCCGCAACCCGAAATCGCCCAGGCACCGGACATCCGACAGTTACCGGACGCCCGACGTATACCGGTCGTCAAACCTATACCGGACGTCCGACATTTCCTGACGAAACTGTTTTTTTTTCACCCAAAAATTTTCAGCCACAACCAGTTTCTTCCGCACCACCACTCCAATAACCCCACCTCTTTCCACAACCACCATTGCTTACCCGCTACAACCTTCTATGAGAATTTGAGTCATGGTTTCCGTTTCCTATCATGTTTCGGCTACTTAGGGACGGTTCGACACCGACATCACCGCCCCTCATCTTCACCACAAACTCGTCATCGACAACATCCACTTCACCATTTTGACACCTTCAACCATAAGCAAGGGCGGTAACCTCGACGACACTCTAGTATATTCTCCCTTGCCACTACATTGATAACCCCATAGCCCATTTTTGCTTCACTTTCCCATCGAGACTAGCCTTTGAGTATTGTCGACAATGTTACTTGTGCACATTAGTGATCCTCATTCCCATTGCATACATACCATATCATCTTGGTACAAGCGTCTTAGTATCATCTTATCATCACTAGTGTAATACCTTGTCTCCGCATACACAATTGCTATCTTGGTTCGTGAAGTCTTGCATAAGTGGCCAAACAAAGAAAGAAAAAGAACCAAAAAGCTTTAAAGCAAGAGGAAGATAAGCAAAGAGCTTGTGATCAAGAACCATAACATCATACTACATTGCACTTAAGATTGTAATACTTGATCATCTTGGATCTTATCACCGTTGCATTTTGCTTTGTAGGTTATGCACAAGTCTCGTATCCTCCTATTGAGCAATCGTGCTAGCGTCTCTCTAGCGTTGTGCAACAAGAGCATTTTTTTTGTGGATTCCACATTTTAAGCTCATTCATTGGTTGCACTACCCCATTTATCTATCCGTGCATGTGTTTCCGTGTGCCACATATTGCTATCGGTCTACTTGTTGCATTTGCAAATTTATGAATCTTCTTCAACATTATTTGAGTCTTACTAAAAATTGCATAAATTTTGTGCCACCATCCTCACCAAGCTACTCCATAAGATTTACTTGTGTAGGTGTGAGAAATTGACAAGATCCGGTACCAATTGTGATATTTCCTTGTGAAAGGATCGAGAAGAGGTGTCTAGAGGGGGGTGATTAGACACTCAACAATCAAAATTGGCAGTTTTTTAGTTATTCAAGTTGAGGTGGAGTTTTAGCACATGTTTAAGCATTCACAATACATTTCAAGAAAGCATGGCTAGAGTATATGAGCAGCAGAAAGTAAAGCATGCAATTTGCAAGAAAGTAAAGGGATAGGATTGGAGTGTGCAAAGGCAATTGGAGACACAGAGATTTTTGGCGTAGTTCCGATAGGTGGTGCTATCATACATCCACGTTGATGGAGACTTCAACCCACGAAGGGTAACGGTTGCGCGGGTCCACGGAGGGCTCCACCCACGAAGGGTCCACGAAGAAGCAACCTTGTCTAACCCACCATGGCCATCGCCCATGAAGGACTTGCCTCGCTTGGGTAGATCTTCACAAAGTAGGCGATCTCCTTGCCCTTACAAACTCCTTGGTTCAACTCCACAATCTTGACAGAGGCTCCCAAGTGACACCTAATTAACCAATCTAGGATACACCACTCTCCAAAAGGTAATAGATGGTGTGTTGATGATGAACTCCTTGCTCTTGTGCTTCAAATGATAGTCTCCCCAACACTCAACTCTCTCTCATAGATTTGGATATGGTGGAAAGATGATTTGAGTGGAAAGCAACTTGGGGAAGGCTAGAGATCAAGATTCTTGTGGTAGGATTGGAATGTATTGGTCTCAACACATCAGTAGGTGGTTCTCTCTCAGAAAATGAGTAGTGGAAGTGTAGGCACGTCCTTATGGCTCTCTCTCAAATGGAGAAGGGGGTGGAGGGGTATATATAGCCTCCACACAAAATCTAACCGTTACACACAATTTACCAAACTTGGTCAGACCGAATAGAGAATCTCGATGGGACCGATCTAGTTCAAAATGTGAATGTTAGGGTTTTCGGTGGGACCGACATGATCAACTCGGTGGGACCAATGTGTTAGGGTTAAGGCAAAACCTCATCTCGGTGTGACCGATTGCATGAACTCGGTGAGATCGATTTCAGCAGTGAGCAAACAGAGAGTTGGTCAGGCAAACTCGGTGTGACCGATTGCACATCTTGGTGAGACCGAAATAATTGCAACATGCAACAGAGGGTTTGCAAGGCCATCTTGGTGAGACCGAGGTCCTATCGGTGAGACCGAATTGATTAGGGTTTCTGGCAATGGCTATGTCAATGAACTCGGTGGCGCCGGATGAATCAAATCGTTGGGGTCGAGTTTGACTTTAGGTTTTGGACATATTTGGAATTGATAAAGTGGTTGAGGGCTTTGGAGCATATCACTAAGCACTTTGAGCAAGTAGACCATTAAGCAACACCTCATCCCCTTTTAATAGTATTGGCTTTTTTATGGACTCAATGTGATCTTGGGTCACTACAATAGAAATGAAGAGTCTTGAGCTTTTGCCAATATTTGTCCTTAGCATCTTGAAGGGGTTCCACATCCTCTTGTCCGTGCCACGCCTTTGTTGGACTCTCTGAAATATACTAGATGAAAATGTTAGTCCAACAAGAGATATGTTGACATTGATTACCAAAATCACCCAGGGAGCACTTGTGCTTTCAATCTCCCCCTTTTTGGTAATTGATGACAACATACATCAAAGCTTTAGATAAAGATATGAAGAGTAACAAGTAAAGCTTTGGAAAGACATGTAACATGCATTGGCTCCCCCTACATGTATGCAATCATGTGAAGATAGACTATGAAAGCATGTGAATGCATAAGCATGTCAGAGCAAGAAATGAGCTACATGTATCTTGGCTATATGCACCAGAGCAAATGATGTAAATACAGAAGATGTACCTTCATGTTCACGAGTCCTTCTTGCAAACAATATGTACATTAGCAAGAGATCAGAATATATAAGTGTGATGCATATACTTACCTTGTGGTCTTGAGCTGACTTTGGAAAAGATGATCTTGAGAAAACAGGGTTAGATAACACAAGAACACCTACTAACCAGAGCAAGTTCAGGAAACCACAAGAGTACCAAGACTGGGATGACATGTAGTGAGTGAGTACTTAGTACCCTATTTGGATATAGACATGTCCCCAAGGATAAAAGATATGCAATGAATTCCAAAGATTTTCTTCCCTTAGATATGAACTCTTTCTCCCCCTGGATCTGATATTGGATAATGGGAGAATATAAGGTAAGAGAAAATCAGAGCAAAGACAGAGCAAAGTAACATCTACTAACATGTCTTTCCCCTCTTAAAGACATGTGACTTCTCTCCTCTATGGACAATAGGCATCTGGAGAAGCTTAAAGTATGCTCTCTTATGTGATAAGCTTTGATGTGCTCTCTCCCCCCATTGACATCAATTTCCAAGAAGGGATCATCTGGAGCATGAGTCAAACAAGTTTGGTCCTTGAGTCACATGACAAAGCAGCATGTAGATTAAGATGCGAGTAGAGGATAAGAATCATCGAGTGGAGCTGGAAAAGACATGACAATTGCAATGGCAAAATGTTTTCTCAGTAGTGAAATCAATAACACCGATTCATTTTCATCGGTGACACCAAGTTGGCAGTGTCAGAGATGATGCATATCGGTCAGACTGGGTTTGTCCTTGTCGGTCGTACCGATGAACACTCTATAATGTAATATTGCAGTTCGATCGAGCCGATAGGCAGAAATAGGTGAGGCCGAGTTCAATACAGAGGAAATATTTTGTCATCTCAGCTCACTTGGCAAATAAGATCTCACAAAGATTTGCAAGGAATTAGCTAAAGGATTTACAAGGAATTAGATGCAGGGAATGCAGAAAATAACAAAGAAATGAAATGAAATCTAGATGAAGTTTTTTTTGAAAGGGGGACAAGCAAGCAAGAGACAAATGCAAGAACACGAAGAAACACTAGAGAACTTCATCTAGAATTTGTCGGTGACAAAGTCACCTATGTTAGAGTATATTGACTTAGGAGTCAAGTGAAGTCACTTGGTCATAGGTCATACTCATCGTTTAAGCTCAAAATGGGGTTGCCATTTTTTATTTAAGCACTTTGATGTATTCATATCTTGTTGAGTTGCTTTAACTCATAACTTGGGTCAAAGCTTCTCTAAGATGGAATGACATACCTTGGTGGTGGTGTTGGTCTTGATCATGTAGTTGAACTTGTGTAGGATGCTCAAGGTTGATGTAGTTCATCAAGAGTTGGGAGAATCGTTTGTAGTTTGAGTTCGTCTACCTACATGGGTTAGTTTTGCAAGGAAGAGCACTTTTGTATCCAAAATGACAATCATGAAATTTGATGTCAAATGAGATTTGATATATAGAAATTGTCGAAGGATGTGTTGAAAGGATTCATGCTTCCTTGTCTTCAACCACCATATTGTAGATACTTGATGATGTAGAGATTGCTTAGGATGTGAGTAACTTGCAATCTCATATATTTGGGCTTATCCAAGTGCCTACAAGGGTTAGATAACATGCAAGCGTACAAGTATAGATCCAAGACATATGATCATCATCATAAGAGAAATATCAAGGACTGGTCAAAGGCTCATGCCTTGCATGCATCCAAATGGAGTTTATACTCCAAGTTTGAGGCATTAATGATGTTCAATTCACCTCTCAAACGACAAAATACTTCTCATCAAGCGGTTTTGTGAATATATCCGCCAATTGCTTATTGGTATGAACATGCTTAAGATTGATGTCACCTTTACCAACATGATCTCGAATGAAATGATGATGAACTTCAATATGCTTAGTCCGAGAATGTTGCATGGGATTATGAGCAATCTTAATAGCACTCTCATTGTCACAAAGCAATGGAGCATGTTTCACATGTATCATAATATTTAAGAGTTTGGGTCATCCAAAGTAATTGAGCACAACATGAATCGACAACAATGTATTCCGCTTCGGTGGTAGATAAGGATACCGAGTTTTGTTTCTTGGAGGACCAAAACACAATAGATCTACCAAGAAATGGACAAGTACCTGAAGTGGACTTTCTATCAACATTATCAATGGCATAGTTCGAATCGGAGTAGCCAACAAGATCAAAAGAAGACCTCTTAGGGCACCAAATGCCAAAGTTTGGTGTATGGATTAAGTATCTCACTATCCTTTTCACAACCTTAAGATGACATTCTTTGGGGGGCGCTTGATATCGTGCACACATGCACGCACTTATCATAATATCGGGACGGGAGGCACATAGATATAACAATGAACCAATCATAGAGTGGTAAACCTTTTGGTCAACCGATTCACCATACTTAGTTAAGTCAAGATGTCCACTAGTAGGCATGGGTGTTTTCATACCTTTGCTTTCTTGCATGTTGAACTTCTTGAATAAGTCCTTGGTGTACTTTGTTTGGGAAACAAAGGTACCCTCCTTAGTTTGCTTGATTTGCAAACCAAGAAAGAACTTGAGTTCGCTCATCATAGACATCTCAAACTTCTCCGACATTAGCCTTCCAAAATTTTCACTAAAATGAGGGTTAGTCGAACCAAATATGATATCATCCACATAAATTTGGCACACAAATAATTCACCATCAACCCTTTTAGTAAAAAGTGTAGAATCAAAATTTCCAATCTCAAAGCCTTTTTCAATGAGAAACTTAGTTAAGCATTTATACCATGCTCTAGGAGCTTGTTTAAGACCATAAAGAGCTTTGTGAAGTTTGTAGACATGATTAGATTTCTTAGGATTAACAAAGCAGGGAGGTTGTTTAACATAAACTTCCTCCTCAATTTCACCATTTAGAAAAGCACTTTTAATGTCCATTTGATATAATGTGATATCATGGTGATTGGTATAAGCAAGTAAGATGCGAATGGATTCAAGTCTAGCAACGGGGGCATATGTCTCACCATAGTCCATACCTTCGAATTGAGTGTAGCCTTGGGCGACGAGACGGGCCTTGTTGCGTACAACTTGTCCATCTTCATCTTTCTTATTCCGAAACACCCATTTGGTTCCAATGACATTGTGCTTCTCATCAGGCTTTTCAACCAACGTCCACATTTGGTTCCTCTCGAAATTGTGTAGCTCTTCATGCATAGCATTGATACGTCTCCAACGTATCTGTAATTTATGAAGTACTAGAACATAAAGGCGTGCATTGCGACGCCCGTCTTAATGAAAGAATTATTTAAATATGTAAAAAGTCTAAAAGCCTTTAGTTTTAAGGGGGAAATGAAGAATTGCTATAGTAAATCAGTGTGGATAGTGCAGCATATTGGTTCAAGCTCTAGGTATAGGTTGGAAAATCAAAGGGTGACAATTCCATCATAAAAGTTTGTTTACGTATGACATTTGCTAAGATGTTTGAATATGTGGTGGAGCGTGTCTGGTTTTTTTCTATGGCAGCAAGCAATAGAGAAGCAAGAGCTAATTCAGTAACTACCATTGAAAAGGCATGAATGGTTACTACATCACCATCCCTAACATTTAACCACTCATTAGTCCAATAACTTCTGGAGAATTCTAGCAGATATAAAAATGCATGTATTCAATTTTTTGTGCACTCAACTTATTAAATAACTGATGCAGCTAGCAGAACATACCTCAAAGTTCCTAGCATAGGCTCCATTATCATCTAAAGTGCAGCTGAAATTATAGAACTGATAATAATTTTCATATGGTGTCCATCAAGTTGCACATTGTTAGTTTTACTCGACGCTGCAATTGTGTCTTAGATGTCCCGCTTTGATTATAGTGAATCAAGCATTGCTTTAAATCATCTAACTCATAGAAAGGCTCCTGCACCATCACACATACAAGTAACTCAGAAAACGTTTTGCGTAATTAGAAGAAGAATGACCTGATATTGATATAGCGCAGAAAACGAGCGGTGCAACTTGATAAAAAATCATTTTCTTTAAATCAGAAGAGGAGTCAAAAGCTGGTTGGAGCTTGGGCCATAGTAATAGTTTAAGCTCTGCAATTAACTGGATGAAAATGGGATTTGAACATGAACACAGTGTACTTACGTGAGCCAAAGATAACTTACCGGGGATCAAGATACTCGGAAGAGGGAGGAAACACGCATCCCCAGCTCTTACAATAGACACACTTTGTTTTGTGCAAACTTATATCATACATTATTCATTGACCAATCTGCTGCAGCTGCATAGTTAACTGATGAGTAATATTTAAAGTACAGAAACAACATGTTTTTGGTACATAGTACATGTAGCTGAAATATATGTCCGCACAAACGTCTTCATATCTGATTAGCAACAACCAAATTGAAAATAAGATGCAACATCAAAAACCTTCGGTTGGTTGTGAGCAGTGAAGATTAACAATGTTAGAATATTTAGGAGGGATAATTACCTGAGGTTAATGGTGAAACTGTCATCATATTTTCTTCACATCAAACCAGACAATTCATCAATCAATTTAAGTGCGAAGGTCAAAGAGCCATGTCAATGGAAAAGGAGAAAATGTTATACAGTCCAAGTTGTAAAATTCCCGATTCACTTATCAAGCGTGTATCAGGGTAATTGGCCATGGTCAGCAAGCCACCGTAAAATTCTTGAGCTCCGCCACCACCGGACACCGAGATAGGGGGTTGGTAGTGCAGCCGGGCGCCTAGAGCATATGCAAGCTCGATGGTTGCGAGCTTGGTGGTTATCTTGCATCATCTCCGCTGTTGTAGCCTTGCGATCATGGATACCGCAGAAAAGGAAGGACGATGATGCGAGCGGAGGAGAGTATTTGTAGGCAGAAACTGCCATTCGTTAGAGCTAGAAGAAGAGGAAATGCAAGGCCGGCCATCTTCTGCGCCATTAAGCTTGAACCTTGAAGAAACTACTGCGGCGCCATCATGGACTTCCCCACGCCGCCACTCTGCCTCCCAACCTGTCATCGTCGCTCCGCCTTGCGAGCAGATCGAGCCTGGTTCGCCTTGTTAGAAGGAACTACGCTTAAGATAAAGGCCCGATCTTCTGTCCCCCTCACGACCATGCGACCCAGTTCATTAGAAGGCTCCAAAATTGATCAATGGAGCAGCGACCCTTTTTTAGTTGGCCCGACTGGCTCGCAGACGACGCAAATGAGAGGTCAGGGATGCCGCCAGATGATAGAATGATCCTACGCGTTCCTACCATTGATCGGACGGGTGCAAGAGTCAAATCACTGAGAGGGGTCGTAGGTTACTCTGTTATACTGTTTTTTAATTCATGCCATGTTTATAATATTTTTACATGATTTTGGTATGATTTGATTAGAACTAACCCAGACTGATGCTGTTTTCAGCAGAACTACCGTGGTGTTGTTTTTGTGCAGAAATAAAGTTCTCGGAATGCGCTGGAAATCAACGGAGAATATTTTTGGAAAATATATAAAATACTGGAACAAAAATTTACCAGCGGGGAGTCCCAAGGCCACCATGAGGTGGAGGGTGCGCCCCCTGCCTCGTGGACTCCTTGTGGGGCCCCCTGACATGAAACCAACGCCAACCCCTCCTATAAATCGAGAAAACCCCAGAACAGAAGAGAGATCAGAAGTTCTGCCACCGCAAGCCTCTGTAGCCATGGGAAATCAATCTAGGCCCTCTATGGCACCCTGCCGGAGGGGACCATCATCGCCAGAGGCCATGGGGGAGGATCTCAAAAGGGCCATTGTTGGAAATATGCCCTAGAGGCAATAATAAAAGGATTATTATTATATTTCCTTGTTCATGATAGTTGTCTATTATTCATGCTATAGTTGTGTTATCCGGAAATTGTAATACATGTGTGAATACATAGACCACAACATGTCCCTAGTGAGCCTCTAGTTGACTAGCTTGTTGATCAACTGATAGTCATGGTTTCCTGACTATGGACATTGGATGTCGTTGATAACGGGATCACATCATTAGGAGAATGATGTGATGGACAAGACCCAATCCTAAGCATAGCACAAGATCGTGTAGTTCGTTTGCTAGAGCTTTTCCAATGTCAAGTATCTTTTCCTTAGACCATGAGATCGTGTAACTCCCAGATACCGTAGGAGTGCTTTGGGTGTGCCAAACGTCACAACGTAACTGGGTGACTATAAAGGTATACTACGGGTATCCCCGAAAGTATCTGTTGGGTTGACACAGATCGAGACTGGGATTTGTCACTCCGTATGACGAAGAGGTATCTCTGGGCCCACTCGGTAATGCATCCTCATAATGAGCTCAATGTGACCAAGTGTTTGGTCACGGGATCATGCATTACAGTACGAGTAAAGTGACTTGCCGCTAATGAGATTGAACGAGGTATTGGGATACCGACGATCAAATCTCGGGCAAGTAACATACAGATTGACAAAGGGAATTGTATACGGGGTTACTCGAATCCTCGACATCGTGGTTCATCCGATGAGATCATCGTGGAACATGTGGGAGCCAACATGGGTATCCAGATCCCGCTGTTGGTTATTGACCGGAGAGTCGTCTCGGTCATGTCTGCGTGTCTCCCGAACCCGTAGGGTCTACACACTTAAGGTTCGATGACGCTAGGGTTGTAGAGATATTAGTATGTAGTAACCCGAAAGTTGTTCGGAGTCCCGGATGAGATCCCGGACGTCACGAGGAGTTCCGGAATGGTGCGGGGGTGAAGAATTATATATAGGAAGTCAGGTTTCGGCCATCGGGAAAGTTTTGGGGGTCACCGGTATTGTACCGGGACCACCGGAAGGGTCCCGGGGGTCCACCGGGTGGGGCCACCTATCCTGGAGGGCCCCATGGGTTGAAGTGGGAGGGGAACCAGCCCTTGGTGGGCTGGTGCGCCCCCCTTGGGCCCCTCTGCGCCTAGGGTTGGAAACCCTAGGGGTGGGGGCGCCTCCACTTGGCTTGGGGGGCAAGCCCCCCCTTGGCCGCCCCCCCCCTTGGAGATTGGATCTCCTAGGGTCGCCCCCTAGGGGCCCTATATAAAGAGGGGGGAGGGAGGGCTGCGCACCCATGCTCCTGGTGCCTCCCTCTCCCTCCGCTACACCTCTCCCTCTCGTAGAGCTTGGCGAAGCCCTGCCGAGATCGCTGCTGCATCCACCACCACGCTGTTGTGCTGCTGGATCTCCATCAACCTCTCCTTTCCCCCTTGCTGGATCAAGAAGGAGGAGACGTCTTCCCCAACCGTACGTGTGTTGAACGCGGAGGTGCTGTACGTTCAGCACTAGGATCATCGGTGATTTGGATCACGACGAGTACGACTCCCTCAACCCCATTCTCTTGAACGCTTCCGCTCGCGATCTACAAGGGTATGTAGATGCACTCCTCTCTCTCGTTGCTAGATGAACTCCATAGATTGATCTTGGTGAAGCGTAGAAATTTTTTATTTTCTACAACGTTCCCCAACAGTGGCATCATGAGCTAGGTCTATGCGTAGTTTCTATGCACGAGTAGAACACAAATTTGTTGTGGGCGTAGATGTTGTCAATTTTCTTGCCACTACTAGTCTTATTTTTCTTCGGCGGCATCATGGGATGAAGCGGCCCGGACCGACCTTACACGTACGCTTACATGAGACAGGTTCCACCGACTGACATGCACTAGTTGCATAAGGTGGCTAGCGGGTGTCTGTCTCTCCCACTTTAGTTGGAGCGGATTCGATGAAAAGGGTCCTTATGAAGGGTAAATAGAAATTGGCATATCACGTTGTGGCTTTTACATAGGTAAGAAACATTCTTGCTAGAACCCTATTGCAGCCACGTAAAAACATGCAACAGCAATTAGAGGACGTCTAACTTGTTTTTGCAGCATATGCCTTGTGATGTGATATGGCCAAAAGTTGTGATGAATGATATATATGTGATGTATGAGATCATGTTCTTGTAATAGGAATCACGACTTGCATGTCGATGAGTATGACAACCGGTAGGAGCCATAGGAGTTGTCTTAATTATTGTATGACCTGCGTGTCAATGATTAAACGCCATGTAATTACTTTACTTTATTGCTAAATCATTATCCATAGTAGTAGAAGTAATAGTTGGCGAGCAACTTCATGGAGACGCGATGATGGAGATCATGATGATGGAGATCATGGTGTCATGCCGGTAACGAAGATGATCATGGCGCCCCGAAGATGGAGATCAAAGGAGCTATATGATATTGGCCATATCATGTCACTATTTGATTGCATGTGATGTTTATCATGTTTTTGCATCTTATTTGCTTAGAACGATGGTAGTAAATAAGATGATCCCTCATAATAATTTCAAGAAAGTGTTCCCCCTAACTGTGCGCCGTTGCGAAAGTTCGTTGTTTCGAAGCACCACGTGATGATCGGGTGTGATAGATTCCAACGTCCACATACAACGGGTATAAGATAGATTTACACATGCAAAACACTTAGGTTAACTTGACGAGCCTAGTATGTACAAACATGGCCTCGGAACACAAGAGACCGAAAGGTCGAACATGAGTCGTATGGAAGATATGATCAACATGGAGATGTTCACCGATGATGACTAGTCTGTCTCACGTGATGATCGGACACGGCCTAGTTGACTCGGATCATGTATCACTTAGATGACTAGAGGGATGTCTAATCTGAGTGGGAGTTCATTAAATAATTTGATTAGATGAACTTAATTATCATGAACTTAGTCTAAAAACCTTTGCAAAAATGTCTTGTAGATCAAATGGCCAATGCTCATGTCAACCTCAACTTCAACACATTCCTAGAGAAAGCCAAGCTGAAAGATGATGGCAGCAACTATTCGGACTGGGTACGGAACTTGAGGATCATCCTCATAGCTGCCAAGAAAGCATATGTCCTAGAAGGACCGCTAGGTGAAGCACCCATCCCAGAGAACCAAGACGTTATGAACGCTTGGCAGTCACGTGCTGATGATTACTCCCTCGTTCAGTGCGGCATGCTTTACAGCTTAGAATCGGGGCTCCAAAAGCATTCTGAGCAACACGGAGCATATGAGATGTTCGAGGAGCTAAAAATGGTTTTCCAAGCTCATGCCCGGGTCGAGAGATATGAAGTCTCCGACAAGTTCTACAGTTGTAAGATGGAGGAAAATAGTTCTATCAGTGAGCACATACTCAAAATGTCTAGGTTGCACAACCGCTTGTCCCAGCTGGACATTAACCTCCCGGACGAGGCGGTCATTGACAGAATCCTTCAGTCGCTCCCACCTAGCTACAAGAGCTTTGTGATGAACTACAATATGCAGGGGATGGTGAAAACTATTCCTGAAGTATTTTCAATGCTGAAATCAGCGGAGGTAGAAATCAAAAAAGAGCATCAAGTGTTGATGGTCAATAAAACCACTAAGTTCAAGAAAGGCAAGGGTAAGAAGAACTTCAAGAAGGACGACAAGGAAGTTGCCGCGCCGGTAAACCAGTTGCCGGGAAGAAGCCAAAGAATGGACCCAAACCTGAGACTGAGTGCTTTTATTGCAAGGGAAAGGGACACTGGAAGTGGAACTGCCCCAAATACTTAGTGGACAAGAAGGCCGACAACACTAAAGGTATATGTGACATACATGTAATTGATGTGTACCTTACCAGTACTCGTAGTAGCTCGTGGGTATTTGATACCGGTGCGGTTGCTCATATTTGTAACTCAAAGCAGGAGTTGCGGAATAAGCGGAGACTGGCGAAGGACGAGGTGACGATGCGCGTCGGGAATGGTTCCAAGGTCGATGTGATCGCCGTCGGCACGCTACCTCTACATTTACCTACGGGATTAGTTTTAAACCTCAATAATTGTTATTTAGTGCCAGCTTTGAGCATGAACATTGTATCTAGATCTCGTTTAATACGAGATGGCTACTCATTTAAATCTGAGAATAATGGTTGTTTTATTTATATGAGAGATATGTTTTATGGTCATGCCCCACTGGTCAATGGTTTATTCTTGATGAATCTCGAACATGATGTTACACATATTCATAGTGTGAATACCAAAAGATGTAAGGTTGATAATGATAGTCCCACATACTTGTGGCACTGCCGCCTTGGTCACATTGGTGTCAAGCGCATGAAGAAGCTCCATGCTGATGGACTTTCAGAGTCTCTCGATTATGAATCATTTGACACATGTGAACCATGCCTCATGGGCAAAATTACCAAGACTCCGTTCTCCGGAATAATGGAGCGAGCAACCAACTTATTGGAAATCATACATACTGATGTGTGCGGTCCAATGAGCATTGAGGCTCGCGGAGGCTGTCGTTATGTTCTCACTCTCACTGATGACTTAAGTAGATATGGGTATGTCTACTTGATGAAACACAAGTCTGAGACCTTTGAAAAGTTCAAGGAATTTTAGAATGAGGTAGAGAATCAACGTGACTGAAAAATAAAGTTCTTACGATCAGATCGTGGAGGAGAATATTTAAGTCACGAATTTGGTACACACTTAAGGAAATGTGGAATCGTTTCACAACTCATGCCGCCTGGAACACCTCAGCGTAACGGTGTGTCTGAACGTCGTAATCGCACTCTATTGGATATGGTGCGATCTATGATGTCACTCACCGATTTACCGCTATCATTTTGGGGATACGCTCTAGAGACAACTACATTCACTTTAAATAGGGCACCGTCTAAATCCGTTGAGACGACACCGTATGAATTATGGTTTGGGAAGAAACCTAAGCTGTCGTTTCTAAAAGTTTGGGGATGCGATGCTTATGTCAAGAAACTTCAACCTGAAAAGCTCGAACCCAAGTCGGAAAAATGCGTCTTCATAGGATACCCTAAGGAAACCATTGGGTATACCTTCTACCTTAGATCCGAAGACAAGATCTTTGTTGCCAAGAACGGGTCCTTTCTAGAGAAAGAGTTTCTCTCGAAAGAAGTAAGTGGGAGGAAAGTAGAACTCGATGAAGTACTTCCTCTTGAACCGGAAAGTAGTACAGCTCAGGAAAATGTTCCTGTGGTGCCTACAGCAACTGGAGAGGAAATTAATGATGATGATCAAGGTACTTCGGATCAAGTTGCTACTGAACTTCGTAGGTCCACAAGGACACGTTCCACACGATAGTGGTATGGCAACCCTGTCCTGGAAATCATGTTGTTAGACAACGGTGAACCTTTGAACTATGAAGAAGCGATGACGGGCCCAGATTCCAACAAATGGCTTGAAGCCATGCAATCCGAGATAGGATCCATGTATGAAAACAAAGTATGGACTTTTGACATACTTGCCCGATGATCGGCGAGCGATAGAAAATAAATGGATCTTTAAGAAGAAGACGGACGCGGATGGTAATGTTACCATCTATAAAGCTCGACTTGTCGCTAAGGGTTATCGACAAATTCAAGGGGTTGACTACGACGAGACTTTATCTCCCGTAGCGAAGCTGAAGTCCGTCCGAATCAGGTTAGCAATTGCCGCATACTATGATTATGAGATATGGCAAATGGACGTCAAAACGGCATTCCTTAACGGCTATCTTAAGGAAGAGCTGTATATGATGCAGCCGGAAGGTTTTGTCAATCCTAAGAATGCTAACAAGGTATGCAAGCTCCAACGATCCATTTATGGGCTGGTGCAAGCATCTCGAAGTTGGAACATTCGCTTTGATGAGATGATCAAAGCGTTTGGGTTTATGCAGACTTATGGAGAAGCCTGCGTTTACAAGAAAGTGAGTGGGAGCTCTGTAGCATTTCTCATATTATATGTAGATGACATACTTTTGATGGGAAATGATATAGAACTTTTGGACAGCATTAAGGCCTACTTGAATAAGTGTTTTTCAATGAAGGACCTTGGAGAAGCTGCTTACATATTAGGCATCAAGATCTATAGGGATAGATCGAGACGCCTCATAGGTCTTTCACAAAGCACATACCTTGATAAGATATTGAAGAAGTTCAATATGGATCAGTCCAAGAAGAGGTTCTTTCCTGTGTTGCAAGGTGTGAAATTGAGCTCGGCTCAATGCCCGACCACGACAGAAGATAGAGAAAAGATGAGTGTCATCCCCTATGCCTCGGCTATAGGGTCTATTATGTATGCCATGTTGTGTACCAGACCTGATGTAAACCTTGCTGTAAGTTTGGTAGGCAGGTACCAAAGTAATCCTGGCATGGAACATTGGGCAGCGGTCAAGAATATCCTGAAGTACCTGAAAAGGACTAATGATATGTTTCTCATTTATGGAGGTGACCGAGAGCTCGTCGTAAAGGGTTACGTCGACGCTAGCTTCGACACAAATCTGGATGACTCTAAGTCACAAACCGTATACGTGTATATTTTGAATGGAGGGGCAGTAAGCTGGTGCAGTTGCAAGCAGAGCGTCATGGCGGGATTTACATGTGAAGCGGAGTACATGGCAGCCTCGGAGGTAGCACATGAAGCAATCTGGATGAAGGAGTTCATCACCGACCTAGGAGTCATATCCAATGCGTTGGGGCCAATCACCCTCTTCTGTGACAACACTGGAGCTATTACCCTTGCCAAGGAGCCCAGGTTTCACAAGAAGACTAGGCACATCAAGCGTCGCTTCAACTCCATTCGTGAAAATGTTCAAGATGGAGACATATATATTTGCAAAGTGCATACGGATCTGAATGTCGTAGATCCGTTGACTAAACCTCCTCCGCGAGCAAAACATGATCAACACCAGAACTTTATGGGTGTTCGATTCATCACAATGTAACTAGATTATTGACTCTAGTGCAAGTGGGAGACTGTTGGAAATATGCCCTAGAGGCAATAATAAAAGGATTATTATTATATTTCCTTGTTCATGATAGTTGTCTATTATTCATGCTATTATTGTGTTATCCGGAAATTGTAATACATGTGTGAATACATAGACCGCAACATGTCCCTAGTGAGCCTCTAGTTGACTAGCTCGTTGATCAACTGATAGTCATGGTTTCCTGACTATGGACATTGGATGTCGTTGATAACGGGATCACATCATTAGGAGAATGATGTGATGGACAAGACCCAATCCTAAGCATAGCACAAGATCGTGTAGTTTGTTTGCTAGAGCTTTTCCAATGTCAAGTATCTTTTCCTTAGACCATGAGATCGTGTAACTCCCGGATACCGTAGGAGTGCTTTGGGTGTGCCAAACGTCACAACGTAACTGGGTGACTATAAAGGTATACTACGGGTATCCCCGAAAGTATCTGTTGGGTTGACACGGATCGAGACTGGGATTTGTCACTCCGTATGATGGAGAGGTATCTCTGGGCCCACTCGGTAATGCATCATCATAATGAGCTCAATGTGACCAAGTGTTTGGTCACGGGATCATGCATTATAGTACAAGTAAAGTGACTTGCCGGTAACGAGATTGAACGAGGTATTGGGATACCGACGATCGAATCTCGGGCAAGTAACGTACCGATTGACAAAGGGAATTGTATATGGGGTTACTCGAATCCTCGACATCGTGGTTCATCCGATGAGATCATCGTGGAACATGTGGGAGCCAACATGGGTATCCAGATCCCGCTGTTGGTTATTGACCGGAGAGTCGTCTCGGTCATGTCTGCATGTCTCCCGAACCCGTAGGGTCTACACACTTAAGGTTCGGCGACGCTAGGGTTGTAGAGATATTAGTATGCAGTAACCCAAAAGTTGTTCGGAGTCCCGGATGAGAACCCGGACGTCACGAGGAGTTCCGGAATGGTCCGGAGGTGAAGAATTATATATATGAAGTCAGGTTTCGGCCATCGGGAAAGTTTCGGGGGTCACCGGTATTGTACCGGGACCACTGGAAGGGTCCCGGGGGTCCACCGGGTGGGGCCACCTATCCTGGTGGGCCCCATGGGCTGAAGTGGGAGGGGAACCAGCCCCTGGTGGGCTGGTGCGCCCCCCTGCACCTAGGGTTGGAAACCCTAGGGGTGGGGGCGCCTCCACTTGGCTTGGGGGCAAGCCACCCCCTTGGCCGCCGCCCCCCCTTGGAGATTGGATCTCCTAGGGTCGGAGCCCCCCCAGGGGCCCTATATAAAGAGGGGGGAGGGAGGGCTGCGCACCCATGCTCCTGGCGCCTCCCTCTCCCTCCGCAACACCTCTCCCTCTCATAGAGCTTGGCGAAGCCCTGCCGAGATCGCTGCTGCATCCACCACCACACTGTCGTGCTGCTGGATCTCCATCAACCTCTCCTTCCCCCTTGCTGGATCAAGAAGGAGGAGACGTCTTCCCCAACCGTACGTGTGTTGAACACGGAGGTGCTGTCCGTTCAGCACTAGGATCATCGGTGATTTGGATCACGACGAGTACGACTCCCTCAACCCCGTTCTCTTGAACGCTTCCGCTCGCGATCTACAAGGGTATGTAGATGCACTCCTCTCTCTCATTGCTAGATGAACTCCATAGATTGATCTTGGTGAAGCGTAGAAATTTTTTATTTTCTGCAACGTTCCCCAACAACCATCATCGCCATGAAGGCCAAGGACCAGAGGGAGAACCTCTCCCCATCCAACGGGGAGGCCATGGAGGAGGAAGCACAAGGGGGAGAACCTCTCCTCCTCTCTCTCGGTGGCACCGGAGTGCCATCGGGAGGGGAATCATCACTGTGGTGGTCGTCTTCATCAACATCACCATCATCATTACCATCCTCGTCTCTTTTACGTGGTCGACTCTCCCGCACCCCACTGTAATCCCTACTTGAACATGGTGCTTTATACCACATATTATGATTCAATGATGTGTTGCCATCCTAGGATGTTTTGAGTAGATATCCTTTGTCTTTGGGTTGATTGATGATCTAGATTGGTATGAGTTGTATGTTTTATTTTGGTGCTGTCCTATTGTGCCCTCCGTGTCGCACAAGCGTGAGGGATTCCGCTGTAGGGTGTTGCAATACATTCATGATTTTCTTATATTAGGTTGCTTGAGTGACAGAAGCATAAACCCGAGTAAGGGGGTTGTTGCGTATGGGATAAAGGGGACTTGATGCTTTAGTGCTATGGTTGAGTTTTACCTTAATGATCTTTAGTAGTTGCGGATGCTTGCTAGAGTTCTAATAATAAGTGCATATGATCCAAGAAGAGAAAGTATGTTAGCCTATGCCTCTCCCTCATATGAAATTGCAATAATGATTATCGGTCTTGTTAACAATTACCTAGGACAATTCCGCCACCGACCCATCATTATTCCACACTCACTATTTATAATATTGAGTAATATATTCTAACTTTATGATAACATCACGTACTTTTATATTTTAGCTCTCCGATATCATGCAAAATTATCCTCTTCATACCCACAACATAGTTTTATTTCCCGTTTCTAGTTGGAAGCAAACGTTCGGTGTATGTTGAGTCGTATCAGTGGCAGATAGGACTTGAGAGAATATTGATCTTACCTTTAGCTCCTTGTGGGTTCGACACTCCATACTTATCACTTCCACCTTTGGAAACTGTGATGATTCCTTGCACTTGGGGATTATCAAGCTCTTTTCTGGCGACGTTGCCGGGGAGCAATAGTGTGGGGTTGATATTCTCGTGTGTGCTTGTTTGCTTTCTTCACTAAGTAGTTTTTGTTTTCCTTTTTTTGTTTTGACGAGTTGTGGGTGAAACATACAAAAAAATTAAAAAAAAGAAAATGCAAAAAAAATTACTAGCCTCTTATGCCTAAAGAGTTTTTCAAAAAGAGAAGTGATTGGAAAGTTATGCAATGGAGAAGTGAGGGTCGACCTTAAACACTTGTGTTAATGCTCATGGAAACAATGTAGGATTTTTCATGGAAGTTTTGCTGAAAATAATTACCCCCTTGTATATATATATCCATTGTATTATAAAATTAATGTGCCAAGTTTTGGTTTTAGGATGATTAGATTGTTTGTTTGATATGTGCAGTGCAAAAACAGAAACTTTGGATGTAGCGCGCGAATTTAGATTTTTTACTGGAAAGTCAAACGGGT
Source organism: Triticum aestivum (assembly GCF_018294505.1). Classification (NCBI taxonomy): domain Eukaryota; kingdom Viridiplantae; phylum Streptophyta; class Magnoliopsida; order Poales; family Poaceae; genus Triticum; species Triticum aestivum. Next base: position 204,534,390 of record NC_057810.1, on the reverse strand, counting down.
CTGAAACTTTTTGCACAGTACTTATATACAATTTTTTTAAATTTTCATATTTGTTTAGAATTTTTGGAGTTACAGAAGTATACGAAATTTCCAGATTACTACAGACTGTCCTGTTTTTGACAGATTCTGTTTTCTATGTGTTGTTCGCTTATTTTGATGAATCTATTAGTAGTATCAGGGGGTATGAACCATGGTGAAGTTGAAATATAGTAGATATAATGCTAATATGAAATTGGAATGAGTTTATAATAGTACCTAAAGGTAGTGATTTGCTTTATTATACTAACGGATCTCACAAGATTTTTGTTAAGTTTTGTGTGGATGAAGTGTTCGAAGAACGAGGAGTTACCGATGTGAGAAGAATAATGAGAGACAACAGTTCAAGCTTGGGGATGCTCAAGGCACCCCAAGTAAACATTTCAAGGATACTCAAGCATCTAAGCTTGGGGATGCCCCGGTTGGTGATACGTCTCCAACATATCTATAATTTTTTATGTATTCATGCCATGTTTATAAGATTTATACATGATTTTGGTATGATTTGGTTAGAACTAACCCGGACTGACGTTGTTTTCAGCAGAACTATCATGGTGTTCTTTTTGTGCAGAAATAAAAGTTCTCGGAATGCGCTGAAAATAAACAAAGATTTTTTCTAGAAAATATAAAAAATACTGGAATGAAGAGTTACCGGAGGGGAGTCCCGTGGGCCCCACGAGGGTGGAGGGAACAAGTCAGGGGGCCCCACGGAGAGTCCACGAGGCACAGGGGTGTGCCCCACGGGGGTGGAGGGCGCGCCCACCCCAGTGGGGCACACCCCTGTGCCTCGTGGACTCTCCATGGGCCCCCCTGACTTGTTCTCGACGCTAACCTCTCCTATAAATCCCCAAACCTCCAAAAAATAACCTAGATCAGGAGTTCCGCCGCCGCAAGCCTCTATAGCCATCAAAAACCCATCGGGGCCCTGTTTTGGCACCCTGCCGGAGGGGGGATCCATCACCCGTGGCCATCTTCATCATCCCGGCACTCTCCCTGACGAGGAGGGAGTAGTTCACCCTCGGGGCTGAGGGTATGTACCGGTAGCTATGTGTTTGATCTCTCTCTCGTGTTCTTGATTTGGCACGATCTAGATGTATCGCGAGCTTTGCTATTATAGTTGGATCTTCTGATGCTTCTCCCCCTCTACTTCTTGTAATGGATTGAGTTTTCCCTTTGAAGTTATCTTATCGGATTGAGTCTTTAAGGATTTGAGAACACTTGATGTATGTCTTGCGTGGGATACCCGTGGTGACAATGGGGCATTCTATTGATCCACTTAATGTATGTTTTGGTGATCAAATTGCGGGTTCTGTGGCCTTGGGAGTCTATGCATAGGGGTTGTCACACATTTTCGTCTTAACTCTCCGGTAGAAACTTTGGAGCACTCTTTGAAGTTCTTTGTGTTGGTTGAATAGATGAATCTGAGATTGTGTGATGCATATCATATAATCATACCTATGGATACTTGAGGTGACATTGGAGTATCTAGGTGACATTAGGGTTTTGGTTGATTTGTGTCTTAAGGTGTTATTTTACTACGAACTCTAGGGCTGTTTGTGACACTTACATGAATATCCCAATGGATTGATCGGAAAGAATAACTTTGAGGTGGTTTCGTACCCTACCATAACCTCTTCGTTTGTTCTCCGCTATTAGTGACTTTGGAGTGACTCTTTGTTGCACGTTGAGGGATTGTTATATGATCCAATTATGTTATTATTGTTGAGAGAACTTGCACTAGTGAAAGTATGAACCCTAGGCCTTGTTTCCTAGCATTGCAATACCACTTTTGTTACTTGCTACCTTCCTGTTTTTATAATTTCAGATTAGAAAAACCTATATGTACCATCCATATTGCACTTGTATCACCATCTCTTCGCTGAACTAGTGCACCTATACAATTTACCATTGCATTGGGTGTGTTGGGGACACAAGAGACTCTTTGTTATTTGGTTGCAGGGTTGTTTGAGAGAGGCCATCTTCATCCTACGCCTCCCACGGATTGATAAACCTTAGGTCATCCACTTGAGGGAAATTTTCTACTGTCCTACAAACCTCTGCACTTGGAGGCCCAACAACGTCTACAAGAAGAAGATTGCGTAGTAGACATCAAGCTCTTTTCTGGTGCCGTTGCCGGGGAGTTTAGTGCTTGAAGGTATATCTTTAGATCTTGCAATTGAATCTTTTAGTTTCTTGTTTTATCACTAGTTTAGTCTATAAAAGAAAACTACAAAATAATGGAATTGAGGGTGCCTCATGTGCTTCATCTTTTTAATGTCTTTCATGAAAATAAGGATTCCGATAATTGTGCCAAAGTGTTAGAAGAAGAATGCAATAAAATGTTTGGCACTAGATTTTTGAATGGTGAACATGATTGCAATGTTGTTAGTATGAACTCTTTGAATATCCATAGTACTAATGATGATTGCACTAGTCGTGATAAAAATGTCTCTTATATGCATGACAACTTTTGTGGAGTGCATAGAGTTTGCAAGTACACACCAAATAGGGAAGATAGATTTTGCAAGAGGCATAATTATTTAGAAACTAAATGGTTGCAAGAAAGGCTAGATGTCTGTGTTGAAAATTTAAATTTTCTTAGCCATCCTTGTGAACTTTGCAATGAACGTAGTTATTTAAATATCCAATGCAAATTGTTTCATGATTGAATCGTGTCCAAAAATTGTGATGACTTGATTTCCCTTGCACATCATAATGAACTTAGCTTGCTTGTGGGTCATGAAGAAATGAAACGTACAACTAAGGATATGCCAGAATTTGTCCTTGATAAAGTCTTGATTTTGATCTAGAAGAAATTTATATGTATTGTGCGGTGAATTGCATTGAAAATCCTTATATTGCCAACTACATAAAGACAAGAAAACAAATAGAAGATGAAGAGAATACTAATGAAAGGGAAGAGATTTCCCAATATCCTCCTATTCTTTCTTATGATGAATCAGGTAACAAGGAGAGCCTTCTATTCAACCTATCTCATTAATAAGGAGATCAAAAAATAGGATTAAACCCACACATAATGTGGAGAAGAAAAAGAAAAGACGGAGAAGCAAAGGTAAAAGGTATCCCTCCTAAATGATGTTGCTACTATTACTCATTGTGATGATAATAATTACTATACTATTAGTGCTATCCATACTATTAATGATGAGAGTGGTTATGCTTATGATATGAAAAGGCCCAAGCTTGGGGATGCTATGTTTGATAAGAATGACATGTTTGAGAATTTATTTGCTGCAATTAATGTTTGTCCCAAGCTTGGGGATGCTATGCTTATTGAAGATGATATTTTTAACCTCCCAAGTTTTGATATGCAAATTTATTATGATGATAGCATGCCTCCTATTTACGATTATTATATTGATGAAAGTGGATTTGGAGAGGTTATGACTTTATTTAGTAATGATTCCACTATCTTGGAAGAGGTTTCAATTGATTATGATGAGAACAAAGTTGCTACTTACGATGATTATTGTGATGATACTTATGCTATAAAAAGTAGTGATGATTATATTTATAAAACTTGTCATGATTATGATTACCCTTTTTCTGAACATTACTCTTTTAATGTGAAAACAATTTATAGTATTCAAGTTTCTTATAATACTCCCACTATTCCGAATGAGAAGAATTTTGCTTATGTGGAGAGTAATAAAATTTCTATGCTTGTAGATCATGAAAACAGTGATGTATGTGATAGTTATATTGTTTAATTCATTCATGATGCTATTCAAAATTATTATGAGGGAGGAATATATGCTTGTAGGAATTGCAATAATATCAAGTTTCCTCTCTATGTGTTGAAAATCTTGAAGCTATGCTTGTTTTGCTTTCCTATGCTAGTTGATTCTTGTTCCCATAAGTTGTTTGCTCCCAAAATCCCTATGCATAGGAAGTGGGTTAGACTTAAGTGTGCTATTCATATTCTTCATGATGCTCTCTTTATGTTTCAATTCTTATCTTTCAAGTGAGCATCATTGAAATCATCATGCCTAGCTAGAAAGGCATTAAAGAAAAGTGATTGTTGAGAGACAACCCAATATTTAACCCTACTGTTTTTGTGTGTTCACATGATTAATATACTGTAGTAATCATGTTTTATAGTTTTTGTTTCAATAAAGTTCCAAGTCGAACCTTTGGGAAGACTTGGGTGAAAGTTAATGCGATCTTGCTGTAAAAAACATAAACTTTGCACTCATGAGAATAATTGTCATTTTTAAAATAAGAGTGATTTTAAGTTGATTCTTTTTGCAGAACATTAATAGACAAATTACTCACGTACACCAATTTATTTCAGAATTTTTGGAGTTACAGAAGTATTCGAGAGTTACAGATTACTACAGACTGTTCTGTTTTTGACAGATTCTGTTTTCTATGTGTTGTTTGCTTTTTTTGATGAATCTATGAGTAGTATCGGAGGGTATGAACCATAGATAAGTTGGAATAGAATATATATTACACCAATATGAATTTATAATGAGTTCACAACAGTACCAAAAGTGGTGATTTATTTTCTTATACTAATGGAGCTTACGAGTTTTTTGTTGAGTTTTGTGTTGTGAAGTTTTCAAGTTTTGGGTAAAGATTCGATGGACTATGGAATAAGGAGTGGCAAGAGCCTAAGCTTGGGGATGTCCAAGGCACCCCAAGGTAATATTAAAGGAGAACCAAGAGCCTAAGCTTGGGGATGCCCCGGATGGCATCCACTCTTTCGTCTTCGTTCATCGGTAACCTTACTTGGACCTATATTTTTATTCACCACATGATATGTGTTTTGCTTGGAGCATCATGTAATTTTATTTTGTTTTGCTTGTTGTTTGAATAATATCCTAAGATCTAAAATTCTTAAATGTTAGAGAGTCTTCACATAGTTGCATAATTATTCGACTACTCATTGATCTTCACTTATATCTTTTGGAGTAGTTTGTCATTTGCTCTAGTACTTCACTTATATCTTTTTAGAGCACGACGGGGGCTTTCTTTGATAGAAATTGTTGAACTCTCATCCTTCACTTATATTATTTTGAGAGTCTTTCAGAACATCATGGTAATTTGATTTGGTTATAAAACTAGTCCTAATATGATGGGCATCCGAGATGGATATAATAAAAACTTTCATATGAAGTGCATTGAATACTATGAGAAGTTTGATTCTTTATGATTGTTTTGAGATATGAAGATGGTGATATTATAGCCATGCTAGTGGATTAGTTGTAAATTTGAGAGATACTTGTGTTGAAGTTTGTGATTCCCGTAGCATGCACGTATGGTGAACCGTTATGTGATGAAGTCAGAGCATGATTTATTTATTGATTGTCTTCCTTATGAGTGGCAGTCGGGGAGGAGCGATGGTCTTTTCCTACCAATCTATCCCCCTAGGATCATGCGCATAGTACTTCGTTTTGATAACTAATAGATTTTTGCAGTTAGTATGTGAGTTCTTTATGACTAATGTTGAGCCCATGGATTATACGCACTGTCACCCTTCCACCATTGCTAGCCTCTCTAGTGCCGCGCAACTTTCGCCGGTGCCATACACCCACCATATACCTTCCTCAAAACAGCCACCATACCTACCTATTATGGCATTTCCATAGCCATTCTGAGATATATCACCATGCAACTTTCCACTGTTCCATTTATTATGACACGCTCCATCATTGTCATATTGCTTTACATGATCATGTAGTTGACATCATATTTGTGGCAAAGCCACCGTTCATAATTCTTCCATACATGTCACTCTTGAATCATTGCACATCCCGGTACACTGCCGGAGGCGTTCACATAGAGTCATATTTTGTTCTAAGTATTGAGTTGTAATTCTTGAGTTGTAAGTTAATAAAACTGTGATGATCTTCATTATTAGAGCATTGTACCAATGAGGAAAGGATGATGGAGACTATGATTCCCCCACAAGTTGGGATGAGACTCCGGACAATAAATAAATAAATAAATAAAAGAGGCCAAAGAAAAGAGAAGACCCAAAAAAAGAGAGAAAAATAAGAAGGGGCAATGCTAGTATCCTTTTACCACACTTGTGCTTCAAAGTAGCACCATGATCTTCATGATAGAGAGTTTCCTATGTTTTCACTTTCATATACTAGTGGGAGTTTTCATTATAGAACTTGGCTTGTATATTCCAATGACGGGCTTCCTCAAAATGCCCTAGGTCTTCGTGAGCAAACAAGTTGGATGCACACCCACTTAGTTTCTTTTTTAGCTTTCATACACTTATAGCTCTAGTGCATCCATTGCATGGAAAACCCTACTCACTCACATTGATATCTATTGATGGGCATCTCCATAGCCCATTGATACGCCTAGTTGATGTGAGACTATCTTCTCCCTTTTGTCTTCTCCACAACCACCATTCTATTCCACCTATAGTGCTATGTCCATGGCTCACGCTCATGTATTGCGTGAAAGTTGAAAAGGTTTGAGAATACTAAAGTATGAAACAATTGCTTGGCTGAAACCGGGGTTGTGCATGATTTAAATATTTTGTGTGATGAAGATAGGCATAGCCAGACTATATGATTTTGTAGGGATAACTTTCTTTGGCCATGTTATTTTGAGAAGACATGATTGCTTTGTTAGTATGCTTGAAGTATTATCGTTTTTATGTCAATGTTAAACTTTTGTTTTGAATCTTATGGATCTGAATATTCTTGCCACAATAAAGAAGATTACATTGATAAATATGTTCGGTAGCATTCCACATCAAAAATTCTGTTTTTATCATTTACCTACTCGAGGACGAGCAGGAATTAAGCTTGGGGATGCTGATACGTCTCGAACGTATCTATAATTTTTGATGTATTCATGCCATGTTTATAATATTTCTACATGATTTTGGTATGATTTGGTTAGAACTAACCCGGACTGACACTGTTTTCAGCAGAACTACCGTGGTGTTGTTTTTGTGCAGAAATAAAAGTTCTCAGAATGCGCTGAAAATCAATGGAGATTTTTTTTGGAAAATATAAAAAATACTGAACGAAGAGTTGCCGGAGGGGAGTCCCATGGGCCCCACGAGGGTGGAGGGCGCGCCCCTGTGCCTCGTGGACTCTCCATTGGGCTCCCCTAACTTGTTCTCGACGCCAACCTGTCCTATAAATCCCCAAACCTCCAGAAAATAACAGAGTTCCGCCGCCGCAAGCCTCTGTAGCCACCAAAAACCAATCGGGACCCTGTTCCGGCACCCTGCCGGAGGGGGGATCCATCACCGGTGGCCATCTTCATCATGTCAGCACTTTCCATGACGAGGAGGGAGTAGTTCACCCTCGGGGCTGAGGGTATGTACCAGTAGCTATGTGTTTGATCTCTCTCTCTCTCTCTCTCTCTCTCTCTCTCTCTCTCTCTCGTGTTCTTGATTTGGCACGATCTTGATGTATTGCAAGCTTTGCTATTATAGTTGGATCTTATGATGCTTCTCCCCCTCTACCTCTTGTAATGGATTGAGTTTTCCCTTTGAAGTTATCTTATCAGATTGAGTCTTTAAGGATTTGAGAGCACTTGATGTATGTCTTGCGTGGGATACCCGTGGTGACAATGGGGTATTCTATTGATCCACTTGATGTATGTTTTGGTGATCAACTTGCGTGTTCCGTGACCTTGGGAATCTATGCATAGGGGTTGGCACACATTTTCGTCTTGACTCTCCAGTAGAAACTTTGGGACACTCTTTGAAGTTCTTTGTGTTGGTTGAATAGATGAATCTAAGATTGTGTGATGCATATCGTATAATCATACCCACGGATACTTGAGGTGACATTGGAGTATCTAGGTGACATTAGGGTTTTGGTTGATTTGTGTCTTAAGGTGTTATTTTACTACAAACTCTAGGGCTGTTTGTGACACTTATAGGAATAGCCCAATGGATTGATCGGAAAGAATAACTTTGAGGTGGTTTCATACCCTACCATAATCTCTTTGTTTGTTCTCCGCTATTAATGACTTTGGAGTGACTATTTGTTGCATTTTGAGGGATTGTTATATGATCCAATTATGTTAGTATTGTTGAGAGAACTTTCACTAGTGAAAGTATGAACCCTAGTCCTTGTTTCCTAGCATTGCAATACCGTTTTGCTCACTTTTGTTACTTGCTACCTTACTGTTTTTATAATTTTAGTTTACAAAAACCTATGTCTACCATCCATATTGCACTTGTATCACCATCTCTTCGTTGAACTAGTGCACCTATACAATTTACCATTGTATTGGGTGTGTTGGGGACACAAGATACTCTTTGTTATTTGGTTGCAGGGTTGTATGAGAGAGACCATCTTCATCCTACGCCTCCCACGGATTTGATAAACCTTAGGTCATCCACTTGAGGGAAATTTGCTATTGTCCTACAAACCTCTGCACTTGGAGGCCCAACAACATCTACAAGAAGAAGGTTGCATAGTAGACATCAGTTGGCATCCCATCTTTCTTCTTCAACAATTGTCGGTATACCTCAACTTTTGTTTTGTTCACATGATTTGTGTCCTTTGTATTTTTCTTTTTATTTAAGAACCACACTAGTATGAGGTAGCCCTTCATTGATTTATAGAATGCTTCTTGTGCTTCACTTATATCTTTTGAGTATGATCTTATAGAATGCTCTTTGTGCTTCACTTAAATCTTTTGAGTATGGTTTTATAGAATGCTTCGTGTGCTTCACTTATATATTTTGAGCTTGGATATTGGTTAATCTATGTTAATTGTAGAATGCTCCATGAACTTCACTTATATCTTTTGGAGTATGAATAATACTATCATCGAAAGTGGGTTTGGAAGAGTGTAAACTTTAGGAATTAGTGATCCCACTGCTTTGGAGGGTGTTGAATCTTAGTGTGATATTTATGAAAGTGGATTTGGAGAGGTCTTGACTTTAGTTAGTAATGATTCCACTATTTCGGAAGAGGTTCCGATTGATTATGAGAACAAAGTTGCTATCTATGATTGTTATTGTGGTGCCATTTATGCTATAAAGAATAACGTTAACCATGAAACTTGTCATCATGATTTTAATTTTCAATTGGAGTATGCCTCATATGATAGTTATTGTAGTTTGCTCCCACTATTCCGACTGAGAAGAATTTTGCTTATGTGGAGGGTAGTAATTTTTTTCTATGCTTGTAGATCATGAAAAGAATGCTTTATGTGATGGTTGTATTGTTAAACTCATTCATGATGCTCCTGAAAATTATTATGAGGGAGGAATATATGCTTGTCGGAGTTGCAATAATATCAAGTTTCCCCTCTATGTGCTTAAAGTTTTGAAGTTATACTTGTTTTTCCCTCTGATGCTAGTTGATTCTTGTTCCCATAAGTTGTGTGCTTGCCCTTTGAGATCTTCTTTGCATCTTCATTAACCTGAGCCCGGGTTAGTTTCCGGTTCTCCCGTGCATTGTGTAACGCCAATCATAGTGGGGTGATACGTCTCCAACGTATCTATAATTTTTGATTGCTCCATGCTACTTTATCTACTGTTTTGGACTATATTGGGCTTTATTTTCCACTTTATATTATTTTTGGGACTAACCTATTAACCGGAGGCCCAGCCCAGAATTGTTGTTTTTGTGTGCCTATTTCAGTATTTCGAAGAAACAGAATATCAAACAGAGTCCAAACAGAATGAAACCTTCGGGAACGTGATTTTCTCACCGAACGTGATCTAGGAGACTTGGACCCTACTCCAAGAAGTGCCAGAGGCGGTCACGAGGGTGGAGGGCGCGCCCCCCTGGGCGCGCCCCCCTGCCTCGTGGGCTCCCTGTTGCTCCACCGACGTACTCCTTCCTCCTATATATACCTACGTACCCCCGTCAGATCAAATACGGAGCCAAAAACCTAATTCCACCGCCGCAACTTTCTGTATCCACGAGATCCCATCTTGGGGCCTGTTCTGGAGCTCCGCCGGGGGGGCATCTACCACGGAGGGCTTCTACATCAACACCATAGCCTCTCCGATGAAGTGTGAGTAGTTTACTTCAGACCTTCGGGTCCATAGCTAGTAGCTAGATGGCTTCTTCTCTCTTTTTGGATCTCAATATAATGTTCTCCCCCTCTCTTGTGGAGATCTATTCGATGTAATCTTCTTTTTGCAGTGTGTTTGTTGAGACCGATGAATTGTGGGTTTATGATCCAGTATTATCTATGGAAATATTTGAATCTTCTATGAATTCTTTTATGTATGATTGAGTTATCTTTGCAAGTCTCTTCGAATTATCCGTTAGGTTTGGCCAACTAGATTGGTAGTTCTTGCAATGGGAGAAGTGCTTAGCTTTGGGTTCAACCTTGCGGTGTCCTTACCCAGTGACAGAAAGGGTTGCAAGGCACGTATTGTATTGTTGCCATCGAGGATAACAAGATGGTTTTTTATCATATTGCATGAATTTATCCCTCTACATCATGTCATCTTGATTAAGGCGTTACTCTGTTTTTAACTTAATACTCTAGATGCATGCTGGATAGCGGTCGATGAGTGGAGTAATAGTAGTAGATGCAGAATCATTTCGATCTACTTGTCTCGGACGTGATGCCTGTATACATGATCATTACCTAGATATACTCATAACTATGCTCAATTCTGTCAATTGCTCAACAGTAATTTGTTCACCCACCATAGAATATCTATGCTCTCGAGAGAAGCCACTAGTGAAACCTATGGCCCCCGGGTCTATTCTCATCATATCAATCTCTATCGCTTTATTTACTTGCTTTGTTTTTACTTTGCCTTTTACTTTTCAATTTGCATCTATCTATCAAAAATACCAAAAATATTATTTATCATCTCTATCAGATCTCACTCTCGTAAGTGACCGTGAAGGGATTGACAACCCATAATCGCGTTGGTCACGAGTAGCTATCGTTTTGTGTAGGTATGAGGGACTTGTGCGTGGTCTCCTAATGGATTGATACCTTGGTTCTCAAAAACTGAGGGAAATACTTACGCTACTTTCCTGCATCATCCTCTACTCTTCGGGGAAATCCAACGCAGTGCTCAAGAGGTAGCAAGAAGAATTTCTTGCGCCGTTGCTGGGGAGGCTCACGCAAGCAAGTCAACCATACCAAGTACCCATCACAATCCCTATCTCTCGCATTACATTATTTGCCATTTGCCTCTCGTTTTCCTCTCCCCCACTTCACCCTTGCCATTTTATTCGCCCTCTCTTTCCCAATCTCCTCCTCTTTTTCCCTTTGCCTTTCTGTTTGCTTGTGTGTTGGATTACTTGTTGCCATGGCGCAAGATAATACCAAATTGTGTGATTTCTCGAATACCAATAATAATGATTTCCTTGGTACTCCGATTGCTCCTCTTAATAATGATGAGTCTTGTGAAATCAATACCGCTTTGCTGAATCTTGTTATGAAAGATCAATTCGCCGGCCTTCCTAGTGAAGATGCCGCTACTCATCTAAACAATTTTGTTGATTTGTGCGATATGCAAAAGAAGAAAGATACGGATAACAATATTGTCAAATTGAAGTTATTTCCGTTCGCTTAGAGATCGTGCTAAAGTTTGGTTTTCGTCTTTGCCTAAAAATAGTATTGATTCTTGGAACAAGTGCAAAGATGCTTTTATCTCTAAGTATTTTCCTCCCGCTAAGATTATCACTCTTAGGAATGATATCATGAATTTTAAAGAACTTGATCATGAGCATGTTGCCCAATCTTGGGAAAGAATGAAATTAATGCTTCACACTTGCCCTACTCATGGTTTGAATTTATGGATGATCATACAAATTTTTTATGCCTGATTGAATTTTGCTTCTAGAAATCTTTTAGATTCGGCCGCGGGAGGCACATTTATGGAAATTACGTTAGGAGATGCTACAAAATTGCTTGATAATATTATGGCTAATTATTCTCAATGGCACACCAAAAGATCTTCTAGTAAAAAAGTGCATGCTATAGAATAAATTAATGTTTTGAGTGAAAAGATGGATGAACTTATGAAGATGTTTGCTCCTAAAAATACTCCTCTTGATCCCAATGATATGCCTTTGTCTACCTTGCTTGAGAATAATAATGAATCTATGGATGTGAATTTTGTTGGTAGGAATAGTTTTGGAAACAATGCGTATAGAGGGAATTTTAATCCTAGGCCTTATCCTAGTAATCCTCCTAATAATTATGGAAATTCCTACAACAACTCTTATGGAAATTTTAATAAGATGCCCTCTGAATTTGAGAGTAGTGTTAAAGAGTTTATGAATTCACAAAAGAATTTTAATGCTTTACTTGAAGAGAAATTGCTTAAAGTTGATGATTTGGCTAGGAACGTTGATAGAATTTCTCTTGAGATTGATTCTTTAAAGCTTAGATCTATTCCTCCTAAGCATGATATCAATGAGTCTCTCAAATCCATGAGAATTTCCATTGATGAGTGCAAAGAAAGAACCGCTAGGATGCGTGCTTCCAAAGATGCCTTTATTAAAGCGTGTTCTTCCAATTCCCATGAAAATCAAGATGAAGATCTAAAAGTTATTGATGTGTTCCCCATTAAATCTTTGTTTTGCAATATGAATCTTGATGAAACTGAATATGATATTCCTTTACCTAGAAGGCGTTCTAAGAATTTAGAGTTTCTAGATCTTGATGATGAAATTGATGAAAGTGGGATTGAAAAAAAATAAAAACCTAGATGTTGCTAAACCCACTATTTTGGATCTCAAGGAATTTAATTATGAAAATTGCTCTTTGATTGGTTGTATTTCCTTGTTGCAATCCGTGCTAGATTCTCCTCATGCTTATAGTCAAAATAAGGCCTTTACCGAACACATTGTTGATGCCTTGATGCAATCTTATGAAGAAAAACTTGAGTTGAAAGTTTCTATCCCTAGAAAACTCTATGATGAGTGGGAACCTACTATTAAAATTAAAATTAAAGATTATGAGTTTCATGCTTTGTGTGATTTGGGTGCTAGTGTCTCCACTATTCCCAAAACTTTGTGTGATTTACTAGATTTCTGTAACTTTGAAGATTTGCTCTCTAAACTTGCATCTTGCGGATTCCACTATTAAAAAGTCTATGGGAAGAATTAATGATGTTCTTATTGTTGCAAATAGGAATTATGTGCCCGTAGATTTTATCGTTCTTGATATAGATTGCAATCCTTCATGTCCTATTATTCTTGGTAGACCTTTCCTTAGAACGATTGGTGCGATTATTGATATGAAGGAAGGGAATATTAGATTCCAATTTCCCTTGAGAAAGGGTATGGAACACTTACCTAGAAAGAAAATAAAATTACCATATGAATCTATCATGAGAGCCACTTATGGATTGCCTACCAAAGATGGCAAAACCTAGATCTATCCTTGTTTTTATGCCTAGCTAGGGGCGTTAAACGATAGCGCTTGTTGGGAGGCAACCCAATTTTATTTTTTGCTTTTTGTTTTGTTCCTGTTTAGTGTTAAATTTTGTTTCTAATTTATGTTTAGATGTGTTTTTATGTTTTAATTAGTGTTTGTGCCAAGTAGAACCTATAGGATAAGCTATGATGATAGTTGATTTGATTCTGCTGAAAAACAGAAACTTTGCGCTCACGAGAAAAAATTCAATAAATCACATAAATGTGCTTTTGTATTGATTCTTTTTATGCTGATCAATAAATAAAATTTCCAGTACGTCCTATTTTGGTAGAAGTTTTAGAGTTCCAGAAGTTTGCGTTAGTTATAGATTGCTACAGACTGTTCTGTTTTTGACAGATTCTGTTTTTCGTGTGTTGTTTGCTTATTTCAACGCATCTATGGCTAATAAATTAGTTTATAAACCATAAGGAAGTTGGAATACAGTAGGTTTAACACCAATATAAATAAAGAATGAGTTCATTACAGTACCTTAAAGTAGTCTTTTGTTTTCTTTCATTAACGGAGCTCACGAGATTTCTATTGAGTTTTGTGTTGTGAAGTTTTCAAGTTTTGGGTGAATTCTTTTGATGGATTATGGAACAAAGAGTGGCAAGAGCCTAAGCTTGGGGATGCCCAAGGCACCCCCAATATAATCCAAGGACACCAAAAATTCAAAGCTTGGGGATGCCCCGGAAGGCCTCCCCTCTTTCGTCTACTTCCATCGGTAATTTACTTGGAGCTATATTTTTATTCACCACATGTTATGTGTTTTGCTTGGAGCGTCTTGTATTATTTGCGTCTTTGTTTGTTAGTTTACCACAATCATCCTTGCTGTACACAACTTTTTAGAGAGCCATACATGATTTGGAATTTGCTAGAATACTCTATGTGCTTCACTTATGTCTTTTGAGCTTGATAGTCTTGCTCATAGTGCTTCACTTATATCTTTTGAGCGTAATAATTTTTGCTCTAGTACTTCACTTAGATCTTTTAGAGCATGGTGGTGGATTTGTTTTAAAGAAACTATTGATCTCTCATGCTTCACTTAGATTATTTTGAGAGTCGTTAATAGCATGGTAATTTGCTTAATGTTAATATACTTGGTATTCAAGATATGTGAAACTTTCTTTTGAGTGCGTTGAATGCTAAGATAAGTTTGATGCTAGATAAATGTTTTGAGATATGGAGGTGATAATATCAAAGCAATGCTAGTTGAGGTGATTATGAATTTAAAGAATGCTTGAGTTGAAGTTTGTGATTCCCGTAGCATGCACGTATGGTGAACCGCTTTGTGATGAAGTCGGAGCACAATTTTATTTATTGATTGTCTTCCTTATGAGTGGCAGTCGGGGATGAGCGATGGTCTTTTCCTACCAATCTACCCCCCTAGGAGTATGCGTTTAGTGCTTTGGTTTTTGATGACTTCTAAATTTTTGCAACAAGTGCATGAGTTATTTTGATTAATGTTGAGTCCATGGATTATACGCACTCTCACCCTTCCACCATTGCTAGCCTCTCTAATACCGCACACTTTTCGCCGGTATCATACACCCACCATATACCTTCCTCAAAACAGCCACCATACCTACCTATCATGGCATTTCCATAGCCATTCCGAGATATATTGCCATGCAACTTTCCACCGTTCCGTTCATATGACACACATTACTTTTGTCATATTGCTTTTTGCATGAACATGTAGTTGACATTGTATTCGTGGCAAAGCCACGTTCATAATTCTTTCATACATGTCACTCTTGATTCATTGCATATCCCGGTACACCGTCGGAGGCATTCATATAGAGTCATATTTTGTTCTAGTATCGAGTTGTAATTGTTGAGTTGTAAGAAAAATAAAAGTGTGATCATCATCATTATTAGAGCATTGTCCCAGTGAGGAAAGGATGATGGAGACTATGATTCCCCCATAAGTTGGGATGAGACTCCGGACTTTATGAAAAATAAAAGAGGCCAAAGAAGCCCAAATAAAAAAAAGAGGCCAAAGAAGCCCACCAAAATAAAAAAATAAAAAAAATAATGAGAGAAAAAGAGAGAAGGGACAATGCTACTATCCTTTTACCACACTTGTGCTTCAAAGTAGCACCATGATCTTCATGATAGAGAGTCTCATATGTTGTCACTTTCATATACTAGTGGGAATTTTTCATTATAGAACTTGGCTTGTATATTCCAATGATGGGCTTCCTCAAAAGTGCCCTAGGTCTTCGTGAGCAAGCAAGTTGGATGCACACCCACTTAGTTTCTTTTGTTGAGCTTTCATATAATTATAGCTCCAGTGCATCCGTTGCATGGCAATCCCTACTCACTCACATCAATATCTATTGATGGGCATCTCCATAGCCCATTGATACGCCTAGTTGATGTGAGACTATCTTCTCCCTTTTTGTCTTCTCCACAACCACCATTCTATTCCACCTATATTGCTATGTCCATGGCTCATGCTCATGTACTGCATGAAAGTTGAAAAAGTTTGAGATTACTAAAGTATGAAACAATTGCTTGGCTCGTCATCGGGGTTGTGGATGATTAAATACTTTGTGTGATGAAGATAGAGCATAGCCAGACTATATGATTTTGTAGGGATAACTTTCTTTAACCATGCTATTTTGAGAAGACATGATTGCTTTGATTAGTATGCTTGAAGTATTATTACTTTTATGTCAATATGAACTTTTGTCTTGAATCTTTCAGATCTGAATATTCATACCACAATTAAGAAGATTTACATTGAAATTATGCCAAAGTATCACTCCGCATCAAAAATTCTTTTTTATCATTTACCTACTCGAGGACGAGCAGGAATCAAGCTTGGGGATGCCTGATACGTCTCCAACTTATCTATAATTTTTGATTGCTCCATGCTACTTTATCTGCTGTTTTGGACTATATTGGGCTTTATTTTCCACTTTTATATTATTTTTGGGACTAACCTATTAACCGAAGGCCCAACCCAGAATTGCTGTTTTTTTGCCTATTTCAGTATTTCGAAGAAACAGAATATCAAACAGAGTCCAACCGGAATGAAACCTTCGGGAACGTGATTTTCTCACCGAATGTGATCCAGGAGACTTGGACCCTACTCCAAGAAGTGCCAGAGGCGGTCACAAGGGTGGAAGGCGCGCCCCTTGGGCACGCCCCCCTGCCTCGTGGGCCCCCTGTTGCTCCACCGACATACTCCTTCCTCCTATATATACCTACGTACCCCCGTCAGATCAAATACGGAGCCAAAAACCTAATTCCACCGCCGCAACTTTCTGTATCCACGAGATCCCATCTTGGGGCATGTTCCAGAGCTCCACCGGAGGGGGCATCTACCATGGAGGGCTTCTACATCAACACCATAGCCTCTCCGATGAAGTGTGAGTAGTTTACTTCAGACCTTCGGGTCCATAGCTAGTAGCTAGATGGCTTCTTCTCTCTTTTTGGATCTCAATACAATGTTCTCCCCCTCTCTTGTGGAGATCTATTCGATGTAATCTTCTTTTTGCGGTGTGTTTGTTGAGACTGATGAGGGGTTTATGATCCAGTATTATCTATGGAAATATTTGAATCTTCTTTGAATTCTTTTATGTATGATTGAGTTATCTTTGCAAGTCTCTTTGAATTATCCATTTGGTTTGGCCAGCTAGATTGGTAGTTCTTGCAATGGGAGAAGTGCTTAGCTTTGGGTTCAATCTTGCGGTGTCCTTACCCAGTGACAGAAAGGGTTGCAAGGCATGTATTGTATTGTTGCCATCGAGGATAACAAGATGGGGTTTTTATCACATTGCATGAATTTATCCCTCTACATCATGTCATCTTGCTTAAGGTGTTACTCTGTTTTTAACTTAATACTCTAGATGCAAGCTGGATAGCGGTCGATGAGTGGAGTAATAGTAGTAGATGCAGAATCGTTTCGATCTACTTGTCTCAGACGTGATGCCTATATACATGATCATTACCTAGATATACTCATAACTATGCTCAATTCTGTCAATTGCTCAACAGTAATTTGTTCACCCACCGTAGAATATCTATGCTCTCGAGAGAGGCCACTAGTGAAACCTATGGCCCCCGGGTCTATTCTCATCATATCAATCTCTATCGCTTTATTTACTTGCTTTGTTTTTACTTTGCCTTTTACTTTTCACTTTGCATCTATCTATCAAAAATACCAAAAATATTATTTATCATCTCTATCAGATCTCACTCTCGTAAGTGATCGTGAAGGGATTGACAACTCCTAGTCACATTGGTTGCGAGTAGCTATCGTTTTGTGTAGGTACGAGGGACTTGTGTGTGGTCTCCTACTGGATTGATACCTTGGTTCTCAAAAACTGAGGGAAATACTTACGCTACTTTACTGCATCATCCTCTCCTCTTCGGGGAAATCCAACGCAGTGCTCAAGAGGTAGCATGGGGCACTCTTGTAATGGCCCGTGAATGACTTTAACGCGTGGGCGAGTAACTGCCAATTCACTCTTCCCACCACGCCCTTATGCTTAGCCACATATGCCGCATGCATTGAGTGGGGTAGGTAACAGAGGCGCATGGTGCGGGAGATCATCAAGGCAGGGGGCCTTGTCCTCTTGAACTGGTGGAGGAGGACGTCAATCACTCGCCTGGGAATTAGCCCTTGGCTTCAGTGCAACTATAAAAGGAGGAGTGAGGAAGGAGTGGGAGCACCCGTCCACACACCTCTCTTCCTCCACCCTCTGTTTTCTTCTGGTTATGCTGAAGGGGAGAGTCCGGGGCCAGACCCCGGGCCCTAGCTCGAGGTTGGTCATGCCAAATGCTCGTGCCGATGCTTGGGGAGTGAGTCTGGTCTGGTCCCCAAGAAGACGCGGTGATCACAAATGTGGGCATCATGTTGCCCGTGGCGTAGGGGGAGTCGCGCACCTCCAGGGCGGAGAAACGCTTGTTATCCCCATGCTGGCCGGCCATCGGGTAGGAGGTGTAGGGCTCGGGATCTTTGGCAATCCCAACACTGCTCCTTCTAGCAAAGTTGGGGTGGATGCTAAAGGAAGGGGCGCTTTCCTGCCCGCCAAGGTGGGTGGCGGCGCTCCCATCATGCCCCGGCCGCCTGAGTTGCTGGCCACTTTCCCCGGGGAGTCAACGGGCCAGGAGCCCGGCGTCTCTCTAGAGTGACGGTGGTGGAGAGAAAACAAGGGAAGGTGGAGAAGGCGGGTGGCAGGGCATCAGGTTAGAGTACGATGGCACCAACGCCTTCGTCGTATAGGTGACATGCTGCCTCATCTTTTCGCTCTTCCCCTCCCACTCTGGCACCATCACCAGACTCTTTGGGTGATAGCCGGGGAGGGATGTTCCCTTGGTGCCTTCGCCCCCTACGGCAGTCTTCCAGCAGAGCTTCAGTGGTTTCCCCCACTGGTGCTTGTGCTGGGGCTTCTTGCTGGTCCTAGAGGTGGTGACGAGGGCACCAGCGAGCTGCTCCCTATGCCCCTCCTTCGTAGCCTCGCCATTCCCGATCTTGTCAGGCTATGCCCGACAAGCTCCTGACGAGACCTGGCGAGGCGCCCGCTTCTCTTCCCATCGCAGTACCTGGTGGAGGAGGAACGAGAAGGGAGGATTATGGGGCACTTATCTTTTTTCAATCTTAAACTGTAGGCACTAGCCATAGTTCAAATTATGTAATCTCTTCAATCCATGTTTGTGTCCTGTAATGCTTGTACTTGTTTGTTCATCATATTAATGAAAATGATAAACCTTGCCGGGGACTCATGCATGTAATGTGTCCATGTAGAGGCAGAATGCCTCTATACTTTTAAGTAAACAAGTTTCCCCTGGCAGGCTATCCTGCCGGTACCCTCAGCTTCGTTGTCGCAGAGTTAAGCCTACCAGGCACAAATCACGATGAGGGACCAGCCTGAAGGAAATATTCCCTAGAGGCAATAATAAAGTTATTATTTATTTCCTTATATTATGATAAATTTTTATTATTCATGCTATAATTGTATTAACCGGAAACATAATACATGTGTGAGTACATAGACAAACAGATTGTCACTAGTATGCCTCTACTTGACTAGCTCGTTGATCAAAGATGGTTATGTTTCCTAGCCATAGACATGAGTTGTCATTTGATTAACGGGATCACATCATTAGGAGAATGATGTGATTGACTTGACCCATTCCATTAGCTTAGCACTTGATCATTTAGTATGTTGCTATTGCTTTCTTCATGACTTATACATGTTCCTATGACTATGAGATTATGCAACTCCCATTTATCGGAGGAACACTTTGTGTGCTACCAAACATCACAACGTAACTGGGTGATTATAAAGGTGCTCTACAGGTGTCTCCAAAGGTACTTGTTGGGTTGGCGTATTTCGAGATTAGGATTTGTCACTCCGATTGTCGGAGAGGTATCTCTGGGCCCTCTCGGTAATGCACATCACTATAAGCCTTGCAAGCAATGTAGCTAATGTGTTAGTTACGGAATGATGCATTACGTAACGAGTAAAGAGACTTGCCGGTAACGAGATTAAACTAGGTATTGAGATACCGACGATCAAATCTCGGGCAAGTAACATACCGATGACAAAGGGAACAACGTATGTTGTTATGCGGTTTGACCGATAAAGATCTTCGTAGAATATGTAGGAGCCAATATGAGCATCCAGGTTCTGCTATTGGTTATTGACCGGAAACGTGTCTCGGTCATGTCTACATAGTTCTCGAACCCGTAGGGTCCGCACGCTTAAGGTTTCGATGACAGTTATATTATGAGTTTATGAGTTTTGATGTACCAAAGTTTGTTCGGAGTCCCGGATAAGATTACGGACATGACGAGGAGTCTCAAAATGGTTGAGACATGAAGATTGCTATATTGGAAGCCTATATTTGGATATCGGAAGTGTTCCGGGTGAAATCGGGATTTTACCGGAGTACCGGGAGGTTACCGGAACCCCCCGGGGGCTTAATGGGCCTACATGGGCCTTAGTGGAGAAGAGGAGAGGAGGCAAGGGCTGGGCCGCGCGCCCCTCCCCCCTAGTCCGAATAGGACAAGGAGAGGGGGGCGGCGCCCCCTTTCCTTCCCTTCTCCTTCCTCCTTTCCCCCTTCTCCTAGTCCAACAAGGAAGGAGGGAGTCCTACTCCCGGTGGGAGTAGGACTCCCCTTGGCGTGCCCCCTCCTAGGCCGGCCGCCCCCTCCCCCTGGCTCCTTTATATACGGGGGCAAGGGGCCACCTCTAGGGAGAATAAAAATTGATCTCTTGATCTCTTAGCCGTGTGCGGTGCCCCCCTCCACCATAGTCCTCCTCGATAATATTGTAGCGGTGCTTAGGCGAAGCCCTGCGACGGTAGAACAGCAAGATCGTCACCACGCCGTCATGCTGGCGGAATTCTTCCCCGACATTCTGCTGGATCGGAGTACGGGGATCGTCATCGAGCTGTATGTGTGCTAAAACTCAGAGACACCATAGTTTCGGTGCTTGATCGGTCGGGCCGTGAAGATGTACGACTACATCAACCGCGTTGTTCTAACGCTTCCGCTTTCAGTCTACGAGGGTACGTGGACACTCTCCCCTCTCATTGTTATGCATCACCATGATCTTGCGTGTGCGTAGGAATTTTTTTGAAATTACTACGTTCCCCAACAGTGGTATCAGAGCCTAGGTTTTATGCGTTGATGTTATATGCACAAGTAGAACACAAGTGAGTTGTGGGCGATACAAGTCATACTGCTTACCAGCATGTCATACTTTGGTTTGGCAGTATTGTTGGATGAAGCAGCCCAGACCGACATTACGCGTACGCTTACACGAGACTGGTTCTACCGACGTGCTTTGCACACAGGTGGCTGGCGGGTGTCAGTTTCTCCAACTTTAGTTGAACCGAGTGTGGCTACGCCCGGTCCTTGAGAAGGTTAAAACATCACTAACATGACGAACTATCATTGTGGTTTTGATGCGTAGGTAAGAACGGTTCTTGCCCAGCCCGTAGCAGCCACGTAAAACTTGCAACAACAAAGTAGAGGACGTCTAACTTGTTTTTACAGGGCATGTTGTGATGTGATATGGTCAAGACATGATGCTATATTTTATTGTATGAAATGATCATGTTTTGTAACCAAGTTATCGGCAATTGGCAGGAGCCATATGGTTGTCGCTTTATTGTATGAAATGCAAGCACCCTGTAATTGCTTTACTTTATCACTAAGCGGTAGCGATAGTCGTAGAAGCAATAGATGGTGAAATGGCAACGATGCTACGATGGAGATCAAGGTGTCGCGCCGGTGATGATGGTGATCATGACGGTGCTTTAGAGATGAAGATCACAAGCACAAGATGATGATGGCCATATCATATCACTTATATTGATTGCATGTGATGTTTATCCTTTATGCATCTTATCTTGCTTTGATTGACGGTAGCATTTTAAGATGATCTCTCACTAATTATCAAGAAGTGTTCTCCCTGAGTATGCACCGTTGTGAAAGTTCTTCGTGCTGAGAGACCACGTGATAATCGGGTGTGATAGGCTCTACGTTCAAATACAACGGGTGCAAAACAGTTGCACATGCGGAATACTCAGGTTAAACTTGACGAGCCTACCATATACAGATATGGCCTCGGAACACGGAGACCGAAAGGTCGAACGTGAATCATATAGTAGATATGATCAACATAGTGACGTTCACCATTGAAAACTACTCCATCTCACGTGATGATCAGACATGGTTTAGTTGATTTAGATCACGTGATCACTTAGATGACTAGAGAGATGTTTGTCTAAGTGGGAGTTCTTAAGTAATATGATTAATTGAACTTTAATTTATCATGAACTTAGTCCTGGTAGTATTTTGCAAATTATGTTGTAGATCAATAGCTCGCATTGTTGCTTCCCTATGTTTTTTGCTTCGCTATGTTTTTATATGTGTTCCTAGAGAAAACTAAGTTGAAAGATGTTAGTAGCAATGATGCGGACTTGGTCCGTGATATGAGGTTTATCCTCATTGTTGCACAGAAGAATTATGTCCTTTATGCACCGCTAGGTGACAGACCTATTGTAGGAGCAGATGCAGACGTTATAAACGTTTGGCTAGCTTAATATGATGACTACTTGATAGTTTTGTGCACCATGCTTTATGGCTTAGAACCGGGACTGCAAAAACGTTTTTGAAAAGTCATGGAACATATAAGATGTTTCAAGAGATGAAATTGGTATTTCAGACTCATGCCCGTGTCAAGAGGTATGAGACCTCAGACAAATACTTCACCTAAAAGATGGAGGAGAATTGCTCAACTAGTGAGCAAGTACTTAGATTGTCTGAGTACTACAATCGCTTGATTCAAGTGGGTATTAAACTTCCAGATAAGATAGCGATTGGCAGAGTTCTCTAGTCACCATCACCAAGTTACTGGAACTTCGTGATGAACTATAATGCAAGGGATGACAAAAACGATTCCCGAGCTATTCGTGATGCTGAAATCGATGAAGGTAGAAATCAAGAAAAGAGCATCAAGTGTTGATGATTGACAAGACCACTAGTTTCAAGAAAAGGGCAAAGGAAAAGAAAGGGAACTTCAAGTAGAATGGCAAGCAAGTTGTCACTCCCGTGAAGAAGCCCAAAGCTGGACCAAAGCCTGAAACTGAGTGCTTACACTACAAAGGAAATAGTCAGTGGAAGCGGAAATGCCCTGAATATTTGGTGGATAAGAAGGATGGCAAAGTGAACAAGGGTATATTTGATATACATGTTATTGATGTGTGTTGGAAGTGGTTCCAAGATTGATATGATCATCATCGCACACACCCTATACTTTTGAGATTAGTGTTAAACCTAAATAAATGTTATTTGGCGTTTGCGTTGAGCATGAATATTATTTGATCATGTTTATTGCAATACAGTTATTCATTTAAAGTCAGAGAATAATTGTTGTTCTGTTTACATGAATAAAACCTTCAATGGTCATACACCCAATGAAAATAGTTTGTTGGATCTCGATCGTAGTGATACACATATTCATAATATTGATGCCAAAATATGCAAAGTTGATAATGATAGTGCAACTTATTTGTGGCACTCCCGTTTGGGTCATATTGATGTAAAGCGCATGAAGAAACTCCATGCTAATGGGTTTTTGGAATCACTTGATTATGAATCATTTAATGCTTGCGAACCATGCCTTTTGGGCAAGATGACTAAAACTCCGTTCTTCGGAACAATGGAACGAGCTACTGATTTATTGGAAATAATGCATACCGATGTATGCGGTCCAATGAGTATTGATGCTTGTGGCGGGTATCGTTATTTTCAGACCTTCACAAGATGATTTGAGCAGATATGAGTATATCTACTTAATAAAACACAAGTCTGAAACATTTGAAAAGTTCAAAGAATTTCAGAGTGAAGTGGAGAATCATCGTAACAAGAAAATAAAGTTTCTACGATCTGATCGTGGAGGAGAATATTTGAGTTATGAGTTTGGCCTTCATATAAAACAATGTGGAATAGTTTCACAGTTCACACCACCTGGAACACCACAACGTTATGATGTGTACGAACATCATAACCGCACTTTATTGGATATTGTGCAACCTATGATGTCTCTTATCGGTTTACCACTATCGTTTGTTCGGAGTCCCGGATAAGAATACGGACATGACGAAGAGTCTCGAAATGGTCGAGACATGAAGATTTATATATTGGAAGCCTATATTTGGATATCGGAAGTGTTCCGGGTGAAATCGGGATTTTACCGGAGTATCGGGAGGTTACCGGAACCCCCCGGGGGCTTAATGGGCCTACATGGGCCTTAGTGGAGAAGAGGAGAGGAGGAAAGGGCTGGGCCGCGCGCCCCTCCCCCCCTAGTCCAAATAGGACAAGGAGAGGGGGGCGGCGCCCCCCCTTTGCTTCCTCTCTCCTTCCTCCTTCCCCCCTTCTCCTAGTCCAACAAGGAAGGAGGGAGTCCTACTCCCGGTGGGAGTAGGACTCCCCTTGGCGTGCCCCCTCCTAGGCCGGCCGCCCCCTCCCCCTGGCTCCTTTATATATGGGGGCAAGGGGCACCTCTAGGGAGAATAACAATTGATCTCTTGATCTCTTAGCCGTGTGCGGTGCCCCCCTCCACCATAGTCCTCCTCGATAATATTGTAGCGGTGCTTAGGGGAAGCCCTGCGATGGTAGAACATCAAGATCGTCACCACGCCATCGTGCTGACGGAACTCTTCCCTGACATTCTGCTGGATCGGAGTACGGGGATCGTCATCGAGCTGTACGTGTGCTAAAACTCGGAGGCGCCGTAGTTTTGGTGCTTGATCGGTCGGGCCGTGAAGACGTACGACTACATCAACCGCATTGTTCTAACACTTCCGCTTTTGGTCTATGAGGGTATGTGGACACACTCTCCCCTCTCGTTGCTATGCATCACCATGATCTTGCGTGTGCGTAGGATTTTTTTTGAAATTACTACGTTCCCCAACACATGTTGGGGAACGTAGCAGAAATTCAAAATTTTCTACGCATCACCAAGATCAATCTATGGAGTAATATAGCAACAAGGGGAAGGGGAGTACATCTACATACCCTTGTAGATCGCTAAGCGGAAGCATTGCAAGAACGCGGATGAGGTATTCGTACTCATGGCGATTCAGATTGCGGTCGATTCCGATCTAAGCGCCGAACAACGGCGCCTCCGCGTTCAACACACGTGCAGCCCGGTGACGTCTCCCATGCCTTGATCCAGCAAGGAGAGAGGGAGAGGTTGAGGAAGACTCCGTCCAGTAGCAGCACGACGGCGTGGTGGTGGTGGAGGAGCGCGGTACTCCAGCAGGGCTTCGCCAATCACTACGAGAGACGAGGAGGGAGAGAGGTAGGGCTGCGCCTTGGGAGAGAGAGACTCATGTGTTGGGCAGACCCAAAACCTCCACTATATATAGGGGGAAGGGAGGGGCTGCGCCCCCACCTAGGTTTCCACCGCTAGGGGTGGCGGCCAGCCCTAGATCTCATCTAGGGGGCGACCAAGGGGAGGGGGGGGCGCACCACTAGGTGGGCCTTGGGCCCATCTGAGCCTAGGGTTTCCCCCCTTTCCCTTCTCTCTTCGCCTTGGTCCCGGTACGTTACCGATAGCACTCGAAACTTTTCCGGTAACCAAAACAGGACTTCCCATATATAAATCTTTACCTCTGGACCATTACGGAACTCCCCGTGACGTCCGGGATCTCATCAGGGACTGCGAACAACATTTGGTAACCACGTATATCTATTCCCTATAACCCTAGCATCATCGAACATTAAGTGTGTAGACCCTACGGGTTCGGGAACCATGCAGACATGACCGAGACAACTCTCCAGCCAATAACCAATAGCAGGATCTGGATACCCATGTTGGCTCCCACATGTTCCATGATGATCTCATTGGATGAACCACGATGTCAAGGATTCAATCAATCCCGTATACAATTCCCTTTGTCTACCGGTATAGTACTTGCCCGAGATTCGATCGCCGGTATACCGATACCTTGTTCAATCTTGTTACCAGCAAGTATCTTTACTCGTTCCGTAACACATCATCCCACGATTAACTCCTTGATCACATTGTGCACATTATGATGATGTCCTACCGAGTGGGCCCAGAGATACCTCTCCGTCACACGGAGTGACAAATCCCAGTCTCGATTCGTGCCAACCAAACAGACACTTTCGGAGACCCGTAGTGCACCTTTATAGCCACCCAGTTACGTTGTGACGTTTGGTACACCCAAAGCATTCCTACGGTATCCGGGAGTTGCACAATCTCATGGTCTAAGGAAAAGATACTTGACATTTAGAAAAGCTTTAGCATACGAACTACACGATCTTGTGCTAGGCTTAGGATTGGGTCTTGTCCATCACATCATTCTCCTAGTGATGTGATCACGTTATCAATGACATCCAATGTCCATGGTCAGGAAACCGTAACCATCTATTGATCAATAAGCTAGTCAACTAGAGGCTTACTAGGGACATGGTATTGTCTATGTATCCACACATGTATCTGAGTTTCCTATCAATACAATTCTAGCATGGATAATAAACGATTACCATGAATAAGGAAATATAATAATAACAGGAAAACTTGAAAACTTCACAACACAAAACTCAACAGGAAATCTTATAAGCTCCGTTAGTGAAAGAAAACAAAACCACCACATAAGGTACTGTAATGAACTCATTCTTTATTTATTTAGGTGTTAAACCTACTGTATTCCAACTTCGCTATGGTTTATAAACTATTTTACTAGCCATAGATGCATCAAAATAAGCAAACAACACACGAAAGGTAGAATCTGTCAAAAAAAGAACAGTCTGTAGCAATCTGTAACTAACACAAACTTCTGGAACTCTAAAACTCCTATCAAAATAGGAAGTCCTGGAAAATTTGTCTATTGATCAGAAGCAAAAAGAATCAACGCAAAAGCACGTTTTTGTGATTTAACAAAACTAATTTCCTGCGCGCAAAGTTTCTGTTTTTCAGCAGAATCAAATCAACTATCATCATAGGTTATCCTATAGGTTCTACTTGGCACAAACACTAATTAAAACATAAAATACATCTAAATAGAAGGTAGATGCAAAATTTATTACTAAACAGAAACAAAAACAAAAAACACAAATAAAATTGGGTTGCCTCCCAACTAACGCTATCGTTTAACGCCCCTAGCTAGGCATAAAAGCGAAGATAGATCTAAGTAGTGCCATCTTTGGCACTCAATTCATAAGTAGCCCGCATGATAGATTCATAAGGTAATTTATCTTTCTTTCTTGGAAAGTGCTCCATGCCTTTCCTTAATGGAAATTGGAATCTAATATTCCCTTCCTTCATATCAATTATCGCGCCAATCATTCTAAGGAAAGGTCTACCAAGAATAATAGGGCAAGAAAGATTGCAATCTATATCAAGAATGATGAAATCTATGGGCACCAAATTTCTATTTGCAACAATGAGAACATCATTGAACCTTCCCATTGGCTTTTTAATGGTGGAATCCGCAAGGTGCAAATTTAAAGAGCAACCATCAAGATCATGGAAACCTAGAATATCACGTAAAGTTTTCAGAATCGTGGAAACACTAGCACCCAAATCACACAAAGCAAAACACTCATGATCTTTAATTTTAATCTTTATAGTAGGTTACCACTCATCATTAAGTTTTCTAGGTATAGAAACTTCCAAATTAAGTTTTTCATCATAAGATTGCATCAAGGCATCAACGATATGTTTGGTAAAAGCTTTATTTTGACTATAAGCATGAGGAGAATTAACAACGGATTGCAACAAGGAAATACAACCTTCTAAAGAACAATTACCATAATCAAATTCCTTGAAATCCGAGATAGTGGGTTCAATGCTATTTAAAGTCATGACCTCTCCAATCCCACTTTTACCAAATTTAGCATCAAGATCTAAAAATTCCGAATTCTTGGGACGCCTTCTAACTAAAGTTGACTCATCTCCGAGTATCAGCCATGCTTTCTTCAAGTGTCAACGTGTTCAAGCAGTCTGGTGTGCACTGGGCATGGCAAACAGGATCAGTGAGCTTTGCTCCGTCGAAAGGGAAGGTGCGGCAGTGTTGGCTGACCTACTTCTATCTCCTAATGTACCGGCACCGCTGCTTCCGAGTGTTAAATGTAAAGAGTTAATCGCAACGACAGTTTGGTACCTGTGGTGGGAACGGAGGAAGTTTACGCATGGTGAACAGCTACAAGATCCTACACGATCAGCACAAGCGATTTCGACGCTGTCCAAGAACTTCTCAAGAGCAAAGAAAAAGGGTCCAGGCCAGATTGAGAGACATGGATGGACCAAGCCAAGTGAGGGATTTGTAAAAATCAACGTAGATGCCTCTTTTTCTGAGGACAGTGGTTCAGGGGGTTCAGGTGCAATCTTACGCGATGCTTCTGGATTCTTCATTGCAGCATCATGTAGCGACATTCGGTTCGTTGAGGACGCGGCGACGGCGGAAGCCCGAGGGCTCCGAGACGGCCTCATTCTGGCAAACGACATGGGCTACAACAAACTGGTGATTGAGGCCGACTGTATGGAAGTGATCCAAGTGATGCAATCTGGAGGCAACTCGCTTGGACCGGCAGCAGCTATTTATGAGGAGTGCGCTTTTATTTGTCATAATTTTGTTTCAGTTAGTTTTCAACACTGCCCTAGGTAAGCCAATATGGCGGTTGATATGTTGGCACTATGTCGGAGGACTCGCGAACCATTGTATGGCAGTCCAAGCCTCCGGGTTTTTTGTTAGACATTTTATCAGAAGATGTAGCCCTTTTTGCTCATGAAATATAAACCGCCATGATGGCATTTCCCTAAAAAAAGTTGCATCTCCAGCCCCATTATTATTAAGATTCATATTGCAAAACAAAGATATAATAGGAGACACATCAATAACTTTAAGATCTTCATCATTATTTTCATGAAAACTAGAAGAACACGCCTTTACAAAGCAATCTTTCTTAGCACGCAATCTAGCAGTTCTTTCGTTGCACTCATCAATGGAAATTATCATTGCTTTGAGAGACTCATTGATATCATGCTTAGGAGGAGAAGATCTAATTTTAAGAGAATCAACATCAAGCGAAAGTCTATCAACATTCCTAGCCAAATCATCAACTTTGAGCAATTTTTCTTCAAGCACAGCATTAAAATTCTTTTGAGAAATCATAAATTCTTTCACACTATTCTCAAAACCAGAGGGCATCTTATTAAAATTACCATAAGAATTATTGTAGGAATTTCCATAATTATTAGAGTAATTACTAGGGAACGGTCTAGGATTAAAGTTTCCTCTATAAGCATTGTTTCCAAAACTATTCCTACCAACAAAATTCACATCCATAGATTCATTATTATTCTCAATCAAAGTAGACAAAGGCATATCATTGGGATCAAGAGGAGTATTTTTAGTAGCAAACAACTTCATAAGTTCATCCATCTTTCCACTCAAAACATTGATTTCTTCTATAGCATGCACTTTTTTACTAGAAGATCTTTCGGTGTGCCATTGAGAATAATTAGCCATAATATTATCAAGAAGTTTTGTAGCATCTCCTAACGTGATTTCCATAAACGTGCCTCTCGTGGCCGAATCTAAAAGATTTCTAGAATCAAAGTTCAAACCGGCATAAATTTTTTGTACGATCATCCATAAATCCAAACCATGAGTAGGGCAATTGTGAATCATCAATTTCATTCTTTCCCAAGATTGGGCAACATGCTCATGATCAAGTTGTTTAAAATTCATAATATCGTTCCTAAGAGTGATGATCTTAGCGGGAGGAAAATAATTAGAGATAAAAGCATCTTTGCACTTGTTCCAAGAATCAATACTATTTTTAGGCAAAGACGAAAACCAAACTTTAGCACGATCTTTAAGTGAAACCGGAAATAACTTCAATTTAACAATATCATTATCTGTATCTTTCTTCTTTTGCATATCACACAAATCAACAAAGTTGTTTAGATGAGTAGCGGCATCTTCACTAGGAAGGCCAGCGAATTGATCTTTCATCACAAGATTCAGCAAAGCAGTATTGATTTCACAAGACTCAACATCATTAAGAGGAGCAATCGGAGTACTAAGGAAATCATTATTATTGGTATTGGAGAAATCACACAATTTGGTATTATCTTGCGCCATGGCAATAAGTAATCCAACACACAAGCAAATGGAAAAAGGCAAGCAAAAGAGAGGAGGAGAAGATTGGGAAAGAGAGGGCAAATAAAATGGCAAGGGTGAAATGGGGGAGAGGAAAACGAGAGGCAAATGGCAAATAATGTAAATGCAAGGGAGATGAGTTTGTGATGGGTACTTGGTATGTCTTGACTTGAGCGAAGACTTCCCCGGCAACAGCGCCAGAAATCCTTCTTGCTACGTCTTGAGCTCACGTTGGTTTTCCTTGAAGAGGAAAGGGTGATGCAGCAATAGTAGCGTAAGTATTTCCCTCAGTTTTTGAGAACCAAGGTAACAATCCAGTAGGAGGCTCCTCAGAAGTCCCACACACCTACACAAACAAACAAAGAACTCGCAACCAATGCAATAAAGGGGGTGTCAATCCCTTCACGGCCACTTGCGAAAGTGAGATCTGATAGAGATAGTATGATATTATAAATATATTTTTGGTATTTTCTAATATAGAAGCAAAAAGTAAAGATGCAAATAAAAGTAGATTGAAAGCTTATATGATAAAAGATAGACCCGGGGGCCATAGGTTTCACTAGTGGCTTCTCTCAAGATAGCATAAGTATTACGATGGGTGAACAAATTACTGTCGAGCAATTGATAGAAAAGCGAATAATTATGAGATTATCTAGGCATGATCATGTATATAGGCATCACGTCCGCGACAAGTAGACCAACTCCTGCCTGCATCTACTACTATTACTCCACACATCGACCGCTATCCAGCATGCATCTAGAGTATTAAGTTCATAAGAACAGAGTAACACATTAAGAAAGATGACATGATGTAGAGGGATAAACTCAAGCAATATGATATAAACCCCATCTTTTTATCCTCGATGGCGACAATACAATACGTGCCTTGCAACCCTTTCTGTCACTGGGTAAGGACACCGCAAGATTGAACCCAAAGCTAAGCACTTCTCCCATGGCAAGAAAGATCAATCTAGTAGGCCAAACCAAACTGATAATTCGAAGAGACTTGCAAAGATAACTCAATCATACATAAAAGAATTCAGAGGAGATTCAAACATTTCTCATAGATAGATCATAAACCCACAATTCATCGGATCTCGACAAACACACCGCAAAAAGAGTTACATCGAATAGATCTCCACAAGAGAGGGGGATAACATTGTATTGAGATCCAAAAAGAGAGAAGAAGCCATCTAGCTAATAACTATGGACCCGAAGGTCTGTGGTAAACTACTCACAACTCATCGGAAGGGCTATGGTGGTGATGTAGAAGCCCTCCATGGTCGATTCCCCCTCCGACGGAGCACCGACGAAGGCTCCAAGATGGGATCTCGCGGATACAGAAGGTTACAGCGGTGGAAATTGTTTTTTGGTTGGCTCCCTGGATGTTTCCGGGGTACGTGGGTATATATGGGAGGAAGAAGTACGTTGGTGGCCGCTCGAGGGGCCCAGGAGACAGGGGGCGCGCCCAGGAGGGGTGGGCGTGCCCTCCTATCTCCTAGCCGCCTCGATTGCTTCTTGACTTGCACTCCAAGTCCTCTGGATCACGTTCGTTCCAAAAATCACGCTCCCGAAGGTTTCATTCCGTTTGGACTTCGTTTGATATTCCTTTTCTTTGAAATACTGAAATAGGCAAAAAAACAGCAATACGGGCTGGGCCTCTGGTTAGTAGGTTAGTCCCAAAAATGATATGAATTTGTAAAATAAAGCCCATAAGCATCCAAAAGGGGTAATATAATAGCATGGAACAATAAAAAATTATAGATACGTTGGAGACGTATCATCGTCCAAATGGCTGAATCCCCGAACCTCTGGAACCCTTATAGAGCAAGGGGTCACCACAATGGCAAATCAGTCTTTGTGCACTGATGATATAGCAAATAGTGCTATCATACCTAATTCTACAGGCGGACAGAGCGCGTTAAATGCGTCGCTTAGTGTCACACCATAGTGTGCCAGGCACACCTTGCCAGGCTGCTTTGCCAGCTTTGCGCCTGCTTGCTTGACACATCCCAGGACGGGTGTCATTTGGGGGTGTTTCCTGTAGGAAGTGGCTGCCATGTGGCAGAAAACAACCACTTAGTCACTTGGGGGCTTGACACCGCACTGATCGATGACTTGCGCCGTGGTGAGGTGGAGCGGTGAAGCCTTGGCTAGGTAATCCTCCCTTGCTGTGCCCGGCAAGCCTGCCGGGGCAGTCTGGAGGCTTGTCTCTGGGGAAACCTCACCCTCGCCAGGCTCTCCTGCCCGACAAGGGAGGTTTTTCCCTTAGTGACAGCTTGTTCATCTAGCTTGTCTTGGTCTTCTGGATCTGCACTCTAATTCCCCAAAGAGCTGATCTCTTGTGCTTGGCCTTGGTCTTGGATGTTGCAATCTTATCCTTGGACCTATGCACAGTCTGGGCAACGGACCAAGTGTTTGTTGCACCGACAACTAAGCAGAAGCCATTTCAACAAATTAGAAGCAATGCAAGCTAGACACCACATGAAATATGTAACCAATATGACTATGCCAAGTTAAAGGCATCCCATCCTAAATGGCATTTCAACAAATTAGAAGCAGTGCATGCTATAAATCATATGAAAGATGCAACCAATATCACTCTGCATATACTAAAGGTGTCTCGTCATAACTGATTGATGCGGGATACAAAAAACAATAGTTTTATGTAAGGACATTCGTAATAGATGCTACTTCTTGAGCTTGCGTTGTTTTTTCCCTTGAAGAGGAAAGGGTGATGCTGCACAGTAGAGATAAGTATTTCCCTCGGTTAAGAACCAAGGTATCAAACCAGTAGGAGAAACACGCAAGTACCCAATAGATGCACCTAAACAAACAGTCAAACACTTGCACCCAACGCGATAAAGGGGTTGTCAATCACTTCACGGTCGCTTGCAAAGGTGAGATCTGATAGACATAGATAAAACTAAACAAAGGATAAAATATTTTTGGGTTTTTTGGTTTATAGATCTAAAAATAAATTGCAAAATAGTAGATTAGAAACTAATATGATGGAAAATAGACCTGGGAGACATAGGTTTCACTAGAGGCTTCTCTCATGAAGGCAAATAATACGGTGGGTGAACAAATTACTGTCGAGCAATTGATAGAAAAGCGCAAAGTTATGACTATATCCAAGGCAATGATTATGAAATATAGGCATCGCGCCCGTGTCAAGTAGACCGACTCCTGCCTGCATCTACTACTATTACTCCACACATCGACCGCTATCCAGCATGCATCTAGAGTATTAAGTTCATAAAGAACGGAGTAACGCCTTAAGTAAGATGACATGATGTAGAGGAATAAACTCAAGCAATATGATGAAAACCCCATCTTTTTATCCTCGATGGCAAAAATTCAATACGTTTCTCGCTACCCTTACTTTGTCACTGGGTGAAGTCACGCAAGATTGAACCCAAAGCTAAGCACATCTTGAATTGCAAGAAAAACCAATCTAGTTGGCCAAACCAAACCGATAATTCGATGGGAAATACAAAGATATCAAATCATGCATATAAGAATTCAGAGAAGATTAAAATAATATTCATAGATAAGCTGATCATAAATCCACAATTCATCGGATCTCGACAAACACACCGCAAAAGAAGATTACATCAGATAGATCTCCAAGAACATCAAAGAGAACATGGTATTGAGAATCAAAGAGAGAGAAGAAGCCATCTAGCTAGCTACTAGCTATGGACCCGTAGGTCTGAGGTAAACTAATCACGCTTTATCGGAAGGGTTGTAGAGTTGATGTAGATGCCCTCCGTGATCGAATCCCCCTCCGACAGGAAGGTGGAAAAGGCCGCAAGATGGAAACTCACGGGAATAGAAGGTTGCGACGGTGGAAAAGTTTTTTCATGGATGCTTCTAAGGGTTTTGGAATATATGTGAATATATAGGAGGAAGATCTAGTTCAGGGAGTCACCCTTGCCGCCGCCTCGTGGCTCTTCTGACTTGCACTCCAAGTCCCCTGGGTGTCTTCTGGTCCAAGAAAAATCATCGTGAAGTTTTATTTCGTTTGGACTCCGTTTAGTATTCCTTTTCTATGAAGCTCAAAAACAAGGAAAAACAGAAACTGGCACTAGGCTCTAGGTTAATAGGTTAGTCCCAAAAATAATATAAAATAGCATATTGATGCATATAAAACATCCAAAACAGATAATATAATAGCATGGAACAATAAAAAATTATAGATACGTTGGAGACATATCAAGCATCCCCAAGCTTAATTCCTACTCCTCCTCGAGTAGGTAAATGATAAAAATAGAATTTTTGATGTGGAATGCTACCTAAGATATTTATCCATGTAATTTTCTTCATTGTGGCATGAATGTTCATATCCATAAGATTCAAAACCAAAGTTTAATATTGACATAAAAACGATGATACTTCTATCATACTAATAAAGCAATCATGTCTTATCAAAATACTATGGCTAAAGAAAGCTATCCCTACAAAATCATATAGTCTGTCTATGCTCCATCTTCATCACACAAAGTATTTAAATCATGCATAACCCCAGTTTTAGCCAAGCAATTGTTCCATACTTTAGTATTCTCAAACTTTTTCAACTTTCACGCAATACATGAGCATGAGCCATGGACATAGCACTATAGGTGGAATAGAATATGGTGGTTGTGGAGAAGACAAAAAGAAGGAGGTAGTCTTACATCAACTAGGCTTATCAACGGGCTATGGAGATGCGCATCAACAGATATCAAAGTGAGTGAGTAGGAATTTCCATGCAACAGATGCACTAGAGCTATAAGTGTACGAAAGCTCAAAAAGAAACTAAGTCGGTGTGCATCCAACTTGCTTGCTCATGAATACCTAGGGCATTTGAGGAAGCCCATCATTGGAATATACAAGCCGAGTTCCATAACAAAAAATTCCCACTAGTATATAAAAGTGACAACATAGGAGACTCTCTATCATGAAGATCATGATGCTACTTTGAAGCACAAGTGTGGAAAAAGGATAGTAACATTGCCCCTTCTCTTTTTTCTCTCTTTTTTTGGTGGGCTTCTTTGGCCTTTTTTTATTTGGGCTTCTTTGGCCTCTTTTATTTTGATAACCTCACATGGGACAATGCTCTAATAATGATGATCATCACACTTTTATTTACTTACAACTCAAAATTACAACTCGATACTAGAACAATTGTATGACTCAATATGAATGCCTCCGGCGGTGTACCGGGATGTGCAATGATCTAACATAGCAAATGACATCAAAAAACGGACATGCCATGTAAACATCATGCTAGCTATCTTACGATCATGCAAAGCAATATGACAATGATGGAGCCTGTCATGATAAACAGAACAGTGGAAAGTTGCATGGAAATATATCTCGGAATGGCTATGGAAATGCCATAATAGGTAGGTATGTTGGCTATTTTGAGGATGGTATATGGTGGGTGTAATGCACCAGCAAAAGTTGTGCGGTACTAGAGAGGCTAGCAATGGTGGAAGGGTGAGAGTGCGTATAATCCATGGACTCAACATTAGTCATAAAGAACTCACATACTTATTGCAAAAGTCCATTAGCCATCAAAACAAAGTACTACGCGCATGCTCCTAGGGGAAGGGTTGGTAGGAGTTAACCATCACGCGATCCCGACCTCCACACAAAGGTTGAAAATCAATAAATAAATCATGCTCCAACTTCATTACATAATGGTTCACCATACGTGCATGCTATGGGAATCACAAACTTTAACACAAGTATTCTTACCAATCCACAATTACTCACTAGGATGACTCTATTATCACCATCTTCATATCTCAAAACAAATGCAAGGAATCAAACTTCTCTTAGTATTTAATGCACTTTATATGAAAGTTTTTATTATATCTCTCGGATTTCTAACATATTAGGATTAAATTCATAACCTAAGCAAATTACCATGCTGTTTAGAGAGACTCTCAAAATAATATAAGTGAAGCAAGAGAGTTCAATAATTTCTATAAAATAAACCACCGTCGTGCTCTAAAAAGATATAAGTGAAGCACTAGAGCAAAATTGCCTAGCTCAAAAGATATAAGTGAAGTACATAGAGTATTCTAATAAATCACGATTCATGCATGTCCCTCTCAAAAGGTGTGTACAGAAAGGATGATTGTGGCAAACTAAAAAGCAAAGACTCATATCATACAAGACACTCCAAGCAAAACACATATCATGGGGCGAATAAAAATATGGCCTCAGGTAAATTTACCAATGAACGAAGACAAAAGAGGGGATGCCTTCCGGGGCATCCCAAAGCTTAGGCTCTTGGCTGTCCTTGAATATTACCTTGGGGTGCCTTGGGCATCCCCAAGGTTAGGCTCTTGCCACTCCGTATTCCATATTCCATCAAATCTTTACCCAAAACTTGAAAACTTCACAACACAAAACTCAACAGAAAACTCATGAGATATGTTAGTATAAGAAAGTAAATCACCACTTTATGGTACTATTGTGAACTCATTGTTTATTTATATTGGTGTAATATCTAATGTGTTCCAACTTATCCATGGTTCATACCCCCCAATACTACCCATAGATTCATCAAAATAAGCAAACAACACATAAAAAACAGAATCTGTCAAAAACAGAACAGTCTGTAGCAATCTGAAAACTTCGAATACTTATGTAACTCTAAAAATTCTGAAAAAATGGGACAACTTGGGAATTTTTTATATAAATATTGTGTAAAAAATTCAGATAAAATCATGCTTTTGTGAATTATGAAAATTATTTTACTTGGCGCAAAGGTTTCTGTTTTTCAATAAGATCAAATCAACTATCACCGTAAGCCATACCGAAGGTCTTACTTGGCATAAACACTAACTAAAACACATCTAACTAGAGGTTTTATGAATTATTTATTGAAAAACATAACCAAAAAAGCAAGAACAAAAATAAAATTGGGTTGCCTCCCAACAAGCGCTATTGTTTAACGCCCTTAGCTAGGCATAAAAACATAGATCTAGGTATTTTCATCTTCGGTATGCAATCCATAAGTAGCTCTAGTAATAGATTCATATGGTAACTTAATTTTCTTTCTAGGAAAGTGTTCCATGCCTTTCCTTAACGGAAATTGAAATCTAATGTTTCCTTCTTTCATATCAATAATTGCACCAATGGTTCTAAGGAAAGGTCTACTAAGAATAATATGACATGTAGGATTGCAATCTATATCAGGAACAATGAAATCTATGGGCACATAATTCCTATTTACAACAATAATAACATCATTAATCCTTCCCATAGGTTAATTACTAGTGGAATCCGCAAGATACAAATTTAAAGGACAATAATAAAATTCATGGAAACCTAACGCATCACATAAAGTTTTTGGAATTGTGGAAAGCTAGAACCCAAATCACACAAAGCATAACACTCATAATCTTTAAACTTAATCTTAATAGTAGGTTCCCACTCATCATAAAGCTTTCTAGGAATAGAAACTTCTGACTCAAGTTTTTCTTCAAAAGATTTCATCATAGCATCAACGATATGTTTAGTAACAACTTTATTTTCATTATAAGCATGAGGAGAATTCAACATGGATTGCAACAAGGAAATATAATATATTAAAGAACAATTATCATAATTAAATTCCTTGAAATCCAAAAGAGTGGGTTCATCGCTACTTAAAGGTTTGACCTCTCCAATCCCACTTTTATCAATTTTTGCATCAAGATCTATAAACTCCAAATCATTGGGACGCCTTTTAACTAAAGTTGACTCATCTCCAGTCCCATATTTATCAATATTTATATTAGAAAATAAAGATTAAATAGGAGTCACATCAATCACTTTAAGATCTTCATCATTATTTTCACAAAAACTAGAAGAGCACGCTTTTACAAACCAATCTGGCTTAGCATGCATCCTAATGGTTCTTTATTTGCACTCATCAATGGAAATTTTCATAGCTTTTAGAGACTCATTAATATGATGCTTGGGTGGAATAGGTCTAATTTTCAAAGAATCAATTTCAAGAGAAATTCTATCCACGTTCCTAGCCAAATCATCAATCTAAGCAAATTTTCTTCAGCCAAAGCATTGAAATTCTTTGGCGAACTCATAAATTCTTTAATACTAGAAGAACGCCCGTGCGTTGCAACGGGGCCACATTAACTTTAAGAGTTCAATATTAATATTCTCATACATATCAAGTGATATTGGTGACCTTTTTACCATCAAATCCTCTCACACACACTCTCTCCCTCCCTCTTCCTCACTCTCTCTCCCCCTCTCCCTCTCTCTCTAACACACACACATATCCATCTTATTGGGTATAGGACCATAATCCATCTATTTCACACACACACACACATGCTAGTGCATAACAATATGGATTATGTATTATATTTGCCACCACAACTGAGAATTAATTTCATGTAAATCGGCCAGCCACAGCTCCAAGAATAAGCGGAGGAGGTGGCCCGGGTCGGCATCGACACCGTCTGGCGCAGGCCACGGGCCCTCTTCCAAGTGCGTCTGCGGGCCGGCCACCCACGCCGGGTCCTTTAAGTGCCGCTTCCACCGCACCAACTCCCATGGTCAGGGAAGCCACCCTTCTTCGCCCCCTTCACCGGTCGCGGCCAACACGGTGCCGCGGCACCCGACGTTGCCGTCCTCGTCCTCCGGCATCGTCGCGACCCAGTGATGCAGCCCAAACATTGGCCTCGAGAATCAAGATCGCTCGGCAACGGAGAGGGAAGGGAAGATCATATACATGTCATAAGAAAGGGAGTTTATTTACTACTCCATCGATGTACTGTTTCCTTTGTTTGGAGATTGATTACCATCCGTGAGTTAAGGTAAGGTTAATGTGATTGAGCGATTTTTCTAAAAATCAATTATTTGTTTTCTAATTAATGTGATTGAGTGATTTAAGGTAAGGTTAATTAATTTAGATTTGATCTTTAGATATTGTTCGTGATTGATTGTGACGTGAAAGTAAACCGATGAAGTGGGGGGAGGGGACGAAAAAAACCCAGCGAAGGTGGGAGGAGGTACCAAAAAACATGGGAGGTGGGATGAAAAAAACCCTGGAAGCGAGACTACCAACTGCTCCATTAGGAGTAGAGATATTCTCAAGATCAGAGGGCATATTATCATAATTTCCATAGGAATTGTTAAAGGAATTACCATAATTATTAGAGGAATTACTAGGAAATGGCCTAGGATTGAAATTACCTCTATACGCGTTATTACCAAAATTGTTCCTACCAACAAAATTCACATCCATAGATTCATTATTATTCTCAATCAAGGTGGATAACGGCATATCATTAGGATCAATAGGAGCACTCTTACTAGGAAACAGTTTCACAAGTTCATCCATCTTTCCATTCAAAACACTAATCTCTTCAATTGCATGCACTTTTTTATTAGCAGAAGATCTTTCGGTATGCACTGAGAATAATTAACCATAATATTATCTAGGAGTTTAGTAGCTTCTCCTAAAGTAATTTCCATAAAAGTACCTCCCGTGGCCGAATCTAAAAGATTTCTAGAAGCAAAATTCAATCTGGCATAACAATTTTGTATGATCATCCACAAATTTAAACCATGAGTAGGGCAATTTCGTATCATCAATTTCATCCTCTCCCAAGATTGTGCAACATGTTCATGATCAAGTTGCTTAAAATTCATAATATCATTCCTAAGGGAGATGATCTTAGCGGGAGGAAAATACTTGGAAATAAAAGCATGTTCACACTTATTTCATGAATCAATACTATTTCTAGGCAAAGATGAAAACCAAGTTTTAGCACGATCTCTTAGTGAGAACGGAAATAGCTTCAATTTAACAATATTGTTATCCACATCTTTCTTCTTTTTCATATCACACAACTCAACAAAGTTATTTAGATGGGATGCGATATCTTCACTAGGAAGGTGAAAGGATCGAGAAGAGGTGTCTAGAGGGGGTGTGAATAGTCTCTAAGTAAGAAAGGTGCAGTTTTCAATCTCTAAGTTGAAGTGGAGTTTTTGCACAAGTTTAACATTCACAATACATATCAAGCAATCATGCAAAGAGTATATGAGCAGCGGAAAGTAAAGCAGGCAAATTGCAAGAATGTAAAGGGATGGGATTAGAGTGCGCAAACGCAATTTGGAGACACGGAGATTTTTTGAGCCGTGGTTCCAATACGTGGTGCTATCTTACATCCACGTTGATGGAGACTTCAACCCAAGAAGGGTAATGGTTGCGCGAGTCCACGGAGGGCTCCACCCATGAAGGGTCCATGAAGAAGCAACCTTGTCTATCCCACCATGGCCGTCGCCCACGAAGGACTTGCCTCACTAGGGTAGATCTTCATGAAGTAGGCGATCTCCTTGCCCTTACAAACTCCTTGGTTCAACTCCACAATCTTGACGGAGGCTCCCAAGTGACACCTAGCCAATCTAGGAGACACCACTCTCCAAGAAGTAACAAATGGTGTGTTGATGATGAACTCCTTGCTCTTGTGCTTCAAATGATAGTCTCCCCAACACTCAACTCTCTCTCACAGGATTTGGATTTGGTGGAAAGAAGATTTGAGTGGAAAGCAACTTGGGGAAGGCTAGAGATCAAGATTTATGTGGTAGGAATGGAATATCTTGGTCTCAACACATGAGTAGGTGGTTCTCTCTCAGAAAATGAATGCTGGAAGTGTAGGCACGTTCTGATGGCTCTCTCCACGAATGAAGAGTGGGTGGAGGGGTATATATAGCCTCCACACAAAATCTAAGCGTTACACACAACTTACCAAACTCGGTGGGACCGAATCCTGAAAC
Source organism: Triticum aestivum (assembly GCF_018294505.1). NCBI lineage: Eukaryota > Viridiplantae > Streptophyta > Magnoliopsida > Poales > Poaceae > Triticum > Triticum aestivum. The sequence continues at coordinate 204,493,530 of NC_057810.1, read as the reverse complement.
TTGGTCGGACCGATTTAGTAAATAATGTGGCCGTTAGAATTTTTCGGTGGGACCGACATGTCAACTCGATGGGGCCGATATGGTTAGGGTTAGGGCATAACGTAATCTCGGTGGGGCCGATTACACAAACTCGGTGAGACCGATTTTGGTAATAGACACACAGAGGGTTGGTCAGGCAAACTCGGTGGGACCGATTCGCTCATCTCGGTTGGACCGAAATGTTACGAAGAGGAAGAGAGAGTTTGAATTGGAATCTCAGTAGGACCGATTACACAAACTTGGTGAGACCAATTTTGGTAATGGACACACGTAGAGAGATTACAATCCCATCTCAGTGAGACCGAGATCCCTATCGGTGAGACCAACTTGATTAGGGTTTTGTGGCGGTGGCTATGTCATGAGAACTCGATGGCGCCGGATAGAAAGATTTGGTAGGGCCGAGTTTGACTTTTGGTTTGGGACATGTGTGGATGTGAGAAAGTGGTTGAGGGCTTTGGAGCATATCGCTAAGCACTTTGAGCAAGCAACTCATTAAGCAACACCTCATCCCCTCTTGATAGTATTGACTTTTCCTATAGACTCGATGTGATCTTGGATCACTAAAATGGAAAATGTAGAGTCTTGTGCTTTGAGCTTGAGCCAATCCTTTGTCCTTAGCATCTTGAAGGGGTTCCACATCCTCTAGTCCATGCCACTCCATTGTTGAACTTATCTGAAACATACTAGGTAAAAGTATTAGTCCAACAAGAGATATGTTGACATTAATTACCAAAATCACCCATGGAGCACTTGTGCTTTCAATCTCCCCCTTTTTGGTAATTGATGACAACATACATCAAAGCTTTAGATAAAGATATAGAGAATAATACGTAAAGCTTTGGAAAGACATGTAACATGCATAGGCTCCCCCTACATGTATGCAATCATGTAAATATGGAATATAGGAGCATGTGAATGCATAAGCATGATAGAGTAAGCAATGTGTTACATGTATCTTGGCTATATGCATCAGAGCAAATGATGTGAATATGGGAAATGTACCTTCATGCTCATGAGGTCTTCTTGCAAACAGTATGTACATCAGCAAGAAAACCTCATACACATGACTGTGATGCATATACTTACCTTGTGGTCTTGAGTTGGCTTAGGAAGGAATGAACCTGCGTAAACAAGGTTAGATAACACAGATACACCTACTAGCCAGAGCAAACAAAAGAAACCACAAGAGTACCAAGACTGGGATGACATGTAGAGAGTGAGTACTGAGTACCACATTGGATATAGACATGTCCCCAAAGGTAAAGATGTGCAATGAATTCAAGGATTTCCTTCCCTTAGATGTCTTGCTCCCCTTGAATCTAGCATGGGATATTGGGAGAAGATAGGGAACAAAAAATCAGAGCAAAGAAAGAAACAAGGCTAAAACAATCAATCAAATATGAACATGTCTTTCCCCTCTTAAAGACATGTGACTTCTCTCCTCTTGAACACCAAGCATCTGGGGTCTCTCTCCCTGAGTATTTTCTCCCACTATAGAAATGATTAAGCTTTGATGTGAGATCTCTCTCCCCCTTTGACATCAATTTCCAAGAAGGGTTCTTCTGGATTGTTGTTACAATGGGTTTGGTCCCTGAGTCACAGAGCAAAGCAGCAAGTTGAATTTGATGCTGGTAGAGGACAAGAATCATTGAGTGGAGCTGGATCAAAAAGAATGTAGGAACAAGTGGCAAGCTATCTTGCCTACAATGAAATCGGTGGCACCGAGTTGTGTGATTCGGTTGCACCGAAAGAATTCGGTTGGACCAGAGGAAACAGACCGGTGAGATCGAGTTCATCACAGAGAAAACACTTGTCACCTCAGCTCACTAGAAAAGTAAGATCTCACAAGGATTTGCAAGGAATTAACTGAAAGATTTGCAATGGATTGGATGCAGGGAATGTAGAACAAACAGAAACATAGAAAAGAAATCTAGATGAAGTTTTTTTTGAAAGGGGAAACAAACATGCATGAGACAAATGCAAGAGCATAGAAAAGAACACAAGAGAACTTCATCTAGAATTGGTTGGCGACAAAGTCACCTATGTTAGAGTATACTGACTTAGGAGTCAAGTGAGATCACTTGATCATAGGTCATACTCATCGTTTAAGCTCAAAATTGGGTTACCATTTTTCATTTAAGCATCTTGATGTATTCACATCTTGTCTAATTGCTTTGACTCATGAATTGGAGTAAAGCTTCTCTAAGATGGAATAACATACCTTGGGTGGTGGTGTTGATCGTGATCATGTAGTTGAACTTATGTGGGTTGCTCAAGGTTGATGTAGCTCATCAAGAGTTGGGAGCACCACTTTGAATTTGAGTTCATCTACCTACATGGGTTAGTTTTTGCAAGGAAGAGCACTTGTGTATCCAAAATGACAATCATGAAACTCGATATAGAATTTGTCAAAGGATATGTTTGAATGGTTTCGTGCTTCCTCGTCTTCAACCACCATTGTGTAGAGACTTGGTGATGTAGAGATTGCTCAAGATGTGAGTGAGTTGCAATCTCATAGATTTAGATTCATCCAAGTTCCTACAAGGGTTAGATAACATGCAAGGTGCAAATATATCCAAGACATAAGATTGTCATCATAAGAGAAATATCAAGGATTAGTCATAAGCTCATGTATTGCATGTATCCAAATGGAGTTCCTACTCCAAGTTTGAAGCATCAATGATGTGCAATTCACCTCTCAACCTACAAAATACTTTCTCATCAAGTGGTTTAGTGAATATATCCGCCAATTGCTTGTCGGTACGAACATGCTTAAGATTAATGTCACCCTTAGCAACGTGATCTCGAATGAAATGATGACGAACTTCAATATGCTTAGTTCGAGAGTGTTGCACGGGGTTGTGAGCAATCTTGATAGCACGTTCATTGTCACAAAGCAATGGAACATGTTTCACATATATCCCATAATCTTTAAGAGTTTGGGTCATCCAAAGTAATTGAGCACAACATGAACCAACAACAATGTATTCCGCTTCGGCGGTGGATAAGGATACCGAGTTTTGTTTCTTGGAGGACCAAGACACAAGAGATCTACCAAGAAATTGACAAGTACCCGAGGTGGACTTTCTATCAACCTTGTCACCGGTATAGTCTGAGTCGGAGTAGCCAACAAGATTGAAAGAGGACCTCTTAGGATACCAAATGCCAAAATTCGGTGTATGTATTAAGTATCTCACTATCCTTTTCACGGCCTTAAGATGACATTCTTTAGGAGCGGCTTAATATCGTGCACACATGCACACACTTAGCATGATATCGAGACGTGAAGCACATAGATATATCAATGAACCAATCATGGAGCGGTAAACCTTTTGATCAACCGGTTCACCATCTTTGGTCAAATCAAGATGTCCACTAGTAGGCATGGGTGTAGTCATACCTTTGCATTCTTGCATATTGAACTTCTTGAATAAGTCCTTGGTGTACTTTGTTTGAGAGACAAAGGTACCTTCCTTAGTTTGCTTGATTTACAAACCGAGAAAGAACTTGAGTTCACTCATCATAGACATCTCAAACTTCTCCGACATTAGCTTTCCAAACTTTTCACTAAAGTGAGGGTTAGTCGAACCAAATATAATATCATCAACATAGATTTGGCACACAAATAGTTCTCCATTAACCCTTTTAGTAAAAAGAGTAGAATCAATTTTCCCAATTTCAAAGACTTTTCAATAAGGAACTTGGTCAAGCATTTATACCACGCTCTAGGAGCTTGTTTGAGACCATAAAGAGCTTTGTGAAGTTTGTAAACATGATTAGGTTTCTTAGGATTAACAAAACCGGGGCATTGCTTAACATAAACTTCCTCCTCTATTTCACCATTTAGAAAAGCACTTTTAATGTCCATTTGGTACAAGGTGATATCATGGTGATTAGCATACGCAAGTAAGATGCGAATGGACTCAAGTCTAGCAACGGGGGCATATGTCTCACCATAGTCCATACCTTCGACTTGAGTGTAGCCTTGGGCGACGAGACATGCTTTGTTGCGAACTACTTGTCCATCTTCATCTTGCTTGTTGCGAAACACCCATTTGGTACCGATGATGTTGTGGTTGTTGTCGGGCTTCTCAACCAATGTCCAAACTTGATTTCTCTCAAAGTTGTGTAGTTCTTCATGCATGGCGTTTATCCAATTCGGATCTTCCAAAGCTTCTTCAACCTTCATAGGTTCAATGCTAGAGATGAATGAATAATGTTCACAAAAGTTAGCTAAACGAATTTTAGAGTGAGTGATTAACCCGGTTTGGATATCATTGTAGATTTGCTCGACGGGATGGTCTTTAGCAACTCTTGCTCGAACTCGTGAGAGCTTTTGCTTGGATCTTGGTGGAACATCTTCTTCATCTTGTTCTTCTTCTTGGCCTTCTTCATTGTTGACGTTGTCGTTCTCTTGTCATGGTGGACAAGGAGGTTGTTGATGTTCATCTTGGTGTACTTCCTCGTTTTCTTCATCTTGGTGTGTCCCACTCGTGGATGCTTCCGTATCAACTCTTGGTTCACCTTGTTGTGAGGCGGAAGCTTCCACTTGGACGGACGAGGTACTCTCCTTCACCTCCGTTGGACGAATCTTGCCAATAGACAAGTCTTGGATTGCTTCCGAAGGGTCTTTGTCTCCTACATCAATTGGCAATTGCTCTACTTGCGAGCCGTTAGATTCATCAAACTTCACATCTACCGTCTAAAAGGATCGATATAGTTGACTAGAGGGGGGGGGTGAATAGGCAACTAACAATTTTTAGCTTTTCTTTACCAAATTAAACTTTGCATCAAAGTAGGTCGTCTAGATATGCAACTAGGTGATCAACCTATATGATGCAACAACAAGTACACAATCAAGCAAGGGATACAACACAAATAAGCTTGCACAAGTAAAGGCACGAGATAACCAAGAGTGGAGCCGGTGAAGACGAGGATGTGTTACCAAATTTCCTTCCTTTTGAGGGAAAGTACGTCTCTGTTAGAGTGGTGTGGAGGCACAATGCTCCCCAAGAAGCCGCTAGGGCCACCGTATTTTCCTCACGCCCTCACACAATGCGAGATGCCGTGATTCCACTATTGGTGCCCTTGAAGGCGGCGACCGAACCTTTACAAACAAGGTTGGGGAAATCTCCACAACTTAATTGGAGGCTCCCAACGACACCACGAAGCTTCACCACAATGGACTATGGCTCCGCGGTGACCTCAACCGTCTAGGGTGCTCAAACACCCAAGAGTAACAAGATCCGCTAGGGATTAGTGGGGGGAATCAAATTTCTCTTGGTGGAAGTGTAGATCGGGGCCTTCTCAACCAATCCCGAGCAAATCAACACGTTTGATTGGCTAGGGAGAGAGATCGGGCGAAAATGAAGCTTGGAGCAACAATGGAGCTTTTGGGGGAAGAGGTGGGTCAACTTTGGGGAAGAAGACCGCCTTATATAGTGGGGGGAACAATCCAACCGTTACCCCCCAAAGCAGCCCCGTAGAGAGCGATACTACTGCAAGGGTGGGCGGTAGTACCGCTGTGGCCAGCGGTACTACCATCCCACCTCGCGGTACTGCCGCACAGAAGAGGGGAGCAAGGAGCAAAGGGAGTACCTGGACCTAGAGCGGTACTACCATGGTGGTAAGGGCGGTACTACCGCTTAAGAGCGGTACTACCGCCTCTACTGCCGCAACTAGTGTCGCAAAACCCGACACGAGAAAAGAGCCCTCGAGTCGAGGCAGTAGGAGCACGGAGCCGCAGCGGTACTATGGTGGAGGGCTTCAAGCGGTACTACCGCTGTGGAGTGGTACTGCCGCTTGTAGCACTCGGGCGGTACTACCGCTGTGGCCCGCAGTACTACCACTGGGACCAAACGATGCACATATGAAGGGGAATGAGCTCTCCATTGAAGCTTAAAGGCTCATAGGGTGTGACAAGGATGTGTACGTGTTGATTCCACCCTAGCCTTACCAAAGCGGACCCCCTCTTGATAGTACGGTGACTCCTACGAAACTAGTCCACCAAAATAGAAATGAAAGAGCTGCACCGTCTTGAATAACACCCAGAGAGGGAGGGAATCGTCTCGTGCCAAAGGATGAGTCTCGGAAAAACTCAACACACACGATTAGTCCGCAAAAGCATTGTCATCAATCACCAAAACACCTTACGGATAAATATGCCCTTACAATCTCCCCCTTTTTGGTGGATTGATGACAATACGGGATTTGCACAAAGAGGAAAAACATAGGACATAAGCAAACCCCATAACTCTAAAATATAGACGGGCTCCCCCTAGATGTGTGCTTTCTACATAAGTGCTTTGGACTGCACGGCACACATACTAGGATCAACACTCCCCCTATATTTTATAGACCAACAACCTAAGCATGATACATGAGAGTAGGGTATATAAGAGGATAAGCATGCAACTCATAAGATACCAAAGGACTAGATAGACATAGATAATGATAAGATAAAGATAAAGTAGCATATGTCTCACACCATATGTCTGGAACTTAGGTCTCATTGGCACAAAACCAAACAAAGCAAATGGTGAGAAAACACAACGACAGCACAAAGAAACACTCGCAACTCAACAACGACACAAATCCCTAAACTCTCCCCCCTTTGGCATCGAGACACCAAAAAGGGCAAAGAGTGTTGCTACGGCTCTAGGTGAAAGCAAGCTGAGGATCTTGAACATCATATCCCAGCGGGATCGTCTGCACTGCTATCATCAGTCGAAAACTGCTCGGCATCTGAATCTGTCCACGGGCAGTGCTACTGAATCCACTCCTCCTCCTCAGTTATCTGGCCCTCAGATCCGTTGGCTACGGCCGCACTGAACTGACACATGAGCTCCTTGTGACGTCCCATGGCCTTCTTCTTAGCCACATGAGTCATGTACTGACCATGAGACTCCATGCAGAAAAGTTTCTTCATCTTGAGCTTGAGCTTCTTTGCCCAAGAGGGCTCTGCTCCAGAAGGCTCATAGTAGTCATCATCATCATCATCAGCCTCGCCCTCGGTCTCCATGGCATCAATAGTAGATGGACCCCCAGTTTTAGGGGCCGGGGTGCCCCAATTGTCCTTCTTCCTCAGACGCTTGATCTTATGAGAAATCAATTCTCCAGTTTCCAGCTTGACCCTGGGATAGACATGTCCCCAAGCCTTCTCAATGAGTAACATGATGAACAGTCCATAGATCGGGCACTTGCGCTCAGAGATAGTAGATAGAAGTTCAGACCACATAACATGAGAAATTTCTAGGGACTCGCCAGTGTTTGCTTCCTTCTCATGCTGGCATAAGAGAAGCATGTCCACGAGATAGGAGTGGACCATATCCAGATTCCCGATACGAGGGAAGAGAGTCTCTCAGAAGACACGATGAAGGATGTCCAGAAAGGCAGGCAGCTCATAGGTTTCCTTCTTAGTCTCGGGGTGAATCTTCACAAAACAGTAGGGCCAGAGGGCTTGCTTGTGAGTGGAGGCTGCATTGCGGTGAGGGCGGAAGCCGACTGGAGTCTCAAGCCCGTGATCTTCCACCCCAAGTAACTCCATGAAGGCCTTCCACTTGACAGAAAGCAACTTGCCATTTGTCATCCAAGTCAGAGTCCTTTCCTCATCAGTTCCTAGATGGACAGTGGCATAGAATTGAGCCACCAAATCTGCATCAAAGTCCTTGTTGAACTGCATGATTCTGAGAAAGTTCAGCGGAGAGCACATCTGAAGGGCTTCACCAAAGTACTCAGGGTCCTTCTCCATAGTATCCGTGTCGATGGAGCGCACATCATCATAGAGATTCTTCTTGGCCTTGATCACATCAAAGAAGATGGCAAACTGAAAATGGTTCCAGAACGGACGATTGACCAAAGTGGGTTCTTGGTCTTCCACATAGGGGTTGCGACGACGCCTTGCCCAGAACTCCTTGGCAGTCATTTTAGTCACAGTTTTGCCCCTTGGCTTCGGCTTGTTGGCAGACTTCTTCTTGAGTTGAGGTAGAGGTGGAGCACTTGAGGAAGCACCCGCTGGCGGCGGTGGAGCACTAGAGGAACCACCTGCTGACTCATATGTGCGGTAGCGCTTTGACGTTGCACGACCGGGGTTGACACGGCGGGCTTGCTGCTCAGGATGTTCATCACCTGGATCCAAACACACGAACACACGAAACAACCACAAAGAATGAGCATAAGCCATCAAACACAACAAACGAGATCAGGAAATGGCAGGAACAGGATGGAACTTGGCAAACAGCGGTAGTACCACGATCCGTAAGCGGTAGTACCGCCCGAGCAGTAGTACCGCACCACTGGGAGCAGTAGTACCGCTCAAGACGGGGAAACGGCGGTTCCCTACTGTCGTGGTCAAATCCTGCACTACCAGACTGCCAAATTCAAAAATACTCCTACCAATCATGAATCCAAATAGTCTAGTTTCCTTCTCCAACCTACTAAAGCCTAGATTTAGCCAAAAATCTAGAGATGCAACCACTATTGCCCCTAAGACACTAGATCTGAAATCTAGACAAAAGGAGAGGAGGAACGGGGGCAATAGCGGCATCCATGGCAAGAGGACGAGGTGGGGATCGACTCCATCAAAGGAAATGGAGAGGGACGGTCCGGAGACGACGGCCCGCCAGAGCCCCCCCGCGGCGAGTCGACTCTAGAGAGACGAAGAGGAACGAGGGGGTGGAGCGAATGGGTATGGGGGAGACGAAACCTCCCCCTGCCTCGACATAACCCCCTGGTCCCGCCTCTCAACGGTAGTACCGCACGGGTGGGCGGTAGTACCGCTTGTCAACATAAGCGGTAGGACCGAGCACCACCAGCGGTAGTACCGCCCAGCAAGACTCAACAGCTAGACACCAAACGGCTCGGCTCAAAAAGAAGGGAAAACAAACGGCAAAAGAGGAAACTAAGACTCAGCAACGAGAACACTAGCAAGAGGATAGGAAACACACCTCTTCAAGAGAGGGCGACGGCCGAGGCCACTTATGTTTGAGTCAAGAGGTATGGCGCCGCAAAGATTTTAATCTTGGGCCCATGACCAAAACTCGTCCTTGAAGCACAAGTACCATAAAAAATGGTTAATGTGAAAGACTCGATCAATTTATGCATAATGGGGGGAGGGAGAGTTCATTGAGAGAACAACACTCCCCCTATGTCAATGCCTACACCTAAACTAGACAACAAGTTGAATGTGGTGGGGTGTGCATGGGTTCAAGACACATTGCTCGAATCAATGATATTTAGCTCATGCCTTAACTCGCGAAATCTTGCTTCATCCAAGGGCTTCGTGAAAATATCAAAAGGTTATCATGAGTGTTGACATACTTGAGCTCGATCTCCCCTCGCCTAATGTGACCCCGGATGAAGTGATACTGAATCTCAATATGCTTCGTCTTGAAGTGTTGCACCGGGTTGAGAGAAATCTTGATGGCACTTTCATTGTCACACCAAAGAGGCACTTTGTCACAAATGACACCGTAATCCTTTAGAGTTTTCCTCATTCATAAGAGTTGTGCACAACAACTACCAGCCGCCACATACTCCGCTTTGGTGGACGAGAGAGACACACAACTTTGCTTCTTGGAAGACCAACTCACCAAAGAGCAACCAAGAAATTGGCACCCTCCAGAAGTGGACTTCCTATCCACTTTGTCTCCCGCCCAATCGGAATCCGTATATCCTTCAAGCTTGAAGTTTGCTCCTCTTGGGTACCATAAGCCAAAGTTTGGGGTATGAGCCAAATATCGGAAGATTTGCTTGACCACCACAAAGTGGCTTTCCTTCAGTGCGGCTTGAAACTGTGTACACCTTCCCACACTCAACATGATATCCGGTCTAGATGCACAAAGCTAAAGCAAGGAGCCAATCATGGAGCGACATACCTTTTGATCCACTGCTTTACCATTGGGATCAATGTCAAGTTGGCACTTGGTGGGCATTGGAGTAGAAGCCGGCTTGACATCACTTAGCTTGAATATTTTTAGCATGTCTTGAGTGTATTTGGCTTGGTTGATGAAGGTACCTTCTCTTCTTTGCTTGATATCGAAACCGAGGAAGAACTTCAACTCTCTCATCGAAGACATCTTGAACTTAGAGGTCATGAGAGCGGAAAATTCCTCATTGAAAGCTTTGTTAGGGGAACTAAAGGTAATATCATCAACATATAGTTGGCACACAAACAACTCCCCTTTGACCTTCTTAGTAAAAAGAGTGGGATCGATTTGCCCAACCTCAAATCCACGATCTTGCAACAACTCGGTAAGGTGGTCATACCACGCACGTGGGGCTTGCTTAAGGCCATAGAGTGCCTTATCGAGTTGATACACATGATCCAGTAAGTAGGGATCCTCGAACCCGGGGGGTTGCTTGACATAAACCAACTCATTAATAGGACCATTAAGAAAAGCACTCTTCACATCCATTTGTTGTAACTTAAAGTTGTGATGGGAAGCATAAGCAATCAACAAACGAATGGATTCAAGGCGAGCAATGAGAGCAAAGGTTTCACCATAGTCGATACCCTCGACTTGGGAGTAGCCTTGTGCTACCAATCTTGCCTTGTTGCGAACGATGGTCCCATGAGCATCTTGCTTGTTCTTGAATATCCACTTGGTTCCAATGACATTGTGGTTCCCCGATGGCCTTGGCACCAATCTCCACTCCTTGTTGTACTCGAAGTTGTTGAGTTCTTCATGCATGGCATTGAGCCAATCCGAATCTTCGAGCGCCTCATAAACCTTTTGGGGTTCAACACAAGAGACAAATGCATGATGTTCACAATAGTTTGCTAATTTTCTACGAGTGCTTACCCCCTTTCTTAGGCTTCCAACCACATTCTCCATGAGATGACCTTTGGTGGTGAGCTTGGAAGCAATCTTCGCGGCATGACGCTCTAATTCCTCCTCAGATGTGGAAGGAGGAGGGTTAACTTTATTATCTTGAGCGTCGTCTTGAGCTTGTTCTAGATCTTGAGCTTGCTCTTGATCTTGAACTTGCTCGAGGGGGAGAACTTGACCTTGGGCATCATTTGGTGGTTCACCACCATCTTGAGGTTGATCTTGCCCTTGGTCTTGTTCATGAGGTTGATGGCCTTCACTTTGTTCTTCGGAAGCGTGTGGGTCTTGCGTTGGTGATGGCTCCACTTGAGTGGAGCATTGTCCTTCTCCTTCGGCCACAAGGGGTTCCTCAATGGGTAGGATATGACCCACACCCATTCTTCTTATGGCTTGGGGAGGAATTTCATCACCTACATCACAAGTACCACTTTGCTCCACCTGGGAGCCGTTATTTTCGTCAAACTCCACGTTACACGTCTCCTCAATGAGTCCGGTGGACTTGTTGAGGACACGGTAAGCATGAGAGTTTGTAGCATAACCAACAAATATGCCCTCATAAGCTCTAGCCTCAAATTTAGACAAGCGAACACCTTTCTTGAGAATGAAACACTTACACCCGAACACCCGGAAGTACTTGAGGTTGGGCTTGTTACCAGTAAGTATTTCATAAGGAGTCTTGTTCAAGCCTTTGCGGAGATAGATACGATTGGATGCATGACATGCTATGTTGATGGCTTCATCCCAAAAGTTGTATGGAGACTTGAACTCCGACATCATGGTCCTTGCTGCATCCATTAACGTCCGATTCTTCCTCTCCGCGACACCATTTTGTTGAGGGGTATATGGTGCAGCATATTGATGCTTGATCCCCTCATCACTAAGAAACTCATCCAAGGTGTAGTTCTTGAACTCGGTGCCGTTGTCACTTCTTATTGTCAAGATCTTTGCATCATGTTAACGTTGAGCTTCATTTGCAAAGTCGATGACGGTTTGTTGAGTCTCACTCTTCCTCTTGAAGAAAAATACCCAAGTGTACCTTGAATAATCATCCACAATCACCAAGCAATACTTTCTACCTCCAAGACTATCAAAGGATGGAGGCCCAAAGAGATCCATGTGAAGGAGCTCCAAGGGTCTCTTCGAGTAGATGATAGTCGTGGGAGGGTGAGCCTTTTCATGAAGCTTTCCTTCGAGACAAGCACTGCAAGCACGATCTTTGGCAAAACTAACATTTGTTAGTCCACGGACATGGTACCCCTTAGAAGACTTTGCAAAGATCTCATATTGACGTGGGCTAAACGGCAATGCCAAAGCCATCCCACATCAACTTTAGCCATTAGGCATGTCGCGGTCTTAGTGGGTCACTCCGAAAAGTTAATCACATAGAGACCATTCTTGACATGCCCAACAAAGGCTACTTTAAGAGTCTTGCTCCACAAGAGGGCCACGATATCAATATCAAAGAAAGTGGCAAAGCCCATGAGTGCAAGTTGACGAACGGAAAGTAGATTGTACGCAAGGGACTCAACAAGCATGACTTTCTCGATCGTTAGATCATGAGAAATGATAACCCTGCCAAGACCCAATACCTTAGAAGATGGGGCATCACCCCACTCGACATTGGTGGGCATAGATGGGATCTTGTGCACGTCCACCACCAAGTCCTTGCTTCCTGTAACACCCATGATGCGGCTATATCTCCCACATGTCGAAGCACTACTTAGAGGCATAACCGCATGGTGGTTTTGTCGCAAGAAGGGTCATCTTCACACAATCCCATGTAATGAACAAGAATGGGATAAAGAGTTGGCTTACAATCGCCACTTCACACAATGAACATATAATTCATACATCATTCAGAGTACACACATAGTCCGACTACGGACGAAGCCAAAAGAAAAGAAGATAACCCAACTGCTAGATCCTCGATCGTCCCAACTGGGCTCCACTACTGATCAACATGAAACGAAACATAGCAACGGCCAAGATCTTCGTTGAGCTCCCATCTGAGCTCGGTTGCATCACCTGCACTGGTATCATCGGCACCTGCAACTATTGTTTTAGTAATTTGTGAGCCATGAGGACTCAACAATCCCATTACCATGGGTATCAAGACTAGAAAAGCTTAATGGGTAGAAGAATGGATAAGTGGTGAGGTTGCAACAGCGACTAAGCTTATATGGTGGCTAGCATACGCAAATAAGAGCGAGAAGAGAAGTAAACAGAATGGTTGTGAAGCCAGGAATGATCAAGAAGTGATCCTGAAACTACTTACGTTCAAACATAACACAAACCGTGTTCACTTCCCGGACTCCGCCGAAAAGAGACCATCACGGCTACACACGCGGTTGATGCATTATAATTCATATCTGGTGTCAAGTTCTCTACAACCGGATATTAACAAATTCCCATCTACCACATAACCGCGGGCACGGCTCTCGAAAGTTTATACCCTGCAGGGGTGTCCCAACTTAGACCATCACAAGCTCTCACGGTTAATGAAGGATATTCCTTCTCCCAGGAAGACCCGATCAGTCTTGAAATCCCGGTTTACAAGACATTTCGACAATGGTAAAACAAGACCAGCAAAGCCGCCCGATGTGCCGACAAATCCCGACAGGAGTCGGACGTACCTTGTTCTCAGGGCACACCGGATAAGTCAAGCTACGACTAAAACCAGCCCTCAAGTTTCCCCGAGGTGGCCCCGCAGGCTGCTCGGTTCAGACCAACACTCGAAGGAGCACTGGCCCCGGGGGGGGGGGGGGGGGGGTTAAATAAAGATGACCCTCGGGCTCCGGAAACCCAAGGGAAAAAGGCTTAGGAAGGCAAATGGTAAAACAAAGTTTGGGCCTTGCTGGAGGTGTTTTATTCAAAGCGAACTGTCAAGGGGGTCCCATAAATCACCCAACCGCATAAGGAACGCAAAATCAAGGAACATAACACCGGTATGACGAAAACTAGGGCGGCAAGAGTGGAACAAAACACCAGGCATAAGGCCGAGCCTTCCACCCTTTACCAAGTATATAGGTGCATTAAATAAATAAGAGATATTGTGATATCCCAACATAATCCTGTCCACCATGGAGCAATCTTCAACTTCACCTGCAACTAACAACGCTATAAGAGGGGCTGAGCAATGCGGTAACATAGCCAAGCAACGGTTTGCTAGGAAGGTTGAAAAGGTTAGAGGCTGACATGGCAATTAGGGAGGCTTGATAAGCAAGTGATAGGTAGCACAACATAGCGATAGAACGAAGCAACTAGCATAGCAATGATAGTAGTGAGATCCAGGGAAACAGTCATCATGCCTGAAATCCCGCTAGGAAGAAGAACGAGTCCATGAAGAAGACAAACGGACGTAGTCGAACGAATCCTCACAACTCCGGAACGAAACTGAAGCTAACGAGAGAAGCAAACCGGAAAGAAGCAAACAACATGGTAAACACACAAGCATAAACATGTCATGATGCACAAACAAGTATGATGCATGTCCGGTTTAATGAGGCATGGCATGGAAAAGTGCAACAAACAATACTACAAGTTAAGTGGAGCTCAATATGCAACGAGTTGCATATTGACAAAACACTACATTTAATTATTAAGTTAACTCTCGTTTATGTACACAACAATATTAAATGTTGTTAAACATGGAAAGAGGCGAAGCATAATTAAACTACCTATCTAGGCAAGTTTAAATGAGGTCGGAACAACAAACAACAATCCCGGAAATCCCCATATGTTATTTGGCAATTTAACGCAAACAACAATTTTAAACATTTTAATTGTTATTATCATGATGCGGATGACATATGCAAGTTTTATGCAATTTATGAAAACATTGACATGGGCATGTTATGAAGCATTTGTCACCGTGGCGGAACAAAAGGGGTGCCACGGCAACTACAACGGAAATGGTGCTACGGCAACATTTCGATGATCCGACAACTCATTGAGATACCAGTGCAAAAGAGCAAGTGTGCGGATGTGCGGAACATGCAAAAGATGGTGGGGTGATCCCGGTTATCTTGTTCCCACGTGTCGGTGGCATGGCAAAAGAGGGGCATCACAAACGACAACTCGGACACGATGCAAACATGGGCATCTCATACAACATGCATTCATTCTCGGAAGGTCATTCCGGCGATTATACCTTTGAAGCGTGCATTTTGGGGCGGATCGAGTTTTGATGAAGGAAGTAGTGGTACACGGGTCATAGTGCAAGTAGTGGTTCACGGCGACGGTAGTGGAACTTGGCGTTTTTTCTAATCGGGTCTTCGGCGACGGTAGTTGTACACGATCGAAGAGGAACTTGGCGCGTCCAAAATCGAGGATCATCCTGTACTTGATGTTTCGGTCAGGGCATCAAAATGTAGTCGAACTTGGCGTATCCAAAGGGGTACTTGGCGAACAACGGTCGTCATGGTACTTGTAGCTCATGTAACTCCACAGTTCGTTGCGTGAAGATAGTCGTACATGCACGTAGATGAACTTGATGGGTCCTGATGTCCCAGTACTTGGCATCCTCTCGGCATTGACGATGAAGAAAGGAAACGCGATGGTGCGGCAGAGCAGCAGCGGGGTCAGACGCGGAGGAAGAGGATCGCCTTGGCGCTAGCGAGCAGGCTGGAGGCGCGCGACGGAGAAGGATGGCAGGGACAGGCGAGCTCATGGCTGCCGGTGAGCTTGGCGAGGCCAAGGCAGCGAGGCGGGGCGCGGCGGCCACGGAGGTCAATGCATGCGGCCATGCGGTCGTCCTCCTGCTCGAGGCAGAGGATGCAGGGGGCGACGACCACGGTCGGACTTGAGGACGGGGATGGCGAGGCGAGGTGGAGCGGATTCAGGTGGAGGCGACCAGGAACAGGGCGCGGGCGCGGATCCGACGGAGACAAGCTTGAGGCGTCGGCCATGGGAGCTCCAAGGAGGGCGGTGGCTGGTCGTGGTCGCTGATGATGGAGGCGGAGCAAAGGACGGGCGAAGTAGAGTAGCAGGTGGCGGACGAGGGATGTCGGGCGCGGCGCCATGGGGAGGTGACGACACGGAGGAGGGGAGGCTGCAGGGGCAGCGATGGTCGAAGACGAGGGTGACTGGGAGGTCTGGTGGCGCGGCACCAGGGGCGGCGAGGAGGAGGTCGGGCACGGTGGTTGCACGGTGGAGGCAACGAGGGGATCAAGTGCAGGGATCTCCTCTCCCTGGCTTGATGCGTGTGTGTGTGTGAGTGGCGGCAGTGTGGGAGGACGAGAGGGAGAGATCAAGAGGAGGGGGGTCGGGGCTAGGGTTAGATATGCAGGGGCCGGCTGGGCCTTGGGCTGCGGGGAAATAGGCTGGCCTGGCTGCTGGGCTCTCTTCTCTCTCTCGCTCTAAAGAAAATAAAATAAAACGGAGATAAGAAAGAAAAGAAAGGAAGGTTAGGGGAAGAAGTTGGACACGCAGATAATTTTCCAGGACTCACAAAAATGAGCTTGATCCAAGAAAATAGAAGTTGGTGTGAAAGCAAGATTTAAATTCAAACTCATTTGAATCAAATTCAAATGGTTTGAACTAGGACAAGGTTTAGGAGAGGCTAAAATGTTGAATTTTTTTATGGAGCTCCGGAAAGTGAAGAAAGAATGTAGGGCAAAGTTTGGAGACCAAACTTGAAGCAGAAAAGGAATGAAATTATTTTGCAAGTGTGTTTATGGGTGATTCCGAAATAGTGGAATATTTAATATATCTCCCTAACAATATGGAGAGACTTTTGTATGTTGTAAAGAGAAATCACCATGTGCATTTCCCTCGATTTAAATGGATCGAAGATCCATGCAATTTATTTAGCTGAGTTTTTAAAATTAATGATATGATGGCATGATGACATGATGCAATGCAAGTGATGGCATGATGAATGCACAAACAAAACAAATCACACGACAAAACTCGGAATACCTGAAAGTCTTCTGGAGCATCGGTCTCGAGGCGTCACAACACTCCTCCACTTACAAGAGATCTCGTCCCGAGATCTAGGATGGCGTCGGAGAGAAGCGGAAGAGAAAGAGGTAAGACAAAGTTGCTTCTTTGACAAACGAGTGAAACCAATGAACCTCGAGAGGTTGAAAACTTGAAAGAATAACACAATAGAGTTGAACGAAATTGAGAGCATTCTAGTAGAAAAGAGAAACAAGGAACACCACATTAACGTTGGAGGTTGCAAAGCTGTGAATGACGAGCACAATGAACAAGAATGAATTGAAACCACTCTGGTTGAAACGAGATAAGAATGAATAAGAATGATATAATTTTGGCAGCACTCCGACTGTAAATGGAAGGAATTGAACATGAACTTGAGAAGATGGGGTGATACTTGATGAAATCAACAACACCCTGCCTCCGGAACTATTGAAAGAATGGCACAAGGGGTAAGAAGGATTTCAGACAACAATCCGGTTGAAAAGAGAGGCAAAACTTGATAAGATGAAAAGAACTTGAATAGATGACACAACACTCCAGTTAAATGGATAAGCACGAAAAGAACACGATCCTCACAATTCGAGATGATGAGTGAAAAGAGCAACATCACAATGCCTCCGTAAGAAAGAATAGAAGTAGATCATTGGAATAACAGAATGAAGAAGAAAATGCCAACTTCTGCTACAAATGAACTAGGAAAGCATCCTTGCAAGAAGGTTAGAACGGAGTTGTTGGAAAACCAACAACGAAGCGAATAAGCTTGTAGTGGGCTTATGGAAAACTTCTCAAAACTTGAGGAGAAATCCTGCCACAAACGAAAACAATTGCTTGCTTTAGATCGACAAGAAGATGAAAAAAAAAACTTCTTCCACCGAGAGGATAGGAGAAAACTTGGATCATAGATAAGCACCATAATAGCAACATTCCTTAGGGAAGGCTTTAGGTGAAATATGATGCAAGATAACTCCAATGAAGAGATTGATGGATCTAAAATATCTCATTCTTGACAACATGTGAATCACGAAACATGAATGGAAATTGTCAAGAATGATATAACACCACCTCAAAAGATAAGGTAGAAAGAATTGCACTTCAAAATGCAAGAAGAAGAATGCTTGAACTCCTCAAAACAAAACATGTATTAAGCACCATGTTTATTTTAGAGTATAGCTTGGCGGATCTTAACTTCGAGAGAAATCTTGAAGAACAATTGAAGGATGAAAGGAATCCTTGACGAACCACCATGTAGAGCCTTCATGAAAAACTCTGGTAATAAAAGGATGATAGAAATAAAGAGAAGTTGAAAACACAAGGTGAAGCCTTGCGATGATCTAGAAGGAGCTTCGCGATGATATAACCAAGAGAACTTGGAACTCCAGAAAGAAAAGATGAACATCTTAGAACCGAGAATTTATTCCTCATGAACAAACTCCGAAGGAACGGATTAATCACTTGGATGAAACAAGAATAAGAATTATGTTATGCATATTCTTCACCAATTTAAATTGATGACAAACAACGGATTTGGCATACTACTTATTCTCGTAGAAAGGATTAAGAGAGATATAGCGTAAACTTGAGAAGGTCTTGATGGATCCACCGATGGGATTGGAAACAACGAATGAAATGATACGGTAACAAAGGAAGAGGAATCTCGAATGAACCACCGTAAGAATTGAAAATGAAAGTAGCAAAGGCACAGTTCACTGGGAAGAATTGTAAAACGAATGAAGATGCTTGAGGGGATTTAGATACATGAGAGCGAAGAGATCATGAACTTATTAGAGGATATTTGAACGATGCACTGGTAATATTTGGAGAACGATAGCTACACACTGAGAATGAAGAATTATTACATGATGGCCTTCGGAGGAAAGAAATGGAAACAACTCATGAAATGCTCCGGATGGTAAGAAAAGAATTGTCATAATCAAAAACAATTATGAGGATGGCATGAAGCTAGAACCATGAATCTTCAAGAGAATGGACCAAGATTTAGAGGAAACACTTCGTCGGTCTTCACATGCTGAGAATGATGACGAGAACCACCAAAATTGTTGATGTACTTCGGAACAAAGAAGAATAGAAATGATGAACCAACGATGAAAATATTTTGAAAGCGATCTTGGAGAAAGAATATGACTGATGAAAATTAATTCTTACATCAAACTTTGAAATGGATTTGAGAATAGCTCTGGGAAAATTAGAAGAGTCAGGTAAGATCCTGGGAAAAGACCTGTGGGCTAGGGCCCACTCAAGAAAAACACCATTGAAATGATTTTAAAGAGAGATTGCACCGGTTGAATTAAATGACTTGAATGAGATAATAATCTGAAAATAGCTTGAACGGATTGATAATCGAGACACAAATCTTCTGAGATATCTTTAGCACTCCAGATATGAATAGGGAGAGGTGAACGATTATGAGATGCACCGGCATGGGATAGCATATGAAACTAGGAAAAGGATATGATCAACACCGAAACTTGAAATTAAACCACTGGAGAAGAAAAGAGACGAAGAATAATGAACTTGAAGGTCCAATTGTATCTTCCTGAGAATCACCGGATAAGAACATTGACGGAAAAGAATGGAGAGACTTCCCATCAACAAAAGGATACTTGATTAAGAAATCTGGGTCCTTGAAGAAAATGGGTGGGAGGGCGGGAAAACAAAGGCAACTTGGGCAGATGGAAAATACATCATTGAGAAAAACTTAGAATTGATCTTGCGGATGTTGAAATGATCGGATCCACTTGAAGAGAAGCATGCCGGTTGGAAAAGAATTAACATGACAACCTCAATGAGCAAGAAGGATTAGTATTCACATAGCAATATGAGAACACCATTTAGGAAAGGTATGGATTCAACATTTGACACTGAAGCAACTCGAATACCACACATAAAATAAAACAAAGGATTGGCTTGCAGAATAAGCCGGAGCAAATACATATGATAGAGATTTACCCAATCCCATATCATGCATCTGTCGGAAAGATATTCTAGGAGCTACTTGAATTCCCACCTATAAAACTCCCAAAACTTTCTGGTTATGCAATCAGGTGTTGGGGATATAGGGGAAGCAATATATCTCACCCAAACTAACAATCCCTACATCCAGCTGTATCCATCCGTCAACACATAATCAAGAAACCTTCAGAAATTATGTACCTGAACCTTCGAAAAGCATCCATTATACGAGTTATGGCAATACTCCCGAACTCCCCAGTACTAGGTGGCGTCGAGGTTATCTCACCAACAAGTGCATAAAAGAGATTTTTTGATGTCGGCAAAACTCAGGTATTCCAGAACTGCAACGATAAAATTATGATGACAACACCTCGGAGCTCAACTCCTCGGGACACTGCCACAACCCCTTAATGTCATGAGGCACCAAGAATAATGTTCTCGTCATAAGAATATCGGAATGATTCCAAGATACTAGTGTGATCCTAAATTTTTTAGTGAAATTTGAGGCGAGGAAAGACAAAACATCTATGTTAGGAGGCCTCACCAGAGCGATGAAGGGACTGAGGAGTAAAAAGAATCCTACTCTCCGATATATATAATCCTGAGACTCAAAACATTTTCTTCTAGACTCAACAACATCAGCGATTTGATCAAGCAGGGGGCTCCTAAGTCGGGGATGGCTCTGATACCAACTTGTAACACCCACGATGCGGCTATATCTCCCACGTGTCGAAGCACGACTTAGAGGCATAACCGCATGGTGGTTTTGTCGCAAGAAGGGTCATCTTCACACAATCCCATGTAATGAACAAGAATGGGATAAAGAGTTGGCTTACAACGCCACTTCACACAATGAACATATAATTCATACATCATTCAGAGTACACACATAGTCCGACTACGGACGAAGCCAAAAGAAAAGAAGATACCCCAACTGCTAGATCCCCGATCGTCCCAACTGGGCTCCACTACTGATCAACATGAAACGAAACATAGCCACGACCAAGATCTTCGTCGAGCTCCCATATGAGCCCGGTTGCATCACCTGCACTGGTATCATCGGCACCTGCAACTGTTGTTGTACTAATCTGTGAGCCATGAGGACTCAACAATCCCATTACCATGGGTATCAAGACTAGCAAAGCTTAATGGGTAGAAGAATGGATAAGTGGTGAGGTTGCAGCAGCGAGTAAGCATATATGGTGGCTAGCATACACAAATAAGAGTGAGAAGAGAAGCAAACGGAACGGTCGTGAAGCTAGCAATGATCAAGAAGTGATCCTGAAACTACTTACGTTCAAACATAACACAAACCGTGTTCACTTCCCGGACTCCACCGAAAAGAGACCATCATGGCTACACACGCGGTTGATGCGTTTTAATTCGTATCTGGTGTCAAGTTCTCTACAACCGGATATTAACAAATTCCCATCTGCCACATAACCAAGGGCACGGCTCTCGAAAGTTTATACCCTGCAGGGGTGTTCCAACTTAGCCCATCACAAGCTCTCATGATTAACAAAGGATATCCCTTCTCCCAAGAAGACCCGATCAGTCTCGGAATCCCGGTTTACAAGACATTTCGACAATGGTAAAACAAGACCAGCAAATCCGCCCGATGTGCCGACAAATCCCGATAGGATTCGCATGTACCTCGTTCTCAGGGCACACCGGATAAGTCAAGCTACGAGTAAAACCAGCCCTCAAGTTTCCCCGAGGTGGCCCCGCAGGCTGCTCGGTTCGGACCAACACTCGAAGGAGCACTGGCCCGGGGGGGGGGGTTAAATAAAGATGACCCTCGGGATCCGGAAACCCAAGGGAAAAAGGCTTAGGAAGGCAAATGGTAAAACCAAGTTTGGGCCTTGCTGGAGGTGTTTTATTCAAAGCGAACTGTCAAGGGGGTCCCATAAATCACCCAACCGCGTAAGGAACGCAAAATCAAGGAACATAACACCGGTATGACGGAAACTAGGGCGGCAAGAGTGGAACAAAACACCAGGCATAAGGCCGAGCCTTCCACCCTTTACCAAGTATATAGGTGCATTAATTAAATAAGAGATATTGTGATATCCCAACATAATCCTGTCCATCATGGAGCAATCTTCAACTGCACCTGCAACTAACAACGCTATAAGAGGGGCTGAGCAATGCGGTAACATAGCCAAGTAACGGTTTGCTAGGAAGGTTGAAAAGGTTAGAGGCTGACATGGCAATTAGGGAGGCTTGATAAGCAAGTGATAGGTAGCACAACATAGCGATAGAACGAAGCAACTAGCATAGCAATGATAGTAGTGAGATCCAGGGAAACGGTCATCATGCCTGAAATCCCTCTAGGAAGAAGAACGAGTCCATGAAGAAGACAAACGGACGTAGTCGAACGAATCCTCACAACTCCGGAACGAAACTGAAGCTAACGAGAGAAGCAAACTGGAAAGAAGCAAACAACATGGTAAACACACAAGCATAAACATGTCATGATGCACAAACAAGTATGATGCATGTCCGGTTTAATGAGGCATGGCATGGCAAAGTGCAACAAACAATACTACAAGTTAAGTGGAGCTCAATATGCAACGAGTTGCATATTGACAAAACACTACATTTAATTATTAAGTTAACTCTCGTTTATGTACACAACAATATTAAATGTTGTTAAACATGGAAAGAGGCGAAGCATAATTAAACTACCTATCTAGGCAAGTTTAAATGAGGTCGGAACAACAAACAACAATCCCGGAAATCCCCATATGTTATTTGGCAATTTAACGCAAACAACAATTTTAAACATTTTAATTGTTATTATCATGATGCGGATGACATATGCAAGTTTTATGCAATTTATGAAAACATTGACATGGGCATGTTATGAAGCATTTGTCACCGTGGCGGAACAAAAGGGGTGCCACGGCAACAACAACGGAAATGGTGCCATGGCAACATTCCGATGATCCGACAACTCATTGAGTTACCGGTGCAAAAGAGCAAGTGTGCGGATGTGCTGAACATGCAAAAGATGGTGGGGTGATCCCGGTTACCGGCTTCCCACATGTTGGTGGCATGGAAAAAGAGGGGCATCACAAATGATAACTCAGACACGATGCGAACATGGGCATCTCATACAACATGCATTCGTTCTCGGAAGGTCGTTCCGTCGGTTATACCTTTGAAGCACGCATTTTGGGGCGGATCGAGTTTCGACGAAGGAAGTAGTGGTACACGGGTCATAGTGGAAGTAGTGGTTCACGGCGACGGTAGTGGAACTTGGCGTTTTTGCTAATCGGGTCTTCGACGACGGTAGTTGTACACAGTCGAAGAGGAACTTGGCACGTCCAAAATCGAGGATCATCGTG
This sequence comes from Triticum aestivum, assembly GCF_018294505.1. NCBI lineage: Eukaryota > Viridiplantae > Streptophyta > Magnoliopsida > Poales > Poaceae > Triticum > Triticum aestivum. The sequence goes on along the minus strand of NC_057810.1, from coordinate 204,470,402 downwards.
TACTTGATGTTTTGGTCAGGGCAGCAAAACGTAGTCGAACTTGGCGTATCCGAAGGGGTACTTGGCGAACAACGGTCGTCGTGGTACTTGTAGCTCGTGTAACTCCATAGTTCGTTGCGTGAAGATAGTCTTACATGCATGTAGATGAACTTGACGGGTCCTGACGCCCCGGTACTTGGCGTCCTCTCGGCCTTGACGATGAAGAAACAAAACGCGATGGTGCAGCAGAGCAGCAGCGGGGTCGGACGCGGAGGAAGAGGATCGCCTTGGAACTAGCGAGCAGGCAGGGGGTGCGCGACGAAGAAGGACGACGGGGACAGGCGAGCTCATGGCTGCCGGCGAGCTTGGAAAGGCCAAGGCAGCGAGGCGGGGCGCGGCGGCCATGGAGGTCAACACGCGCGGCCATGCAGTCATCCTACTGCTCGAGGCAGAGGATGCAGGGGGCGACGACCACGGCCAGACTTGAGGACGGGGACGGCGAGGCGAGGTGGAGCGGATCCAGGTGGAGGCGACTAGGAACAGGGTGCGGGCGCGGATCCAACGGAGACAAGCTTGAAGCATCGGCCATGGGAGCTCCAAGGAGGGCAGTGGCTGGTTGTGGTCGTCGGCGATGGAGGCGGAGCAAAGGACGGGCGAAGCAGAGGAGCAGGTGGCAGACGTGGGAGGCCGGGCGCGGCGCCATGGGGAGGTGACGAAACAGAGGAGGGAAGGCTGGAGGGGCAGCGATGGTCGAAGACGAGGGCGACGGGGAGGTCCTGTGGTGCGGCACCAGGGGCGGCGAGGAGGAGGTCGGGCACGGTGGTTGCACGGTGGAGGCAACGAGGGGATCAAGTGCAGGGATCTCCTCTCCCTGGCTTGATGCGTGTGTGTGTGTGAGTGGCGGCAGTGTGGGAGGACGAGAGGGAGAGATCAAGAGGAGGGGGGTCGGGGCTAGGGTTAGATATGCAGGGGCCGGCTGGGCCTTGGGCTGCGGGGAAATAGGCTGGCCTGGCTGCTGGGCTCTCTTCTCTCTCTCGCTCTAAAGAAAATAAAATAAAACGGAGATAAGAAAGAAAAGAAAGGGAGGTTAGGGGAAGAAGTTGGACACGCGGATAATTTCCCCGGACTCACAAAAATGAGCTTGATCCAAGAAAATAGAAGTTGGTGTGAAAGCAAGATTTAAATTCAAACTCATTTGAATTTATTTCAAATGGTTTGAACTTGGACAAGGTTTAGGAGAGGCTAAAATGTTGAGATTTTTTATGGAGCTCCGGAAAGTGAAGAAAGAATTTAGGGCAGAGTTTGGAGACCAAACTTGAAGCAGAAAAGGAACGAAATTATTTTGCAAGTGTGTTTATGGGTGATTCCAAAATAGTGGAATATTTAATATAGCCCCCTAACAATATTGAGAGACTTTTATATGTTGTAAAGAGAAATCACCATGTGCATTTCCCTTGATTTAAATGGATCGAAGATCCATGCAATTTATTTAGCTGAGTTTTTAAAATTAATGATACGATGGCATGATGCAATGCAAGAGATGGCATGATGAATGCACAAACAAAACAAATCACAGGACAAAACTCATAATAGCTGGGAGTCTTCTGGAGCGTCGGTCTCGAGGCGTCACATTGCTTCCGGTCATAAGATTTGTTGCTCCACTATCGAGCAACCATGATCCCCCACGAGAAGCAAACACCTACAAGAGATCAATGCTTGGTTTTAGGTACCCATTTAGTAATGGGTCCTTTGATGTTAGTAACAAGGGTCTTAGGAACCCAAATAGACCATTCAATATACCCATTTAGCATAAACATGCCCATCACTAGCACGACACAACACATAGGAAGGGTTAAAGTCGCCGGCTTTGTTGGAAGAGGTGGCTTTGCCCTTTTTGACATCACCACCCTTCACATTGTTCTTCTTCTCCTTAGGAGCACCCTCTCCCTCCTTCACAAAAGTTTGCTTGAGAGGAGGAGGTCGTTTGGTCTTGTCGTTCTTCTTCTTGTTCTTGGACTTGGGTGCAAACCCAACTCCCTCCTTGGCCACAACTTCCTTTTGATTGCTCAAAAGGTCATTGAGGTTCTTCTCACCTTGTATGCATGTCACAAGGCCTTTCTCAAGTTGCTCCTTCAACTTAGCATTCTCCCCCACAAGATGCACATGCTCACAACACGGGTTAGTGGCATTTGCATTATCAATTAATACCATATGAGGAAAGGTGGCCTTTTCTTTGGTTAGCTTAACTTGGAGTTGATCATGAGACTCCTTGAGGCTAGCATGAGCACCCTTCAAGACCTTGTGGACCTTGTCGAGTAAATCAAACTCCTCCTTTAGTCTAGCATGGTCAATGCCAAGTTTAGCCTTCTCGGAAGTTAGCACACGAGACACAATAAGAGAATGATCAAGATCTTTCTTTAACTTAGAATGGTTATCGTTGTGTGACTCCTCAAGAGCCAAACGATGCCCACGCTCTTCCTCAAGAGCATTAGAGAGATCCGATATCTCATTGGCATAGTCACGACTATGGCCTTCCATCTTAGAGATGGTTTCTTCATGAGCCTCGATCATGTAATTGGATTCACCAAGTTGTTCCAAGAGAGCAACTCTCGGATGTGGGGTTCCGGCAAAACCCTTAAGGTTCGAACTCTGGGGTGCGCGCGAAGATCTTTCCCCTACCAATCCATGCCCGAATGCCTCGCTGAGAATCTAAGCTACACGATGAACAACACGAGGGACACAAGATTTATACTGGTCCGGGCCATCGTTGTGGTGTAATACCCTACTCCAGTGTGTGGTGTGGTGGATTGCCTCAGGGGTTGATGATGAACAGTACAAGGGGAAGAACAGCCTCGCGAGAGGTGTTCCTGGGCTGGTGCGGTGAACTACTTGGGTGAGTTCGATCGCCTTTGGGTCTGATGAGAACTCGATCCCCTCTACTTGAGATGACTATCCCTATTTATAGAGGCCCTAGCCCTCTTCCCAAATATTGAGCGGGAAGGGCGCCAACAACAGCCATTTTGAAGGGGAACATCTAGTACAAGTTATCCTGACTAAAGTTGGTCTTCGGCTGCCAAAGGCACTGGCAATGACGCCGTCTTGGGATCCATGGTGACCTCCGTCCTGCTGCTCTGTGGTCTTGGTATCGTTGCACTGAAATGGTAACCTTTGCCTGATGCCTCGGTACTCCACGCCTGTGCTTGCCCCCTTTGCACCAAAGAGGAAACAAGGACATTGCGCAGGCCAGCGCCCGCCTAGTCTCGATCATCATGGCTTGCGTCACGAGCACCTCATGAGGTACCCTTGCCTTGATCTCTCCGCCTGCTCGCGAGCCTGCCTGGTGAGGCCGCTCTTGAGGAAGCCTTGCGTCGTCTGCCCCGCGAGGCTTGGACCCTCACGAGGGTCTTGAGCTTGAGTTGATTAAGATGGGCCGTACTGGGCCACCACTTGAGCCACGCCGCAGGCCGCAGGCAGGCAAGTCTGGGGACCCCCATTCCAGAACACCGACAGTAGCCCCCGGGCCCAAGGCGCGCTCGAACTTGGCTTAGCAGAGAAGCGAAGGGGCAAGTGCGGAGCACCACGGGCCCCAATAGCCTGCAGCCTTGGGCGCCGTGTGGTGGTTGATTGGACGTGGGCGTCTCTGCTTCCCCATGCTGCCTCGGCAACTGCCCGACTTGACAAGTCCCTGCATGCAAAAATGAGTCATGATTACCTACGATCGTGGAGGCTGACAGTTGGCCTCCTCTAGACTATAAGTACGGAGGGGCGTGAGCCCCCACAGTCCATCTCTTCTTGCTTCGCTCCTTCTTCCTCGCTCCTCCTCCATCTTGACGCCAATGGCGCCGATTCGCCGGTTCTCAGCCGAGGAGAAAGGGAAGGCCCCCCGAGAGGGGCCCGACCCACTTCCGCCGAAGAAGCCGCCGGTCCCTGGCCGCCGTGACGAGGTCGCTCGGCAGGAGACATCGAGGCCTTCGTATGAGCGGCCATCACCTGGGTTTCCGCTACCCTTGTACGCCCGGGCTGAGGGCCCTAGGGAAGAAGACGCCGAGCGGCACCGCCCGCGCCGCCAGCGACACCGATGAATCACGGCAGTGCATGTCGTCGCCCCTGGAGTCCACGCCACAGACTCCTCTCGCGAGCTCATGCTTCACGCCGCCATGCCTCCAAGCACTTGGATTCGCTTCCCTCCTTCTTTTGCTTTCGAGATGCCGCCGAGGAGGCCTCTGGAGCTCTGGGTGTAGCACGCCGACTGCGGCACCCCTGCGACCGGAGCGGAGGTTGAGGTTGTCACCCTGGGCAAGGTCTACATGACCCAAGGCTGGGGCGAGATCGCCCGGGTCTACCAAAAAGGGGGCGCCTTCGTGATCCATATCGAATACGATGACGCTTCCTTGATGTTCTTCAAGGTCTTCAACACGGAAGGACGCCGACTGGAGTGCTGCCCCAGGGAAGGCGGCCGGGGCATCGAAGTGGCGAGGGCTAGGCCCGCCACCCACTTCCTCAGCAGCTCCTCTGGTAGCAACGGAGATGCCGGAGGGTCTAGCGACTCCCTTGAGCTTCTCGTGACTCCGGATATGAGCGATGACAGCTACGAGCTCCCGAGCTCGCATCGCGCCCGGAGCAGAGTTGCTGCATCAGGACACCGGCGCGGCTGATCTGGATGGGATCGGCGCCGGTGCTTGGTGGCCCACTATTGATGATGGCATCGACCATGGAGGCACATGTAGTTAACGTCCCTTAGGATTAGCACCTTTTGTTCCCTGCGAGGAATCAAAGAAATACCCAGTGGGGGCATGTAAAAGATCTACTATGTCTTTTGTTAATATCATCCTTATTATGGAGTGGTGCAAGATGCTTGTCCTGTCCCGGCTCGGTTCCCCCTTTCTAACCTCACAAGGGCTTGGTGCTCTACGCTGACAGGTCCCGGTCCCCAGGCAGGTTTCAGCCATCGCTGGTATGCCAGGTCGCGATGCCGTGGTGAAGGCCAGGAGGTGAGCGGCCCGAGGTCCAGTAAGAGCCCCTGAGGCGCGATGCTCAGGAGGTCCCCCTTAGCGCTCAAGCGGCTGCCGCTAGGCGAGAAAGGAAGGCAACGTCGCCGTCATAGGGCCGCAGTCAAGTGAAGGTTTGGTGTCGCGTTGATTAGCTATTCTAGGAGCAGGACTTATCTCGAGAGCTTGGAGCCGTTCCTTAGCAAGGTGCCAGACCTGCGTATCGGCAGCTGGGATGTTGCTGGGTCAGGCCTTCGTGAGCCTCTCCTTTCTTCCCCGCACTCTCCTTTGTGCTCTACGTCCTCAGGCCCCGGTCCTAGACGCACAGTTCGGGACCCCCTACCCGAGATCCGCCATTTTTGACACCGACATTGGTGCTTTCATTGAGAGTTCCTCTGTGTCATCATCTTTAGGCCCGATGGCTCCTCCGATCATCAACAAAGATGCGGTCCAAGGAGAGACTTTTCTCCCCGGACAGATCTTCGTATTCGGCGGCTTTACACTGCGGGCCAATTCGCTTGGCCATCTGGAGCAGATCAAAAGCTACGCCCCTGGACATCAGGTCAGATTTGGAAGTTTGAACTACAAGGCTGACATCCGCGGAGACTTGATCTTCGACGGGTTTGAGCCACAGGCAAGCGCGCCGCACTGTCACGATGGGCATGATCTAGCTCTGCCGAGGAACAGTGCCCAGGAGGCCGCCCCAGTGTCTGCTTCGACCCTTAGTTCGGAGCCGACTGCGCCAATCGAGGACAGGTGGCTGGACACCACCTCGGGGGCGGCCATCTCTATGGCGATCGAGCCGAACACCAGCCTTGTCCTTTGCGAAGCTCATGACTCCAAGGTGCCGGACTCCTTTCCGGACTCCGAACCTTCCGCGCCCCTGCCGATCGAACCCGATGGGGCGTCGATCATGGAGTTCGCTACCGCGGACATATTTCAGCACTCGCCCTTCGGCGACATTCTGAATTCACTAATGTCTCTCTCTTTATCAGGAGAGCCCTGGCCGGACTATGGTCAGCAAGGTTGGGATGCGGACGACGAAGAAATTTTAAGCCCACCCACCACCCACTTAGTAGCCACTGTCGATGATTTAACCGACATGCTCGACTTCGACTTCAAAGACATCAACGGTATGGACGCCGATGCAGGAGATGACCAAGAACCAGCGCCTATAGGGCACTGGAAGGCCACCTCGTCATATGACATATACATGGTGGACACCCCAAAAGAAGGGGAGGGCGATGGAACAATGGAGGATGACCCCTCCAAGAAGCATCCTAAGCGCCGGCGTCAGCGGCGCCGCTCTAAATCCCGCCAAAACAAAAACGGCGATTCCGGCACGGGAGATAATAACACCCCGGACAGTGCCGAAGACAACCCCCTCCAGCAGGATTCAGCACATGAGGATGGAGAAGCTAGCCCTCATGAGAGAGCGGCAGACAGAGAGGTAGAGGACGGTAATTACATGCCTCCCTTCGAAGACGAGGCAAGCCTCGACGATGACGAATTTGTCGTGCCTGAGGATCCCGTCGAACAAGAGCGTTTCAAACGTAGGCTTATGGCCACGGCGAGCAGCCTCAAGAAAAAACAGCAGCAGCTTAGAGCTGACCAAGACTTGCTAGCCGATAGATGGACGGAAGTCCTTGTGGCCGAAGAGTACGAACTCGAACGCCCCTCCAAGAGCTACCCAAAGCACAGGCTGCTACCCCGATTAAAGGAGGAAACACCTAAACCTACATCACCAGCGCATGATACGACCAGCCGGCCACCTCGTGGCCGCGACAGAGAGGCCTCTCAGCCATCAATTCAAGCCGCACCCCGGCGCTGCTCAAAAAATACCAAGGCACGGGGAAATGTGCCAGACCTGCGAGACATATTGGAGGACAAGGCAAGGCAAACAAGATCGATCTACGGATCGCGTGGGCGCCCCACGACATGTGACGATAACCGTCACACTGTATATGACAAATACGGCCAGGCCGAACACAGCAGACAAAGTTCATCTGGGCTACGTCATGATATAGCCCAGTACAGAGGCGCCGCACACCCACTATGCTTCACAGATGAAGTAATGGATCATCAAATCCCCAAAGGTTTTAAACCCGTAAACATTGAATCATACGATGGCACAACAGATCCTGCGGTATGGATCGAGGATTATCTCCTTCATATCCACATGGCCCGTGGTGATGATCTACACGCTATAAAATACTTCCCACTCAAGCTTAAAGGACCAGCTCGGCATTGGCTTAACAGCTTGCCAGCAGAGTCAATTGGTTGTTGGGAGGACCTGGAAGCCGCATTCCTTGACAATTTCCAGGGCACTTATGTGCGACCACCAGACGCCGATGACCTAAGCCACATAATTCAGTAGCCAGAGGAATCAGCCACACAATTCTGGACACGGTTCCTAACAAAAAAAATCAAATAGTCGACTGTCCGGATGCGGAGGCCCTCGCAGCCTTCAAGCATACCATCCGAGACGAATGGCTTGCCCGGCACCTAGGACAGGAAAAGCCAAAATCCATGGCAGCCCTCACAACACTCATGACCCGCTTTTGCGCGGGAGAAGACAGCTGGCTAGCTCGTAGTAATAACATGACCAAGAGCCCTGGTAATTAGGATACCAAGGACAACAATGGCAGGTCGCGTCGCAACAAGCACAAGCGCCGCATTAACGGTGACAATGCTGAGGATACGACAGTTAATGCCGGATTCAGAGGTTCTAAACCCGGTCAGTGGAAAAAGGCATTCAAAAGAAATACTCCGGGCCCGTCCAGTTTGGACCGAATACTCGATCGCTCGTGCCAGATACACGGCACCCCCGAAACACCAGCCAATCACACCAACAGGGATTGTTGGGTGTTCAAGCAGGCAGGCAAATTATGTGCCGAAAATAGAGACAAGGGGCTGCATAGCGATGATGATGAGGAGCCCCGGCCGCCGAACAACAGGGGACAGAAGGGCTTTCCCCCACAAGTGCGGACGGTGAACATGATATACACAACCCACATCCCCAAAAGGGAGTGGAAGCGTGCACTCAGGGACGTATATGCGTTGGAGCCAGTTGCCCCAAAGTTTAACCCATGGTCCTCCTGCCCGATCACTTTTGATCAAAGGGACCACCCCACTAGCATCCGCCATGGCGGATTCGCCGCATTGGTTCTAGACCCAATCATTGACGGATTTCACCTCACTAGAGTCCTTATGGACGGCGGCAGCAGCCTAAACCTGCTTTATCAGGATACAGTGCGAAAAATGGGCATAGATCCCTCAAGGATTAAACCCACCAAGACGACCTTTAAAGGCGTCATACCAGGTGTAGAGGCCAACTGTACAGGCTCAATTACACTTGAAGTGGTCTTCGGATCACCGGATAATTTTCGAAGCGAGGAGTTAATCTTCGACATAGTCCCGTTCCGCAGTGGCTATCATGCCCTGCTCGGACGAACCGCATTTGCAAAGTTCAATGCGGCGCCGCACTACGCATACCTCAAGCTCAAGATGCCAGGCCCTCGAGGAGTCATCACGGTCAACGGAAACACCGAACGCTCTCTTCGAACGGAGGAGCATACGGCGGCCCTCGCGGCGGAAGTACAAAGTAGCCTCTCAAGGCAATTCTCCAGTCCGGCTATTAAACGTCCGCACACCGTCAAGCACACCCAGAGTAACCTACAACAAGACCGCCTGGCACGCACCAAGCAAGCGTAGCAGTGCGGCCCCAACCCCAGCCCCCGCAAAATTGCAAAACCAGTACCACGCATACATAATTACGCTCTGGAAATACCATGGGCATAGGGGGAGGGGCGCAACCACGACACGCCCAAAATGCGGCTAAACCGCACTAGGGGCTCCCGATTTTGTCATTTTTTTTCTTACTTTCAGGACTCCATTCTCCGGAAGGCCTGTCTGGCAGTACAATCGCCGAACACATGATGCAACAGCCAGGGAGGCAGCAAGCTACGTCGAATGTCCAAGTGGTCTCTATAACGAGCTAAATACCTGTCTTACAGAAAGTCTCGCAGCTTGCCCCTGGAGGGGGACATGTCAAATAATCCCATCTCTTGCTTATCGCACTATTTGTATCATTCTGCTTTCACAGCAACCTTTTAATAAACAATACATAGCTCTTGTCTATTATTGCATTCATTTTTTATGTAAATATGTTCAGTCATGACATTATGCAACCGTACACTTTGGTACGGCCAACACACCAGGGGCTTAAGTACCCCAGAATATGGCATGAGAAGTCTGAACACTCTCACGAGTGCGGCACCCCAAACTTATAGCATTATATGCATCGACTCCGAATCATGTCTTGGGTGAATAGTTGGGTTTGCCCGGCTCCCATGTTTTGGTACCTTACGTTCCGTTATATCGGCTAAGGTAGCGCTGGGAGAACTACTGCGATTGTGCCCCAGTTGAGCTGGGTTAAGCACCTCAGTAGAGAAAGCTAAAACTGACTGTCATGATAGGGCGAGAGTCGGTCGCTGTTTGAGAGGTTTTCGAGTCCCTAAAGACTTATGCCGCTTAGAGCGAGGAGCTGGCTTTGTGTTGGAAATATGCCCTAGAGGCAATAATAAATTGATTATTATTATATTTCCTTGTTCATGATAATCGTTTATTATCCATGCTAGAATTGTATTGATAGGAAACTCAGATACATGTGTGGATACATAGACAACACCATGTCCCTAGTAAGCCTCTAGTTGACTAGCTCGTTAATCAATAGATGGTTACGGTTTCCTGACCATGGACATTGGATGTCGTTGATAACGGGATCACATCATTAGGAGAATGATGTGATGGACAAGACCCAATCCTAAGCCTAGCACAAGATCATGCAGTTCGTATGCTAAAGCTTTTCTAATGTCAAGTATCATTTCCTTAGACCATGAGATTGTGCAACTCCCGGATACCGTAGGAGTGCTTTGGGTGTGCCAAACGTCACAACGTAACTGGGTGGCTATAAAGGTACACTACGGGTATCTCTGAAAGTGTCTGTTGGGTTGGCACGAATCGAGATTGGGATTTTGTCACTCCGTGTAAACGGAGAGGTATCTCTGGGCCCACTCGGTAGGACATCATCATAATGTGCACAATGTGACCAAGGGGTTGATCACGGGATGATGTGTTACGGAACGAGTAAAGAGACTTGCCGGTAACGAGATTGAACAAGGTATCGGTATACCGACGATCGAATCTCGGGCAAGTACCATACCGCTAGACAAAGGGAATTGTATACGGGATTGATTGAGTCCTTGACATCGTGGTTCATCCGATGAGATCATCGTGGAACATGTGGGAGCCAACATGGGTATCCAGATCCCGCTGTTGGTTATTGACCGGAGAACATCTCGGTCATGACTACATGTCTCCCGAACCCGTAGGGTCTACACACTTAAGGTTCGATGACGCTAGGGTTATAAAGGAAGTTTGTATGTGGTTACCGAATGTTGTTCGGAGTCCCGGATGAGATCCCGGACGTCATGAGGAGTTCCGGAATGGTCCGGAGGTAAAGATTTATATATAGGAAGTCCTGTTTCGGCCATCGGGACAAGTTTCGGGGTCATCGGTATTGTACCGGGACCACCGGAAGGGTCCCGGGGGCCCACCGGGTGGGGCCACCTACCCCGGGGGGCCACATGGGCTGTAGGGGGTGCGCCTTGGCCTACATGGGCCAAGGGCACCAGCCCCTAGAGGCCCATGCGCCAAGATATAGGAAAAAGGGGAGAGTCCTCAAGGGGGAAGGCACCTCCGAGGTGCCTTGGGGAGGATGGACTCCTCCCCCCCTCTTAGCCGCACCTCTTCCTTGGAGGAGGGGGCAAGGCTGCGCCTCCCCCCTCTCCCCTGCCCCTATATATAGTGGAGGGGAGGGAGGGCATCCATACCTGAGCCCTTGGCGCCTCCCTCCCTCCCGTGACACCTCCTCCTCTCCCGTAGGTGCTTAGCGAAGCCCTGCAGGATTGCCACGCTCCTCCATCACCACCACGCCGTTGTGCTGCTGCTGGATGGAGTCTTCCTCAACCTCTCCCTCTCTCCTTACTGGATCAAGGCGTGGGAGACATCGTCGAGCTGTACGTGTGTTGAACGCGGAGGTGCCGTCCGTTCGGCACTAGGATCATCGGTGATCTGAATCACGACGAGTACGACTCCATCAACCCCGTTCACTTGAACGCTTCCGCTTAGCGATCTACAAGGGTATGTAGATGCACTCCCCTTTCTACTCGTTGCTGGTCTCTCCATAGATAGATCTTGGTGTTACGTAGGAAAATTTTGAATTTCTGCTACGTTCCCCAACAGTGGCATCATGAGCTAGGTCTATTGCGTAGATTCTTTGCACGAGTAGAACACAAAGTAGTTGTGGGCGTCGATATTGTTCAATATGCTTGCCGTTACTAGTCTTATCTTGATTCGGCGGCATCGTGGGATGAAGTGGCCCGGACCAACCTTACACGTACGCTTACGTGAGACCAGTTCCACCGACAAACATGCACTAGTTGCATAAGGTGGCTGGCGGGTGTCTGTCTCTCCCACTTTAGTCGGATCGGATTCAATGAAAAGGGTCCTTATGAAGGGTAAATAGCAATTGGCATATCACGTTGTGGTTCATGCGTAGGTAAGAAAGGTTCTTGCTAGAAACCCATAGCAGCCACGTAAAACATGCAAACAACAATTAGAGGACGTCTAACTTGTCTTTGCAGGGTATGCTATGTGATGTGATATGGCCAAAAGGATGTGATGAATGATATATGTGATGTATGAGATTGATCATGTTCTTGTAATAGGAATCACGACTTGCATGTCGATGAGTATGACAACCGGCAGGAGCCATAGGAGTTGTCTTTATTTATTTGTGACCTGCGCGTCAACTTAAACGTCATGTAATTACTTTACTTTATTGCTAACCGTTAGCCATAGTAGTAGAAGTAATAGTTGGCGAGGCAACTTCATGAAGACACGATGATGGAGATCATGATGATGGAGATCATGGTGTCATGCCGGTGACGATGATGATCATGGAGCCCCGAAGATGGAGATCAAAAGGAGCAAAGTGATGATGGCCATATCATGTCACTATTTGATTGCATGTGATGTTTATCATATTTATACATCTTATTTGCTTAGAACGACGGTAGTAAATAAGATGATCCCTTACAACAATTTCAAGAAGTGTTCTCCCCTAACTGTGCACCGTTGCGACAGTTCGCTGTTTCAAAACATCACGTGATGATCGGGTGTTTTATTCAGACGTTCAAATACAACGGGTGTTGACGAGCCTAGCATGTACAGACATGGCCTCGGAACACATGCAAAACACTTAGGGTTAACTTGACGAGCCTAGCATGTACAGACATGGCCTCGGAACATGGTAGACCGAAAGGTCGAGCATGAGTCGTATAGAAGATACGATCAACATGAAGATGTTCACCGATGATGACTAGTCCGTCTCACGTGATGATCGGACACGGCCTAGTTTGACTCGGATCATGTAATCACTTAGATGACTAAAGGGATGTCTATCTGAGTGGGAGTTCATAAGATGAACTTAATTATCCTGAACATAGTCAAAAGGTTTTTGCAAATTATGTCGTAGCTCACGCTATAGTTCTACTGTTTAGATATGTTCCTAGAGAAAAATTAGTTGAAAGTTGATAGTAGCAATTATGCAGACTAGGTCCGTAAACTGAGGATTGTCCTCATTGCTTCATAGAAGGCTTATGTCCTTAATGCACTGCTCAGTGTGCTGAACCTCGAACGTTGTCTGTGGTTGTTGCGAACATCTGACATACACGTTTTGATAACTACGTGATAGTTCAGTTAAACGGTTTAGAGTTGAGGCACCAAAGACGTTTTTGAAACATCGCGCACCATATGAGATATTTTGAGGGCTGAAATTGGGATTTCAGGCTCGTGCCCATGTCAAGAGGTATAAGACCTCCGATGACTTTCTTAACCTGCAAACTAAGGAGAAAAGCTCAATTGTTGAGCTTGTGCTCAGATTGTCTGAGTACAACAATCATTTGAATCGAGTGGGAGTTGATCTTCCAGATAAGACAATGATGGTTCTCCAAAGTCATTGCCACCAAGCTGTTAGAGCTTCGTGATGAACTATAACATATCAGGGATAGATATGATGATCCTTGAGGTATTCGCGATGTTTGACACCGCGAAAGTAGAAATCAAGAAGGAGCATCAATTGTTGATGGTTGGTGAAACCACTAGTTTCAAGAAGGGCAAGGGCAAGAAGGGATACTTCATGAAACGGCAAATCAGCTGCTGCTCTAGTGAAGAAACCCAAGCTAAAACCCAAACCCGAGACTAAGTGCTTCTGTAATAAGGGGAACAACCACTAGAGCAGAATTACCCTAGATACTTGGTAGATAAGAAGGCTGGCAAGGTCAATAGAAGTATATTGGATATACATTGTGTTAATGTGTACTTTGCTAGTACTCCTAGTAGCACCAGGGTATTAGATACCGGTTCGGTTGCTAAGTATTAGTAACTCGAAACAAAAGGCTACGGAATAAACGGAGACTAGCTGAAGGTGAGCTGACGATATGTGTTGGAAGTTTTTCCAAGCTTGATATGATCAAGCATCGCACGCTCCCTCTACCAAAGAGATTGGTGTTAAACCTAAATAATTGTTATTTGGTGTTTGCGTTGAGCATAGACATGATTGGATTACGTCTATCGCAATACGGTTATTCATTTAAGGAGAATAATGGTTACTCTGTTTATTTGAATAATACCTTCAATGGTCTTACACCTAAAATGAATGGTTTATTAAATCTCGATCGTAGTGATACACATGTTCATGCCAAAAGATAGTAATGATAGTACCACCTACTTGTGGCACTGCCACGTAAGTCATATTGGTATAAAACGCATGAAGAAGCTCCATATTGATGGATCTTTGGGCTCACTCGTTTTTGAAAAGTTTGAGACATGCGAACCATGTCTATTGGTGCATATGCATGAAGAAACTCCATGCAAATGGAGCGTTTGGACTCACTTGATTTTGAATCACTTGAGACATGCAAATCATACCACATGGGCAAGATGACTGAAAAGCCTCATTTTCAGTAAGATGGAACAAGATAGCAACTTGTTGGAAGTAACACATTTTGATGTGTGCAGTCGAATGAGTGCTGAGGCATGCAGTGAATATCGTTATGTTCTTACTTCACAGATGATTCGAGTAGATGTTGAGTATATTTACTTGATGAGTCACGAGTCTGAATTATTGAAAGGTTCAAGTAATTTCAGTGTGAAGTTGAAAGATCGTCGTGACAAGAGGATAAAAGATCTATGATATGATCATAGAGATGAATATCTAAATCACGAGTTTGGCACAGAATTAAGACATTGTGGAAATTGTTTCACAACTGATACAGCCTGGAACACCATAGTGTGATGGTGTGTCCAAACGTCATAGTTGCACCCTATTGGATATGGTGCATACCATGATGTCTCTTATCGAGTTACCACTATCGTTCATGGGTTAGGCATTAGAGACAACCACATTCACTCTAAATAGGGCACCACATAATTCCGTTGAGACGACACCGTTTGGAGAAACCTAAGTTGTCGTTTCTTAAAAGTTTGGGGCTGCGACGCTTATGTGAAAAAGTTTCAGGCTGATAAGCTCGAACCCAAAGCAGATAAAATGCATCTTCATAGGACACCCAAAAACAGTTGAGTATACCTCCTAATTCAGATCCGAAAGCAATAGGGATTGTTTCTTGAATCGGGTCCTTTTTCGAGGAAAGGTTTCTCTCGAAAAGTTGAGTGGGAGGATGGTGGAGACTTGATAAGATTATTGAACCGTCACTTCAACAAGTGTGTAGCAGGGCACAGGAAGTTGTTCCTGTGGCACGTACACCAACTGAAGTGGAAGCTTATGATAGTGATCATGAAACTTCGGATCAAGTCACTACCAAACCTCGTGGGATGACAAGGATGCGTACTACTTCAGAGTGGTACGTAATCCTGTCTTGGAAGTCATGTTGCTAGACAACAATGAACCTACGAGCTATGGAGAAGCGATGGTGGGCCCGGATTCTGATAAATGGCTCAAGGCCATAAAAAACCCGAGAGAGGATCCATGTATGAAAACAAAGTGTAGACTTTGGAAGAACTACTTGATGGTCATAAGGCTGTTAGGTACATATGGATTTTGAAAGGAAGACAGACAATGATGGTAAGTGTCACCATTGAGAAAGCTCGACTTGTCGTTAAGATGTTTTTCGACAAGTTCAAGGAGTTGACTACGATGAGACTTTCTCACTCGTAGCGATGCTAAGAGTCTGTTGGAATTATATTAGCAATTACTGCATTATTTATGAAATCTTGCAGATAGGATGTCAAAACAGTGTTTCCTCGACGATTCTTGAGGAAAGGTTGTATGTGATACAACCGGAAGGTTTTGTCTATCCTGAAATATGCTAATAAGTATGGAAAGCTCCAGCAATCCTTCTGAGGACTGGAGTGAGCATCTCCGAGTTGGAATGTATGCTTTGATGATGATCAAAGATTTTGGGTGTATACAAAGTTTATGAGAAACTTGTATTTCCAAAGAAGTGAGTGGGAGCACTATAGAATTTCTGATGAGTATATGTTGTTGACATATTGATGATCAGAAATGATGTAGAATTTCTAGAAAGCATATAGGGTTATTTGAAAGGTGTTTTTCAATGGAAAACCTGGATTAAGCTACTTGAACATTGAGCATCAAGATCTATAAGGATAGATCAAAATGCTTAATAATACTTTCAAATGAGCACATACCTTGACGTGATCTTGAAGGTGTTCAAGATGGATCAGTCAAATAAGGAGTTCTTGCCTGAGTTGTAAGGTATGAAGTTAAGACTTAAAGCTCGACCATGGCAGAATAGAGAGAAAGGAACGAAGGTCGTCCCCTATGCTTAAGACATAGGCTCTACAGTATGCTATGCTGTGTACCGCACCTGAAGTGTGCTTTACCATGAGTCAGTCAAGGGGTACAAGAGTGATCCAAGAATGGATCACAGGACAGCGGTCAAAGTTATCCTTAGTAACTAGTGGACTGAGGAATTTTCTCAATTATGGAGGTGGTAAAAGAGTTCGTCGTAAAGGGTTACGTCGATGCAAGCTTAACACCTATCCGGATAGCTCTGAGTAGAGATACCGGATACGTATAATGGAGCAACAATTTAGAATAGCTCCAAGTAGAACAGTTATTTGGAATAGCTCCAAATAGAACGTGGTAGCTGCATCTAGGAGATGACATAGAGATTTGTAAAGCACACACGGATCTGAAAGGTTCAGACCCGTTGACTATAACCTCTCTCACAAGCATAACATGATCAAACCCAGAACTCATCGAGTGTTAATCACATGGTAAATGTGAACTAGATTATTGACACTAGTAAACTCTTTGGGTGTTAGTCACATGGGGATGTGACCTTGAGTGTTAATCACATATCGATGTGAACTAGATTATTGACTCTAGTGCAAGTGGGAGACTGTTGGAAATATGCCCTAGAGGCAATAATAAATTGATTATTATTATATTTCCTTGTTCATGATAATCGTTTATTATCCATGCTAGAATTGTATTGATAGGAAACTCAGATACATGTGTGGATACATAGACAACACCATGTCCCTAGTAAGCCTCTAGTTGACTAGCTCGTTAATCAATAGATGGTTACGGTTTCCTGACCATGGACATTGGATGTCGTTGATAACGGGATCACATCATTAGGAGAATGATGTGATGGACAAGACCCAATCCTAAGCCTAGCACAAGATCATGTAGTTCGTATGCTAAAGCTTTTCTAATGTCAAGTATCATTTCCTTAGACCATGAGATTGTGCAACTCCCGGATACCGTAGGAGTGCTTTGGGTGTGCCAAACGTCACAACGTAACTGGGTGGCTATAAAGGTACACTACGGGTATCTCTGAAAGTGTCTGTTGGGTTGGCACGAATCGAGATTGGGATTTTGTCACTCCGTGTAAACGGAGAGGTATCTCTGGGCCCACTCGGTAGGACATCATCATAATGTGCACAATGTGACCAAGGGGTTGATCACGGGATGATGTGTTACGGAACGAGTAAAGAGACTTGCCGGTAACGAGATTGAACAAGGTATCGGTATACCGACGATCGAATCTCGGGCAAGTACCATACCGCTAGACAAAGGGAATTGTATACGGGATTGATTGAGTCCTTGACATCGTGGTTCATCCGATGAGATCATCGTGGAACATGTGGGAGCCAACATGGGTATCCAGATCCCGCTGTTGGTTATTGACCGGAGAACATCTCGGTCATGACTACATGTCTCCCGAACCCGTAGGGTCTACACACTTAAGGTTCGATGACGCTAGGGTTATAAAGGAAGTTTGTATGTGGTTACCGAATGTTGTTCGGAGTCCCGGATGAGATCCCGGACGTCACGAGGAGTTCCGGAATGGTCCGGAGGTAAAGATTTATATATAGGAAGTCCTGTTTCGGCCATCGGGACAAGTTTCGGGGTCATCGGTATTGTACCGGGACCACCGGAAGGGTCCCGGGGGCCCACCGGGTGGGGCCACCTGCCCCGGGGGGCCACATGGGCTGTAGGGGGTGCGCCTTGGCCTACATGGGCCAAGGGCGCCAGCCCCTAGAGGCCCATGCGCCAAGATATAGGAAAAAGGGGAGAGTCCTCAAGGGGGAAGGCACCTCCGAGGTGCCTTGGGGAGGATGGACTCCTCCCCCCCTCTTAGCCGCACCTCTTCCTTGGAGGAGGGGGCAAGGCTGCGCCTCCCCCCTCTCCCCTGCCCCTATATATAGTGGAGGGGAGGGAGGGCATCCATACCTGAGCCCTTGGCGCCTCCCTCCCTCCCGTGACACCTCCTCCTCTCCCGTAGGTGCTTAGCGAAGCCCTGCAGGATTGCCACGCTCCTCCATCACCACCACGCCGTTGTGCTGCTGCTGGATGGAGTCTTCCTCAACCTATCCCTCTCTCCTTACTGGATCAAGGCATGGGAGACATCGTCGAGCTGTACGTGTGTTGAACGCGGAGGTGCCGTCCGTTCGGCACTAGGATCATCGGTGATCTGAATCACGACGAGTACGACTCCATCAACCCCGTTCACTTGAACGCTTCCGCTTAGCGATCTACAAGGGTATGTAGATGCACTCCCCTTTCTACTCGTTGCTGGTCTCTCCATAGATAGATCTTGGTGTTACGTAGGAAAATTTTGAATTTCTGCTACGTTCCCCAACACTTTGTCCGTCCTAGGCGTGGATAGCGCCCCGAACTCGGTCTTCTGAATACTAGGGGCTTTGCCGAAATTTAAAATTATAGAATTCTATGGCTAAGTGAGACTGATAAAGCATTATAGTCCGATTGCCTTGTTCGTTGTGCTGAGCGCCTCCCTCGAAGGACCCAAGAATGGGAACAAGAGCGCTTAGGTTTATCCCGAACACCCCAGCACTCGTGGCATGGGGGTAGAAGCCGACGACTCGCATCTCTCAGATTTAATAAACGGCCGCACAGAAGGTAATATTTTAAATTCAACAAGCGTTGCTTAGCGCATATGAACAAGTTTTCAGCGCACAGGATAAACACGAGCGAGTTTACTCAAAAATTACATCCTTGGCAGATTCATTCGCCACAAGGCGGGCACCCTTCAAGACGCCCTCATAATACATCTCGGGCCTGCGATGCTCCTTCCCCTCCGGTGGCCCATCTGTCACCAGCTTCTCAGCATCTAGCTTGCCACAGTGTACTTTAGCACGGGCAAGGGCCCTACGGGCGCCTTCGATGCATACGGAGCGCTTGATGACTTCAAGCCGTGGACAGGCATCCACCAGCCGCCTCACCAGCCCAAAGTAGCTCCCGGGCATGACCTCCCCAGGCCATAGCCGGACTATTAGGCCCTTCATGGCGTGTTCAGCTACCTTATGGAGCTCGACCAACTGCTTAAGCTGGTCGCTCAAGGGCACCGGGTGTCCGGCCTCAACATACTGGGACCAGAACACCTTCTCCGTCGAGCTCCCTTCCTCGGCTCGGTAGCATGCGGCAGCGTCGGACACACTGCAGGGCAGATCTACGAATGCTCCTGGAGAGCTCTGGACTCGGGTAAGTAACAAGTAATTCACTTTCACGTGCTTGCTTTGCATAAAGAATGCCTTACCCGCCGCTATCTTCTTCATCGCCTCAATTTCCTGGAGGGCTTTTTGGGCTTCGGCCTTGGCGGATTTGGCGCTCTCAAGGGCCGAGGCAAGCTCGGACTCTCGATTCTTTGAGTCAAGCTCCAATCTCTCGTGTTTCTTCACAAGAGCATGGAGCTCTTGCCGCACCTCCGCCACCCGCACCTCCTGCTTTTCTCGCTTGGTGCGCTCCACGGCCGCATTGTCTTCGGCCTTGGACATCGCTTCCTTCAGGGCCGCCACCTTGGTTGTGGCCCCTGTAACACTCACGTTGGTCCTGTCATTATTTGCAACCAGATCTTTTTATATCATTGTACAAGGTACTACTTACCTTCCTTGTCCTCGAGCTGCTTCTTGGCAAGGCCGAGCTCGTTCTCGGACCGCTCGAGGCTCTGCTTCAATGCATCGACCTCCGCAGTTAGTGCGGCAGAGGTCAGCAGCACAACCTGCATTCCCATATTGACATACTTATGTTAGACTCCTGCGTATATCTTTTTAGATCCTCAGTCCGGCTTTTCTTTCCGAACACCAAACTGAGCATTAGGGGCTACTGTCTATGCGGTAATATTTTTACATGTCTTAAATACATACCTCAAAGCCTGTTAGAAGGCTGGCACATGCTTCTGTCAGCCCGCTCTTGGCGGACTAAACCTTCTAGATCACCGCACTCATAATAGTGCGGTGCTCCTCGTCGATTGAGGCGCCATTAAGCACCTCCAGCAAATTGTCCGGTGCCTCCGGTTGGACGGAGGCCTCCAGCGTCGTAGGCTTGCCCTTCTTACGAGGGGGATGCCTGCCGGACTCCGGAACCACTGAAGGTTCCGGTGCAGTGTCCGGCCCAGAGCCGGACTTAGATCCCTCTGGGGTTTCACCCCCTTTGCGCCTGGAGTCTGGGAGGTCGCCTTGCGACGCCTCCGGAGCCACCTCCTCCTGGCTTAGCCCCTTTTGGGACTCCACCTCGGGATTGTCCGCAAGGCGAGGGGAGGTAGCAGTCGGGAGTGAAAGACTATTCACATTCGATGAATCCAGGGAGCCGCTCGACGAAGCGTCAAGCCGGCCCTTGGGCGGACTACATGATTATATTCTGCGTCAGAAGATACTGTGCAATAAAGGAACGCCGTGAGTTATTCTGGTATCCGGATACTTATGATTTTGCCAGGGGCTTGGCCCTGGACGACCACTCCTCTCCGCCGTCGTCGGCGCTGGTGGAGTAGTCCGGAAGAAGGGTCTTTCCCTTCTTGGACCCTCCGGCCTCCCCAGTTGGGGCGGCCTTCCTTTTCTTTCCTCCCCCCGTTGGAGGGGGAGAGGCTTCTTCTTCCTCCTCCTCGTCTTCCTCCTCCTTCTTCTTGGCCTTCTTCTCCGGCACCACGTGAGGTGCCGGGACCAGCAGCTTCGCCAAGCGTGCATCTGTTGGGCCTTCGGGCAAAGGAGTCAGACAGTCAATCTGTCCGGACGTCTTCTTCCAGTCCTGTCAAAGGAGCGGGAGCTTAGATCCCGCGTAGAGTCAAACTATGAAAAACAAGTATCCTGTAAAGGGTAAAACAAGCTTACTGCGCTAGCTTGGCGCTTCGCACAGAAGCCGTGATCCTCGGTAATGGGAGGGGAAACCTCGGATCCTTTGAATAGCACCCTCCAGGCGTCTTCGTGCGTTGTGTCAAAGAGCCTGGACAAAGTTTGGTGCTAGGCTGGGTCGAACTCCCACAAGTTAAAAGCCCGTCGTTGACAAGGGAGGATCTGGCGGAAGAGCATGACCTGGACTACATTGACAAGTTTAACCTTCTTGTCCACCAGGTTTTGGACGCAGGTTTGGAGTTCGGTCACCTCTTCCGGATTACCCCACGACAGGCCCGTCTCTTTCCAGGAGGTGAGCCGTGTGGGGATGCCAGATTGGAATTCGGGGGTCGCTGCCCATTCAGGGTCACGCGGCTCGGTGATGTAGAACCACCCTGATTGCCACCCATTGATGGTTTCCACAAAGGAGCCCTCGTGCCATGTGACATTGGGCATCTTACCCACCATGGCGCCTCCGCACTCCGCTTGCCGGCCGCCCACAACCTTTGGCTTGACATTGAAGGTCTTCAGCCATAAGCCAAAGTGGGGCTTGATGCGGAGGAAAACCTCGCACACGACGATAAACGCCGAGATGTTGAGGATGAAGTTCGGGGCCAGATCGTGGAAATCCAGGCCGTAGTAGAACATGAGCCCATGGACAAATGGGTGGAGTGGGAAGCCCAGTCCGCGGAGGAAATGGGGGAGGAACACCACCCTCTCATGGGGCCTGGGTGTGGGGATGAGCTGCCCCTCGTCGGGAAGCCGGTGCGCAATGTCGTTGGACAAGTATCCGGTTTTCCTCAACTTTTTGATGTGCCCTTCCGTGACGGAGGAGACCATCCACCGGCCTCCCGCTCCGGACATCGCTGGAGGAGGTTGAGGTGGGAAGTGCGGACTTGGGCGCTGGAGCTCGAGTGCGCGGAGATGGATAAGCAAAGGAGGAAGAAGGCGTAGATGGAAAAGGTGGATCCTTATCCCCTTATATGGGCGGACGAAACTATGTGCTCCCACCAGCCTGGTAAAACTCGCTTATCTCCCAAGCGCCATGATTAATGGCACGGTTGGGTTGCCCACGCCCGTATTGATGAGAATCCCGGAATAAGGGGACACGATCTCTGCTTTGACAAGACGTGCCAAGGAAACCACCTCGCTAAACGTGCTGAGGTGGGACAATAAAACGATTCGAATGAAGGCTTGGCTGGGGCATGATGTCACGCTGCGGAATACGTCAGCAGATTAGATTTGTACAAATATTATTCTCTCTACGGTGGTATATGGAACTTATTTTGCAGAGCCGGACACTATCCTTGTGTTCAAAATCTTCTATGAAGTATTCGGAGGAGGAACCCGCCTTGCAATGCTGAAGATAATCTACGCGCTGGACTCGTCGTCATTGAAGCCTGGTTCAGGGGCTATTGAGGGAGTCCCATATTAGGGGGTGTCTGGATGACCGGACTATAACCTTTGGCCGGACTCCTGGACTATGAAGATACAAGATTGAAGACTTCGTCCCGTGTCCGGATGGGACTTTCCTTGGCATGGAAGGCAAGCTTGGCGATACAGATATGTAGATCTCCTCCCATTGTAACCGACTCTGTGTAACCCTAGCCCTCTCTGGTGTCTATATAAACTGGAGGGTTTTAGTCCGTAGGACGAACAACAATCATACCATAGGCTAGCTTCTAGGGTTTAGCCTCTCTGATCTCATGGTAGATCTACTCTTGTACTACCCATATCATCAATATTAATCAAGTAGGAGTAGGGTTTTTACCTCCATCGAGAGGGCCCGAACCTGGGTAAAAACATCGTGTCCCTTTTCTCCTGTTACCATCCGCCTAGACGCACAGTTCGGGACCCCCTACCCGAGATCTGCCGGTTTTGACACCGACAGTGGTGCTATCGTACATCCACGTTGATGGAGACTTGAACCCACGAAGGGTAACGGTTGCGCGAGTCCACGAAGGGCTCCACCCAAGAAGGGTCCACGAAGAAGCAACCTTGTCTATCCCACCATGGCCGTCGCCCACGAAGGACTTGCCTCACTAGCGTTAGATCTTCATGAAGTAGGCGATCTCCTTGCCCTTACAAACTCCTTGGTTCAACTCCACAATCTTGTCGGAGGCTCCCAAGTGACACCTAGCCAATCTAGGAGACACCACTCTCCAAGAAGTAACAAATGGTGCGTTGATGATGAACTCCTTGCTCTTGTGCTTCAAATGATAGTCTCCCCAACACTCAACTCTCGCTCATAGGATTTGGATCTGGTGGAAAGAAGATTTGAGTGGAAAGCAACTTGGGGAAGGCTAGAGATCAAGATTCATATGGTAGGAATGGAATATCTTGGCCTCAACACATGAGTAGGTAGTTCTCTCTCAGAAATGGTAAGTTGGAAGTGTAGGTTTGTTCTGATGGCTCTCTCCACGAATGAAGAGGAGGTGGAGGGGTATATATAGCCTCCACACAAAATCTAACCGTTACACACAATTTACCAATCTTGGTGGGACCGAATCAACAAACTCGGTCAGACCGATTCAGTAAACAATGTGACCGTTAGGGTTTTCGGTGGGACCGAAATGCAACTCGGTAGGACCGATATGGTTAGGGTTAGGGCATAACGTAATCTCGGTGAGACCGATTACACAAACTCGGTAAGACCGATTTTGGTAATAATCTAACCAGAGAGTTGGTCAGGCAAACTCGGTGGGACCGATTACTCAAACTCGGTGAGACCGATTTTGGTAATAAGTTAACCAGAGAGTTTGCATTGTAATCTCGGTAGTACTGATTGATCAAACTCGGTGAGACTGATTTTGGTAATGGACATACACAGAGAGATTACAATCCCATCTCGGTGAGACCGAGATCCCTATCGGTGAGACCGATTTGCTTAGGGTTTGTGGCAGTGGCTATGACATCTAAACTCGGTGGTGCCGGATAGAAAGAATCGGTGGGGCCGAGTTTGACTTTAGGTTTTGGACATATGTGTGGATGTGGGAAAGTAGTTGAGGGCTTTGGAGCATATCACTAAGCACTATGGAGCAAGAAACTCATTAAGCAACACCTCATCCCTTCTTGATAGTATTGGCTTTTCCTATAGACTCAATGTGATCTTGGATCACTAAAATATAAAATGTAGAGTCTTGATCTTGAAGCTTGAGCCAATCCTTTGTCCTTAGCATCTTGAAGGGGTTTCCACATCCTTTAGTCCATGCCACTCCATTGTTGAACTTGTCTGAAATATACTAGGTAGAAGTGTTAGTCCAACAAGAAATATGTTGACATTAATTACCAAAACCACCCAGGGAGCACTTGTGCTTTCAGCGGACCCTACGGGTTCGATAACTATGTAGACATGACCGAGACACGTTTCCGGTCAATAACCAATAGCGGAACCTGGATGCTCATATTGGCTCCTACACATTCTACGAAGATCTTTATCAGTCAAACCGCATAACAAAATACGTTGTTCCCTTTGTCATCGGTATGTTACTTTCCTGAGATTTGATCGATGGTATCTCAATACCTAGTTCAATCTTGTTACCGGCAAGTCTCTTTACTTGTTATGTAATGCATCATCCCGCAACTAACTCATTAACTACATTGCTTGCAAGGCTTATAGTGATGTACATTACCGAGAGGGCCCAGAGATACCTCTCCGACAATCGGAGTGACAAATTGTAATCTTGTTCTATGCCAACCCAACAAACACCTTCGGAGACACCTATAGAGCACCTTCATAATCACCCATTTACGTTGTGACGTTTGGAGCACACAAAGTGTTCCTCCGGTATTCGGGAGTTGCATAATCTCATAGTCTGAGGAACTTGTATAAGTCATGAAGAAAGAAGTAGCAATGAAACTGTAACGATCATAATGCTAAGCTAACGGATGGGTCATGTCCATGACATCATTCTCCTAATGATGTGATCACGTTCATCAAATGACAACACATTTCTATGGTTAGGAAACATACCCATCTTTGATTAACGAGCTAGTCAAGTAGAGGCATACTAGGGACTATATGTTTTGTCTATGTATTCACACATGTAGTAAGTTTCCGGTTAATACAATTCTAGCAAGAATAATAAACATTTATCATGAATTAAGGAAATAAGTAATAACTTTATTATTGCCTCTAGGGCATATTTCCTTCAGTCTCCCACTTGCACTAGAGTCAATAATCTAGATTACATAGTAATAATTCTAACACCCATGGAGCTTTGGTGCTGATCATGTTTTGCTCGTGGAAGAGGCTTAGTCAACGGGTCTGCAATATTCAGATCCGTGTGTATCTTGCAAATCTCTATGTCCCCTTTTGATAGTTGATGACGGATGGAATTGAAGCATCTCTTGATGTGCTTGGTTCTCTTGTGAAATCTGGATTCCTTTACCAAGGCAATTGCACCAGTAATTTCACAAAAGATTTTCATTGGACCCGATGCATTAGGTATGACACCTAGATCGGATATGAACTCCTTCATCCAAACTCCTTCATTTGCTGCTTCCAAAGCAGCAATGTACTCCGCTTCACACGTAGATCCCGCCACAACGCTCTGCTTGGAACTTCACCAACTGATAGCTCCTCCATTCAATAAAAATACGTATCCGGTTTGCAACTTAGAGTCATCTGAATCAGTGTCAAAGCTTGCATCAACATAACCGTTTACGACAAGCTCTTTTTCACCTCCATAAACGGGAAACATATCCTTAGTCCTTTTCAGGTATTTCAGGATGTTCATGACCGCTATCCAGTGCTCCACTCCGGGATTACTTTGGTACCTCCCTTCTATGCTTATAGCAAGGCACACATTAGGTCTGGTACACATCATTGCATACATGATAGAACCTATGGCTGAAGCATAGGGAATGACTTTCATTTTCTCTCTATCTTCTGCAATGGTCGGGCATTGAGTCTGACTCAACTTCACACCTTATAAAATAGGCAAGAACCCTTTCTTTGACTAATCCATTTTGAACTTCTTCAAAACTTTATCAAGGTATGTGCTTTGTGAAAGTCCAATTAAGCGTCTTGATCTATCTCTATAGATCTTGATGCCCAATATGTAAGCAGCTTCCCTGAGGTCTTTCATAGAAATACTCTAATTCAGGTACCCCTTTATGCTATCCAGAAATTCTATATCATTTCCAATCAACAATAAGTCATCCACATATAATATCAGAAATGCTACAGAGCTCCCACTCACTTTCTTGTAAATACGGGCTTCTCCAAAAGTTTGTATAAAACCATAAATTTTGATCACACTATCAAAGTATTTATTCCAACTCCGAGAGGCTTGCACCAGTCCATAAATGGATCGCTGGAGCTTGCACACTTTGTTAGCACCCTTTGGATTGACAAAACCTTCTGGTTGCATCATATACAACTCTTCTTCTAGCAATCCATTCAGAATGCAGTTTTGACATCCATTTGCCAAATTTCATAATCATAAAATGCAGCAATTGCTAACATGATTCGGACAG
This sequence comes from Triticum aestivum, assembly GCF_018294505.1. Classification (NCBI taxonomy): domain Eukaryota; kingdom Viridiplantae; phylum Streptophyta; class Magnoliopsida; order Poales; family Poaceae; genus Triticum; species Triticum aestivum. The sequence goes on along the minus strand of NC_057810.1, from coordinate 204,444,213 downwards.
ACTTAAGCATCGCTACAGGTGAGAAAGTCTCATCGTCGTCAACTCCTTGAACTTGTCGAAAACCTTTCGCAACAAGCCGAGCTTTGTAAATAGTAACATTACCGTCTGCGTCGATCTTCTTCTTAAAGATCCATTTATTTTTTATGGCTTGCCGATCATCGGGCAAGTCCACCAAAGTCCATACTTTGTTCTCATACATGGATCCCATCTCAGATTTCATGGCCTCAAGCCATTTCGAGGAATCTAGGCTCATCATCGCTTCCTCATAGTTTGTAGGTTCATCATGGTCTAGTAACATGACTTCCAGAACATGATTACCATACCACTCTGGTGTGGATCTTACTCTAGAATACCTACGAGGTTCGGTAGTAACTTGATCTGAAGCTTCATGATCATCAGCATTAGCTTCCTCACTAATTGGTGTAGGAATCACGGGAACTGATTTCTGTGATGAACTACTTTCCAATAAGGGAGAAGGTACAATTACCTCATCAAGTTCTACTTTTCTCCCACTCCCTTCTTTCGAGAGAAACTCCTTCTCTCGAAAGGATCCATTCTTAGCAACAAAGATTTTGCCTTCTGATCTGTGATAGAAGGTGTACCCAACAGTTTCCTTTGGGTATCCTATGAAGATGCACTTCTCCGATTTGGGTTCAAGCTTATCAGGTTGACGCTTTTTCACATAAGCATCACAATGCCAAACTTTAAGAAATGACAACTTTGGTTCTTGCCAAACAATCGTTCATAAGATGTCATCTCAACGGATTTTGATGGTGCCCTATTTAAAGTGAATGCAGCCGTCTCTAAAGCATAACCCCAAAATGATAGCGGCAAATCAGTAAGAGACATCATAGATCGCACCATATCTAATAAAGTACAATTACAACGTTCAGACACACCATTTCGCTGTGATGTTCCAGGTGGCGTTAATTGTGAAACTATCCCATGTTGTTTCAAATGAAGACCAAACTCGTAACTCAAATATTCTCCTCCACGATCAGATCATAGAAACTTCATTTTCTTGTTACAATGGTTTTCCACTTCACTATTAAATTCTTTGAACTTTTCAAATGTTTCAGACTTATGTTTCATCAAGTAGATATAACCATATCTGCTCAAATGATCTGTGAAGGTAAGAAAATAACGATACCTGCCATGCACCTCAACACTCATTGGACCGCATACATCAGTATGTCTTATTTCCAATAAGTTAGTAGCTCGTTCCATTGTTCTAGAGAACGCAGTTTTAGTCATCTTACCCATAAGGCACAGTTCGCAAGCACAAAGTGATTCATAATCAAGTGATTCCAAAACTCCACCAGTATGGAGTTTCTTCATGCGCTTTACACCGATATGACCCAACCGCAGTGTCACAAATAAGTTGCACTATCATTATTAACTTTGCATCTTCTGACTTCAATATTATGAATGTGTGTATCATCACTATCGAGATTCAACAAAAATAGACCACTCAACAAGGGTGCATGACCATAAAAGATATTACTCTTATAAATAGAACAACCATTATTCTCTGATTTAAATGAATAACCGTCTCGCATCAAACAAGATCTAGATATAATGTTCATGCTCAACGCTGGCACCACATACCAATTATTCAGGTCTAAAACTAATCCCAATGGTAGATGTAGAGGTAGCGTGCCGATGGCGATCACATCGACCTTGGAACCATTTCCCACGCGCATCATCACCTCGTCCTTAGCCAATCTTTGTTTAATCTATAGCCCCTGTTTCGAGTTGCAAATATGAGAAAGCGCTACTACGAGCATTTGTAAGGTACACATCAATAACATGTATATCAGATATACCTTTCTCTTTGCCATCCTTCTTATCCGCCAAATACTTGGGGTAGTTCCGCTTCCAGTGACCAGTACCTTTGCAGTAGAAGCACTCAGTTTGAGGTTTAGGTCCAGACTTTCTTCTCTTGAGCAGAAACCTTTTTGCCATTCTTCTTGAAGTTCCCCTTCTTCCCTTTACCCTTTTTCTTGAAACTAGTGGTCTTGTTAACCATCAACACTTGATGCTCCTTTTTTATTTCTAACTCCGCAGCCTTTAGCATTGCGAAGAGCTCGGGAATAGTCTTGTTCATCCCTTGCATATTATAGTTCATCACGAAGCCTTTATAGCTTGGTGGCAGTGATTCAAGAACTCTGTCAATGACACTATCATCAGGAAGATTAACTCCCAGCTGAGTCAAGTGGTTATGGTACCCAAACATTCTGAGTATGTGTTCACTGACAGAACTATTCTCCTCCATTTTGCACCTGTAGAACTTGTTGGAGACTTCATATCTCTCAACTCGGTCATTTGCTTGAAATATTAACTTCAACTCTTGGAACATCTCATATGCTCCACGACATTCAAAATGTCTTTGAAGTCCCGATTCTAAGCCGTAAAGCATGGCACACTGAACTATCGAGTAGTCATCAGCTTTGCTCTCCCAGACGTTCTTAACGTCATTAGTAGCATCTGCAGCAGGCCTGGCACCCAGCGGTGCTTCTAGGACGTAATTCTTCTGTGCAGCAGTGAGGATAATCCTCAAGTTACGGACCCAGTCCGTGTAGTTGCTGCCATCATCTTTCAACTTAGCTTTCTCTGGGAACGCATTAAAATTCAAAGGAATGGTAGCACGGGCCTTTGATCTACAATAATATAGAGATGCAAAATAACTATCAGGACTAAGTTCATGATAAATTAAAGTTCAATTAATCATATTACTTAAGAACTCCCGCTTAAATAGACATCCCTCTAATCATCTAAGTGATCATGTGATCCAAACCAACTAAACCATGTCCGATCATCACATGAGATGGAGTAGTTTTCAATGGTGAACATCACTATGTTGATCATATCTACTATACGATTCACGTTCGACCTTTCGATCTTAGTGTTCCGAGGCCATATCTGCATATGCTAGGCTCGTCAAGTTTAACCCGAGTATTCTGCGTGTGCAAAACTGGCTTACACCCATTGTGTGTGAATGTAGAGCTTATCACACCCGATCATCACGTGGTGTCTCAGCACGACGAACTGTAGAAATGGTGCATATTCAAGGAGAACACTTGTACCTTGAAATTTAGTAAGGGATCATCTTATAATGCTACCGCCGTACTAAGCAAAATAAGATGCATAAAAGATAAACATCACATGCAATCAAAATATTTGACATGATATGGCCATCATCATCTTGTGCTCATGATCTCCATCACCGAAGCATCGTCATCATATCCATCTTCACCGGCGCGACACCTTGATCTCCATCGTAGCATCGTTGTCGTCTTGCCAACTATTGTTACTACGACTATTGCTACTGCTTAGTGATAAAGTAAAACAATTACATGGCAATTGCATTGCATACAATAAAGCGACAACCATATGGCTCCTGCCAGTTGCCGATAACTTTGTTACAAAACATGATCATCTCATACAACAATTTATATCACATCACAGCAAGCACTGCAAAAACAAGTTAGATGTCCTCTACTTTGTTGTTGCAAGTTTTACGTGGCTGCTACGGACTTCTAGAAAGAACCATTCTTACCTACGCATCAAAACCACAACGATTTTTCATCAAGTGTGTTGTTTTAACCTTCAACAAGGACCGGGCATAGTGATACATCTCCAACGTATCTATAATTTATGAAGCATTCATGCTATATTATTATGTGGTTTGGATGTTTATGGGCTTTATTATACACTTTTACATTATTTTTGGGACTAACCTATTAACCGGAGGCCCAACCCATATTGATGTTTTCTTGCCTATTTCAGTGTTTCGAAGAAAAAGAATATCAAACGGAGTCCAAACGGAATGAAACCTTTGGGAGCGTTATTGTTGGAACGAAAGCGATCCAGGAGACTTGGAGTTGAAGTCAAGGAAGCTTCGAGGTGGCCACGAGGGTGGGGGGCGTGGCCCCCCCTACTAGGCGCGCGCCCGTGTCTCATGGGCCCCTCGAGGCTCCCCCAACCGACTTCTTTCGCCTATATATTCCCATATACACTAAAACCATCGAAGCGAACAATAGATCGGGAGTTCTGCCGCCGCAAGCCTCTATAGCCACCAAAAACCTCTCGAGAGCCCGTTCCGGCACCCTCCGGAGGGGGAATCCCTCACCGGTGGCCATCTTCATCATCCCGGCGCTCTCCATGACGAGGAGGGAGTAGTTCACCCTCGGGGCTGAGGGTATGTACCAGTAGCTATGTGTTTGATCTCTCTCTCTCTCTCTCGTGTTTTCTCTATGGCACGATCTTGATGTATCGCGAGCTTTGCTATTATAGTTGGATCTTATGATGTTTCTCCCCCTCTACTCTCTTGTAATGGATTGATTTTTCCCTTTGAAGTTATCTTATCGGATTGAGTCTTTAAGGATTTGAGAACACTTGATGTATGTCTTGCTGTGCTTATCTGTGGTGACAATGGGATATTCACGTGATCCACTTGATGTATGTTTTGGTGATCAACTTGCGAGTTCCGCCCATGAACCTATGCATAGGGGTTGGCACACGTTTTCGTCTTGACTCTCCGGTAGAAACTTTGGGGCGCTCTTTGAAGTACTTTGTGTTGGTTGAATAGATGAATCTGAGATTGTGTGATGCATATCGTATAATCATGCCCACGGATACTTGAGGTGACAATGGAGTATCTAGATGACATTAGGGTTTTGGTTGATTTGTGTCTTAAGGTGTTATTCTAGTACGAACTCTATGATAGATTGAACGGAAAGAATAGCTTCGTGTTATTTTACTACGGACTCTTGAATAGATTGAGCAGAAAGGATAACTTTGAGGTGGTTTCATACCCTACCATAATCTCTTTGTTTGTTCTCCGCTATTAGTGGCTTTGGAGTGACTCTTTGTTGCATGTTGAGGGATAGTTATGTGATCCAATTATGTTATTATTGTTGAGAGAACTTGCACTAGTGAAAGTATGAACCCTATGCCTTGTTTCCTACCATTGCAATACCATTTACTCTCACTTTTATCATTAGTTACCTTGCTGTTTTTATATTTTTCAGATTACAAAAACCTATATCTACCACCATATTGCACTTGTATCACCATCTCTTCGACGAACTAGTGCACCTATACAATTTACCATTGTATTTGGTGTGTTGGGGACACAAGAGACTCTTTGTTATTTGGTTGCAGAGTTGTTTGAGAGAGACCATTTTCATCCTATACCTCCCACGGATTGATAAACCTTAGGTCATCCACTTGAGGGAAATTTGCTACTATCCTACAAACCTCTGCACTTGGAGGCCCAACAACATCTACAAGAAGAAGGTTGTGTAGTAGACATCAAGCTCTTTTCTGGCGCCGTTGCCGGGGAGGTGAGTGCTTGAAGGTATATCTTTAGATCTTGCAATCGAACCTTTTTGTTTCTTGTTTTATCACTAGTTCAGTTTATAAAAGAAAACTACAAAAAATGGAATTGAGTTTGTCTCATACGCTTCATCTTTTTAATATCTTTCGTGAGAATGATGGAAAGGAAAATTGTGCTCAATTTCTAGAAGAGGAATGCATTAAAATGCTTGGCACTAGATCTTTGTATGATGAGCATGACTGCAATGTCGTTAGTTTGAATTCCTTGAATATCCATGATGCTAATGCTATGCAAAGCCACAAGCTTGGGGATGCTATGTTTGATGAAGATTATATGTTTAGTCCCCCAAGTTTTGATGAGAATATTTATTATGATCAAAGCATGCCTCCTATTTATGATGATTATATTGATGAAAGTGGGTTTGGAAGAGTGTCAACTTTAGGAAGTAGTGATCCCACTATTTTGGAGGATGTTGAATTTTATTGTGATGAATATGAAAGTCGATTTGGAGAGGTCATGACTTTATTTAGTGATGAATCCACTATTTCGGAAGAGGTTCCAATTGATTATGAGAACAAAGTTGCTATCTATGATGATTATTGTGATGACTTGTATGCTATTAATAATAATGATAACCATGAAACTTGTCATCATGATTTTAGTTTTCAATTGGATTATGCCTCACATGATAATTATTTTGTTGAGTTTGCTCCCACTACTATTCATGGGAAGAAGTTTGCTTATGTGGAGAGTAATAAAATTTCTATGCAAGTAGATCATGAAAATAATGCTTTAAGTGTTGTTTATATTGCTGAACTCATTCATGATGCTACTGAAATTTTTTATGAGGGAGGAACGTATGCTTGTAGGAATTTCAATAATGTCAAGTGTCCTCTCTATGTGCTTAAAATCTTGAAGTTATGCTTGTTTTGCCTTCCTATGCTAGTTGATTCTTGTTCCATAAGTTGTTTGCTCACAAAATCCCTACGCATGGGAAGAGGGTTAGTCTTAAATGTGCTAGTCATATGCTTCATGATGCTCTCTTTATGTTTCAATTCTTATCTTTTGTGTGAGCATCATTGTCATCATCATGCCTAGCTAGAAAGGCATTAAAGAAAAGCGCTTGTTGGGAGACAACCCAATATTTAACCTTACTATTTTTGTGTGTCCACATGATTATGCTACTGTAGTAATCATGTTTTATAGCTTTTATTTCAATAAAGTGCCAAGTAAGACCTTTAGGATAGCTTATGGTAATAGTTGTGTTGATCCTGCTGAAAATCAGAAATTTTTGTACCCAGTAAATTAGTTTTGATAATTCACAGAAACGTGATTATGATATGATTCTTTTTGATATGGATTGGTACACAAGTATACGTTTGATACAAATTACTGCAAACTATTCTGTTTTTGATAGATTCTGTTTTCTTTGTGTTCTTTGCTTATTTTGATGAATCTATGAGTAGTATCGGAGGGTATGAACCATAGATAAGTTGGAATACAGTAGATATTACACCAATATTAATTTAGAATGAGTTTACAACAGTACCTAAATGAGTTTACAACAGTACCTAAGTGGTGGTTTTATTTTCTTATACTAACAGAGCCTACGAGTTTTCTGTTGAGTTTTGTGTTGTGAAGTTTTCAAGTTTTGGGTAAGGATTCAATGGACTATGTAATAAGGAGTGGCAAGAGCCTAAGCTTGGGGATGCCCAAGGCACCCCAAGGTAATATTGAAGGACAACTAAGAGCCTAAGCTTGGGGATGCCCCGGAAGGCATCCCCTCTTTCGTCTTCGTCTATCGGTAACTTTACTTGGAGCTATATTTTTATTCACCACATGATATGTGTTTTGCTTTTAGTGTAATTTTATTTTGTTAGTATTTGCTTGCTATTATTTAGAATAATGTTTTGCATCTTTATTTTCAATAAAGAAGTCAAGGATAGCCTTTACCGTGCTTAGTTTGCAAGCATACATGTTGCTGTTTGAAAACAGAAAGTTTACCGCTGTTGCAAAAATTCCCTAGAAAAGTAAGAATGCGATAACTTGTTGAAACCTTTTGCATAATAAGATCTGATAAATTTACTACAGTGGTAATTTTATTTCATAATTTGTGGAGTTAGGGAAGTATGATGAATCTTGCATTCTTTGCAGACTGTACTGTTTTGGCAGATTGTTGTTATGTTTGCATTGCTTGCATATGTTTGCTTGTTTAATGATTCTATTTGTGGATAGGAGTATTAAATATGTAAAGGAATTTAGTGTGCAATGTTGAATAATAATTTTAGTGATTTGTTACAGTAGAAAATGATAAGGTTTTGCATTGGTTTATACTAACTTATCTCACGAGTTCTTGTTGAGTTTTATGTGGATGAAATTTTTGAGAAATAGAGAAACCATGATATGAGAGGAATTAAGGAGACACAAAAGCTCAAGCTTGGGGATGCCCAAGGCACCCCAAGATAATATTCCAAGAAGTCTCAAGCATCGAAGCTTGTGGATGCCCCGTTAGGCATCCCCACCTTTCCTCTTCAACAACTATCGGTTAGTATCGGTTGAACCTAAGTTTTTGCTTCTTTACATGAGTTGTGCTATCCTTGCAATGTCATTTCATTTTGCTTTGCTTGATGTTTGAGTGAAGTACCAAGATCTGAAATCCTTAAATGAGATAGAGAGTCTTCAGATAGTTACATAATTATTTAACTACTCATTTGTCTTCACTTATATCTTGTTGGGGTAGTTTGTCATTTACTCGTGTGCTTCACTTATATCCTATGAGTAAATGGTTGAATGAGTTGAATGTCATAAATCTGAAATTATATATGTTTCATTTGCTTATCCCATGAGTAGTAATGACTTCACATCCCAGAAGTAGAGGTTGTAAATTTATTGAAGGTTAACAAGCATTGTATTGGTCATTTGAACAATTCATGAAAGAATATTGAAGGAAGAGAGATTTCACATATAAATATACTATCCTAGACATCTTTTATAATTGTGAGCACTCATTAAGTATGACATGCTAAAGAGTTGATGTTGGACAAGGAAGACAACATAATGGGTTATGTTTTCTCACATCTCAGTTAAAGTATATTGTCATGGATCATTCAAACGTGTTGAGCTTGCCTTTACCCCTCATGCTAGCCAAAATTCCTTGCCCAAGTAGAGATACTACTTGTGCTTCCAAATATCCTTAAACCTCATTTTTGCCATGAGAGTCCACCATACCTACCTATGGATTGAGTAAGATCCTTCAACTAAGTTGTCATGTTGCAAGCAATAAAAATTTCTCTCCAAATATGTATGACTTATTAGTGCGGAGAAAATAAGCTTTATACGATCGTGTGATATGGAAGTAATAAAAGCGACGGACTGCATAATAAAGGTTTATATCACAAGTGGCAATATAAAGTGACGTTCTTTTGAATTAATATTTTGTGCATCCAACCCTAAAAGCACATGACAACCTCTGCTTCCCTCTACGAAGGGCCTATCTTTTACCTTATGTCTTTTACTTTATGCAAGAGTCAAGGTGATCTTCACCTTTCCCTTTTTCATTTTATACTTTGGCAAGCACCTCGTGTTGGAAAGATCCTGATATATATATATATATATATATATATATATATATATATATATATATATAATTGGATGTAAGTTAGCATGAACTATTATTGTTTACATCACCCAAAGGTGAATACGTTGGGAGGCGAAATTATAAGCCCCTATCTTTCTCAGTGTCCGATTAAAACTCCATAACCGTAAGTATTGCGTGAGTGTTAGCAATTGTAGAAGACTATATGATAGTTGAGTATGTGGAGTTTGCTAAATCAAAGCTCTGATATAGACCCTTCCTGAAAATAAGATGAATTGCAATTGTTTGATGACTGAGAATGAAGTTTGCTAGTTTTCAAGAAAGTTTACGGTCTATGCTTTAACATGTGAGTAGCTTGTTACTTGATCGTGAGAAGTTTTATGAGATGAACTATTGTTATGACATATAATGATGCTAGAAAAGGTGATTGAAATTATCATTGATCAAACTTGTGCACCTGCTAGCATTCACACTTCATAAATTCTTTCTTTTATCATTTACCTACTCGAGGACGAGCAGGAATTAAGCTTGGGGATGCTGATACGTCTCCAACGTATCTATAATTTATGAAGCATTCATGCTATATTATTATGTGTTTTGGATGTTTATGGGCTTTATTATACACTTTTACATTTTTTGGGGACTAACCTATTAACCAGAGGCCCAGCCCATATTGCTATTTTCTTGCCTATTTCAGTGTTTCAAAGAAAAGGAATATCAAACAAAGTCCAAATGGAATGAAACCTTTGGGAGTGTTATTTTTGGAACGGAAGCGATCCAGGAGACTTGGAGTTGAAGTCAAGGAAGCTTCGAGGTGGCCACGAGGGTGGGGGCATGCCCCCCCTACTGGGCGCGCCCCCTGTCTCGTGGGCCCCTCGAGGCTTCCCCGGCCGACTTCTTTTGCCTATATATTCCCATATACCCTAAAACCATCGAAGCGAACAATAGATTAGGAGTTCCGTCGTCGCAAGCCTCTATAGCCACCAAAAACCTCTCGGGAGCCCGTTCCGGCACCCTGCCGGAGGGGGGGTCCCTCACCGGTGGCCATCTTCATCATCCCGGCGCTCTCCATGACGAGGAGGCAGTAGTTCACCCTCGGGGCTGAGGGTATGTACCAGTAGCTATGTGTTTGATATCTCTCTCTCTCTCTCTCTCTCGTGTTCTCTCTATGGCACGATTTTGATGTATCACGAGCTTTGCTATTATAGTTGCATCTTATGATGTTTCTCCCCCTCTACTCTCTTGTAATGGATTGATTTTTCCCTTTGAAGTTATATTATCATATTGAGTCTTTAAGGATTTGAGAACACTTGATGTGTGTCTTGTCGTGCTTATCGGTGGTGACAATGGGATATTCACGTGATCCACTTGATGTATGTTTTGGTGATCAACTTGCGGGTTTCGCCCATGAACCTATGCATAGGGGTTGGCACACATTTTCGTTTTGACTCTCCGGTAGAAACTTTGGGACACTCTTTGAAGTACTTTGTTTTGGTTGAATAGATGAATCTGAGATTGTGTGATGCATATCGTATAATCATGCCCACGGATACTTGAGGTGACAATGGAGTATCTAGGTGACATTAGGGTTTTGGTTAATTTGTGTCTTAAGGTGTTATTCTAGTACGAACTCTATGATAGATTGAACGGAAAGAATAGCATCGTGTTATTTTACTACGGACTCTTGAATAGATTGAGCAGAAAGGATAACTTTGAGGTGGTTTAGTACCCTACCATAATCTCTTCGTTTGTTCTCCGCTATTAGTGGCTTTGGAGTGACTCTTTGTTGCATGTTGAGGGATAGTTATATGATCCAATTATGTTATTATTGTTGAGAGAACTTGCACTAGTGAAAGTATGAACCCTATGCCTTGTTTCCTACCATTGCAATACCATTTACACTCACTTTTATCATTAGTTACCTTGCTGTTTTTATATTTTCAGATTACAAAAACCTATATCTACCATCCATATTGCACTTATATCACCATCTCTTTGCCGAACTAGTGCACCTATACAATTTACCATTGTATTGGGTGTGTTGGGGACACAAGAGACTCTTTGTCATTTGGTTGCAGGGTTGTTTGAGAGAGACCATCTTCATCCTACGCCTCCCACGGATTGATAAACCTTAGGTCATCCACTTGAGGAAATTTGCTACTGTCCTACAAACCTCTGCACTTGGAGGCCCAACAACGTCTACAAGAAGAAGGTTGTGTAGTATACATCACGTAGCCACACTCGATTCAACTAAAGTTGGAGAAACAGACACCCGCCAGCCACCTATGTGCATAAGCACGTTTGCAGAACTAGTCTCATGAACGCGGTTATGTAATGTCGGTCTGGGCCGCTTCATCCAACAATACCGCTGAATCAAAGTATGACATGCTGGTAAGCAGTATGACTATTATCGCCCACAACTCTTTGTGTTCTACTCGTGCATATAACATCTACGCATAGACTTGGCTCTGATGCCACCGTTGGGGAACGCAGCAATTTCAAAAAAATTCCTACGATCATGCAAGATCTATCTAGGTGATGCATAGAAACGGGGAGAGTGTGTCCATGAACTCTCGTAGACTAAAAGCGGAAAACGCGATTGATTTAGTCGAACATCTTCGTGATCCAACCGATCAAGTACCGAACACACGACACCTCCGAGATCTGCACATGTTCAGCTCAGTGACGTCCCTCGGACTCTAGATCTAGCTGAGGCCGAGGGAGTTTTCCGTCAGCACGACGGCGTGGTGACGGTGATGATGAAGTTACCAGTGCAGGGCTTCGCCAAAGCACTACGACGATACGACTGAGGTGGAAATAAATGGAGGGGGCACCGCACACGGCTAAAAGATCAACTTGTGTGTCTATGGGGGTGCCCCCCTCCCCCGTACATAAAGGAGGAGAGGGGAGGCGGGCCGGCCCTCCTTGGCGCACCCCCAAGAGGGGAATCCTACTAGGACTCAAAGTCCTAGTAGGTTTCCACCAAAAGGGAGAGAGGGGGAAGGAAGGAGAGGGAGAGGGAGAAGGAAAGGGGGGTGCCACCCCCTTCCTTGTCCTACTCGGACTCAAGGGGGAGGGGGCACGCGACCTGCCCTGGTGAAAGCACAAGTGCTCCCTAGGTGATTTTGGTAATTAATGTCAACATATCTCTTGTTGGACTAATACTTTTATCTTGTATATTTCAGGTAAGTCCAACAATGGAGTGGCATGGACAAGAGGATGTGGAACCCCTTCAAGATGCTAAGGACAAAGGATTGGCTCAAGCTCAAAGCTCGGGACTCTACATTTTCTATTTTAGTGATCCAAGATCACATTGAGTCCATAGGAAAGCCAATACTATTAAAAGGGGATGAGGTGTAGCTTAATGGCTTGCTTGCTCAAAGTGCTTAGTGATATGCTCCAAAAGCCCTCAACTACTTTCTCATATCCACATATGTCCCAAACCAAAATTCAAACTCGGCCCCATCGATTTGATCCGGTGCCACCGAGTTCACTTGACATAGCCACTGCCAGAAACCCTAATCAATTCGGTCTCACCGGGATGGGCTTGCAAACTCTCTGTGCCTATTGCAATAATTTCGGTCTCACCAAGATATGCAATCGGTCCCACCAAATTTGCTTGACCAACTCTCTGTTTCACTTATTAGCAAAATCGGTCCCACCGAGTTTGTGTAATCGGTCAAACTGAGATGAGGTTTACCCTAACCCTAGCACATCGGTCCTACCGAGTTGATCATATCGGTCCCACCGAAACTCCTAACGGTCATATTACTTACTAAGTCGGTCTGACCGAGTTTAACGATTCAGTCCCACCGAGTTGGTAAATTGTGTGTAACGGATAGATTTTGTGTGGAGGCTGTATATACCCCTCCACCCTCTCTTCATTCATGGAGAAAACCATCAGAACATGCCTACACTTCCAGCATTCATTTTCTGAGAGAGAACCGCCTACTCACGTGTTGAGGCCAAGATATTCCAATCCTACCATATGAATATTGATCTCTAGCCTTCCCCAAGTTCCTTTCCACTCAAATAATCTTTCCACCAAAACCAATCCTATGAGAGAGAGTTGAGTGTTGGGGAGACTATCATTTGAAGCACAAGAGCAAGGAGTTCACCACCAACACACCATCCATTACCTTTTGGAGAGTGGTGTCTCCTAGATTGGTTAGGTGTCACTTGCGAGCCTCCGTCAAGATTGTGGAGTTGAACCAAGGAGTTTGTATGGGCAAGGAGATCGCCTACTTCATGAAGATCTACCCTAGTGAGGCAAGTCCTTCGTGGGAGATGGCCATGGAGGATAGACAAGGTTGCTTCTTCGTGGACCCTTCGTGGGTGGAGCCCTCCATGGACTCGCGCAACCATTACCCTTCGTGGGTTGAAGTCTCCATCAACGTGGATGTACGATAGCACCACCTATCGGAACCACGCCAAAAATCTCCGTATCTCCAATTGCGTTTGCACACTCCAATCCCATCCCTTTACTTTCTTGCAAGTTGCATGCTTTACTTTCCGTTGCTCATATACTCTTTGCATGCTTGCTTGAATTGTATTGTTTATGCTTGAACTTATGTTAATCTATCACCTCAACTTGAAAAACATAAAAACTGCCAACTTTGTGTGTTGAGGGTCTAATCACCCCCCTCTAGACACCTCTTCTCGATCCTTTCAATTGGTATCATAGCATTGGTCTCCATTGCTTTGGTTTAATCATCATTGGAGGAAGATGGATGAGTCTATGTTGGGGAGTCTTAGACATAGAGTGCCTATACTTGATGGAGAGTACTTTCATGAGTGGAAAAATGAGATGCTTGAGATTTTCAATGAATATCATTTGAGCAAGTACATTACCAATCCTTGTGCTCGTCCCACAGATCCTTTGCATCCCACTCCCGATGAGGATCTTGACATGATTCACAATCTTAGAACTATCAATCTTATCATTAGACGATTGCCTAGAAATTTGATTGGTCACTTGCCTACTCTTGATTGTGCTTATACTATATGGAGATTTCTTGAGGAAAGATTTCCAAACTATTCCTTGCAAAATCTAGATGAGATTCTTCATAAGTCAATCGCCTTGAATAAAATGAGTACTAGTGATCCTAAGTTTGATGATTGTCTATTTGAGCTTCGTGACCTTATGCGTGCCAAAGGAGATGTTGGGATCATTAGCAATATTATCTCAGAAGCCATTAGATTTCATAAAGATGATTATTGTCATGATCATTTATCTAATGAATCACTCTCTCTAGGAATTGATCCATCACATGACGATGTTGAACATGGATACTATGATGAGGATGATGATAGTGACTATGATCTTGATGATGCAATGAGACACTTTGGTCTTATGGCTAATCTTTGCGGCTACATGGCTGGAGGAAAGGAATGGGTCCTTGATAGTGGATGTACCGATGACATGACCGGATATAAAGATATGTTTCAAGAGCTTGCTGAAAATGATGGCCCTCGAAAGTATGTCACTTTTGGTGATAACTCAAAGGGTAAAGTGGTTGGCCTCGGTAAGGTGGCCATCTCACATGATAGCTCCATACAAAATGGCATGCTCGTTGAATCTCTTACTATAATCTGCTTTCTGTATCTAGACTAGCTGACTTTGGTTTCAATGTCCTATTTACTAAAGTAGATTGCCAAGTGTTTTGAAGAGATAATCATAAAATGGTCTTTACCAGCATACGTAGAGGTGATCTATACATTGTTGATTTCACTAAAAAGGCTCAACCTAGAACTTGCTTAATTTCTAAATCTTCTAAAGGCTGGTTGTGGCATAGAAGGTTAGGTCATGTGGGCATGCGAAACCTTGACAAGCTTATTAAAGATGATCATACCGTTGGTGTTAAAGATGTCATATTTGATAAGGATAGACTTTGTAGTGCTTGCCAAGCACGAAAACAGATTGGAGGAAGCCACCCCGTGAAGAACATCATGACCACGAGAAGACCGCTCGAGCTACTTCATATGGATCTCTTTGGTCCCAATTCCTACAAAAGTCTCGATGGAAACTCATTTGGTCTAGTTATAGTTGATGATTTTTCAAGATTTACGTGGGTGTTCTTTCTTTATGATAAATCGCAGGTCCAAAAGATCTTCAAGAACTTCGCTAGGAAGGCCCAAAATCAATTTGAAGTAAAGATCAAGAAGGTTCGCAGCGACAATGAAACGGAGTTCAAGAACACAAATGTGGACACCTTTCTTGACAAAGAAGGTATCTCACATGAGTTCTCGGCTACGTACACACCTCAACAAAATGGAGTTGTTGATAGGAAGAACCAGACGCTGATTGAAATGGCGAGAACGATGCTTGATGAGTACAAGATGCCGAAACACTTTTGGGCAGAAGCAGTTGAGACAGCTTGTCATGCAACAAATCGCTTGTATATTCACAAGCTACTCGGCAAGACGGCATACGAGCTTCTCACCGTAACAAACCCCAAGTTGGATACTTCCGAGTATTCGGCTCAAAGTGCTACATTCTTGACAAGCATCGTCGTTCGAAATTTGCTCCTAAGTCTCATGAAGGTTTCCTACTTGGTTATGGCTCAAACTCTCACACTTACCGTTTCTACAACAATTTCACCTGAAAGGTTGAAGAGAAGGTAGATGTGAAGTTTGATGAATCTAACGGCTCACAAGTAGAGCAATTGTCAATTGATGTAGGAGACAAAGACCCTTCTGAAGCAATCCAAGACTTGTCTATTGGCAAGATCCATCCAACGGAGGTGAAGGAGAGTACCTCGTCCGTCCAACTGGAAGCTTCTACCTCATGACAAGGTGAACCAAGGGTTGATATGGAAGCATCCACAAGTGGGCACACCAAGATGAAGAAAACGAGGAAGTACACCAAGATGAACCTCATCAACCTCCTTCTCCACCACGGCAAGAGAACGGCAACGTCAACAATGAAGAAGGCCAAGAAGAAGAATAAGATGATGATGAAGACATTCCACCCCGACCAAAACAAAAGCTCTCACGAGTTCGAGCAAGAGTCGCCAGAGACCATCCCATCGAGCAAATCTACAGTGATATCCAAACCGGGAGAATCACTCACTCTAAATCTCGTTTGGCTAATTTTTGTGAACATTATTCATTCATCTCTAGCATTGAACCCATGAAGGTTGAAGAAGAATTGGAAGATCCGGATTGGATAAATGCCATGCATGAAGAGCTAGACAACTTTGAGAGAAACCAAGTGTGGACATTGGTCGAGAAGCCCGACAACAACCACAACATCATTGGTACCAAATGGGTGTTTCTCAACAAGCAAGATGAAGATGGACAAGTAGTTCACAACAAATCATGTCTCGTCGCCCAAGGCTACACTCAAATCGAAGGTATGGACTATGGTGAGACATATGCCCCCGTTGCTAGACTTGAGTCCATTCGCATATTACTTGCATATGCTAGTCACCATGATATTACCTTGTACCAAATGGACATTAAAAGCGCTTTTTTAAATGGTGAAATTGAGGAGGAAGTTTATGTTAAACAACCTCCCGGCTTTGTTAATCCTAAGAAACCCATTCATGTTTACAAACTTCACAAAGCTCTTTATGGTCTTAAACAAGCTCCTAGAGCATGGTATAAATGCTTGACCAAGTTCCTTATTGAAAAAGGCTTTGAGATTGGAAAATTTGATTCTACTCTTTTCACTAAAAGTGTTAATGGAGAATTATTTGTGTGCCGAATTTATGTTGATGATATTATATTTGGTTCAACTAACCCTCATTTTAGTGAGAAGTTTGGAAAGCTAATGTCGGAGAAGTTTGAGATATCCATGATGAGTGAACTCAAATTCTTCCTTGGTTTGCAAATCAAGCAAACTAAGGAGGGAACCTTTATCTCTCAAACAAAGTATACCAAGGACTTATTCAAGAAGTTCAATACGCAAGAATGCAAAGGTATGAATACCCCCATGCCTACTAGTGGACATCTTGACTTGACTAAAGATGGTGAACCCGTTGATCAAAAAGTTTACCGCTCTATGATTGGTTCATTGTTATATCTATGTGCCTCCCGTCTCGATATTATGCTAAGTGTGTGCATGTGCGCACGATATCAAGTGGCCACTAAAGAATGTCATATTAAGGTTGTGAAAAGGATAGTGAGATACTTAATACATACACCAAATTTCGGCATTTGGTATCCTAAGAGGTCTTCTTTTGATCTTGTTGGCTACTCCAACTCGGACTATGCCAGTGACAAGGTTGATAGAAAGTCCACTTCGGGTACTTGTCAATTTCTTGGTAGATCTCTTGTGTCTCGATCCTCCAAGAAACAAAACTGGTTCATGTTGTGGTAAATTACTTTGGATGACCCAAACTCTTAAAGATTATGGGATATATGTGAAACATGTTCCATTACTTTGCGACAATGAAAGTGCTATTAAGATTGCTCACAATCCCGTGCAACATTCTCGAACTAAGCATATTGAGGTTCGTCATCATTTCATTCGAGATCATGTTGCTAAAGGACACATTAACCATAAGCATGTTCGTACTGATAAGCAATTAGCTGATATATTTACCAAACCTCTTGATGATAAAGTATTTTGCCAGTTGAGAGGTGAATTGAACATAATTGATGCTTCAAACTTGGAGTAGGAACTCCATTTGAATACATGCAAGGCATGAGCCTATGACTAATCCTTGATATTTCTCTTATGATGATAATCATATGTCTTGGATATATTTGCACCCTTGCATGTTATCTAACCCTTGTAGGTACTTGGATGAATCTAAATCTATGAGATTGCAACTCACTCACATCTTGAGCGATCTCTACATCACCAAGTCTCTACAATACGGTGGTTGAAGACAAGGAAGCATGAAACCCTTCAAACATATCCTTTGACAATGTATATATATCAAATTTCTTTTGGTATCATATTTCATGATTGACACTTTGGATACACAAGTGCTTCTCCTTGCAAAGCTAACTCATGTAGGTAGATGAACTCCAATTACAAGTGGTGCTCAAAATGAACTACATCAACCTTGAGCATCCCACTCAAGTTCAACTACATGACCAAGATCAACACCACCACCCAAGGTATGTTATTCCATCTTAGAGAAGCTTTACCCCAAGTCATGTGTCAATGCAGCTCAACAAGATGTGAATACATCAAAATGCTTAATTGAAAAATGTCAACCCCATTTTGAGCTTAAACGATGAGTATGACCTATGATCAAGTGTCTTCACTTGACTCCTAAGTCAATATACTCTAACATACGTGACTTTGTCGCTGACCAATTCTAGATGAAGTTCTTTAGTGTTTCTCCTTGTTCTTGCATTTATCTATTGCATATTTGTTTCCCTTTTCAAAAAAAAACTTCATCTAGATTTCTTTTCTTTTAGTTTTTGTTCTGCATTCCCTGCATCCTATTCATTGCAAATCATTTAGTTAATTCCCTGTAAATTCTTGTGAGATCTTATTTGCTTAGTGAGCTGAGGTGGCAAGTGCTTTTTCTCTGTAATGAACTCGAACACACCGGTTTGTCTCTTTCGGTCAAACCAAATCACCTCGGTGCCACCAAAGACAACAACTTGGTGTTACCGATTTCAAATGCTGAGGAGACACTTTGTCATTTGCATCCTGCACATTTTGTTCCATCTCCACTTGATGATTCCTATCCTCTACCAACACTTTATCTTTCCCTACTACTTTGCTATGTGACTCAAGGACCAAACGTATTTTGACTCACCCTCCAGAAGACCCTTCTTGGAAATTGATGTCAAAGGGGGAGAGAGAGATCACATCAAAGCTTAATCATATCAAAAGGGGGAAAGAGGGATAAATAATCACATAAAAGAGAGACCCCAGATGCTTGGTATTCAAGGAGGAGAGAAGCCACATGTCTTTAGAGGGGAAAGACATGTTCATGTTGTTTGTGTGTTTGCTTTGCTCTGATTTTCTATTCCTTATCTTCTCCCAGTATCCCATATAAGATTCAGGGGGAGCAAGACATCTAACGGAAGGAAATCTTCGAATTCATTGCATATCTTTACCTTTGGGGATATGTCTACACTCAAATAGTACCTAATACTCACTCTCTACATGTCATTCCAATCTTGGCACTCTTGTGGTTTGCTGCTTGCTCTGTTTAAAAGATGTTTCTGTGTTGTCTAACCTTGTTTACACAAGATCATCTCTTCCGAAGAGAGCTCAAGACCACAAGGTAAGTATATGTATCACACTCATGTGCATGAGGATCTCTTGCTGATGTACATATTGTTTGCAAGAAGGACTCATGAGCATGAAGGTACATTTCCTATATTCACACCATTTGCTCTAATGCATATAGCCAAGATACATGTAACTCATTGCTTGCTCTGTCATGATTATGCACTCACATGATCCTATGTTCCATATTTACATGATTGCATACATGTAGGGGGAGCCTATGCATGTTACATGTCCTTCCAAAGCTTTACCTGCCTTTCTCTATATCTTTATCTAAAGCTTTGATGTATGTTGTCATCAATTACCAAAATGGGAAGATTGAAAGCACAAGTGCTCCCTGGGTGATTTTGGTAATTAATGTCAACATATCTCTTGTTGGACTAATACTTTTATCTAGTATATTTCAGATAAGTCCAACCGTGGAGTGGCATGGACAAGAGGATGTGGAACCCCTTCAAGATGCTAAGGACAAAGGACTGGCTCAAGCTCAAAGCTCAGGACTCTACATTTTCTATTTCAGTGATCCAAGATCACATTGAGTCCATAGGAAAGCCAATACTATTAAAACAGGATGAGGTGTTTGTAGGATCGAAAGTATGTCTAGTGGGGGGGGGGGTGATTAGACTACTTGACCAAATAAAAATCTAGTCTTTTCCAGATTTTAGTTCTTGGCAGATTTTAGCAACTTAGCACGATTCAAGCAATCTTAGCACAATTCAAGCAAGCATGCAAAGAGTATACGAGCAGCGGAAAGTAAAGCATGCAACTTTCAACAATGTAAAGGGAAGGTTTTGGAGAGTGCAAACACAATAGGAGACACAGATGTTTTTGTCGTGGTTCTGATAGGTGGTGCTATCGGACATCCACGTTGATGGAGACTTCAACCTACGAAGGGTAACAACTATGCGAGTCCACGGAGGGCTCCACCCACGAAGGGTCCACGAAGAAGCAACCTTGTCTATCCCACCATGGTCGTCGCCCACGAAGGACTTGCCTGACTAGGGTAGATCTTCATGAAGTAGGTGATCTCCTTGCCCTTACAAACTCCTTGGTTCAACTCCACAATCTTGTCAGAGGCTCCCAACTGACACCTAGCCAATCTAGGAGACACCACTCTCCAAGAAGTAACAAATGGTGTGTTGATGATGAACTCCTTGCTCTTATGCTTCAAATGATAGTCTCCCCAACACTCAACTCTCTCTCACAGGATTTGGATTTTGTGGAAAGAAGATTTGAGTGGAAAGCAACTTGGGGAAGGCTAGATATTAAGATTCATATGGTAGGAATGGAATATCTTGGCCTCAACACAAGTGTAGGTGGTTCTCTCTCAGAAAATGTAGGTTGGAAGTGTAGGCACGTTCTGATGGCTCTCTCCACGAATGAAGAGTGGGTGGATGGGTATATATAGCCTCCACACAAAATCTAACCATTACACACAACTTACCAATCTCGGTGGGACCTAATAGTTAAATTCGGTCGGACTGATTCAGCAAATGATGTGACCGTTAGGATTTTCGGTGGGACCGACATGCAACTCGGTAGGACCAATATGATTAGGGTTAGGGCATAACGTAATCTCAGTGAGACCGATTACTCAAACTCGGTGGGACCGATTTTGGTAATAAGCTAACTAGAGAGTTGGTCAGGCAAACTCGGTGGGACCGATTCGCTCATCTCGGTGAGACCGAAATGTTACGAAAGGGAAAGAGAGAGTTTGCATTGCAATCTCGGTGGGACCGATCGCTCATCTCGGTTTGACCGAAATGTTACGAAAGGAAACAGAGAGATTACAATCCCATCTCGGTGAGACCGAGATCCCTATCAGTGAGACTGATTTGCCTAGGGTTTGTGGCAGTGGCTATGACATCTGAACTCGGTGGCGCCGGATAGAAAGAATCGGTGGGGCCGAGTTTGACTTTTGGTTTGGGTCATATGTGGATATGAGAAAGTAGTTTAGGGCTTTGGAGCATATCACTAAGCACTTTGAGCAAGAAAGCCATTAAGCAACACCTCATCCCGCCTTGATAGTATTGGCTTTTCCTATAGACTCAATGTGATCTTGGATCACTAAAATAGAAAATGTAGAGTCTTGTGCTTTGAGCTTGAGCCAATCCTTTTGTCCTTAGCATTTTGAGGGATCCACTTTTCTCATCCATGCCATGCCAATCATTGAGCTTTCCTGAAAGATTTATCTTGAAGTAGCATTAGCTCAATGAGATATATGTTGTTAGGAATTACCAAAACCACCCAGGGATAGTTGCACTTTCAATCTCCCCCTTTTTCATAATTGATGACAACATATAGATCAAAGCTTCGACAAATGATAATAAGATTGAAAAACATTGTCGCTTTGAAAAGTATGTGAAAAGTAAGAGCTCCCCCTAAATTTGTGCATTATTTGAGATTTGCTTTGGACTGCAAATGCACAAAGAGTTAGGATCATGAGTCACTCTTCCATGTCACATACTTCTTGGTGGAGCGCTCAAAATGATAATAATTGAACACATGCACTCATCACCAAGCAAAGTGAATGATCATATAGGAATATAAAAAGATAATTTCATCCAACAATCATTAATGTAGCAAAGCATATAATCAAACACATGATCATCCAAGTATTCACAAAAGCATAAAGTATCAAGCACACAAATAACGAAGTTCAACCACCAAAAAGACAAGAGAGACCAAAAGCAACACTCTCTCTCGAAGCCTATGATCTATACATTTTTCTCCCCCTTTGGCAACAAGTTACCAAAAAGTTCATAGAAAATGCATAGTGCTAAACGACTCTCAGGCTTTGTCTTCATGTGATGGTGTTGAGTAGGCTCCTTGGACGAAGTCTTCTGTTGATGTAGCTGGAGCTGGTGGAGTGGGTGCTGGAGCTGGATGCACTAAAGCTGTAGCTGGTGCAGATGATGTAGCTCTGGTGTCTGGAACAGGAACTGCAGTAGATCTCTGTCCTCTAGGCACTCGAGCAAAAGCATCAGTAGTTGACTTGCCCTTCTTCTCCTCCACATCCTCCTGGAGTTGCTCAACTGCAGTTTGGATCTCTGTCACTTTGACATCAAGAGCATAGAACTTCTGCTCTATGATTCTCTCCAAGCTATCCTGGTTTTGAGTCAGGGTGGCCAAGCCCTTCTCAATCCTTAGAATGGAGGCAATCAAGTAGCCAAGCTGATCTTGCTTGCTCTTCAGGAAAATCTGAGATGCCTCTTCAGCAGTTGGCATCTTTGCAGCCTTCTCAGCCCTTGCCTTCTCCTTCTTCTCTTGTGCTTGCATAGATGATGGTTCATTTTCATCCATCACAATGGTGTTGTCCTCAAAATCAGAGAAGATGGGCAGGTGTTCCTTGTCCAAGAGATATGTGCCAGTGCCCATCTTGGAGTTTATAAGCTCCTGAATGTGTG
This sequence comes from Triticum aestivum, assembly GCF_018294505.1. NCBI lineage: Eukaryota > Viridiplantae > Streptophyta > Magnoliopsida > Poales > Poaceae > Triticum > Triticum aestivum. The sequence continues at coordinate 204,421,666 of NC_057810.1, read as the reverse complement.
GGGCATACCCACAACTTCTCTTCTGATCAGCAGAAGTCCTTTTGATTGTTTCCACAATCAGGCTCATGACTTTGAACTCTGAGGCACATCAAATATATGAAGCAAGTTAATTGCATGGCCTCTGATCATCTTGTGATCACCTGACTTGGGCAGCAAGGTGTGCCTTAAGATCCAATTGATAGTAGGCAATCCTGACAACAGATAATGTACAGATCCAAACTGATGTGTCTCAAGTGCAGCATCTAGGATCTCTTTGTACATGTGAGCCATGGAGTTGCGGTCTTTCTTCTTCTTGGCATAGACATCCAAGTCATCCTCATTTTCTTTTGGAGCATTGATCAATTCAGACCATTTCTCAACTTTTGATTGGTACCTTGTACCCTCAGACATCCAGACTATCCTCCCATCTGGGTAGAAGTGAGCTGTGGAGTAGAACTGCATAATAAGCTCATCATTCCACTTTGTGAGCTTCTGCCCAACAAAGTCTTCTACTCCACAACACTTGAAACTGTCATAAACTCTAGGATAGTGCTCTTCATTCTTCTTGATATAGTCCCAGTCAACCCATCTCATATCACATACTAGGGGCTTCTTGTCAAGCAACACAGTCTCATAGAAATCCTGCTATTCTTTGGTGTGGAACATGTAGTCCATAGCAGTTCTTCTTCTGACAGCACAGGGATCAGTCTGTCTCCAGAGTCTCAGACCTGCATCCTTCCTGAGCTTCATGTCCTCTGCAACTGGGTGAGCATCATTATGATCTGAGATCTTGGGCTTCAACTTTCTCAAGACAAGTGAGTCTTCATCTTCTTCTTTAGCAGCTTCAGGCACTGGGGCCTTGTTCTTCTCTGCAGCTGGAATACTCCTGGTGTTCCTCTTGGGTGCAGACTTGGGTTTTGCAGCAGCAACCTTGGGAGCATCTTTGGACTTAGATGGAGCAGCCCCTGACCTTATAGCATCTCCCATCAGCTTCTGAGCTTTGGGTCCTGGTGCAGCAACCTCTTCCTCTTCTTCTCCAGAGTCTCTCCTCATAGAGGGCTTGGCAAGTATCTTGGCAGTAGTGGTTCTGACTCTCTTCTTCTTCTTGTCTTGGCTAGCATCTTCATTATCAGACTCAATGGTGAACTTCATGGTTTCACCAATGGAAACCTTCCTAGGTTTGGAAGTTGGAATTCTCCTTGCAGGTGCCTTCTTTTGCATTCCTGGCTTAGTGGATGCAGTTGTGCCATATTCCTTCTTCAGCACCTTCTTCTTTGAGGTGGCCTCATCCTCAATAGCCACATAGTCCTCATCTTTAGAATCTGAGGTCTTCTTCTTTCTGGCCCTGGTGGCTGCCTTTGGCAAGTTGCTGGGTGTGCTCCTGCTACCATCATCATAGCTTCTAGAGAGACTAGTGCCCTCACTCATCTGAACTTGCTCCTCAGACTTGTTCTGACTGTCATTCTGATCTGACAGGATGCAAACTCTGACAGCAGACCCTGTGAATAGTATAGATGAGGTAGAGTAGATGAGCATCACAAAGCATAGAGGTTTTTGCAAAAAATTGAGTCAAAAACTTAGTTTTAGTTTTCCACAGAAAGCATTTCGGAGCTACCAATTTGTAAACTCGGTGATACCCAAGCAACTTTTGGAACCTAAACTAGTGAACTCGGTCAGACCGAGTCACAGTTCGGTGGCACCGAGACTGCTGGGGTTTCACAAAGAATTTAAATCGGTCACACCAATTTGCAATTCTCGGTCAGACCGAGAATCACATGTGCAATGGCCTGAGCCAAATCGGTGAGACCGATTTCTACAACTCGGTCGGTCCGAGATGAATTCGGCGGCAACCTAACCCTAAATTTTCAATACAAAACTAATCTACAGAGTGATTTCGCTGGATAAGAAGATTTCAATCATGGCAAGATACATGGCAATGCAATGTGCTAGGAATCGGAGTTAGGAATAGCACAAAGTTTCAAATCCATACCCTAGTTCAGTGATGGATTTGTTACAGCGACAACGGCGGAGTTGAATCCCGTTGACGGTGGCGGAGACCAGCGGCTGGAGGTCGCTGGTGACGAGGAGGACGATCCGGAGACGCGAGGAGGCAGAGCAGGCGGTGCACGGGTGAAGAGGTTTGGAAAACTTTCCAAATTTTGGCCCGGGGGTATATATAGCCTGACCCTGTCGGTGTGACCGAGTTGGACAACTCGGTGGCACTGAGATGCATAACTACAAGCAGTTACTGCAACTCGGTGTGACCGAAAAGTTCAGATCGGTTGCACCGAGATTGAAAACCTAGATCAACTTAGTGATCTCGATATGACCGAAATGGATGAATTGGTCAGACCAAAACACACAAATAGGTTTTGGAAGTTTAAGTCTATGACGAATCGGGGACTCCGAGTGCTTCTCACACAGAGTGGTTCGAATCTGACTTGATCAAACTTTGTGATGTAGCATGAATAGAGTTTGAGACAAGAAACGCATAGATAGCTAGAGAAGGTTCTTAGGTATTCTTGTCCATCAACTTGGCAAAAAGAAAAGAAGACAAACAATCAAAACTACAAGTGGATGTCCTCGAATGAGTAAATTATGCAACCAACATGCTCACACAACAAAATGGCAAATGAAATATGTGACAAAGCATGCACAACCAATCTAGCATCTATCAAGCAATTGGCGATGACTAGGTCATCTATATATATATGAGTATATTGACTTAGGAGTCAAATGAGAACATTTGATCATAGGTCATACTCATCGTTTAAGCACAAGTGGGGTTACCACTTTTACATAAGGCATTGTTGTGTTCACACCATTAGAGTTGCTTTGGCTCAATTCTTAGAGTAAAGCTCCCCCTAGATGTGAGATCCCCCTTAAGAGGGATGAACTAACCTTGGGTTTTGTCGATGATGACTTCATGTAGGTGTTGAAGATGTTGATGCTCAATGTTGATGTAGATCATTTGGAGCAATCCATTGGAGTGAGTTGCACTTTCAATACCTACACGGGTTAGTCCCACAAGGAACAAGCAAGGATATCCATAGACATAGAGTGATGCACACATGAGATGATGTCCATGAAAGCATTAGGTTACCTTGTCCATTGTCTTACCAACAAGAGGGTTTGTGACTCCTTGAACTAGTGCAAGATGTGGAAGTTGATTGCACTTGTCCTTGCCAAAATGATAAGAGTGAAATATGTTGGCGGGGTCACCCTCAAGAACTCTCTAGTTCTTCTTCTTCGGGATCCACATCATATTGATGGGAATCCTTGGAGTTGTAGTTGTACTTGATGAAGTAGAACTTGATGTAGTCTTGGGAACCCACTTGACCAAGGCCTTAGGAGCTTCTTCAAATGCATCAATCTCCTCTTGAAGCTTGTCCTTGCCTTTTTGCTTGTAGTCTTGTGGTGGAAGATCATCTTGATCTTGTGTCCCCTTGAAAGAAGTAGGATCACACTTCTCTTGTTGAGGAACAAACTTCATCTTGGGGTATTGATCTTCTTCCCACTCAACTCCATTGGCATTGAACTTTCATTCAAAACCAACACCTTGGTTCTTCCGGTGCCTTCCTTGCTTGCGTACAATTTCCTCGAATTGCTTACTCCCGGCAAGGCTCCTGTAAACACCTTTCTCTATAATTCCATTCAATATGCTATTTTCTTGCTCAAGTGTAACTTGGCTAAGAAAATCATTAGTAGAATCAAGAGAACTACTAGAAGCAATAGCATTGGATTTAGCATGATGATTGTTACTACTAGAGGAAGAATCCTTCTTGTTCTTGTTACTAGACTTGACTTGAGGCATGTAATTAGATAAGAATAAACGCTTAGCAATGTAAGAAGAACTTTTCTTGCGAAGATCATCATTGATTGCCTTTAAGAACTCATGCTCTTGCTCAAGATTGAGATTTTCAAAGCGTAACTTCTCATGAGTCCTTAAAAGTTCTCGATGATCTCCTAAGATAGTTTCATGAGCTAACTTAAGAGTGTTTAGTTCTTTAGTTAGGAGCTCAATCTTCTCCTTATCATTGTCATTCGCTTTATCTTGATTAGCATGATTAATTAACGTTTCATCATAGTATTCATCACTAGAGTTGTCAACAAGTAAATCATCATCACCTAACAAGTCATCTTCATCACTATCGAAATCAACATACTCGGGGTGTGATATCTTTGGGCCTTTAGCCATGAAGCATCTTCCAAGTCCTTCATTTGGCGAATCAAATATTTCATAGGAGTTGGTTGACACAAGTGCTAGACCAGCAACAACTTCATCATGAGTATATTGGGAGTTGGAGTGATAGCTTCTCTCGGAGTGATTGTCGGAATCGAAGCCGAATACACATTCACCAACATGAGCTTGATGTCTTCGTTTTGTGTAGCTCCTTTATGACTTGTCCTTCCTTTCCGAATCCTTGCTTCTCCGGGATGTTCTTCGTTCATAACGATCATCTCTACTCCTTCTCTCTCTTGATGGTGATTCTTCTCTTCTACTTATTTTTGGAGAATCTTCTCTTCTTTTGTAGGGTGCCGTACACTCATTGGAATAGTGTCCAGGTCTTCCACAATTGTAGTAATTACGCTCACGACTAGAAGATCTTTTGTCATTGTAGGATCTTGACTTGGAACTTCTTTCCTTGCTTCTACTCTTGTAGAACTTGTTGAAGTTCTTCACCATTAGGCTCAACTCTTCATTGAAGGTTTGTTTCTCACTTGATGATGTGGGAGCTTCACATGAGGCTTTGTAAGCACCACTTGACTTGTTGTGGAGCTCCTCCTTATCCTTGAGTGACATCTCATGAGCAACAATTCTTCCAATGACTTCCGTTGGCTTGAGATCTTTGTAATTGGGCATCATTTGGATCAATGTGCACACGGTATCATATTTTCCGTCCAAAGCTCTTAGGATCTTCTTGATGATGAATTTGTTGGTCATCTCTTCACTTCCTAAGCTGGCAATCTCATTTGTGATAAGAGCAAGCCTAGAGTACATTTCAGCGACACCTTCACCATCCTTCATTTTGAACTTGTCAAGCTGACTTTGAAGCACATCCAACTTGGATTCCTTGATGGAGTCGGTACCTTCATGCATATCAATCAAAGTATCCCAAATTTCCTTTGCATTCTCAAGATGGCTGATTTTGTTGAATTCTTTGGGGCACAATCCGTTGAAGAGGATATCACAAGCTTGAGCATTGTATTGCAGCATCTTCAACTCTTCCGCTATAGCTTTACGGTTCGGTTCTCTCCCATCAAAGAATTCACCTTGCGAGCCAATACACACAATAGCCCAAACGGCGGGGTTATGTCCAAGAATATGCATTTTCATCTTATGCTTCCAACTAGCAAAATTAGTACCATCAAAGTAAGGACCTCTACGGTGGTAATTTCCCTCGCTAGACACCATACTCTCCTAGGTTGTGAAACCAAGGCTATGACTACCAAAAGCTATGGAAATCAAAGCAAATGGAGACCAAAGCTCTGATACCACTTGTAGGATCGAAAGTATGTCTAGAGGGGGGGGTGATTAGACTACTTGACCAAATAAAAATCTAGCATTTTCCCAATTTTAGTTCTTAGCAGATTCTAGCAACTTAGCACAATTCACGCAAGCATGCAAAGAGTATATGAGCAGCGGAAAGTAAAGCATGCAACTTGCAAGAATGTAAAGGGAAGGGTTTGGAGAGTGCAAACGCAATAGGAGACACGGATATTTTTGTCGTGGTTCCGATAGGTGGTGCTATCGTACATCCATGTTGATGGAGACTTCAACCCACAAAGGGTAACGGCTGCGCGAGTCCATGGAGGGCTCCACCCATAAAGGGTCCACGAAGAAGCAACCTTGTCTATCCCACCATGGTCGTCGCCCACGAAGGACTTGCCTCACTAGGGTAGATCTTCATGAAGTAGGCGATCTCCTTGCCCTTAAAAACTCCTTGGTTCAACTCCACAATCTTGTCGGAGGCTCCCAAGTGACACCTAGCCAATCTAGGATACACCACTCTCCAAGAAGTAACAAATGGTGTGTTGATGATGAAATCCTTGCTCTTGTGCTTCAAATGATAGTCTCCCCAACACTCAACTCTCTCTCACAGGATTTGGATTTTGTGGAAAGAAGATTTGAGTGGAAAGCAACTTGGGGAAGGCTAGAGATCAAGATTCATATGGTAGGAATGGAATATCTTGGCCTCAACACAAGTGTAGGTGGTTCTCTCTTAGAAAATGTAGGTTGGAAGTGTAGGCACGTTCTGATGGCTCTCTCCACGAATGAAGAGTGGGTGGAGGGGTATATATAGCCTCCACACAAAATCTAACCGTTACACACAACTTACCAATCTCGGTGGGACCGAATCGTTAAACTCGGTCAGACCGATTCAGCAAATGATGTGACCGTTAGGATTTTCGGTGGGACCGATATGATTAGGGTTTGGGCAGAACGTAATCTCGGTGAGACCGATTACTCAAACTCGGTGGGACTGATTTTGGTAATAAGCTAACTAGAGAGTTGGTCAGGCAAACTCGGTGGGACCGATTCGCTCATCCCGGTGAGACCGAAACGTTACGAAAGGGAAAGAGAGAGTTTGCATTGCAATCTCGGTGGGACCGATCTCTCATCTCGGTTTGACTGAAATGTTACAAAAGGAAATAGAGAGATTACAATCCCATCTCGGTGAGACCGAGATCCCTATCGGTGAGACCAATTTGCCTAGGGTTTGTGGCAGTGGCTATGACATCTGAACTCGGTGGCGCCGGATAGAAATAATTGGTTGGGCCGAGTTTGACTTTTGGTTTGGGTCATATGTGGATATGAGAAAGTAGTTGAGGGCTTTGGAGCATATCACTAAGCACTTTGAGCAAGAAAGCCATTAAGCAACACCTCATCCCTCCTTGATAGTATTGGCTTTTCCTATAGACTCAATGTGATCTTGGATCACTAAAATAGAAAATGTAGAGTCTTGTGCTTTGAGCTTGAGTCAATCCTTTTGTCCTTAGCATTTTGAGGGGTCCACTTTTCTCATCCATGTCATGCCAATCATTGAGCTTTTCTAAAATATTTATCTTGAAGTAGCATTAGCTCAATGAGATATATGTTGTTAGGAATTACCAAAACCACCCAGGGATAGTTGCACTTTCAGTGTTGCTTAATGGCTTGCTTGCTCAAAGTGCTTAGTGATATGCTCCAAAAGCCCTCAACCACTTTCTCATATCCACATATGTCCCAAACCAAAAGTCAAACTCGGCCCCACCAATTTGTTCTATCTGGCGCCACCGAGTTCACTTGACATAGCCATTGCCAGAAACCCAAATCAATTCGGTCTCACCGATGGGATCTCGGTCTCATCGAGATGGGCTTGCAAACTCTCTGTTTCCTATTGCAATAATTTCGGTCTCACCGAGATATGCAATCGGTCCCATCGAGTTTGCCTGACCAACTCTCTGTTTCACTTATTACCAAAATCGGTCCCACCGAGTTTGTGTAATGGGTCAAACCGAGATGAGGTTTACCCTAACCCTAGCACATCGGTCCTACCGAGTTGATCATATCGGTCCCACCGAAACTCCTAACGGTCACATTATGAACTAAATCGGTCTGACCAAGTTTAGCGATTCGGTCCCACCGAGTTTGGTAAATTGTGTGTAACGGTTAGATTTTGTGTGGAGGCTATATATACCCCTCCACCCTCTCTCCATTCATGGAGAAAGCCATCAGAACATGCCTACACTTCCATCATTCATTTTCTGAGAGAGAACCACCTACTCATGTATTGAGGCCAAGATATTCCAATCCTACCATATGAATCTTGACCTCTAGCCTTCCCCAAGTTGCTTTCCACTCAAACCATCTTTCCACCAAAACCAATCCTATGAGAGAGAGTTGAGTGTTAGGGAGACTATCATTTGAAGCACAAGAGCAAGGAGTTCATCATCAACACACCATCTATTACCTTTTGGAGAGTGGTGTCTCCTAGATTGGTTAGGTGTCACTTGGGAGCCTTCGTCAAGATTGTGGAGTTGAACCAAGGAGTTTGTACGGGCAAGGAGATCGCCTACTTCGTGAAGATCTACCCTAGCGAGGCAAGTCCTTCGTGGGAGATGGCCATGGGGGGATAGACAAGGTTGCTTCTTTGTGGACCCTTCGTGGGTGGAGCTCTCCGTGGACTCACGCAACCGTTACCCTTCGTGGGTTGAAGTCTCCATCAACGTGGATGTACGATAGCACCACCTATCGGAACCACGCCAAAAATCTCCATGTCTCCAATTGCGTTTACACACTCCAATCCCACCCCTTTACTTTCTTTGCATGCTTTTCTTTCCGTTGCTCATATACTCTTTGCATGCTTGCTTGAATTGTATTGTTTATGCTTGAAATTGTGTTAATCTATCACCTCAACTTGAAAACATAAAAACTACCAACTTTGTGTGTTGAGGGTCTAATCACCCCCCCCCTCTAGACACCTCTTATCGATCCTTTCACCTGGCCGCCCCTCTCTCTCTCTCTCCACTAAGGCCCATCGAGGCCCATTAGTTCCCTCGGGGTTTCCGATAATCCTCCGGCACTCCGGTTTTATCCTAAACTTCTCCGGAACACTTCCGATGTCCGAATATAGTCATATGATATATCAATCCTTATGTCTCGACCAGTTCGAGACTCCTCGTCAAGTCTGTGATCACATCCGGGACTTTGAACAACCTTCGGTACATCATATCACATAAACTCATAATACCAATCGTCATCAAATGTTAAGCGTGCAGACCCTACGGGTTCGAGAACTATGTAGACATGACCGAGACAGGTTTCCGGTCAATAACCAATAGCGGAACCTGGATGCTCATATTGGTTCCTACATATTCTATGAAGATCTTTATCGGTCAAACCGCATAACAACATATGTTGTTCCCTTTGTCATCGATATATTACTTGCCCGAAATTTGATCGTCGGTATCATCATGCCTAGTTCAATCTCATTACCGGCAAGTCTCTTTACTCGTTCCGTAATACTTCATCCCACAACTAACTCATTAGTCACAATGCTTGCAAGGCTTATAGTGATGAGTATTACCGAGAGGGCCCAGAGATACCTCTCTGAAACATGAAGTGACAAATCCTAATCTCGATCTATGCCAACCCAACAAACACCTTCGGAGACACCTGTAGAGCACATTTATAATCACCCATTTATGTTGTGATGTTTTCTAGCACACAAAGTGTTCCTCCGATATTCGGGAGTTGCATAATCTCATAGTCTGAGGAACTTGTATAAGTCATGAAGAAAGCAGTAGCAATGAAACTATAACGATCATAATGCTAAGCTAACAGATGGGTCATGTGTTGGGGAACTTTGCAGAAAATAAAATTTTCTATGCTTCACCAAGATCAATCTATGGAGTCATCTAGCACCGAGACAGAGGAGTGCAACTACATACCCTTGTAGATCGCGAGCGGAAGCGTTCAAGAGAACGGGGTTGAGGGAGTCGTACTCATCGTGATCCAAATCACCGAAGATCCTAGTGCTGAACGGACAACACCTCCGCGTTCAACACACGTACGGTTGGGGAAGACGTCTCCTCCTTCTTGATCCAGCAAGGGGGGAAAAGAGGTTGATGGAGATCCAGCAGCACGACGGCGTGGTGGTGGAAGTAGCAGCGATCTCGGCAGGGGTTTGCCAAGCTCAGCGAGAGGGAGAGGTGGTACATGGGGAGAGGGAGGCGCCAGGGACTGTGGTGCGGCTGCCCTCCCTCCCCCCTCTTTATATAGGGGGCCTAGGGGTGCACCGGCCCCCTAGAGATCCCATCTCAAGGGGGGGCTAGGGGGGGGACTTGCCCCCCAAGTCAAGTGGAGAGCCCCCCACCCGTAGGGTTTCCAACCCTAGGCGCAGGGGGAGGCCCAAGGGGGGCGCACCAGCCCACCAGGGGCTGGTTCCCTTCCCTCTTCATCCCACGTGGCCCTCCGGGATAGGTGGCCCCACCCGATGGACCCCCGGGACCCTTCCGGTGGTCCCGGTACAATACCGGTGACCCTCGAAACTTTCCCGGTGGCCGAAACTGGACTTCCTATATACAATTCTTCCCCTCTGGACCATTCTAGAACTCCTCGTGATGTCCGGGATCTCATCTGGGACTCCGAACAACTTTCAGGTTACCGCATACTAATATCTCTACAAACCTAGCGTCACCAAACCTTAAGTGTGTAGACCCTACGGGTTCGGGAATCATGCAGACATGACCGAGACAGTTCTCCGGCCAATAACCAACAACGGGATCTAGATACCCATGTTGGCTCCCACATGTTCCACGATGATCTCATCGAATGAACCACGATGTCGAGGATTCAAGTAATCCCGTATACAATTCCCTTCGTCAATCGGTACGTTACTTGCCCGAGATTCGATCGTCGGTATCCCAATACCTCGTTCAATCTCGTTACCGGCAAGTCACTTTACTCGTATCATAATGCATGATCTCGTGACCAACCACTTGGTCACATTGAGCTCATTATGATGATGCATTACCGAGTGGGCCCAGAGATACCTCTCCGTCATACGGAGTGACAAATCCTAGTCTCAATCCGTGTCAACCCAACAGACACTTTCGGAGATACATGTAGTATACCTTTATAGCCACCCAGTTACATTGTGACATTTGGTACACCCAAAGCACTCCTATGGTATCCGGGAGTTACAGGATCTCATGGTCTAAGGAAATGATACTTGACATTAGAAAAGCACTAGCAAACGAACTACACGATCTTGTGCTATGCTTAGGATTGGGTCTTGTCCATCACATCATTCTCCTAATGATGTGATCCTGTTATCAACGACATCCAATGTCCATAGTCAGGAAACCATGACTATCTATTGATCAACGAGCTAGTCAACTAGAGGCTTACTAGGGACATGTTGTGGTCTATGTATTCGCACACTTATTACGATTTCTGGATAACACAATTATAGCATGAATAATAGACAATTATCATGAACAAGGAAATATAATAATAATCATTTTATTATTGCCTCTAGGGCATATTTCCAACATCATGTCCATCACATCATTCTCCTAATGATGTGATCCCGTTCATCAAATGACAACACATGTCTATGGTTAGGAAACATAACCATTTTTGATTAACGAGCTAGTCAAGCAGAGGCATAGGGACTATATGTTTTGTCTATGTATTCACACATGTACTAAGTTTCCGGTTAATACAATTCTAGCATGAATAATAAACATTTATCATGAATTAAGGAAATAAATAATAACTTTATTATTGCCTCTAGGGCATATTTCCTTCACTGTTCATCCAAGCCCCAACAACGGTCACTGTTCATCAAGAGGCAGCAGGTTCGATAGGCTTCAGTTAGCAGCAGTAGCAAAGGAATCACTCGGGTTCAGTTAACAGCCAAGGGATCGATCGGTTGGGTTCAGTAACATAGTAAGTGCAATCGCTCGGGTTCAGAAAGTGAACGCCTTGCTCGGGTTCAGTTAGAGCCCAACGCCTCGCACACATGTGCGTACGTATACGAGAGAAACACGCAAACCTCCATGCATCGCTTGGCCCTGACCACCCACCGTAATCAGTAACTCCCTGAAATTTTCCTTGCCCTCGCTTCTACCATGATTTTTTCTGTCATGGATGGCCCAAATAATGTCATGCATGTGCGTCTCCGGCCTGCCCAGGACGAAAAGCCCATTTTCTGTCATGATTTTTTGTCATATAAGTAGGAGCCCACCACATCTATGATGATACCGGATTTTGTCACATAAGTGTCATAAGCATGACATAATTTTTTTTGTTCGGGCTAAAATGTCACAGATGTGTCTTTTTTCCTGTAGTGCATAATTGTTGTTCGGATTGCAGACATGCAAATGAAATTAAGCTAGTTGATGCTCTTTTGTGGTACATGTTTTGGAGATGGCTCCGCTCCTCCGCCGTCTTCAGCACCTTGCTTCTAGTCTGGCAGCGCCTCTCGAATAAACGGTGAGAATGCTTCTATCCTATCAAAACCGCTATCACGAGGTTTGCGGACCACCCCTGCATGAGACTCTTTGAATTTTGTTTCTTCATGTGTACTAACTGATTCCTTATCTTCAGCTCTGTCATATTTGCATTTATTAACATTACTTTTTAGTCGAAGGAGAGATCAACAGAACATTGTTATGCTAAACTAACAAACAGTTTGTTATTATGTGCTTCAGTCAGATAAACTACATGTTTCTTGGGAGATGGAAATTGTACTTGATGGAAATTGACAATAGTACCTTTGCTTCAGCTAGGTAGTTGCATTTGGTGTCAATCAACGGAATTCGTTGTTTCCATTTGGTTCCATCCAGGGCCAATTAATTAGTTGTAAGTATTTCTAAACTTCAAATATGCTTTTGAGAAGTATAGCAGATCATACATTTGAGACATTGGTTATCGCATCAGTTCGCGACTTTCTCATAGTGTGTGTGGAGTATACCGAGAAACATGCACAACTTCATTTATGCACTATGTTTTTCTGAGCTCCCTCTGCCCCATTCTTCATCAGGAATTTGCTTCCCCATCCCTGTTACACTTTAGGTTTGACTTTTGTAGTGTTTCCCCCCTTCTTATGCTATGATTTATTGTACTTTTTGTGCAATTTGCTATATCATCAGTTTTGGTTGCACTAAAACTTTCTCTCCATGCATGCTAATAAGATGGTGTCACATTCTATGTTTGCGGAGTGATCTTTTTATTTTGCAGGCAAATAGAAATGTGTTTCAGAGATAACCCTCAAAATAGAAATGAGTTTCAGAGATAAAGGTTGAGCTTTGAGGAAACAGGCCTTGACAAGGTGCATGCATATTTTTGAAGTCTAATTTAACTTTAATTTTCAGCCCGATCTTGAGCATCTGCATAACTTCTGCATACCACTTTCAGACTATTTTTCAGATTCCAGTGAAGTCTATTTAACCATTTGTTACTGACCATTATAGAATTTACTCCATAATTTCAGTGTTTTTGCGATTCGATTTGTTAGATAGAGGTAACTGCCTGGCATGAGTCGTTAGCCACCTAAAAAATAGATAAAAAGAGAGGTTGTAGTGTACTAATTTATTAGGTTTAGTTACATAAGATAGATCTATTATCGCAACTTAATCACACTTAATAGTGCACCCTATATATTTTTTCCGTTCAACTGTCCAATGAAGATTAATGTTTAATTCTCTTAGTGAAAACCTAAGTATTGTGTTCTCAGTTGTACCACTCTTGGATACTACCAAGGGAAGGGCTCATTGTAACAAATCAAGTTGTATATCACTTTTGGGTTAGTCTATGTATAAAATTGCATCCTGATCAAATAGTATTTATTATAATAAAATTACAGGTTATGCTTTTGTGAACTGTACTTGCATTGTTTTTGCTACTTGATATCCTTCTAAAACTTCCATTGCTTGCTTAAGTTTGGTATCAGATAGTTGGAAGGAAGCATCTTTGATCTAATTTTTTTTATAAGATTCCATGTACATTTGATGGGGTTGATGTTACATGACCTAGCCATGATACAAGAACAAGATGATTTGATGTACTCCCTCTGTAAAGAAATATAAGAGCATTTAGATCACTATTTTAGTGATCTAAACACTCTTATATTTCTTTACGAAGAGAGTACAAATCAAGTGGAGCATTAGTTTTTCTTTCTTTCCCATAAGTTCTTCTTATGGTCTCATCCATTATCGTTGCCCCTCGTCTCTCCTGATGGCAGCTGTAAGCGACGCTTTTGACCTAAAATCGCCGCCCCAATTATTACTTATGTCTGCATGTACTCTACTGTATTTGATAACGTCAGATAACCTCTGCATTTTAACTAGGAATGACGCATTCTACATCTTGGTAAGGATCTTTGTTTGTGCACTCTACTAATTGTTGGAACAATATAACACCTACGCCTCATATCATGTTTCTAATGTATGAAATTTGAAATTTCTAAGAATTGTTGTTTATTTATCTTTGTGCATTATATGAAGAACCATTTCCCCACTTGGTAATTTGTAAGTGATCCTTAAAGTTTGAACTCATCCGTCTTTTGTATTTGATTACTTTACGAAATTATTCCAAATAATTTGTGTGCCCTCTCTTCCTATCTACTTTGACTCTTAAAACTTCTATGGTCCCCTAGCATCACATTATTTCTGTTCAAATTTATTAAGTTCCGTTCTTTGGTGACCAACAAACATATGGGTTAATGTATGCAAATTTAACTCTCATGTTTAGTGCATTTATACTTATTATAGTGATTCCTGTCATTCTATTGTAAAAATAGATGGGCGCAGCAACGCGCACCTTCGATGATCTAGTCTTACCTAAAATTCCCTCGTGTCCCCCCCCCCCCCGCTCGGGTGACTCGGGTGGCAGCCCAACCCTAGCCGCCGTCGGGGCCTAACTCATCTTCCTTCCTTCCTCCCGCCACTGCTGGAGGACGCCGCCGGCTCGCGCCCGAAGGTCGACGGCGGTGGAGGGGGTCCTTCCTCTCTCCCGCATCTCAGGGGCGGCGAGGCCCCAATGCGCGTGGAGGTGCGGACAATCTAGAAGCGGCAGCAATGGCTTCGACAACGACGGTAGTGGTCGGCCCTGCCTCAGGTATACCTGGCCATACCTTGGGCCGGGTCGGGCTTCGGGCCGGGCCTAGCCAAGCCCGACGAAAAAAACCCAAGCCCGAGCCCGGCCCGGCCTGGCCATCAGGGCTGTTTTCTGGGCCCGAGCCCGTCCTGAACACGTAAAAGACCGTCGGGCTCCGGGCTGGCCCGGCCCGACCTTCAGAGAAATGCGAAAACGTCGGGCCTGGGCCTGGTGAGGGAGTCCTGGATTAGGGGGTATCCGGACAGCCGGACTATATGCTTTGGCCGGACTATTGGACTATGAAGATACAAGACTCAAGACTTCGTCCCGTGTCCGGATGGGACTCTTCTTTGCGTGGAAGACAAGCTTGGCGATTCGGATGATAGATCTCCTTCTTTGTAACCGACTCTGTGTAACCCTAGCCTCCTTTGGTGTCTATATAAACCGAAGGGTTTAGTCTGTAGGGGGGTAACAATCATAATCATAGGCTAGCTCCTTGGGTTTAGCCTCTACGATCTCGTGGTAGATCAACTCTTGTAACACTCATATCATCAAGGTCAATCAAGCAGGAAGTAGGGTATTACCTCCATCGACACGGCCTGAACCTGAGTAAAACATCATGTCCCCTAACTCATCTTACCATCGGCCTTAGATGCACAGTTCAAGACCCCCTACCCGAGATCCGCCGGTTCTGACACCGACATTAAGCATTATAGGGCAAAAGAAATTTCTCTGCAAACCAACAAGGTGGACGTGATAAACACCATCCACATCCCCAAACAGGAACGTATGTGTAGTCTTCGGGACGTCAACTCAACAAAGTAAGTCGCCCCAGGGTACAAAAATACGGTCGATCATCTTCGATCATACAAACCGTCCAGCCAATTCCAATAATGGCACTCCAGTTGCACTTATCCTCGACACAACAGTTGGCGGGTTCCACCAGATACGAGCCCCTAGAGGCAGCAGCCCAAACTTGCTGCACCAGGACACAGTGCACCAGATAAATATTGATCGCTCAAGGATCAAACCCGCTAAAAACATCTTCTCAGGATGTTGTTCCGGGTGCAAAGGCCAGTCTTACAGGCCCACTACCCTGGAGGTTGTCTTCGGACCACCAAACAATCACCATACTGAAGAGTCAGTCTTCGACATTTCCCCCCTATACAGTAACTATTACGTACTGCCAGTGCGAATCGTGTTGGCTTGATTCAACGCGGTACCACACCGTGCCTATGGCAAGCTTAAAATACCAAGCCCACGTGACATATTCACAATTACGGGCAGGGCCGAACTCCACCCCGGCACCGGAAAGTATACCACCGCTGAGGTAGCGAGTTGTGCCTTTCTATCGAACCTCGATTCGACAGCCAACCCCACGGACACCAACAAAGGAGTCCGAGCTACTTTACGGCATGATATCCCGACTCGACCAGGATCCAACCAAGCACTCCGGCATAAGCTGGGGAGGGCCCCGCAGTTCAACCGCCCTATGACACACAAATGTCTCTAAACATTTTCTTTACACGCTCACTTTTGCGCAGAGCAGGACTGGCGACATGGAATCAGCTTGGATGCACAAAGAGGGAATACATAAATATTCCCCAAGAAGACAATCCAGATACACTTCGGATTCGCACATAGCTTCCTCCCGCCCGGTCTCAACAGGTTCTGCCATCATACCTCTTTTTATAAGCATAAACCGTACTCATACGCATAGACGTGTCACTCGACTACAACATATAGAGTTATATGACACTTACCGGCTGCCATTCCTCATTGACACCTTTTCCGTCATAACGGCATCCGCACATTGTGTCATGCACTAATACGCTAGGGGCTTCATTGTACCCAAAATATGGCAACAAAGTCCGGCCACCTTCTCGGTCGCCCGGTACCCCAAACTTATAGCATTATATGCATCAACTCCGAATCATGTCTTGGGTCATTAGTTGGGTTTGCCCGGCTCCCATGTTTTGGTACCTTACGTTCCGCTCTATCGGCTAAGGTTGCGCTGGGAGAACTACTGCGATTGTGTCCCGGTTCTTCCGGACGAGCACCTCAGTAGAGAAAGCCGAAAACTAACTGTCATGATACAGCGAGAGCTGGTCAGCTGTAGCAGAGGTTGTAAAATCTTTAAGGATTCATTCCGCATAATGCCATAACAAATGCAGAGTGCGACGGATCGGTCTTCCGATCAGGTGCTGTTAGAGCCCCTCGTACGGTCTTCCGAACACTGGGGGCTGCGCCTAACATACTCGAATTCCTATGGCTAAGTGAGAGTGATAAAGCCCTATAGTCTGATTGTCTCATTCGCTGTGCTGAACACCTCCTTCAAGGACCAAAAAATGGGATAAAGAGTGTTCAGGTTTGTCCCGAACACCCCCGTACTTTCTACGTGGGGGCAGAAGCCGACGACTGGCCAACTCTCAGGATTCATATATATCAAACGGCCGCACAGGAGGAAAAACTTTTATATAACGGGCAATACATAATGAAAGTGCCAGCGTTCCGCATTACAAAGGATAGCATGACTGTCTTCAGGGAAATATAACGTCTTTGGTACATTGCTCCGCCACAAGGCGAGCTCCTTTCAGGACACCATCATAATATAATTCGGGCTTGCAGTGCTCCTTACCCTCCGGCGGTCCCTCAGTCATCAGTTTTTCAGCATCAAGCTTCCCCCAATGCACTTTCGCACGGGCGAATGCCATTCGTGCACCTTCTATACAGACCGACCGCTTAATAACTTCGAGCCGAGGACAAGCGCTCACGATCCGCTTCATGAGCCCGAAGTAACTGCTTGGAATTGGCTCGGCGGGCCATAGCCGGACAACTAAGTCCTTCATGGCTAAATCGCCCGCCTGGTACAGTTCGATCAGCTGCTTCAGCTGATCGACAAATGGCACCGGATAGTTTGGTGCCAAATATTGTGACCAGAAATGCTTTTCCGCAGTCTTCTTCTCCTCAGCTCGGTAGAATTGAGCAGCATTAGATATGCTGCATGGCAGATCCGCAAACGCCCCTGGAGAAATAAGAATTCAATTTGTCATCTTGAATCTCTCCTGTCACTACATAAAAATCGCTTTAAATAAGAAAAGCCCTACCGGCCGCAATCCTTCTCGCCTCCCGAATGTCCTTCAAAGCACCTTGGGCTTCCTCCCGAGCATCAGTTGCGGCTTGCAGAGCCTAGGCGAGTTCGGATTCTTTCCCTGATAGACTCTGCTCCAAAGTCTCGCTTTTCTTCACAGCCTCCTGAAGCTCTCGTTCAGCTTCAATGACCCTGGCCTCGTGTTTCTCGCGAAGAGCCTGCTCCGTGGAGGCCTTCTTTTCGGCTTCGGCCACAGCCTTTTTAAGTGCCTCAATTTTGGCATTTGCTCCTAGAACACACAATACAAATAATTTCATCGGGCACAACTACTCATTTGTGCTAAACTTATCAAGGTTTCGACATACCTTGCTTGTCCTCCAACTGCTTCTTCACTCGGCCAAGTTCTTCGGCCAGCTCCAGACTCTGCTTCAGTCCGGATACTTCCGCAGTATGAGAGGCGGTCGTCGCTACCGACGACTGTTTATAAACGATATATGTCATCAACTGAGTCTCCTGTGAAGCAGATATTTGATCCCCTGTCCGGTTCTCTCTTTCACCGGACAATGCATCAGGGGCTACTATCCATACTATGAAAATCTTCAAAGGTTCTTAGAACATACCTCAAAGCCTTTTATAAGGTTGATGCAGGACTCATTCAGTCCGCTCTTGGCGGACTGAATCTTTTCAATCACCGCACCCATAAGGGTGCGATGTTCATCGATGATCGAAGCACTCTTTAGTGTTGTCGATAAGCTGCCCTGCAGCTCTGGTTGGACAGAGGTTGCTGGCGGAGCGGGCTCACTTCCTTCAGTCAAGGGGGGCCGCCTGCCTGATCTTGGAGCCTCAAAGGTCTCCGGGACCGTGTCCGGCTATGGGCCGAATCTAAGATCGCCCCCGCCATCGACGCTCATGGGAGCCGTCGCTCCCGTGTATCCGGACCCAGAGGTGTGCCCTCCCTGGTCTGGGTCCTGCTGAGACAACACCTCGGTGTCACGCCCAGGCTTCAGGGAAGGGGCCTCCGGAGGCGTCTCGCTCTCTAGGGCATCTGAGCTTAGTAAATCCTCCGATGAGGACTGTTCGGCGCGAGACCTCGCTGGGCTGCACAAAGTATGGCGCAAGTTAAAATATTACACCTTAGTGATCTTGGACGCGTAGGCGTGTTCGGATTTCAGGTACTCGCGATTTTACCAGGTGCTGGGCCCTGGGATCCCACTCCAGGCTGCTATTGGTAGCCGTGGTGGACGCCTTTGGAAGGGGATTTTTTTCCCCTCTTTGGCGATTCGGCCTCCAAGGATGAGGAGGCCGTCCTTTTCTTTCCTCCCCCCATTGAGGACTCATCTTCTTCCTCCTCCTCTTCATCTTCGGAGGAAGGATGGGTGTTGGAGTCTTCGGATTTTGTGTCCGAAGCACCACGGCGACGGAGGCTGCTCCGGGTCTCATTGGCCTCCTTGAAGGCCTCTTTCTTCGGTGCCTTGTAAGGCGCTGGGACCAGCATCTTCGTCAGAAGTGGTCTTGCCGGTTCTTCTGGCAGCGGGGCCGGACAATGTATCCGCCCTGCCTTCTTCGTCCATTCCTGGAGTAATTGTGGAAAGCATGATGAAGCGTCTCCCTTGGTATATGCTAGCTAAACATGGAGGGACAGAACATAGCAATAACTTGCCGGACTTGCAGGGCGGGATAGTTGATACCCACGATCTTCGGTGGAGTCTGGCCACGGTTTGCCGGACTTGAAGAGCACCTTCCAGATATCCTTGTGTGAGGAGCCATAGAGCTCCCGTAGGGTCTGGTGCTCGGCCGGGTCGTATTCCCACAAATTACAGGTCCGGTGTTGGCAAGGAAGAATCAGGCGAACTAACATCACTTGGACTACATTGACGAGTTTGACGTCCTTGTCTACCACGCCCTTGACTCGCGTTTGGAGCACCGACAGCTCATCGGACGAGGACTAGTTCAGGCCCTTCTTGGGCCAGGACGTAAGCCGTAGGGCCCCCCGGATCTGAATTCGGGAGCTACAGCCCACTTTTTGCCGCGCGACTCAGTGATGTAGAACCACTGCTGCTGCCACTCCTTGACGGAATCATTGAAGGTGCATGTCGGCCATGTGACCTTGGGCATCTTGCTCACCATGGCACCTCCGCACTCGGCGTGCTCATCGTTCACCACCTTGGGCTTCACATTGAAGATCTTCAGCCATAAGCCGAAGTGTGGTGAAATACGGAGAAAGGCCTCACACGCGACAATAAACGTCGAGATGTTAAGGAAAGAATTAGGGGACAGATCATGAAAATCAATCTCGTAATAATACATGATGTCGCGAGCAAAGGGGTGGAGGGGAAACCCGAGCCCGCAGACGAAATGAGGAAGAAACACAACCCTCTCGTGAGGTTCCGGATTAGGGACGATCTGTCCCGCCGTCGGAAGACGGTGGTCGATTTTCTTGGCCAGGTACCCGGCCTCTCGAAGCCTTTTGATATCCTTCTCCTGGACGGTAGAGGCCATCCACTTGCCTCCTGCTCCGGATCCGGACATCTTCGGAGAACCTCTTTTTGTGGAAAAAACAAGCGCTTGGGCGCTAGGGCTCGAGCGGAAGGGAATGGACGAGCGAAAGGGGGTAGGTGAAGAGGAGGAGGCCTTATCTCTTTATAGAGGCAATAAAAACTTTTGCGCCTCCCTACTTGTCTGATGGAACCTGCTCGTTCCCCCCTCACCGCGATTGGCGATACGGTTGGGCTACCCGCACCCGTATTGATGAGAGTCCCGTGATAAGGGGGACACGATCTCTGCTTCGACAAGACGTGCCCGCGAAACCGCCTCGCAATATGCGCAGTAGCTGGTTGAGAAACGGTTTGGATAAGGACTGGGCCACAATGTGATATCAAGTTATGAAGAAAAATGTCAGCGGATTCGGTTCATGAAAAATTATGCTCTCTACGATGGTGTGTGGAAATTATTTCGCAGAGCCGGACACGATCCTTGTGTCCAAAATCTACCTTGGAGTATTCAGAGATGGAACCCGCCTTGCAATGCCGAAGACAATCTGCGCGCCGGACTCATCGTCATTGAAGCCTGGTTCAGGGGCTACTGAGGGAGTCCTGGATTAGGGGGTATCCGGACAGCCGGACTATATGCTTTGGCCGGACTATTGGACTATGAAGATACAAGACTCAAGACTTCGTCCCGTGTCCGGATGGGACTCTCCTTTGCGTGGAAGACAAGCTTGGCGATTCGGATGATAGATCTCCTTCTTTGTAACCGACTCTGTGTAACCCTAGCCTCCTTCGGTGTCTATATAAACCGGAGGGTTTAGTCCGTAGTGGGGTAACAATCATAATCATAGGCTAGCTCCTAGGGTTTAGCCTCTACGATCTCGTGGTAGATCAACTCTTGTAACACTCATATCATCAAGATCAATCAAGCAGGAAGTAGGGTATTACTTCCATCGAGAGGGCCCGAACCTGGGTAAAACATCATGTCCCCTGTCTTCTGTTACCATCGGCCTTAGACGCACAGTTCGGGACCCCCTACCCAAGATCCGCCGGTTTTGACACCGACACCCAGCCCGGCCTAGCCTTCGGGCTCAAAATCTAGGCCCGAGCCCGGCCTGGGGGCAGCGTCGGGCCGGGCCGGGTCGGGCTTTTTCTGGCCGGGCCGGCCGGGCCGGGCTTCCCATGGCTAGGTCTAGCCTCAGGCCACGGGCGGCTGCCTACGGGGGCTGGCAGGGATAGGGCGGCGGCGCGTCATCTGGCTTTAGATCGGCGACGACGTCGAGGGCCTGGTGGACTGCTCAGCGGTACCTCTGACAGATCTGTTCTGGCCGGTGTAGCCAACGGTGGTCATCTTCTTCGTCGGAGGTGGCCAGCTAGAGGTTGGGTGGTCGGATCTCGAGATCCATCATCTAGTTCCCGTTGCGAGTTGGGGAGACATGGTTGCCCGCGAAAACCAGGACGACAACAGGCGATGGCGGCGTTCTACGCTGTTACCTTGATGAAGGCATCATCGTGTAACTATCATCGACCCACTCGTGTTGCTCCAGGGAAACCCTAGGATCTGGTGTTCTAGATCGGACGATGGCGGCACTGCGGTGTCGTTTCTCTCTTGGGAGCATCGTTTGTGAAGCGGCGCTGAAAGTCAGAGGCAGGAGGTGGAGCGGCTTGGTCTTGCAGGGAGCTTCGGTGGAGATGTCAAGTTATGTCTGGCCGACAGGTGCTACGCTTTGTCATGCCTGGCCGGCAGGTGCTACGCATGACAGATCTTCCAAAGACTTCAAGTTGTGTCGGTTGGTGGTACTTGGCGGCATGGTGCTGAGGTGTACCGGTGGCGAGCGCGACGTGCTCAGCTGTTTGCGCATAGGGAAGTGGTGTCATTGGGCGTCGTGGTGGCGTCGACGACAGCTAGACGAGCAAGGTTGATGCATCAGTACAACTCTGAAGATGGAGTGGTGACAGTTGACGACGGCGGCCTCTGGCGCCGGACCGGTGTGTGCCCCAGACCCGGCAAGTGGCTTGGTTAGGGCATCGGGTCTTAGATGTTAGACTTGGTTGCGAGGTCTGTGGTATTAGGTCCGGACTATCAGCATCTCTTCATCAACTGGATAGGAGTAGCGACAGATGTTGTCTAGACAGTGGCTTCAGACTTACTGATGTATTTCTTCGTAAGGTCTTTTGTAAATAGTTAATAAAATGGTTACATGCATCGCACAGATGCAGAGGCCAGGAGTCTTCCTTCTTTTCTAAAAAATGAGACATTTGATTTTGTGCGCCAAAAAATCATCTCCAAACAATCTAATTAATTCACAATGGGCAATTGACTCCGTCGTGTCACAAGCACCCCTCCTTCCTTAATCGCGGATAGCGCAACCTCAAGGGCATCATAACAAGTGAATAATTGCCAACATGACGTAAGTATTATCACTGCAGTATCATCCCGTAATACCATGTCGTTTGTGGTATGACATTCGATCTAGCCAGAGAACCATCCGTGTTTAGTTTAACCCAGTCGTGCTCTGATGATGTCCATGGAGTATGCAAACCTCCGGCATCTATAATATCTAAATATTTCATTCTTACTATCTTATTTTTCTTCACATGCAGTCTATCCACCTCATCAGCCCTGCCACATCAGTATTTCATTTATGGCTCACATCAGGGACCGACATGCTTTTTGACCATCCTATAGAACGGCCACATCAGCCTTCAGTTATCCCATGAATGGATTTATACTCAGGCTGCTTGTAATAAGTAGTATCATAAGTTAGGGCCTGTTTGGTTACAAATAAGTCACCAACTTATAAGTCAAAAAGTGAAAAAAAAATGACTTATTTTGCAACGGACCCAACTTATAAGTCACCTTAACTTATAAGTCATAAGTTGCTCCACCCTAACTTAAAACTTATAAGTCACCTCCTTTTGCGTGGGTCCCATCACCTGCATGATGCGGATTGATGTGAAAAGGTGTGGTCAGGTGACTTATAAGTCAGGTGACAACCAAACAAGCATGACTTATAAGTGAGGTGACTTATTGGTACCAAACAAGCTCTTAGTATCATGCATATAATACTAGTGTGTGATACTACCTCCCTAATGCATAGTATCATGTACTAGTATCATACTCCCTCCTTTCCGGTTTATAAGGCTCAATTCAAAAATCTCACCAACCAAGGTAGATGGTGAGTGGTGGAATATTTTTCATAGTTTGCAAAATCACCTAATTAATGCTCTTGTTTTTCTTAAAAAATTATGTTTATCAATGCATTAATTGCAATGCATGCATGCATAAAGTACATGCATTGGTCAATTTTCTCTCAATACTTGCATGCAATGATTTAATGCACCTTGGAATCTGAACATGTGATGGGAGATAACCAAATTGAGCCTTATAAAATGGAAAAACTAAAATTTTGAGATAAGCCCTATAAACCGGAAAGGAGGGAGTAGATGACTTTATGCATGACACATAATAGCATTGCATTTATTATGATACGGTATCATTGTATGATATTCAACCATATCTTTTTTTATTTAATTCTATGCCACATCATCAAAATTGTCTATTTGGCCCGCATGAGACTTTCATTACCACCAGCGTCAGACCCACACCTTCTCGTTTGACCCCCTTTCCTACGCGGGAAACCTTTAACAACGGCGCGCCGGCCCAATGATTCGCCGGTCACACGCGCATCCTGCGATCCAATCTCATCGTGCGTCTGAGACTATGTCTAGCTATGTCTCGCTTCTCTCTCTCTATCGTCTTCCCGACTTCAGATTGACAATCCGATGAAACCAGCCACCGCACAACCCGGCCCCTCCCACCCCTGACTCCATGCGGCAAGCCGCCGCCGCCGCGGAACGACGCCCTCCCCTTGGCTACGCACCGGCGAGCCGGCCCCGCCCCATAGCTCCGCCGCTGCAAGCTCTTATCCGTGCTCTAGGCTACCAAGGCATGCCACGAAGCGTGATACCCATATACTATACCGGCAAGGCTGCTGGCGACGTTGTGAGCGGCCCCACCCCACCGTTGTCATCCTTGCACCACATACCTCCAGAGCATGTACGTCGTCGGGGACGACGGCCCGACGACGGGTGCTGCAACCGGCCACCGCAGAAGCTACCACTAGCGACGATAAAAGCTACAACCGTACATGGCCGAAGCTGCAACCAGTAGTACGCGACTGAAGAAAGCTACAAGCGGCAATAGAGAAAGCTACAACCGGCCATGAAAAAAGCTTCAATCGAAAAGGCGACGGGACATGCGGCCGGCCACTGGGCGACCAGCAATAGCTGTGACCGGCGCTAGCAAAATCTGCAAACGGCAACTCAGAAAGCTTCGACCGATAATGTAGAAAGCTGCGACGCCAATCAGAAATGCTACAATGAAAAGTGGCCATTTTTTTCGACTAGCGCAGGGTGCTACTACCGCTTGCACGCAGAGCTGGAACCCGCACGTGGGGTGCTGCAATCGTCGGTGAGTGGAGCGGCGACCAGCGTTGCCGAATGCTGCAACCATAGATAGGCGGAGCTGGAACCGGCGCCGCCGGATGCTACAACTGTAGGTGCACAGAGCTGGGATCGGCAACTACAAATGCTACAAGCCTACAACCAGGCGCTGCTACAAGCCGGCCGGTGGCGCCATGGCGAGCAACAAGGGCAGTTGCAGTGACCGCGTGCCACGAGCGTCGGCGAGCGGATGCTACAAACGGCGACCACCGAAACTACCAACGACGACCAGCGGTTCGGCGAGCGGTGGATCGTGCTGCTGTGAGCTCGATGTCGAGTAGATCGGTACAGTCAGGGCAGTTGCCGGTGAGGGCGGCTGACGGCTCAGGTGCAGCACGCCGGCGCCGCGCGAGAGTTGAGGGGGCACTTCACAGGTCTCCACCCTAGGAAAAGTGGGAAGATGCGTGGGGGAGAGCTGTGCGCGAGCTGTTGAGAAGAAGCTGGATGCATCTTTTTTTTCATGTGCGCATGCGAGATGCGGGCTGAGAGACAATCATGGCTGAATGGAGACAAATCCTACGTCTACCGATGGATGAATCCAACGGACACAGGCAGACCGGCGGAACGACTCGGCCGGTCGACCGGCGCAGATCAGCGCCCTTCCTACGCACACACCTTCCCGTCAGCTCCCGTTTTCCTTCGATCTTGGCAACCAAAGAGGCGTTGGCCCCTTGGATTCTCCCCTCCGATCCGTAAAGAGTCTTTTCGGCTTCATGATCAACCAGTGGGAAATCAAGAGGCCTCCATCTTGGCACCATTCCTCTTCCGATTGTCTCCGAGTTGGAATATAGTATATAGTAGATCTTCCTCTCCAAGCCGCCCCCAAAATCAAAGCAATCTCTTTCAATTATCTCTCCTCTTATGGTGACTTCCCTCAAACCCTCTCGCTCTCAATCATAAATCTTGGCGAAAAAAGGCATCTCGAGAGGAGGCTTCCAGCGGCCGAACTTGTTGTTCTCTCTCGCCTCCGCCAGCCGTTCTTGGCGGATGGACATGGGAGAGATGGTAGAGGTGGCGCGCTACTGGAGATTGTAGATCTGTGTCTATAATTTCTTCGGGCGGCGCATCTCAGGTGGAGGGTATGCTGCAAAGGAATAAAGCCCTCTGAGTCCATCCTGTCGTGGTCGTGTGGTGATCCGACGAGGTCATGGATTCTGGTAGGGTTTGCTTCTTCATGCTGGTGCGGTTAGGTATGTAGACGAGTCTTTTTTTTTCGCCTTGAGGTGGGGGGACAGATGTAGCCTGTATCTGTATGAATTGTGATGAAGCTGCGATGTGCTGTCATGGTTTCTGTGTAGCTGTTTGCGGGTCGGCTTCGACGATGAAGGTCTATGGTGAAGTCGGAGTCGCCCGTTCAGAGGTAGCCGGTGATGACGATGACACTTGCGACTGCTCGACGGATGTCTTTCCCTCTTTGTAGCTCTGTGATCCCATGTCGGTGGCCAGGTTGGCCGGTGGTACCCACTTTATGTGGGTTGGTTGTATCGGTTTTAGCCCGGTTTTCCGTCAATTAACCAGGTAATTCTCACTCCTTCTTAATCAATGAAAATGACAAGTCTTTTGTCTTGTTTCAAAAAAAAAATGAAGCTGCGATGGCTTCTGATATGTTTTCAGGTGATCGTTGGGAGGTGACTGCTGGGCCAGAGGAGCGTGTGGTTGGGTCGGCGCCCGGGCTATTTTCATGAACTTGAAAATGTCCTCCTTTGCTCCGGTGATTCTTGCGGCTTGATTTTTTCTTTTTGACAGTGCTCCTCTTTTTCACAGTGTCAACCTATGTCCCTGCTCAGACATGCGCACTGGCGACATAGAAGCTTGACGAGGCGCGGTGCGGCAAACTTGGTTGAGGCAGAGCTTTCCAGTGATTGGATTGTAGGGTGCATTTTTTGCTCTGTGCGAATGGCTTGGACAGTTGTCCTTCGTGGTACGCCGTATGTGTATGCCTGGGTACTATACGTCCATGTGGTATTGTACACTCATGGCAACGTTGTAAGGAAATCATGCAATACTTTTTTCTAGAAAAAAGTATCTTTGTAGTAGAGCGGATGGTGGACACCTTGATAGAAGAAAACTGTGAATTTGATAGAAAAATATTGTATTTCATTCTTAATTATATAGGATGGTGATAGAAGAAAAAAAAATCTATGGATTCTATCAAATTATTTTACACATCAATATTGATTTTCTTATCAGATTTAGTTACATTCTGTACTCCATTTGTAATTAAGAGGGTAATAGGTAATGCATTTTATACTTTTGACAACAGCGGAATAGCGAAGATCCTATTTTTTTTATTGTCCACATTCCTCAATCCATATTTTTCACATTCTTTTCTCTTATTATAGAGGCATGATGTTCTAGACACTCATCTGAACGTTTCATATGTAGCTCACATATAGAAGACACAGTGCCCTCAGTTATTTCTTTTACGAAGAAGATATACAGTTACCATGATGACCACACATTCTACATTGTCAACCACGCAGGAAGCTTCTCGCGAACTACACTACAACTTCATAAAATTACCAATTTCAATGTCTAAATTCAAAATTAGTATCACTACAGTGAACACCTTAATTTGTAATCAAGAAGAACTCTCATTAGTACTCTCTCAAAATTCTATTTCCATACCAAATCTTTAATATTTCTATCTGTGTGATAATCACTTTGATTTATATTCGTTACACTGATGGCAGACCTGTAACACCCCGCAACTGCAATCTAGGGTAACTTTCATAGTTTAAATATTTGTCACTCAATGAATTTTCCTTCAATAGTTTACAACACTACAAACTCCCGCAACAACGTGCAGGGTATCATCTAGTTTGAATATAAGCTTTTCCCAATGCTTCGGGAGGGCCATTTTGGCTCTAGGTGTATATGCTCTCGAATGAATAGCAAATTCAAAATAAAATTCAAAAAAATCTGAATTTTTGATAGGTATTCTTGTTAGTGTAACGAAGCATGCTTGACGATTATCATGCGAAACAGAATAGAAGTGCTTTGTCGAAAAAAAAATAAGTGTAATATTTGGAGGTAACATCTGGCGTTTGACTTTCTTTTTGCATAGGTTAAAATGCTTAAGCTTTCACCATAAAAATTCACATGTAGCATTTGGGTGTGACAATGAACACATATATGTTTTATATTTTATTTTTTGAAATTTGCAATAAAACTATTTCTGTTAGCAAGACCATATGCTCTCAAGAGCCGAATTGGATTTCTAAGTTCTTTGGAACTATAAAAGGTGCACTCTGATAACATTAACTCCGTCGGAGAATAAAAAGTTAATCATCATTTTCAATGGTAGCATGGACATAATTTCATAGTAATTCAAGTTATTCGTTACAATAAAAAGGTAAACCGCAATGTCCGAGTCTCAAAACTGTAATGTGAAACTAAAGACTGTGGATCTGTGGTTGGGTGGGTGGACAATGGTCCCCAGCCCATCAGGGTTCAAGCCCTGATGTTCGCATTTATCATGGATTTATTTCCGGATTTCCGACAATGCGTGTTCAGTGGGAGGAAAGATTTCCGTCGACTATGAGGCGCCTGCTACGAGGTGCCTACGATGACTTCATAAAATCTTAAGATGATCTGTTGACTCTGGTCTCTCGGGGGTGCTCATAAGGATAGGGTGTGTGTGCGCGCGTTCATAAGGGTCAATGTATGCGCATAGGCAATAGTAATTTTAGGACAATAAAAGAGGAGAGAAATTATATAGTTATTCGAAGAATGACGTAATAGTGAAGACAAAATATCAAATTTTGAATAAAGGTGAAATGCTATAGCCATCACAGTGTACGATTGAATGTCCAAAAATTGAATGAAAACGAAAAAAACAGTTGATTCAAAAATCGAGCACGAATCACAGCACGAGATTGGACATCCAGAGAAACTTTGAGTGAAGTTCAATGAAAAGTGAAAAAAAAACAGTTGATTCGAAAATCCAGCACGAATGGACCTGTGCCCTTGGTGATGATATGGTCGACCAGGCTTCCTCTGAAGATCAGGATCTTTCTAGGCAATGGATTCGGGGCCGCATTTCTTCCGGCGTGGAGGTGCTCAAGCGGCATGGCCCGGGCAATGGGATCTATCCTCTATATGGGACGGCGGAAGACTCAGACCATATATTCTTTTTTTTGATGTCCCCCAGTTCCTGTGGAGTTGCTTCCGCGAGATGGTTGGTTGTCGTTGGTGCAACACCAACTTCCCGGATCTCTTCACCGAGCTTCAGACCTTACCCCTAATGGGCCGCCACATTAGGTGGCTGGCCACTGGGCATGGACGCTTTGGATGGTTCAAAATAAGCTTGTGATCTAGCGTGTCCCTCTGTGACGTGCGACCGACGCGGTGTTCAAAATGCGTGTCTATTTGCAGCTCTGGCGGCCGCTTAGCCGCCCTCAGGATCGGGACGCCATCAACATCATCACCGCTGACCTTCGCTCGATGGCTCTTTGCTTGGCACCGCCGCTTCCTCCACCACCACTGGAGCCGGATTAGCTTCTTCGTTTGCGGCGCGCCTGCCTTTCTCTTTTCATTTTAAGGGCTTGTTGAGATGTATCCTCAGCAGTACCTTTTCGTACTCCGTACATGGTGTCGTGCTACCTTGTGTGTGTGCTGTGTTGAACCTTGTGGCTATGATGGTTTGCTTTATATATAAAGCGGGGCGAAAGTCATTTTCGGTAAAGCAAATTAAAACCGGTCGAATGAAAAATAGCATCTATGTTACATAAAAATAGCGAAAAGCCTATTTATACATAGAAAAAAAATAGGGGCGCGCTAACTGCCACACGTGTGGCAGGAAGAGAGACGCACCACACGTCTCTAATGTAAACAGATTGCCACGTCATCGCATGCATACATGCAGGAATCTTTTTGGATTTTTAGTTTTTAAAATGTTTTATCTCTTAAATGAAAAATCCGATTGAAAATCCGTTTTCACCATTAAATCCCTCGCGATGAGATCTTCAAAACTAGATCCCATGTTGATATGTTTTGATGAATTTTTTTTTGGATTAAAAGTTGCCATGTCTATTGCATATGAATTGTCATGATGTTTACACTGAAGTTGCCATGATATGTTTCAGCTATTTTCTTCTACATTTAAAAATAAATTTTGACATTTATAAAACGGGGAATTAAGAAACTAGACTTGCCATGAACCATAAACAAAAATTGCCATGATACATGCACGTAAAATTGCCATGGTTCATACAAAAAATAATTTTCATGATCAAAGTACTGGAGTTGCCATCATCAAAATACTAAAATTGCCATGATCTACAAACTAAAATTGCCACACGACAACTTTAGTTTAAGCCCTATGGCAACTGCAGTGTAAACATCGTGGCAACTTCTGGCAAAAAAAAAAAAATCGTCGAAACATATCAACATGGGGTCTAGTTTTGAAGATCTCGTCGAGACGGATTTAATGGTGAAAACGGATTTTTAGTTCGCTTTTTTATTTAGAAGATACAGCATTTTTAAGCCGAAAACCAAAAAAAATTATGCTAATATCATCTATTCATACGTGGCAAAATGAGTGGTGATGGAGGCGTGTGGGCGATGTGCAAACGCCCACACGTGTGGACGTTAACATTTCCGGAAAAATATTGTTCTACTAAGTCGACCTAGCTACCATCACTCTTATTATGGCCCGTCCGGCACAACATCTCATGCCAAAAATGGTAGACTCACGGACCTTTACAGAACTAATAACTTCTTCCAAGTTTCAACTAATCAAACTAGCCTTCTTTGATTTTCAGGATAGGGGAGGGGGGGGGGGGGGGGCTTCTCACCTCTTAAACCCAATCCTATTCTTCCACGTTTGCTACTATGTGAAGTCTGTAAAAAGTCTCCCCGTAGGTGTAGCATTACTGCATCTCATGCTATAGCCCATCTGACACAAACACATGAACAGAGGTCGAGATCACGGTCTTCATCACCTGATCTCAGAGCTCTCGCATCGACATTTCCCCCCGAAACCTCCTCACAGGCTTCACAGCCATGCACCGCCGCTCGCAGGAAAATCCCACCCAAATCTTTGGCCTTCTTTGGATTGGAGGATTTTCACAGGATTTTCATGGGATATCAATCCCCAGGATTGTTTCCTATGAAACGCATTTGGATCAAAGGATTGGGCCATTAAAATTCCTCAGGATTGGGTCTCCAAGGTGCTGATTCCAAAGGAATTTACACATGAGGTCTGACCTCTGAAAAAAATCCACAGGATTGGCTATGTCATGGCAATCAAATCCTCCATTTTTTCTATTCGTTTGTTTTGCAAATCTTGTGATCCAAAGAAGCCCTTTCTTGTTAGGATTTGCCTGCTGCTGCTGCTGCATCTGCTCCGTATCATGCATGCGACACCGGGATACGCATCTCATCTCATACCCTCGTATCCCGCGTATCTCCGCCCCGCACAAACAAACCAACCAGGCCGAGAAATTTAAAGCTCACATGGGGTGTAGGTACGTACGCGCGCGTGCTCCGTGATCATGCCACTCCATCCATCCATCCATCCCCGGCCGGCCGGCCCCAGCCACGCAACGGCGCGAGAGAGAGAAAAGAAGACGCACGCACCTGCAGGTCCAAGGAGGAGGCGTACTGTGCGCGTACAGCTAGCTAGCGCACGCGATCAGGCCGGCGTGACACGGAGAGCCGGGGAAGGACTCATGTGCCGAGTTTGGGGAGGAAGCGCATGTGGCCGCCATGTGAGCGCGCCCACGCCGCCCCTTCCTTGCCTTTTCCTCAAAAGCACGCACGACACACTCCCTCCGCCTCGAGAGACACCAAAATTCCATGGACGGCTCCATATGCCAGCACCACCATTACCATGGATGCTGCCTATGCTAAGACGGGAGAATTACATTTACCCGATGGTCACCGATATGGCGATGTCGTTCTCAGCATTGCCCCATTTTCTACCATCGATGATGTCGGTGTGGCGGGAGGGTGTCCCATCTGCGCTAGCTAGCTTTTGGTGCCTGCCTACACATGCTGGCGGAACATGGCCGGCCATGCGCTGAACCGGTTGCCAAGCCATGACAGCCCATGCGCGCGCGGCCGGCCGGCGACATGCGCATGCCAACGCACCTACGTTTCCCTCATCACTCGCGGGGTTGCCAACCCGGGGGGCGACGCTACATGTGCCGCCATGTGCTCCGCCTGCCCGTCGTGTTTGCCTGCCCCTTCTGGGGCCCGGTCTCCGTCCGCAGCCTCCGATCACCGATGAAACGGTTTAAGAGCACGGATCTGCGTACGGCCATCAGCATTCAGCACCCGCATTGTGCACATTCGTACATAATATGCTGTACTTTTACAAGCCATGTTGCACGCATACATAACATGCGTTTCTTGAAAGGATCATGGCAGTGTGGCATTAAGAAAATGCAGAGAAATCAGATACGGGGATACTCCTACCTTGTACTCCCCAACTCGAGCGTCAGCCACATGCGCGCATGTTCAATTATAAAGAATCCGAGCTGTGCATTCATGTTCTGTACAAATCCCTGATACGTACTGCTGCTATCTAGTTAACCTTTTTCCAAGCTTAAACAGGATAGGCTGGCGTTGCATGAGAAAAGAGGCAAAAGACGCCTGCTATTGGTCACTCGCAGGACCACGGCCCAGATGGCCGCAATGCATGCTAGCTCACACCGCATGTGCGTGGCGGCATGCCATCTTGCGCTCTTTTCGTCCCAGACTGGCGGATATATATTCACGCACACAATGTCAGAGCCAGACACACAACAATTTGGCTAGGCAGAGTGCATCGACATCGAGGAGGAGTCCATTGCTCGAGCAGAGCAACGGCAATGGGGGCCCCTACCAGCAGCACCAAGGCCTTCAAGCAGGGGTTCCTCAGGAGCTTCCTCCTGAGCCTGACATCCTGCAGGAACGGCGCCATGGGCCTGCAAGAGAGGAAGCGTGCCGTCAGGTCGTCCGCCGACATCGCCATGGCCACCACCCGCGGCAGCGGAGCCATGTGGCCGCAGGCCCTCCTAGCAGCAGCATCGTCATCATCGTCGCCGTCGTGGAGTAGGCGGTTGCCGGCTGCAGCCACGGCGAAGACGACGACGAGGCGGAAGAACATGGCGAGGAGGCGCTGTCCCCAGAGGAGGACGACGACGAGCAGCGGCGAGATCGCGAGGAGGCTGGTGAGGAAGCGGACCAAGGTGCTGCGGGGGATGGTGCCCGGCGGGGAGCTCCTCGACGGCGCCTCGCTGCTCCGCGAGGCCATGGACTACGTCGTCCACCTGCGCGCGCAGGTCGCCGTGCTCCGCCGCGTCTCCAACGCCATGCAACAGAGACCGTCGTCCATCCACATGGCAGGTCCGTTCCATTCTCCCCGATTTCTCATGTCTAACCATGTGATTCACTTTGACTTATCATGATGATTCGTGCAGGGGCTGTTGCACCACCAGTGCAGTTGAAAACAGAGACGACCGGAACGGCTCAACACTCGGAAGGAAACGAAGAATAGCGAGATCGCAGTCGCACAAATCAGGAGCCTCCGAGGAGCGTGTGCAGAATGGCCAAGATCATGTATTGTTCAGAGGCATGCATGAGATCTAGGATCTCGGAACCGGGAGGTAGGACAAGTGTTAGCAGCGGCTAGTTGTAGTGTCAGCGAGGCAAAGAAATTTTTGGGTGCACTAATTTATAGGAGTACCTAAAACTCATCTAGATGAGATATAATTTGGTCTCATTCATTTTGAAAACAAGAACAAATACAACCCACGTCAGCACACACGCATCTTATAGCATCACATCCAATGACTATAAGAGGTGAATGAAACCAAATTATATCTCATCTAGATGAGTTCTGGCAAAACTGCTAATTTATGGCCAGCCGGGAAGATATGCAGGTGCTGGGAATTCCCAGCTGGATCATGCTTGTGAAAATGGAGTTGAAATTCGGGTTGTATTCGCTTCGGTTCATGTTGGCGCGCATTTGATTTCAAACTGTTGCCTGCCCATTTTGATTTGTTTGTTTTTCTCCTCTATAATCTGATGTCAAGATCTTGCCCTCGGCAACGAAAAATTTATGTCATCCCCTTGTTGGCGTTGTTCTCGTGTTTATGTTCTAACCTTCATTGGAGGGATTCGGTATTCCGGATGAAAACTCTTATCCTACTTTCAGTATTAGCTAATCTGGTCGTTGTGTTGTTTCAGCTTAGTTTGTTTTTTCCGTCAAATAAACACGTAGGCATGAGCCGCGACGTGTGTGTGTGCCATGCACATAGTTTTGTATGGGCCAGTAGCTTGACGTGGTCACGTCATTCGACCCGCTAGTTTCGCAGGCGACCTAGGAGGCACGATCGGTTCTCGTGGGATGGCGCGAGTCCTGCGGATCGTGGCGCGTAGTTAGGATTGAATAAATAGAAGAGGAAGAAAAATGGAAAAAGTCGCAACATTTGCACGCGACGCAAAACCACTATCTCCCCTGTGGTTGTGAGATTAGCCAACCTAGTTTCCTAACAAGTGATATCAGAGCCTCGTTTTGCAATATCGGCGATCATGTCCGACAACGGAGAGCAGCCAGACCAGGAGGCAGCTGCTGCAGCGGCAGCGTCGGCAGCACCCCTCAACAGAGGCAGGGTGTGCCGAGCCGCTCGGCGACTCCACCACGGGAGCATAGCTGCGAGCGTAGTCATGTAAGGCGGGAGCGGCAGGTTGTCACCCACCAGGCGGCTGCCAAGGAGCGCGCACCATTCGTGCCAGGCACGGGCACCATGTTCCCAACACTCACCTCCACGAACTACATCGAGTGGTCGCTCGTCATGAAGGTGCACCTGGAGTCCTGGGGACTCTGGGACGCGATCGAGGGCAATGCGTAGCACGTGCGCGACGACAAGTCGGCGCTCGGCATTCTTCTCCGAGTCGTTTTGCCGGAGATGCTCGGTGTCCTCGTCGTCAAGGAGACGACCAAGGAGGCCTGGGATACCCTGAAGGTCATGCACATGGGACTGAGCCGTGTGTATGAGGCCACCGCGCAACAACTCCGCGCGGAATTCGAGCAGATCACCTTCCACGCGGCGAGTCCCTCGACGCCTTTGGGATGCGCATCACCGGCCTCGTCAACCAGTTGTGCACCCTCGGCGACAATGTCGAGGAGGTACGTGTCGTGCAGAAGCTGTTGCGTGTGGTTCTGACGTGGCTAGACTGCGCCGGTATTTTTCCCAGAGAGGAAGGAATGATGCAGCACATCTACAATAAGTATTTTCCTCATTTATGAAACCAAGGTATCAATCCAGTAGGAGAATCAAGCAAGACAACACGTGCACACAAAGAATAAATATTTGTAACCCGAAGCAGGGGTTTGATGCGTCTCCAACGTATCTATACTTTTTGATTGTTCCATGCTATTATATTATCTGTTTTGAATGTTTCATATGCATTAATATGCTATTTTATATTGTTTTTGGGACTAAGCTATTAACCTAGAGCACCGTGCCAGTTTCTGTTTTTTCCTTATTTTAGAGTTTCACAGAAAAGGAATACCAAACGGAATCCAAACAGAATAAAACTTTTGCGATGATTTTTCTTGGACCAGAAGACATCCAGAGGACTTAGAGTGCAAGTCAGAGAAGCCACGAGGCAGCCACAAGGACGGAGGTTGTGCCCAGGGGGGTAGGTCGCACCCCCCACCATTGTGGGCCCCTCGTGACTCCATCGACCTAGTTTCTTCGCCTATATATTCTCATATACCCCAAAACGAACAAAGAGAGCCACGAAAACACTTTTCCACCGCCGCAACCTTTTGTACCCGTGAGATCCCATCTAGGGGCCTTTTCCGGCGTCCTGCCGGAGGGGGATTCGATCATGGAGGGATTCTACATCAATACCATTGCCCTTTCGATGAAGCGTGAGCAATTTAACACAGACCTACGGGTCCATAGCTAGTAGCTAGATGGCTTCTTCTCTCTCTCTTTGATTCTCAATACCATGTTCTTCTCGATGTTCTTGGAGATCCATCCGATGTAATACTTTTTTGCGGTGTGTTTGCCGATATCCGATGAATTGTGGATTTATGACCAGCTTATCTATGAATATTATTTGAATCTTCTCTGAATTCTTATATGCATGATTTGATATCTTTGCAAGTCTCTTTGAACTGTCGATTTGGTTTGACCAACTAGACTGGTTTTTCTTGCAATGGGAGAAGTGCTTAGCTTTGGGTTCAATCTTACGATGTCCTTTCCTAGTACAGTAGGGCAGCAAGGCACGTATTGTATTGTTGCCATCGAGGATAAAAAGATGGGGTTTTCATCATATTGCTTGAGTTAATTCCTCTACATCATGTCATCTTGTTTAATGTGTTACTCTGTTCTGTATGAACTTAATACTCTAGATGCATGCTGGATAGCGGTCGATGTGTGGAGTAATAGTAGTAAATGCAGAATCGTTTCGGTCTACTTGACACGGGCGTGATGCCTATATTCATGAGCATTGCCTTAGATATCGTCATAACTTTGCGCTTTTCTATCAATTGCTTGGCAGTAATTTGTTTCACCCACCATAATATTTTCTATCTTGAGAGAAGCCTCTAGTGAAACCTATGGCCCCCGGGTCTATTCTCCATCATACAAGTTCTTTTTCCATCATACAAGTTCTAGTTTCATTCATATTAGTTTTCGATCTACTATTTTGCAATCTTTTACTTTTCGATGTATAAAACAAAAATACCAAAAATATTTACTTTACCGTTTATCTATCTCTATCAGATTTCACCTTTGCAAGTAACTGTGAAGGGATTGACAACCTCTTTATCGCGTTGGGTGCAAGTTGTTGTTTGTTTGTGTAGGTATTCGGTGACTTGTGCGTTGTCTCCTACTGGATTGATACGTTGGTGCTCAGAACTGAGGGAAATACTTACTCTACTTTGCTGCCTCACCCTTTCCTCTTCAAGGGAAAAACCAACGCAAGCTCAAGAAGTAGCAAGGTTTTCAATCCCTCCTCCATAAAAAGATAGATAAATTTGTATGAGTTTGGGTAAATAGATCTGAACGAGGCACGAAATAAAATAAATAAAGGAAAAGTGCAGCAAGGTATTTTTGGTTTTTTGGAATAATAGATCTGAAAACAAATGCGGCAAAAACAAATCAGAAAGCAAATATGATAAAAGATAGACCCAGGGCCGTAGGTTTCACTAGTGGCTTCTCTCGAGAAATAGCGCATGGTGGGTAAACAAATTACTGTTGGGCAGTTGATAGAAGAACACATAATTATGATGATATCCAATGCAATGATCAATATATAGCTATCACATCCAAGATTAGTAGACCGAAATGATTATGCATCTACTACTATTACTCCACACATCAACGGCTATCCAGCATGCATCTAGTGTATTAAGTTCATGGAGAAACGGAGTAATGCAATAACAATGATGACATGGTGTAGACTATTGGGGAACGTAGTAATTTCAAAAAAAATTCCTACGTGTTGGGTTTCGTAGTAATTTCAAAAAAATTCCTACGCACACGCAAGATCATGTGATGCATAGCAACGAGGGGGAGAGTATTGTCTACGTACCCTACACAGACCGACTGCGGAAGCGATGACACGACGTAGAGGAAGTAGTCGTACGTCTTCACGATCCAACCGATCAAGCACCGAAACTACGGCACCTCCGAGTTTGAGCACACGTTCAGCTCGATGACGATCCCCAGACTCCGATCCAGCAAAGTGTCGGGGAAGAGTTCCGTCAGCACGACGACGTGGTGACGATCTTGATGAACTACAGCAGCAGGGCTTCGCCTAAACTCCGCTACAGTATTATCGAGGAATATGGTGGCAGGGGGCACCGCACACGGCTAAGGAACAGATCACGTGGATCAACTTGTGTGTCTTGGGTGTCCCCTTGTCTCTGTATATGAAGGATCCAAGAGGGGGGGTGCGGCCGGCCCTAGAGGAGGTGCGCAGGAGGAGTCCTACTCCTACCGGGAGTAGGACTCCCCTCCCGTTCCTTGTCCAACTAGGAGAGGTGGTGGAAGAGAAGGAAAGGGGGGGCGCCGCCCCTCCCTCCTTGTCCAATTCGGACTAGGGGGAGAGGGGGCGCGCGGCCTGCTGTGGCAGCCCCTTCCTCTTCTCCACATTAGGCCCATAAGGCCCATTAACCCCCCGGGGGGTTCCGGTAACCCCCCGGTGCTCCGGTTTTATCCGATACTCTTCCGAAACCCTTCCGGTGTCCGAATATAGTCATCCAATATATCAATCTCTACGTCTCGACCATTTCGAGACTCCTCGTCATGTCCGTGATCACATCCGGGACTCCGAACAACCTTCGGTACATCAAAATGCATAAACTCATAATATAATTGTCATTGTAACCTTAAGCGTGCGGACCCTACAGGTTCGAGAACAATGTAGACATGACCGAGACACGTCTCCGGTCAATAACCAATAGCGGGACCTGGATGCCCATATTGGCTCCTACACATTCTACGAAGATCTTTATCGGTCAGACCGCATAACAACATACGTTGTTCCCTTTATCATCGGTATGTTACTTGCCCGAGATTCGATCGTCGGTATCCAATACCTAGTTCAATCTCGTTACCGGCAAGTCTCTTTACTCGTTCCGTAATACATCATCTCACAACTAACATATTAGTTGTAATGCTTGCAAGGCTTATGTGATGTGTATTACCGAGAGGGCCCAGAGATACCTCTCCGACAATCGGAGTGACAAATCCTAATCTCGAAATACGCCAACCCAACATCGACCATTGGAGACACCTGTAGTACTCCTTTATAATCACCCAGTTACGTTGTGACGTTTGGTAGTACCCAAAGTGTTCCTCCGGTAAACGGGAGTTGCATAATCTCATAGTCATAGGAACATGTATAAGTCATGAATAAAGCAATAGCAACATACTAAACGATCGGGTGCTAAGCTAATGGAATGGGTCATGTCAATCAGATCATTCTACTAATGATGTGACCTCGTTAATCAAATAACAAGTCATTGTTCATGGTTAGGAAACATAACCATCTTTGATTAACGAGCTAGTCAAGTAGAGGCATACTAGTGACACTTTGTTTGTCTATGTATTCACACATGTATTATGTTTCCGGTAAATACAATTCTAGCATGAATAATAAACATTTATCATGATTATAAGGAAATAAATAATAACTTTATTATTGCCTCTAGGGCATATTTCCTTCAGTCTCCCACTTGCAGTAGAGTCAATAATCTAGATTACACTGTAATGATTCTAACACCCATGGAGCCTTGGTGCTGATCATGTTTTGCTCGTGGAAGAGGCTTAGTCAACGGGTCTGCAACATTCAGATCCGTATGTATCTTGCAAATCTCTATGTCTCCCACCTGGACTAGATCCCGGATGGAGTTGAAGCGTCTCTTGATGTGTTTGGTCCTTTTGTGAAATCTGGATTCCTTTGCCAAGGCAATTGCACCAGTATTGTCACAAAAGATTTTCATTGGACCCGATGCGCTAGGTATGACACCTAGATCGGATATGAACTCCTTCATCCAGACTCCTTCATTTGCTGCTTCTGAAGAAGCTATGTATTCCGCTTCACATGTAGATCCCGCTACGACGCTTTGTTTAGAACTGCACCAACTGACAGCTCCACCGTTTAATGTAAACACGTATCCGGTTTGCGATTTAGAATCGTCCGGATCAGTGTCAAAGCTTGCATCAACGTAACCTTTTACGATGAGCTCTTTGTCACCTCCATATACGAGAAACACATCCTTAGTCCTTTTCAGGTATTTCAGGATGTTCTTGACCGCTGTCCAGTGATCCACTCCTGGATTACTTTGGTACCTCCCTGCTAAACTTATAGCAAGGCATACATCAGGTCTGGTACACAGCATTGCATACATGATAGATCCTATGGCTGATGCATAGGGAACATCTTTCATATTCTCTCTATCTTCTGCAGTGGTCGGGCATTGAGTCTTACTCAATTTCACACCTTGTAACACAGGCAAGAACCCTTTCTTTGCTTGATCCATTTTGAACTTTTTCAAAATTTTGTCAAGGTATGTGCTTTGTGAAAGTCCAATTAAGCGTTTTGATCTATCTCTATAGATCTTAATGCCTAATATGTAAGCAGCTTCACCGAGGTCTTTTATTGAAAAACTTTTATTCAAGTATCCCTTTATGCTATCCAGAAATTCTATATCATTTCCATTCAGTAATATGTCATCCACATATAATATCAGAAATGCTACAGAGCTCCCACTCACTTTCTTGTAAATACAGGCTTTTCCGAAAGTCTGTATAAAACCAAATGCTTTGATCACACTATCAAAACGTTTATTCCAACTCCGAGAGGCTTGCACCAGTCCATAAATGGATCGCTGGAGCTTGCACACTTTGTTAGTTCCCTTTGGATCGACAAAACCTTCCGGTTGCATCATATACAACTCTTCTTCCAGAAATCCATTCAGGAATGCAGTTTTGACATCCATCTGCCAAATTTCATAATCATAAAATGCGGCAATTGCTAACATGATTCGGACGGACTTAAGCATCGCTACGGGTGAGAAGGTCTCATCGTAGTCAATCCCTTGAACTTGCCGAAAACCTTTTGCGACAAGTCGAGCTTTGTAGGCAGTAACATTACCATCAGCGTCAGTCTTCTTCTTAAAGATCCATTTATTCTCAATTGCTTGCCGATCATCGGGCAAGTCAACCAAAGTCCATACTTTGTTCTCATACATGGATCCCATCTCAGATTTCATGGCTTCAAGCCACTTTGCGGAATCTGGGCTCACCATCGCTTCTTCATAGTTCGTAGGTTCATCATGATCTAGTAGCATGACTTCCAGAACAGGATTACCGTACCACTCTGGCGCGGATCTTACTCTGGTTGATCTACGAGGTTCAGTAGTATCTTGATCTGAAGTTTCATGATCATTATCATTGGCTTCCTCACTAACCGGTGTAGGTGTCACTGAAACAGTTTTCTGTGATGAACTACTTTCCAGTAAGGGAGCAGGTACAGTTACCTCGTCAAGTTCTACTTTCCTCCCACTCACTTCTTTCGAGAGAAACTCCTTCTCTAGAAATGATCCATTCTTAGCAACGAATGTCTTGCCTTCGGATCTGTGATAGAAGGTGTACCCAACAGTTTCCTTTGGGTATCCTATGAAGACACATTTCTCCGATTTGGGTTCGAGCTTATCAGGTTGAAGCTTTTTCACATAAGCATCGCAGCCCCAAACTTTAAGAAACGACAACTTTGGTTTCTTGCCAAACCATAGTTCATAAGGCGTCGTCTCAACGGATTTTGATGGTGCCCTATTTAACGTGAATGCGGCCGTCTCTAAAGCATAACCCCAAAATGATAGCGGTAAATCTGTAAGAGACATCATAGATCGCACCATATCTAGTAAAGTACGATTACGACGTTCGGACACACCATTGCGCTGTGGTGTTCCGGGTGGCGTGAGTTGTGAAACTATTCCACAGTTTTTCAAATGTACACCAAACTCGTAACTCAAATATTCTCCTCCACGATCAGATCGTAGAAACTTTATTTTCTTGTTACGATGATTTTCAACTTCACTCTGAAATTCTTTGAACTTTTCAAATGTTTCAGACTTATGCTTCATTAAGTAGATATATCCATATCTGCTCAAATCATCTGTGAAGGTGAGAAAATAACGATATCCGCCTCGAGCCTCAATATTCATCGGACCACATACATCGGTATGTATGATTTCCAACAAATCTGTTGCTCTCTCCACAGTACCGGAGAACGGTGTTTTAGTCATCTTGCCCATGAGGCACGGTTCGCAAGTACCAAGTGATTCATAATCAAGTGGTTCCAAAAGTCCATCAGTATGGAGTTTCTTCATGCGCTTTACACCGATATGACCTAAACGACAGTGCCACAAATAAGTTGCACTTTCATTATCAACTCTGCATCTTTTGGTTTCAACATTATGAATATGTGTATTACTACTATCGAGATTCAATAAGAATAGACCACTCT
The DNA here is from genome assembly GCF_018294505.1 of Triticum aestivum. Taxonomy (NCBI): domain Eukaryota; kingdom Viridiplantae; phylum Streptophyta; class Magnoliopsida; order Poales; family Poaceae; genus Triticum; species Triticum aestivum. The sequence goes on along the minus strand of NC_057810.1, from coordinate 204,380,031 downwards.
TCAAGGGTGCATGACCATAAAAGATATTACTCATATAAATAGAACAACCATTATTCTCTGATTTAAATGAATAACCGTCTCGCATTAAACAAGATCCAGATATAATGTTCATGCTCAACGCTGGCACCAAATAACAATTATTTAGGTCTAATATTAATCCCGAAGGTAGATGTAGAGGTAGCGTGCCGACCGCGATCACATCGACTTTGGAACCGTTTCCCACGCGCATCGTCACCTCGTCCTTTGCCAGTGCCCGCTTATTCTGTAGTCCCTGTTTCGAGTTGCAAATATTAGCAACAGAACCAGTATCAAATACCCAGGTGCTACTGCGAGCTCTAGTAAGGTACACATCAATAACATGTATATCATATATACCTTTGTTCACCTTGCCATCCTTCTTATCCGCCAAATACTTGGGGCAGTTCCGCTTCCAGTGACCAGTCTGCTTGCAGTAGAAGCACTCAGTTTCAGGCTTAGGTCCAGACTTGGGTTTCTTCTCTTGAACAGCAACTTGCTTGCCGTTCTTCTTGAAGTTCCCCTTCTTCTTCCCTTTGCCCTTTTTCTTGAAACTAGTGGTCTTGTTAACCATCAACACTTGATGCTCCTTCTTGATTTCTACCTCCGCAGCTTTCAGCATTGCGAAGAGCTCGGGAATAGTCTTGTTCATCCCTTGCATATTATAGTTCATCACGAAGCTCTTGTAGCTTGGTGGCAGTGATTGGAGAATTCTGTCAATGACGCAATCATCCGGAAGATTAACTCCCAATTGAATCAAGTGATTATTATACCCAGACATTTTGAGTATATGCTCACTGACAGAACTGTTCTCCTCCATCTTGCAGCTATAGAACTTATTGGAGACTTCATATCTCTCAATTCGGGCATTTGCTTGAAATATTAACTTCAACTCCTGGAACATCTCATATGCTCCATGACGTTCAAAACGTCGTTGAAGTCCCGATTCTAAGCCGTAAAGCATGGCACACTGAACTATCGAGTAGTCATCAGCTTTGCTCTGCCAGACGTTCACAACATCTGGTGTTGCTCCAGCAGCAGGCCTGGCACCCAGCGGTGCTTCCAGGACGTAATTCTTCTGTGCAGCAATGAGGATAATCCTCAAGTTACGGACCCAGTCCGTGTAATTGCTACCATCATCTTTCAACTTTGCTTTCTCAAGGAACGCATTAAAATTTAACGGAACAACAGCACGAGCCATCTATCTACAATCAACATAAACAAGCAAGATACTATCAGGGACTAAGATCATGATAAATTTTAAGTTCAATTAATCATATTACTAAAGAACTCCCACTTAGATAGACATCCCTCTAATCCTCTAAGTGATCACGTGATCCAAATCAACTAAACCATAACCGATCATCACGTGAGATGGAGTAGTTTTCAATGGTGAACATCGTTATGTTGATCATATCTACTATATGATTCACGCTCGACCTTTCGGTCTCCGTGTTCCGAGGCCATATCTGCATATGCTAGGCTCGTCAAGTTTAACCTGAGTATTCTGCGTGTGCAAAAACTGGCTTGCACCCGTTGTAGATGGACGTAGAGCTTATTCACCCGATCATCACGTGGTGTCTGGGCACGACGAACTTTGGCAACGGTGCATACTCAGGGAGAACACTTCTTGATAATTTAGTGAGAGATCATCTTATAATGCTACCGTCAATCAAAGCAAGATAAGATGCATAAAAAGATAAACATCACATGCAATCAATATAAGTGATATGATATGGCCATCATCATCTTGTGCCTGTGATCTCCATCTCCGAAGCACCGTCATGATCACCATCGTCACCGGCGCGACACCTTGATCTTCATCGTAGCATCGTTGTCGTCTCGCCAATCTTATGCTTACACGACTATCACTACCGTTTAGTAATAAAGTAAAGCATTACATCGCGATTGCATTGCATACAATAAAGCGACAACCATATGGCTCCTGCCAGTTGCCGATAACTCGGTTACAAAACATGATCATCTCATACAATAAAATTCAGCATCATGCCTTGACCATATCACATCACAACATGCCCTGCAAAAACAAGTTAGACGTCCTCTACTTTGTTGTTGCATGTTTTACGTGGCTGCTACGGGCTTAAGTAAGAACCAATCTCACCTACGCATCAAAACCACAACGATAGTTTGTCAAATAGACTCCGTTTTAACCTTCGCAAGGACCGGGCGTAGCCATACTTGGTTCAACTAAAGTTGGAGAGGCAGTCGCCCGCAAGCCATCTCTGTGCAAAGCACGTCGAGGGAACCGGTCTCGCGTAAGCGTACGCGTAAGGTTGGTCCGGGTCGTCTCGTCCAACAATACCGCCGAACCAAAGTATGACATGCTGGTAGGCAGTATGACTTGTATCGTCCACAACTCACTTGTGTTCTACTCGTGCATATAACATCAACATAAATAACCTAGGCTCGGATGCCACTGTTGGGTTTCGTAGTAATTTCAAAAAATTTCCTACGCACACGCAAGATCATGTGATGCATAGCAACGAGGGGGAGAGTATTGTCTACGTACCCTACGCAGACCGACTGCGGAAGCGATGACACGACGTAGAGGAAGTAGTCGTACGTCTTCACGATCCAACCGATCAAGCACCGAAACTACGGCACCTCCGAGTTCGAGCACACGTTCAGCTCGATGACGATCCCCGGACTCCGATCCAGCAAAGTGTCGGGGAAGAGTTCCGTCAGCACGACGGCGTGGTGACGATCTTGATGAACTACAGCAGCAGGGCTTCGCCTAAACTCCGCTACAGTATTATCGAGGAATATGGTGGCAGGGGGCACCGCACACGGCTAAGGAACAGATCACGTGGATCAACTTGTGTGTCTTGGGTGTCCCCTTGCCTCCGTATATAAAGGATCCAAGGGGGGGGGGTGCGGCCGGCCCTAGAGGAGGCGCGCAGGAGGAGTCCTACTCCTACCGGGAGTAGGACTCCCCTCCCGTTCCTTGTCCAACTAGGAGAGGTGGAGGGAGAGAAGGAAAGGGGGGGCGCCGCCCCTCCCTCCTTGTCCAATTCGTACTAGGGGGAGAGGGGGCGCGCGGCCTGCTGTGGCAGCCCCTTCCTCTTCTCCACATTAGGCCCATAAGGCCCATTAACCCCCCGGGGGGTTCCGGTAACCCCCCGGTGCTCCGGTTTTATCCGATACTCTTCCGGAACCCTTCCGGTGTCCGAATATAGTCATCCAATATATCAATCTTTACGTCTCGACCATTTCGAGACTCCTCGTCATGTCCGTGATCACATCCGGGACTCCGAACAACCTTCGGTACATCAAAATGCATAAACTCATAATATAACTGTCATCGTAACCTTAAGCGTGCGGACCCTACGGGTTCGAGAACAATGTAGACATGACCGAGACACGTCTCCGGTCAATAACCAATAGCGGGACCTGGATGCCCATATTGGCTCCTACATATTCTACGAAGATCTTTATCGGTCAGACCGCATAACAACATACGTTGTTCCCTTTATCATCGGTATGTTACTTGCCCGAGATTCGATCGTCGGTATCCAATACCTAGTTCAATCTCGTTACCGGCAAGTCTCTTTACTCGTTCCGTAATACATCATCTCACAACTAACATATTAGTTGTAATGCTTGCAAGGCTTATGTGATGTGTATTACCGAGAGGGCCCAGAGATACCTCTCCGACAATCGGAGTGACAAATCCTAATCTCGAAATACGCCAACCCAACATCGACCATTGGAGACACCTGTAGTACTCCTTTATAATCACCCAGTTACGTTGTGACGTTTGGTAGTACCCAAAGTGTTCCTCCGGTAAACGGGAGTTGCATAATCTCATAGTCATAGGAACATGTATAAGTCATGAATAAAGCAATAGCAACATACTAAACGATCGGGTGCTAAGCTAATGGAATGGGTCATGTCAATCAGATCATTCTACTAATGATGTGACCTCGTTAATCAAATAACAACTCATTGTTCATGGTTAGGAAACATAACCATCTTTGATTAACGAGCTAGTCAAGTAGAGGCATACTAGTGACACTTTGTTTGTCTATGTATTCACACATGTATTATGTTTCCGGTAAATACAATTCTAGCATGAATAATAAACATTTATCATGATTATAAGGAAATAAATAATAACTTTATTATTGCCTCTAGGGCATATTTCCTTCACTACGCACACGCAAGATCATGGTGATGCATAGCAACAAGAGGGGAGAGTGTTGTCCACGTACCCTCGTAGACCGAAAGCGGAAGTGTTAGAACAACGCGGTTGATGTAGTCATACGTCTTCACGGCCCGACCGATCAAGCACCGAAACTACGACACCTCCGATTTCTAGCACACGTTCAGCTCGATGACGTCCCTCAAACTCCGATCCAGCCGAGTGTCGAGGGAGAGTTCCGTCAGCAAGACGGTGTCATGACGATCTTTATGTTCTACCATCGCAGGGCTTCGCCTAAGCACCGCTACAATATTATCGAGGAGGATTATGGTGGAGGGGGGCACCGCACACGGCTAAGAGATCAAGAGATCAATTGTTGTGTCTAGAGGTGCCCCCCTGCCCCGTATATAAAGGAGCAAGGGGGGAGGGGGCAGCCGGCCAGGGAGGAGGCGCGCCATGGGGAGTCCTACTCCCACCGGGAGTAGGACTCCCTCCTTTCCTTGTTGGACTTGGAAAAGGGGGGAAAGAGGAGGGAGAGAGAGGAAGGAAAGGGGGGGCACCGCCCCCCTCTCCTTGTCCTATTCGGACTAGGGGGAGGGGCGCGCGGCCCTGCCCTGGCCTCCTCTCCTCTTCTCCACTAGGGCCCACTATGGCCCATTAAGCCCCGGGGGGGGGGGGTCCGGTAACCCCTTGGTACTCCGGTAAAATCCTGATTTCACCCGGAACACTTCTGATATCCAAATATAGGCTTCCAATAAATCAATCTTCATGTCTCGACCATTTCGAGACTCCTCGTCATGTCCGGAATCACATCCGGGACTCCGAACAACCTTCGGTACATCAAAACTCATAAACTCATAATATAACTGTTATCGAAACCTTAAGCGTGCGGACCCTACGGGTTCGAGAACTATGTAGACATGACCGAGACACGTTTTCGGTCAATAACCAATAACGGAACCTGGATGCTCATATTGGCTCGTACATATTCTACGAAGATCTTTATCGGTCAAACCGCATAACAACATACGTTGTTCCCTTTGCCATCGGTATGTTACTTGCCCGAGATTCGATCGTCGGTATCTCAATACCTAGTTCAATCTCGTTACCGGCAAGTTTCTTTACTCGTTATGTAATGCATCATTCCGTAACTAACTCATTAGCTACATTGCTTGCAAGGCTTATAGTGATGTGCATTACCGAGGGGGCCCAGAGATACCTCTCCGACAATCGGAGTGACAAAACCTAATCTCAAAATACGCCAACTCAACATGTACCTTTGGAGACGCATGTAGAGCTCCTTTATAATCATCCAGTTACGTTGTGACGTTTGGTAGCACACAAAGTGTTCCTCCGGTAAACGGGAGTTGCATAATCTCATAGTTGTAGGAACATGTATAAGTCATGAAGAAAGCAATAGCAACATACTAAACGATCAAATGCTAAGCTAACGGAATGGGTCATGTCAATCACATCATTCTACTAAGGATGTGATCTCGTTAATCAAATAACAACTCATGTCCATGGTTAGGAAACATAACCATCTTTGATTAATGAGCTAGTCAAGTGGAGGCATACTAGTGACATTAAGTTTGTCTATGTACATGTATCATGTTTTCGGTTAATACAATTCTAGCATGAATAATAAACATTTATCATGATATAAGGAAATAAATAATAACTTTATTATTGCCTCTAGGTCATATTTCCTTCAGTCTCCCACTTGCACTAGAGTCAATAATCTAGATTACACAGTAATGATTCTAACACCCATGGAGCCTTGGTGTTGATCATGTTTTGCTCGTGGAAGAGGCTTAGTCAACGGGTGTGCAATATTCAGATCTATATGTATCTTGCAAATCTCTATGTCTCCCACCTGGACTTGGTCCCTAATGGAATTGAAGCGTCTCTTGTTGTGCTTGGTCCTCTTGTGAAATCTGGATTCCTTTGCCCAGGAAATTGCACCAGTATTGTCACAGAAGATCTTCATTGGTCCCGATGCACTAGGTATGACACCTACATCGGAAATGAACTCCTTCATCCAGACTCCTTCATTTGCTGCTTCCGAAGCAGCTATGTACTCCGCTTCGCATGTAGATCCCGCCAGGACGCTTTGTTTAGAACTGCACCAACTAACAGCCCCACCGTTTAATATAAACACGTATCCGGTTTGCGATTTAGAATCGTCCGGATCAGTGTCAAAGCTTGCATCAACGTAACCATTTACGACTAGCTCTTTGTCACCTCCATAAACGAGAAACATATCTTTGTCCTTTTCAGGTATTTCAGGATGTTCTTGACCGCTGTCCAGTGATCCACTCTTGGATTACTTTGGTACCTCCCTGCTAAACTTATTGCTAAGCATACATCAGGTCTGGTACACAACATTGCATACATGATAGAGCCTATGGCTGAAGCATAGGGAACATCTTTCATTTTCTCTCTATCTTCTGATGTGGTCGGGCATTGAGTCTGACTCAACTTCACACCTTGTAATACAGGCAAGAACCCTTTCTTTGCCTGATCCATTTTGAACTTCTTCAAAACTTTATCAAGGTATGTGCTTTGTGAAAGTCCAATTAAGCGTCTTGATCTATCTCTATAGATCTTGATGCCCAATATGTAAGTAGCTTCACTGAGGTCTTCCATCGAAAAACTTTTATTCAAGTATCCCTTTATGCTATCCAGAAATTCTATATCATTTCCAATTAACAATATGTCGTCTACATATAATATTAGAAATGCTACAGAGCTCCCACTCATGTAAATATAGGCTTCTCCAAAAGTCTGTATAAAACCATATGCTTTGATCACACTATCAAAACATTTATTCCAACTCCGAGAGGCTTGCACCAGTCCATAAATGGATCACTGGAGCTTGCACACTTTGTTAGCACCTTTTGGATCGACAAAACCTTCTGGTTGCATCATATACAACTCTTCTTCCAGAAATCCATTCAGGAATGCAGTTTTGACATCCATTTGCCATATTTCATAATCATAAAATGCGGCAATTGCTAACATGATTCGGACAGACTTAAGCATCGCTACGGGTGAGAAAGTCTCATCATAGTCAACCCCTTGAACTTGTCGAAAACCTTTCACAACAAGTCGAGCTTTGTAGACAGTTACATTACCATCAGCATTAGTCTTCTTCTTGAAAATCCATTTATTCTCGATGGCTTGCCGATCATCGGGCAAGTCAACCAAAGTCCATACTTTGTTCTCATACATGGATCCCATCTCAGATTTCATGGCCTCAAGCCATTTTGCGGAATCTGGGCTCATCATCGCTTCCTGATAGTTCGTAGGTTAGCCATGGTCAAGTAACATGACTCCCAGAATAGGATTACCGTACCATGATACGTCTCCAACGTATCTATAGGATTACCGTATTTTATTATCTGTTTTGAATGATTACAGGCTTTATTATACACTTTTATATTACTTTTGGGACTAACCTATTAACCGGAGGCCCAGCCCATATTGTTGTTTTATTGCTTGTTTCAGTATTTTGAAGAAAAGGAATATCAAATGGAGTCCAAATGGAATGAAACCTTCGGGGGCATGATTTTTAGGAAGAATATCATCCGGGAGACTTGGAGTTCATGTCAGAAGATCATCGAGGAGGCCACGAGATAGGGGGCGCGCCCACCCCCCTGGGCATGCCCTACCCTCTCGTGGGCCCCTTGAGGCTCCCCCGACCGACTTCTTTCAACTATATAAGCCTACGTACCCTAAAAACATCAACGAAGAAGATAGATCGGGAGTTCCGCCGCCGCAAGCCTCTGTAGCCACCAAAAACCTCTCGGGAGCCCGTTCCGGCACCCTGCCGGAGGGGGGAACCCATCATCGGTGGCCATCTCCATGACCCCGGCGCTCTCCATGACGAGGAGGGAGTAGTTCACCCTCGGGGCTGAGGGTATGTACCAGTAGCTATGTGTTTGATCTCTCTCTCTCTCTCGTGTTCTCTCTATGGCACGATATTGATGTATCGTGAGCTTTGCTATTGTAGTTGGATCTTATGATGTTTCTCCCCCTCTACTCTCTTGTGATGAATTGAGTTTTCCTCTTCAAGTTATCTTATCGGATTGAGTCTTTAAGGATTTGAGAACACTTGATGTATGCCATGCTTATCTGTGGTGACAATGGGATATCACGTGCCACTTGATGTATGTTTTGGTGATCAACTTGCGGGTTCCGCCCATGAACCTATGCATAGCGGTTGGCACACATTTTCATCTTGACTCTCCGGTAGAAACTTTGGGGCACTCTTTGAAGTACTTTGTGTTGGTTGAATAGATGAATCTGAGATTGTGTGATGCATATCGTATAATCATGCCCACGGATACTTGAGGTGACAATGGAGTATCTAGGTGACATTAGGGTTTGGTTGATTTGTGTCTTAAGGTGTTATTCTAGTACGAACTCTTGAATAGATTGATCCAAAAGAATAACTTTGAGGTGGTTTCGTACCCTACCATAATCTCTTCGTTCGTTCTCCGCTATTAGTGTCTTTGGAGTGACTCTTTGTTGCATGTTGAGGGGTTGTTATATTATCTATCTATGTTATTATTGTTGAGAGAACTTGCACTAGTGAAAGTATGAACCCTAGGCCTTGTTTCCTATCATTGCAATACCGTTTACGCTCACTTTTACCACTTGTTACCTTGCTGTTTTTACAATTTCAGATTACATAAACCTTTATCTACTATCTATTTTGTACTTATATCTTCGTCTCTTCGCCGAACTAGTGCACCTATACAATTTACCATCGTATTGGGTGTGTTGGGGACACAAGAGACTCTTTGTTATTTGGTTGCAGGGTTGTTTGAGAGAGGCCATCTTCATCCTACGCCTCCTACGGATTGATAAACCTCCACTTGAGGGAAATTTGCTACTGTCCTACAAACCTGTGCACTTGTAGGCCCAACAGCGTCTACAAGAAGAAGGTTGTGTAGTAGACATCAAGCTCTTTTCTGGCGCCGTTGCCGAGGAGGTGAGTGCTTGAAGGTATATCTTTAGATCTTGCAATCGAGTCTTTTAGTTTCTTGTTTTATCACTAGTTTAGTTTATAAAAGAAAACTACAAAAAAATGGAGTTAAGTTTGTCTCATATGCTTCATCTTTTTAATATCTTTCGTGAGTTTGATGGAAAGGAAAATTGTGCTGAAGTGCTAGAAGAAGAATGCATTAGAATGCTTGATACTAAATCTTTTAATGATGAGCATGATTGCAATGTTGTTAGTATGAACTCCTTGAATATCCATAGTATTAATGATGATTGCTCTAGTCATGATGAAAATATCTCCTATGAGCATGTCAACTTTTGTGGAGTGCATGTTTGCATGAACACACCTAATAGAGAAGATATTTATTGCAAGAGGCATAAGCATTTAGAAACTAAATGGTTGCATGAAAAGCTAGGTGTGAGTGCTGAAAATTTAAAATTCCTTTGCCGTACTTGTGAACTTTGCAATGAACGTGGTCATTTACATCTCCTATGCAAATTGTTTCATGATCGAATCGTGTCCAAAAATTGTGATGATTTGATCTCCATTGCTCACTACAATGAACTTAGTTTGCTTTTGGGTTATGAAGAATTGAAACGTTTACTTAAGGACCTTCCAGAATTTGCCCATAAGAAATTCCTTGATATTGATCTAGAAAAGATTTATTTGTTTTGTGCAGAGAATTGCATTGAAAATCCTTATATTGCCAATTACCTAAAGAAAATAAAGCAAATAGAAGATGATGAGAATACTAATGAAAGGGAAGAGACTTCCCAATATCCTCCTATTATTTCTTATGATGAATCAGGTAACGAGGAGGAGCTTTCTATTCAACCAATCTTGTCAATGAGGAGCTCAAAGAGGAAGGTTGAACCCACACATAATGTGAAAAAGAAAAGGAAAAGAAGGGGCAACAAAGGTAAAAAGGTATCCCTCCCAAATTATGTTGCTCCTACTACTCATTGTGATGATGATAATTGCTATACTATTGGTGCTATCCATACTATTAATGATGAGAGTGATTATGCTTATGGTATGAAAAGGCCCAAGCTTGGGGAAGCTATGTTTGATGAGGATGAAATATTTGAGAATATATTTTCTGAAATTAATTTTGTCCCAAGCTTGGGGATGCTATGTTTAATGAAGATGATATTTTTAGCATCCCAATTTTTGATATGCAAAGTTGTTATGATGATAGCATGCCTCTTACCTATGATGATTATATTGATGAAAGTGGGTTTGGAAGAGTGTCAACTTTAGGAAGTAGTGATCCCACTATTTTGGAGGATGTTGAATTTTATTGTGATGAATACGAAAGTGGATTTGGAAGAGTGTCAACTTTATTTAGTGATTCCACTATCTTGGGAGAGGTTTCAGTCGATTATGATGAGAAAAAAGTTGCTACTTATGATGATTATTGTGATGAAACTTATGCTATAAAAAGTAGTGACAATTATATTTACAAAACTTGTCATGATTATGATTACCCTTTTTCTGAACATTACTCTTTTAATGTGGAAACAATTTTTAGTGTTCAAGTCTCTTATGATACTCCCACTATTCCGAATGAGAAGACTTTTACTTATGTGGAGAGTAGTAAATTTTCTATGTTTGTAGATCATGAAAAGAATGCTTTAGGTTCTGGTTATATTGTTGAATTCATTCATGATGCTACTGAAAATTATTATGAGGGAGGAACATATGCTTGTAGGAATTGCAATAATATCAAGTTTCCTCTCTATGTGTTGAAAATCTTGAAGCTATGCTTGTTTTACCTTCCTATGCTAGTTGATTATTGTTCCCATAAGTTGTTTGCTCAAAAAATCCCTATGCATAGGAAGAGGGTTAGACTTAAATGTGCTAGTCATATGCTTCATGATGCTCCCGTTATGTTTCAATTCTTATCTTTTATGTGAGCATCATTGTCATCATCATGCCTAGCTAGAAAGGCATTAAAGAAAAGTGCTTGTTGGGAGACAACCCAATATTTATCCTTACTGTTTTTGTGTGTTCACATGATTATGCTACTGTAGTAATCATGTTTTATAGCTTTTGTTTCAATAAAGTGCCAAGTAAGACCTTTAGGATAGCTTACAGTGATAGTTGTGTTGATCCTGGTGAAAATCAGAAACTTTTGCACCCAGTAAATTAGTTTTGTTAATTAACAGAAACGTGCTTATGATCTGATTCTTTTTGCTCTGGATTGGTACACAAATTTATCAGGACTTCCTAATTTGGTAGGATTTGTGGAGTTACAGAAGTATACGTTTTATACAGATTACTACAGACTGTTCTGTTTTTGACAGATTCTGTTTTCTATGTGTTGTTTGCTTATTTTGATGAATCTGTGTGTAGTATCAGAGGGTATGAACCATAGAGAAGTTTGAATACAGTATATATTACACCAATATGAATTTATAATGAGTTCATTACAGTACCTAAGTGGTGGTTTTATTTTCTTATACTAACGGAGCTTACGAGTTTTCTGTTGAGTTTTGTGTTGTGAAGTTTTCAAGTTTTGGGTAAAGATTCGATGGACTATGGAATAAGGAGTGGCAAGAGCCTAAGCTTGGGGATGCCCAAGGAACCCCAAGGTAATATTCAAGGACAACCAAGAGCCTAAGCTTGGGGATGCCCCGGAAGGCATCCCCTCTTTCGTCCTCGTTCATCGGTAACTTTACTTGGAGCTATATTTTTATTCACCACATGATATGTGTTTTGCTTGGAGAGTCATTTTATTGTGTTAGTATTCTCTTACTGTTATTTATAATAATGTTTTGCCTCTTTATTTTCAATAAAAATGTCAAGGATAGCCTTTACCATGCTTATTTTGCTAGTATACATGTTGCTGTTTGAAAACAGAAAGTTTACCGCTGTTGCAAAAATTCCCTAGAAAAGTCAGAGCATGATATAATGTTGAAACTTTTTGCATAATGAGCTCTTATAAATTTACTACATTGGGAATTTTTTCTCATAATTTTTGGATTTAGGGAAGTATTGATACTCTTGCATTCTTTATAGACTGTACTGTTTTGGCAGATTGCTGTTATGTTTGCATTGTTTGCATATGTTTGCTTGTTTAATGATTCTATTTGAGGATAGGAGTATTAAATATGCAGAGGCATTTAGTATGAAATGTTGAATAATAATTTTAGTGATTTGTTACAGTAGAAAATGATAAGGTTTTGCATTGGTTTATACTAACCTATCTCACAAGTTCTTGTTGAGTTTGGTCTGGATGAAGCTTTTGATAAAAAGAGAAACCATGATATGAGAGGAATTAAGGAGACACAAAAGTTCAAGCTTGGGGATGCCCAAGGAACCCCAAGATAATATTTCAAGAAGTCTCAAGCATCTAAGCTTGGGGATGCCCCGGTAGGCATCCCACCTTTCTTCTTCAACAACTATCAGTTAGTATCGGTTGAGCCTAAGTTTTTGCTTCTTCACATGAGTTGTGCTATCCTTGCAATGTCATTTTATTTTGCTTTGCTTGCTGTTTGAATACAATACCAAGATCTGAAATTCTTAAATGATAGAGAGTCTTCATATAGGTACATAATTATTTAGCTACTCATTGATCTTCACTTATATCTTTTTGGAGTAGTTTGTCATTTACTCGTGTGCTTCTCTTATATCCTATGAGTAAATGGTTGAATGAGTTGATTGTCATAAATCTGAAATTATATATGTCTCATTTTCTTATCCCATGGAGAGTAATGACTTCACATCTAAGAAGTAGAGGTTGTAAATTTATTGAAGGTTAGCAAGCATTGTATTGGTCATTTGAACAATTCATGAAAGAATATTGAAGGAAGAGAGATTCCACATATAAATACACTATCCTAGACATCTTTTATAACTGGGAGCACTCATTAAGTATGAAATGCTAAAGAGTTGAGGTTGGACAAGGAAGACAACGTAATGGGTTATGTTTTCTCACATCTCAGTTAAAGTATATTGTCATGGATCATTCAAACATGTTGGGATTGCCTTTCCCCCTCATGCTAGCCAAAATTCCTTGCACCAAGTAGAGATACTACTTGTGCTTCCAAATATCCTTAAACCCAGTTTTGCCATGAGAGTCCACCATACCTACCTATGGATTGAGTAAGATCCTTCAAGTAAGTTGTCATCGGTGCAAGCAATAAAAATTGCTCTCTAAATATGTATGGTCTCTTGGTGTGAAGAAAATAGCTTTATACGATCTTGTTATGGAAGCAATAAAAGCAACCGACTGCATAATAAAGGTCCATATACAAGTGGCAATATAAAGTGACGTTCATTTGCATTAAGATTTTGTGCATCCAACCCTAAAAGCGCATGACAACCTCTGCTTCCCTCTGCGAAGGGTCTATCTTTTACTTTATGTCTTTTACTTTATGCAAGAGTCAAGGTGATCTTCACCTTTCCCTTTTTCATTTTATCCTTTGGCAAGCACCTCGTGTTGGAAAGATCCTGATATATATATATATATATATATATATATATATATCCAATTGGATGTAAGTTAGCATGAACTATTATTGTTGACATCACCCAAAGGTGAATACGTTAGGAGGCAACACTATAAGCCCCCATCTTTCTCAGTGTCCGATTGAAACTCCATAACCATTAGTATTGCGTGAGTGTTAGCAATTGTAGAAGACTATATGATAGTTGAGTATGTGGAGTTTGATATTCCTCAAAATAAGATGAATTGCAATTGTTTGATGACTGAGAATGAAGTTTTCTAGTTTTCAAGAAAGTTTATGGTCTATGCTTTAACATGTGATTAGCTTGTTACTTGTTCATGAGAAGTTTTATGAGATGAACTACTGTTATGACATATAATCATGCTAGAAAAGGTGATTGAAATTATCATTGATCAAACTTGTGCACCTTCTAGCATTCACACTTCATAAATTCTTTCTTTATGATTTACCTACTCGAGGATGAGCGGGAATTAAGCTTGGGGATGCTGATACATCTCCAACGTATCTATAATTTATGAAGCATTCATGCTATTTTATTATCTGTTTTGAATGATTACGGGCTTTATTATACACTTTTATATTACTTTTGGGACTAACCTATTAACCGGAGGCCCAACCCATATTCCTGTTTTATTGCCTGTTTCAGTATTTCAAAGAAAAGGAATATCAAATGGAGTCCAAACGGAATGAAACCTTCGAGAGCGTGATTTTTAGGAAGAATATCATCCGGGAGACTTGGAGTTCACGTTAGAAGATCATCGAGGAGGCCACGAGATAGGGGGGCGCGCCCACCCCCCTGGGCGTGCCCTACCCTCTCATGGGCCCCTCGAGGCTCCCCCGACCGACTTCTTTCATCTATATAAGCCTACGTACCCTAAAAACATTAATGAAGAAGATAGATCGGGAGTTCCGCCGCCGCAAGCCTCTGTAGCCACCAAAAACCTCTCGGGAGCCCGTTCCGGCACCCTGCCGGAGGGGGGAACCCATCATCGGTGGCCATCTCCATGACCCCGGCGCTCTCCATGACGAGGAGGGAGTAGTTCACCCTCGGGGCTGAGGGTATGTACCAGTAGCTATGTGTTTGATCTCTCTCTCTCTCTCTCGTGTTCTCTCTATGGCACGATATTGATGTATCGCGAGCTTTGCTATTATAGTTGGATCTTATGATGTTTCTCCCCCTCTACTCTCTTGTGATGAATTGAGTTTTCATCTTGAAGTTATCTTATCGGATTGAGTCTTTAAGGATTTGAGAACACTTGATGTATGTCTTGCCATGCTTATCTGTGGTGACAATGGGATATCACGTGCCACTTGATGTATGTTTTGGTGATCAACTTGCAGGTTCGGCCCATGAACCTATGCACAGGGGTTGGCACAAGTTTTCGTCTTGACTCTCCGGTAGAAACTTTAGGGCACTCTTTGAAGTACTTTGTGTTGGTTGAATATATGAATCTGAGATTGTGTGATGCATAGCGTATAATCATGCCCACGGATACTTGAGGTGACAATGGAGTATCTAGGTGACATTAGGGTTTTGGTTGATTTGTGTCTTAAGGTGTTATTCTAGTACGAACTCTTGAATAGATCGATCCGAAAGAATAACTTTGAGGTGGTTTCGTACCCTACCATAATCTCTTCGTTTGTTCTCCGTTATTAGTGGCTTTGGAGTGACTCTTTGTTGCATGTTGAGGGATTGTTATATGATCTATCTATGTGATTATTGTTGAGAGAACTTGCACTAGTGAAAGTATGAACCCTATGCCTTGTTTCCTATCATTGCAATATCATTTACGCTCACTTTTATCATTAGTTACCTTGCTGTTTTTATTATTTCAGATTACAAATACCTATATCTACTATCCATATTGCACTTGTATCACCATCTCTTCGCCGAATTAGTGCACCTATACAATTTACCATTGTATTGGGTGTGTTGGGGACACAAGAGACTCTTTTTTATTTGGTTGCACGGTTGTTTGAGAGAGACCATCTTCATCCTACGCCTCCCACGGATTGATAAACCTTAGGTCATCCACTTGAGGGAAATTTGCTACTGTCCTACAAACCTGTGCAGTTGTAGGCCCAACAACGTCTACAAGAAGAAGGTTGTTTAGTAGACATCATACCACTTTGGAGCGGATCTTACTCTGGATGACCTACGACGTTCTGTAGTAACTTGATCTGAAGTTTCATGATCAATATCATTACCTTCCTCATTGATTGGTGTAGTTGTCACAGGAACCGGTTTCTGTGATGAACTACTTTTCAATAAGGGAGCAGGTACAGTTACCTCATCAAGTTCTACTTTCCTCCCACTCACTTCTTTCGAGAGAAACTCCTTTTCTAGAAAGGATCCGAATTTAGCAACAAAAGTCTTGCCTTCAGATCTGTGATAGAAGGTGTACCCAATAGTCTCTTTTGGGTATCCTATGAAGACACATTTCTCCGATTTGGGTTCGAGCTTATCTGGTTGAAGTTTCTTCACATAAGCATCGCAGCCCCAAACTTTAAGAAACGACAACTTTGGTTTCTTGCCAAACCAGAGTTCATAAGGCGTCGTCTCAATGGATTTTGATGGTGCCCTATTTAACGTGAATGCGGTTGTCTCTAAAGCATAACCCCAAAACGATAGCGGTAAATCAGTAAGAGACATCATAGATCGCACCATATCTAGTAAAGTACGATTACGACGTTCGGACACACCATTTCGTTGTGGTGTTCCGGGTGGCGTGAGTTGCGAAACTATTACGCATTGTTTCAAATGCAAACCAAACTCGTAACTCAAATATTCTCCTCCACGATCAGATCGTAGAAATTTTATTTTCTTGTTACGATGATTTTCCACTTGACTTTGAAATTCTTTGAACTTTTCAAATGTTTCAGACTTGTGTTTCATTAAGCAGATATACCCATATCTGCTCAAATCATCTGTGAAGGTGAGAAAATAACGATATCCGCCGCGAGCCTCAACATTCATCGGACCACATACATCAGTATGTATGATTTCCAACAAGTCTGTTGCTCGCTCCATAGTTCCGGAGATCGGCGTTTTAGTCATCTTGCCCATGAGGCACGGTTCGCAAGTACCAAGTGATTCATAATCAAGTGATTCTAGAAGTCCATCAGTATGGAGTTTCTTCATGCGCTTTACACCAATATGACCCTTCGGCAGTGCCACAAATAAGTTGCACTATCATTATCAACTCTGCATCTTTTGGCTTCAACATTATGAATATGTGTATCACTACTATCGAGATTTAATAAAAATAGACCACTCTTCAAGGGTGCATGACCATAAAAGATATTACTCATATAAATAGAACAACCATTATTCTCTGATTTAAATGAATAACTGTCTCGCATCAAACAAGATCCATATATAATGTTCATGCTCAATGCTGGCACCAAATAACAATTATTCAGGTCTAAAACTAATCCCGAAGGTAGATGTAGAGGTAGCGTGCCGACCGTGATCACATTGACTTTGGAACCATTTCCCACGCGCATCGTCACCTCGTCCTTAGCCAATCTTCGCTTAATCCGTAGTCCCTCTTTCGAGTTGCAAATATTAGCAACAGAACCAGTATCAAATACCCAGGTGCTACTGCGAGCATTAGTAAGGTACACATCAATAACATGTAGATCACATATAACTTTGTTCACCTTGCCATCCTTCTCCGCCAAATACTTGGGGCAATTCTGCTTCCAGTGACCAGTCTGCTTGCAGTAGAAGCACTCAGTCTCAGGCTTAGGTCCAGATTTGGGTTTCTTCTCTTGAGCAGCAACTTGTTTGCTGTTCTTCTTGAAGTTCCCCTTCTTCTTTCCTTTACCCTTTTTCTTGAAACTGGTGGTCTTATTGACCATCAACACCTGATGCTCCTTCTTGATTTCTACCTCCGCAGCCTTTAGCATTGCGAAGAGCTCGGGAATAGTCTTGTCCATCCCTTGCATATTAAAGTTCATCACGAAGCTCTTGTAGCTTGGTGGCAGTGATTGAAGAATTCTGTCAATGACACTATCATCAGGAAGATTAACTCCCAGTTGAATCAAGTGATTATTATACCCAGACATTTTGAGTATATGTTCACTGACAGAACTATCCTCTTCCATTTTGTAGCTATAGAACTTATTGGAGACTTCATATCTCTCAATTCGGGCATTTGCTTGAAATATTAACATCAACTCCTGGAACATCTCATATGCTCCATGACGTTCAAAACATCGTTGAAGTCCCTGTTCTAAGCCGTAAAGCATGGCACACTGAACTATCGAGTAGTCATCAGCTTTGCTCTCCAAGACGTTCTTAACGTCGTCAGTTGCATCTGCAGCAGGCCTGGCACCCAACGGTGCTTCCAGGACGTAATTATTTTGTGCAGTAATGAGGATAATCCTCAAGTTATGGACCCAGTCCGTGTAATTGCTACCATCATCTTTCAACTTAGCTTTCTCAAGGAACGCATTAAAATTCAATGGAACAACAGCACGAGCCATCTATCTACAACAAACATAGACAAGCAAAATACTATCAGGTACTAAGTTCATGATAAATTTAAGTTCAATCAATCATATTACTAAAGAACTACCACTTAGACAGACATCCCTCTAGTCAGCTAAGTGATCACGTGATCCAAATCAACTAAGTCATGTCCGATCATCACGTGAGATGGAGTAGTTTTCAATGGTGAACATCACTATGTTGATCATATCTACTATATGATTCATGTTTGACCTTTCGGTCTCCGTGTTCTGAGGCCATATCTGTATATGCTAGGCTCGTCAAGTTTAACCTGAGTATTCCGTGTGTGCAACTGTTTTGCACCCGTTGTATTTGAACGTAGAGCCTATCACACCCAATCATCACGTGGTGTCTCAGCACGAAGAACTTTCGCAACGGTGCATACTCAAGGAGAACACTTCTTGATAATTAGTGAGAGATCATCTTATAATGCTACCGTCAATCAAAGCAAAATAAGATGCATAAAGGATAAAGATCACATCCAATCAATATAAGTGATATGATATGGCCATCATCATCTTGTGCTTGTGACCTCCATCTCCGAAGCACCCTCGTGATCACCATCATCACCGGCGTGACACCTTGACCTCCATCGTAGCATCATTGTCATTTCGCCATCTATTGCTTCTACGACTATCGCTACCGCTTAGTGATAAAGTAAAGCAATTACAGGGCACTTGCATTGCATACAATAAAGCGACAACCATATAGCTCCTACCAGTTGCCGATAACTCGGTTACAAAACATGATCATCTCATACAATAAAATATAGCATCATGTCTTGACCATATCACATCACAACATGCCCTGCAAAAACAAGTTAGACGTCCTCTACTTTGTTGTTGCAAATTTTACGTGGCTGCTACGGGCTGAGCAAGAACCGTTCTTACCTACGCATCAAAACCACAACGATAGTTCGTCAAGTTAGTGCTATTTTAACCTTCGCAAGGACCGAGCATGGTCGCACTCGGTTCAACTAAAGTTGGAGAAACTGACACCCGCTAGCCACATGTGTGCAAAGTACGTCGGTAGAACCAGTCTCGCGTAAGCGTACGCGTAATGTCGGTCCGGGCCGCTTCATCCAACAATACCGCGAACCAAAGTATGACATGCTGGTAAGCAGTATGACTTGTATCGCCCACAACTCACTTGTGTTCTACTCGTGCATATAACATCTACGCATAAAACCTGGCTTGGATGCCACTGTTGAGGAACGTAGTAATTTAAAAAAAATCCTATGCACACGCAAGATCATGGTGATGCATAGCAACGAGAGGGGAGAGTATTGTCCACGTACCCTCGTAGACCGAAAGCGGAAGCGTTAGAACAACATGGTTGATGTAGTCGTATATCTTCACGGCCCGACCGATCAAGCACCGAAACTACGGCACCTTCGAGTTCTAGCACACGTTCAGCTCGATGATGTCCCTCGAACTCCGATCCAGCCGAGTGTCGAGGGAGAGTTCCGTCAGCACGATGGTGTGGTGATGAAAGTGCAACTATCCCTAGGTGGTTTTGGTAATTCATAACAACATATAGCTCATTGAGCTAATGCTATTCCAAGACTATTAGTTCAGGAAAGCTCAATGAATGGCAAGGCATGGATGATGAAAGTGGATCCCTCAAAATATCAAGGACAAAGGATTGGCTCAAGCTCAAAAGCTCAAGACTCTTCATTTTACATTTTAGTGATCCAAGATCACATTGAGTCTATAGGGAAAGCCAATACTATCAAGGAGGGATGAGGTGTTGCTTAATGAGCCTCTTGCTTCAAGTGCTTAGTGATATGCTCCAAATACCCTCAACTACTTTCTCACATCCTCATATGACCTAAACCTAAAGTCAAAATCAGTCACACCGATTCTTTCTATCCGGCGCCACCGAGTTCAAATGTCATAGCCACTACCACAAACCCTAGGCAAATCGGTCTCACCAATAGGGATCTCGGTCTCACCGAGATGGGATTGTAATCTCTCCGTTTCCCTTCGTAACATTTCGGTCTAACCAAAGTGAGCGATCGGTCCCACCGAGATTGCAATGTAAACTCTCTGTTTCCTTTTCGTAACATTTCGGTCTCACCGAAAAGAGCGAATCGGTCCCACCGAGTTTACCTGGCCAACTCTCTGGTTAGCTAATTACCAAAATCGGTCTCACCGAGTTTGTGTAATCAGACTCACCGAGATTACGTTATGCCCTAACCCTAACCATATCGGTCCTACCGAGTTGCATGTCGGTCCCACCAAAAATCCTAACTGTCACTAGGTTTACTAAATCGGTCCGACCGAGTTTGTTGATTCGGTCCCACCGAGATTGGTAAATTGTGTGTAATGGTTAGATTTTGTGTGGAGGCTATATATACCCCTCCACCTCCTCTTCATTCATGGAGAGAGCCACCAGAACAAACCTACACTTCCAACTTACCAGTTCTGAGAGAGAACCACCTACTCATGTGTTGAGGCCAAGATATTCCATTCCAACCATATGAATCTTGATCTCTAGCCTTCCCCAAGTTGCTTTCCACTCAAATCTTCTTTCCACCAGATCCAAATCCTATGAGAGAGAGTTAAGTGTTGGGGAGACTATCATTTGAAGCACAAGAGCAAGGAGTTCATCATCAACGCACCATTTGTTACTTCTTGTAGAGTGGTGTCTCCTAGATTGTCTAGGTGTCACTTGGGAGCCTCCGACAAGATTGTGGAGTTGAACCAAGGAGTTTGTAAGGGCAAGGAGATCGCCTACTTCGTGAAGATCTACCGCTAGTGAGGCAAGTCCTTCGTGGGCGACGGCCATGGTGGGATAGACAAGGTTGCTTCTTCATGGACCCTTATTGGGTGGAGCCCTCCGTGGACTCGCACAGCTGTTGCCCTTTGTGGGTTGAAGTGTCCATCAACGTGGATGTATGATAGCACCACCTATCGGAACCACGCCAAAAATATCCGTGTCTCCAATTGCGTTTGAATCCTCCAAACCCTTCCCTTTACTTTCTTGCAAGTTGCATGCTTTAACTTCCGCTGCCTATATACTCTTTGCATGCTTGCTTGAATTGTGTGATGATTGCTTGACTTGTCCAAAGATAGCTAAAATCTGCCAAAGTCTAAAATTGGAAAAGGTTAAGTTTTTAATTGGTCAAGTAGTCTAATCACCCCCCCTCTAGACATACTTCAAGGTCCTACAAGTGGTATCAGAGCTTTGGTTTCCATTTGCTTTGATTTCCATAGCTTTTGATGGTCATAGCCTTGGTTTCACAACCTAGGAGAGTATGGCGTCTAGCGAGGGAAATTATCACCGTAGAGGTCCTTACTTTGATGGTACTAACTTTGCTAGTTGGAAGCATAAGATGAAAATGCATATTCTCGGACATAACCCCGCCGTTTGGGCTATTGTTTGTATTGGCTTGCAAGGTGAATTCTTTGATGGGAGAGAGCCAAACCGTGAAGCTAATCCGGATGAATTGAAGATGCTGCAATACAATGCTCAAGCTTGTGATATCCTCTTCAATGGCTTGTGCCCCGAAGAATTCAACAAAATCAGCCGTCTTGAGAATGCAAAGGAAATTTGGGATACTTTGATTGATATGCATGAAGGTACCGACTCCGTCAAGAAATCCAAGTTGGATGTGCTCCAAAGTCAGCTTGACAAGTTCAAAATGAAGGATGGTGAAGGTGTCGCTGAAATGTACTCTAGGCTTGCTCTTATCACAAATGAGATTGCCGGCTTAGGGAGTGAAGAGATGACTGACAGATTCATCATCAAGAAGATCCTAAGAGCATTGGATGGAAAGTATGATACCGTGTGCACATTGATCCAAATGATGCCAAACTACAAAGATCTCAAGCCAACGGAAGTCATTGGAAGAATTGTTGCTCATGAGATGTCACTCAAGGATAAGGAGGAACTTCACAACAAGTCAAGTGGTGCTTACAAAGCCTCATGTGAAGCCCCCACATCATCAAGTGAGAAACAAACCTTCAATGAAGAACTGAGCTTAATGGTGAAGAACTTCAACAAATTCTACAAGAGTAGAAGCAAAGAAAGAAGCTCTAAGTAAAGGTCCTACAATGACAAAAGATCTTCTAGTCGAGAGCGAAACTGCTACAATTGTGGGAGACCCGGACACTATTCCAATGAGTGTATGGCACCCTACAAAAGAAGAGAAGATTCTCCAAAAAGAAGAAGTAGAAGAGAAGAATCACCACCAAGAGAGAGGAGGAGTAGAGATGATCATTATGAACGAAGATCCTCACGGAGAAGCAAGGATTCGGAAAGGAAGGACAAGTCATCAAAGAGCTACACAAAACGAAGACATCAAGCTCATGTTGGTGAATGGGTATCCGACTCCGACTCTGAACATCACTCCGAGAGAAGCTATCACTCCGACTCCGAATATACTCAAGATGAAGGTGTTGCCGGTCTAGCACTTGTGTCAACCAACTCCTACAACATATTTGACTCACCAAATGAAGGAATTGGGAGATGCTTCATGGCTAAAGGACCTAAGGTAACTCATCCCGAGTATGTTGATTTCAATAGTGATGAAGATGACTTGCTAGGTGATGATGATTTACTAATTGACAACTCTAGTGATGAATACTATGATGAAACGTCAATTAATCATGCTAATCAAGATAAAACGAATGACAATGATAAGGAGAAGATTGAGCTTCTAACTAAAGAACTAAAAACTCTTAAGTTAGCTCATGAAACTATCTTCGAAAATTATCGAGGACTTTTATGGGCTCATGAGAAGTTACCTTTGAAAAGTTCAATCTTGAGCAAGAGCATGAGTTCTTAAAAGCAATCAATGATGATCTCCGTAAGAAAAGTTCTTCTTACATTGCCAAGCGTTTACTCTTATCTACTTACATGCCTCAAGTCAAATCTAGTAACAAGTACAAGAAAGATCCTTCCTCTAGTAGTAACAATAATAATAATGCCAAATCCAATATTGTTGCTTCTAGTAGTTCTCTTGATTCCACTAATGATTCTCTTAGCCAAGTTACACTTGAGCAAGAAAATAGCTTATTGAAGGGAATTATAGAGAAAGGTGTATACAAGAGCCTTGCTGGGAGTAAGCAATTCGAGGAAATTGTACGCAAGCAAGGAAGGCACCGGAAGAATCAAGGTGTTGGTTTTGAACGAAAGTTGAATGCCAATGGAGTTGAGTGGGAAGAAGATCAATACCCCAAGACGAAGTTTGTTCCTCAACAAGCGAAGTATGATCCTACTTCCTTCAAGGGAACACAAGCACAAGATGATCTTCCACCACAAGACCACAAGAACAAAGGCAAGGACAAGCTTCAAGAGGAGATTAATGCATTCAAAGAAGCACCTAAGGCCTTGGTCAAGTGGGTTCCCAAGACTACGTCAAGTTCTACTTCATCAAGTACGACTACAACTCCAAGGATTCCCATCAAGATGATGTGGATACCAAAGAAGAAGAACTAGAGAGTTCTTGAGGGTGACTCCGCCAACATTCTTCACTCATATCATTATGGCAAGGACAAGTGCAATCAACTTCCACATCTTGCACTAGTTCAAGGAGTCACAAACACTCATGTTGGTAAGGCAAGGGACAAGGTAACCTAACGATTTCATGGACATCATCTTGTGTGTGCATCACTCTATGTCTATGGATATTCTTGTTTGTTCCTTGTGGGACTAACCCATGTAGGTATGTTGAAAGTGCAACTCACTCCAAAGGATTGCTCCAAATGATCTATATCAACATTGAGCATCCACATCTTCAACACCTACATGAAGTCATCATCGACAAAACCCAAGGTTAGTTTATCCATCTAAAAGGGGATCTCACATCTAGGGGGAGCTTAACTCTAAGAATTGAGTCAAAGCAACTCTAATGGTGTGAACACATCAATACATTATGTAAAAGTGGTAACCCCACTTGAGCTTAAACGATGAGTATGACCTATGATCAAATGTTCTCATTTGACTCCTAAGTCAATATACTCATATATAGATGACCTAGTCATCGCCAATTGTTTGATAGATGCTAGAATTGGTTGTGCATGCTTTGCCACATATTTCATTTGCCATTCTATTGTGTGAGCATGTTGGTTGCATATTTTTCTCATTCAAGGACATCCACTTGTTGCTTTGATCGTTTGGGTTCTTTTTCTTTTTGCCAAGTGGATGGACAAGAATGCCTAAGAACCTTCTCTAGCTATCTATGATTTTCTCGTCTCAAACTCTATTCATGCTACATCACAAAATTTGATCAAGTTAGATTCGAACCACTCTGTGTGAGGAGCACTCGGAGTCCCCGATTCGTCATAGACTTAAACTTCCAAAACTTCTTTGTGATTCTCGGTCTGACCGATTCATCCATTTCGGTCCTACCGAGATCACTAAGTCGATCTAGGTTTTCAATCTCGGTGCAACCGATTTGAACTTTTCGGTCTCACCGAGTTGCTATAACTGTATACAATTATGCATCTCGGTGCTACCAAGTTGTTCCACTCGGTCACACCGACAGTGTCGGGCTATATATACTCACGGGCAAATTTTGGAAAACTTTCTCCGAAACTCCTCGCTCGCGCATAGCTCGCTCTGCCTACTAGGTCTACGAATCATCGACTTCGTCGCCAGCCGCCTCTTGTCGCTAGTCTCTGCCGCCGTCAACAGAATTCACCCCCGCCGTTGCCGCCGTAGCGAGTTCATCACCAAGCTAGGGTATGAACTCGATCACAGTGCTATCCTCGTCTGATTCCTAGCACATTGTGTTCGTAATGCATCTTGCCACGATTGAAACACTCCTATCCAGTCAATGTAATCCTTAGAATAGATGCGATTTGAAAATTTAGGGTTAGGTTTCCGCCGAAACCGTCTCAGACCCACCGAGTTGAAAAACCCGGTCCCACCGATTTGGCTAACGCCATTGCACTAGTAACTCTCGGTCTGACCGAGAATTGCTAATCGGTGTGACTGATTTTAAAACTTTGTGAAACCCTAGCAGTCTTGATGCCACCAAACTGTGACTCGGTCCCACCGAGTTCACTAGTTTAGGTTCCAAAACTGCTTCGGTATCACCGAGTTTGAAAATCGATTGATCCGGAATGCTTTCTGTGGAAAACTAAAACTGAATTTTTGAATCATTCGTTTGCAAAAATCTCTGCATTTTGTGATGCTCATCCATTCTATCTCATCTATAACTATTCATAGGGTCAACAGTCAGTGATTTGCAGCATGTCAGACCAAAATGACAGCCAGAACAAGTCAGAAGAGCAGATTCACATGAGTAAGGGCACTAGTCCCTCTAGCAGCTCAGATGAGGGGAGCAGAAGCACTCCCAACAATTTTCCCAAGGCTGCCACAAGGACAAGAAAGAAGAAGACCTCAGAATCTGAGGATGAGGATTATATAGCAGAAGAAGATGAGGCTACTTCCAAGAAAGTAGAGCTCAAGAAGGAGTTCAGCTCAACTGCAGTAAAGCCAGACAAGAAGATCAAAAGGCCTGCAGGTAGACAACCAATGTCCAAAGCCAGAGTCTCCACTAAAGTATCTTTGGAATCCCAACCCAAAGAGCCTGTTGCTGCTGAAGGAAAGAAAAGGAAAGAAAGGGTCAAAAAACCATGGCCAGAGTTGTTGGTCAACCTTTCATGATGGAAGAAGAGGAAGAGGTTGTTGCACCAGCACCCAAGGCACAAAAGCTAATGGGTGATGCTATAAAGTCAGGGGCTGCAACATCAAAGCCCAAAGAAGCACCCAAAGCTACCCCCAAGCCCAAGATTGCACCAAAGAGGAATACCAGGAGTATACCAGCAGCTGAGAAGAACAAGGCCCCAATGCCTGATGTTGCTGAGGAAGATGAAGAAGGGCAGGTCCTAAGGAAGCTCAAACCCAAGATTCCAGACCACAATGATGCTCATCCTGTGACTGAGGACATGAAGATCAGGAGAGACTCAGGGTTGAGGCTGTGGAGAATGATAGATCCATATGCCACTAGGAGAAGGACTGTTGTTGATTATAGGTTCCACATAAAAGAACAGCAAGACTTCTATGAGACAATCTTGTAGGACAAGAAGCCCATAGTGTGTGATATGAGGTGGGTCGACTGGATCTACATGAAGGAGAAGGAAGAACACCATCCTGGAGTGTATGACAGGTTCCACATAAAAGAACAGCAGGACTTCTATGAGACAATCTTGTAGGACAAGAAGCCCATAGTGTGTGATATGAGGTGGGTCGACTGGATCTACATGAAGGAGAAGGAAGAACACCATCCTGGAGTGTATGACAGTTTTGTTGCTTCTGGAGTTGCAGACTTGGTTGGGCAGAAGCCCACCAACTGGAATGATGAACTCATTATGCAATTCTACTCCACAGCACACTTCTATCCAGATGGGAGGATAGTTTGGATGTCAAAAGGAACGAGATACCAGTCAACCATAGAGGAATGGGCAAGTCTGATCAATGCCCCCAAGGAGAGTGAATATGACTTGGATGTCTATGCCAAGAAGAAGATGGGACACAATACTATGTCACATATGTATAAGGAGATCCCAGACAAAGCTCTAGAGACTTTCTCGTTTGGGTCAGTCCATTTTCTTCTGTCGGGGCTGCCTACGATCAACTGGATCTTAAGGCACACTCTTTTGCCCAAGTCAGGTGACCAGAACATGATCAGAGGGCATGCAATAAACTTGCTACACATATTTGATGTGCCACAGAAATTCAAGGTCATGGGCCTTATGGTATAGACTATCAAGAGGACTGCAACAGATCAAAAGAGAAGATGTGGATATGCCCCACAGATTCAGGAGTTAATTAACTCAAAGATGGGCACAAGAAAATATCTGTTGGATAAGGAACATTTTGCTCTCTATCCAGACTTTGAGGACAATCAAGTTATCATGAATGAGAATGAACCATCATCAGTACAAGCTCAAGAGAAGAAGGAGAAGGCAAGGAAAGAGAAGGCTGCCAAGATGCCAACTCAAGAGGAGGCATCTGAGTACTTTTTGAAGAACAAGCAGGAGCAGCTTGGTTACTTGATAGCATCAACACTAAGAATTGAGAAAGGGTTGCCACCCTAACTCAAAATCAGGAGAGCGTGGAAAGAATCATGGAACAAAAATTCTATGATCTAGATGTCAAAGTAACTGAGATTTAGTCAGTTGTGGAGCAGCTTCAGGATGACATGTAGGAGAGGAAGGGCAAGACAACCACTGATGCATTTGCCAGAGTGCCTAGAGCTCAGAGGTCAGCTGCAGTGCCTGTGACAGACACTAGAGCCACATCATCTGCACCGGCTACAGCTCCTACAGCTCCAGGGCAACCAGCTCCAGCACCAACTCCTCCAGCCCCATCTACATCGACTGAAGCCTTCGTTCTTGGAGTTATCCGGACACCACCACCTGAAGATCAAGCCTGAGAGTCGATCTAGCATTATGCATTTTCTATGAACTTTTTGGTAACTTGTTGCCAAAGGGGGAGAAAAATGTATAGATCATAGGCTTCGAGAGAGAGAGTGTTGCTTTTATTCTCTCTTGCTTTGGTGGTTAAACTTTGTTTGCTTTTGATTGCTTGAGATACTATGCTATTATCTGTGAGACATTGATGATCATGTGTTTGATCATAAGCTACACTTATGCCTGTTTGATGATATTATCTTACCTATCCTTATATGATCATTCACTTTGCTTGGTGATGAGTGCATGTATTCAATCTTTATTATTTTGAGTGCTCCACCAAGATGTATGTGACATGCAAGAGTAACCCATGAGCCTAATTCCTTGTGCATTTGTAGTCCAAAGCAAATCTTAAAATATGCACAAATTTAGGGGGAGCTCTTGCTTATCATATACTTCTCAAAGCGACAATATTTTTCAATCTTATTATCATTTGTCGAAGCTTTGATTTATATGTTGTCATCAATTACCAAAAAGGGGGAGATTGAAAGTGCAACTATCCCTAGGTGGTTTTGATAATTCATAACAACATATAGCTCATTGAGTTAATGCTATTCCAAGACTATTATTTCAGGAAAGATCAATGAATGGCATGGCATGGATGATGAAAGTGGATCCCTCAAAATATCAAGGACAAAGGATTGTCTCAAGCTCAAGACTCTTCATTTTACATTTTAGTGATCCAAGATCACATTGAGTCTATAGGAAAAGACAATACTATCAAGGAGGGATGAAGTGCTTAGTGATATGCTCCAAATACCCTCAACTACTTTCTCACATCCTCATATGACCTAAACCTAAAGTCAAAATTGGTCACACCGATTCTTTCTATCCGGCGCCACCGAGTTCAAATGTCATAGCCACTGCCACAAACCCTAGGAAAATCGGTCTCACCGATAGGGATCTCGGTCTCACCAAGATGGGATTGTAATCTCTCTGTTTCCCTTCGTAACGTTTCGGTCTAACCGAAGTGAGCGATCGGTCCCACCGAGATTGCAATGTAAACTCTGTGTTTCCTTTTTGTAACATTTCGGTCTCACCGAAAAGAGCGAATCGGTCTCACCGAGTTTACCTGACCAACTCTCTGGTTAGCTAATTACCAAAATCGTTCTCACCGAGTTTGTGTAATCGGTCTCACCGAGATTACGTTATGCCCTAACCCTAACCATATCGGTCCTACCAAGTTGCATGTCGGTCCCACCGAAAATCCTAACGGTCACTAGGTTTACTAAATCGGTCCGACCGAGTTTGTTGATTCGGTCCCACTGAGATTGGTAAATTGTGTGTAACGGTTAGATTTTGTGTGGAGGCTATATATACCCCTCCACCTCCTCTTCATTCGTGGAGAGAGCCATCAGAACAAACCTACACTTCCAACTTACCAATTCCGAGAGAGAACCACCTACTCATGTGTTGAGGCCAAGATATTCCATTCCAACCATATGAATCTTGATCTCTAGCCTTCCCCAAGTTGCTTTCCACTCAAATCTTCTTTCCACCAGATCCAAATCCTATGAGAGAGAGTTGAGTGTTGGGGAGACTATCATTTGAAGCACAAGAGCAAGGAGTTCATCATCAACGCACCATTTGTTACTTCTTGGAGAGTGGTGTCTCCTAGATTGGCTAGGTGTCACTTGGGTGCCTCCGACAAGATTGTGGAGTTGAACCAAGGAGTTTGTAAGGGCAAGGAGATCGCCTACTTCGTGAAGATCTACCGCTAGTGAGGCAAGTCCTTCGTGGGCGACGACCATGGTGGGATAGACAAGGTTGCTTCTTCGTGGACCCTTATTGGGTGGAGCCCTCCGTGGACTCGCGCAACCGTTACCCTTCGTGGGTTGAAGTCTCCATCAACGTGGATGTATGATAGCACCACCTATCGGAACCACGCCAAAAACATCCGTGTCTCCAATTGCGTTTGAATCCTCCAAACCCTTCCCTTTACTTTCTTGCAAGTTGCATGCTTAATTTCCGCTGCCTATATACTCTTTGCATGCTTGCTTGAATTGTGTGATGATTGCTTGACTTGTCCAAAGATATCTAAAATCTGCCAAAGTCTAAAATTGGAAAAGGTTAAGTTTTTAATTGGTCAAGTAGTCTAATCACCCCCCCCCTCTAGACATACTTCAAGGTCCTACAGGTGACGATCTTGATGTTCTACCGTCGCAGGCCTTCGCCGAAGCACCACTATAATATTATCGAGGAGGACTATGGTGGAGGGGGGCACCGCACACGGCTAAGAGATCAGGAGATCAATTGTTGTGTCTAGAGGTGCCCCCCTGCCCCAGTATATAAAGGAGCAAGGGGGGAGGGGGCGGCCGGCCAGGGAGGAGGCACACCATGGGGAGTCCTACTCCCACCGGGTACTCCCACCGGGAGTAGGACTCTCTCCTTTCCTTGTTGGACTTGGAGAAGGGGGGAAAGAGGAGGGAGAGAGAGGAAGGAAAGGGGGGCACCGCCCCCCTCTCCTTGTCCTATTCGGACTAGGGGGAGGGGCGCGCAGCCCTGCCCTGGCCTCCTCTCCTCTTCTCCACTAAGGCCCACTATGGCCCATTAAGCCCCCGGGGGTTCTGGTAACCCCTCGGTACTTCGGTAAAATCCCGATTTCACCCGGAACACTTCCGATATCCAAATATAGGCTTCCAATATATCAATCTTCATGTCTCGACCATTTTGAGACTCCTTGTCATGTCCGTAATCACATACGGGACTCCGAACAACCTTTGGTACATCAAAACTCATAAACTCATAATATAATTGTTATCGAAACCTTTAGCGTGCGGACCCTACGGGTTCGAGAACTATGTAGACATGACCGAGACACGTTTCCGGTCAATAACCAATAGCGGAACCTGGATACTCATATTGGCTCCTATATATTCTACGAAGATCTTTATCGGTCAAACCGCATAACAACATACATTTTTTCCTTTGTCATCGGTATGTTAGTTGCCCGAGATTCGATCGTCGGTATCTCAATACCTAGTTCAATCTCGTTACTGGCAAGTCTCTTTACTCGTTATGTAATGCATCATTCCGTAACTAACTCATTAGCTACATTGCTTGCAAGGCTTATAGTGATGTGCATTACCGAGAGGGCCCAGAGATACCTCTCCGACAATCGGAGTGACAAAACCTAATCTCAAAATACGCCAACTCAACATGTACCTTTGGAGACACCTGTAGAGCTCCTTTATAATCACCCAGTTACGTTGTGACGTTTGGTAGCACACAAAGTGTTCCTCCGATAAACGGGAGTTGCATAATCTCATAGTTGTAGGAACATGTATAAGTCATGAAGAAAGCAATAGCAACATACTAAACGATCAAGTGCTAAGCTAACGGAATGGGTCATGTCAATCACATCATTCTACTAATGATGTGATCCTGTCAATCAAATGAAAACTCATGTCTATGGTTAGGAAACATAACCATCTTTGATTAATGAGCTAGTCAAGTAGAGGTATACTAGTGACATTAAGTTTGTCTATGTATTCACACATGTATCATGTTTCCGGTTAATACAATTCTAGCATGAATAATAAACATTTATCATGATATAAGGAAATAAATAATAACTTTATTATTGCCTCTAGGGCATATTTCCTTCATAGACAAGATCTTTTCATGTAGGAATAACCCCCATCTTGTTATCCTTAATAGCAATGATACATGCGTGCCTCGCTGCCCCTTCTGTCACTGGGAGAGGACACCGCAAGATCAAACCCATCACAAAGCACCTCTTTCCATTGCAAGAAAAATTAATCTAGCTGGCCTAACTAAACCAAATATTCAGAAAAGAAATATGATGATATAAATAATCATGCATACAAGAGATCAAACAAGACTCAAATAATATTTGTGGATAAAAATTTGATCAAAAACTCGAACTTCATTAGATCCCAACAAACACACCGCAAAAAGTCATTACATCAAATAGATCTCCAAGAGACCATTGTATTGAGAATCAAAAGGAGAGAAGAAAGCATCTAGCTACTGCATACGGACCCGTAGGTCTATGGTGAACTACTCACGCATCATCGGAGGAGCACCAATGAGGATGATGAACCCCTCCGTGATCGTGTTCCTCTCCGGCGGAGTGTCGGAAAAGGGCTCTAGATTGGATCTCGTGGTTCTGGAACTTGCGGCGGCTGGAATTGTTTTTCGTCGACTCCCCTAGGGTTTCTGGAATATTTGGGTATTTATAGAGCGAAGAGGCGGTGCAGGAGACCCCCGTGGGCCCCACAACCCATCAAGGCGCGCTAGGGGCCTCGGGCGCGCCCTGGTGGGTTGTGGTCCCCACGAACCTCCCAGGTGCTTCCTTGGCCTCCAAGTTGTCTTCTGGTCAAAAAAATCTCCAAAAAGTTTCGCTGCGTTTGGACTCTGTTTGATATGGATTTTCTGTGAAGTAAAAAACAAGCAAAAACAGCAACTGGCACTGGGCACTATGTCAATAGGTTAGTCCCAAAAAATGATATAAAGTTGCTATAAAATGATGGTAAGACATCCAAGAATGGTAATATAATAGCATGGAATAATAAAAAATTATAGATACGTTGGAGACGTATCAACATCCCCAAGCTTAATTCCTACTCGTCCTCGAGTAGGTAACTGATAAAAACAGAATTTTTGATGTGGAATGCTGCCTAACATGTTCATCACATATTCTTTTTCTTTTTTAACAGTGAGATTTGGACTTTTATATGGTTCATAGCAATAGTCTAGTTTTGACGTGAAGATTTCAATACTCAAGCATATCGACAAGCAACCATGTCTTTCAAAATATCAACACTAAAAAAAGTTATCCCTAGCCCATTGTAACACCCCGGGAATCGTGCTACAGTGATCTCCCCTTTAATGATGCCACGTCGTCATATTTTTCAAACTAAATTGCCACTTGATGAAAATCAAAGCCAAATTCCATCTGAAATGCAAGTCAAATATTTACTTCTTCTGTCATGCAAACAAAAATGTTCGTGATGTTGCAAATAATCCCCAAGTATTTTTCTTGGAGAAATCAACTCTGGTTGGATCACTAAGATGCCCCTAGAAATATTACTAGCTTTTCCCCACACGGCGGCACGCCGCGCCCATCCATACGGCACAGATACAATTTTTTTATGTACTAAAATAACAGGTTCCTACACTAATTCATGCGCCACATGAATTAACACGCTATCTGATTTTTTTGAATGTTTGGTAACTCGTCCCAAGAGTTGATTCATTGCAAAGTAGTTCATACAATAAAAGGGGTATGTCTATTTGGTACATGCATAAATGATGTACAATAGATAGTGATAGTGGCTATTGGATGCAGAATGGCGAAGCTCTTGTTCTCTTGTTAGATTTGAGATATTGATCCTCAAGCTGTGTCTGTCTCTGTGATGTAGTGGTAGAGAGATGAGGCTAGTTCTTATGCTATTGTTCTTGATGGTTTCTTCCCTGTAAACACAATGTTGAAGTTGTTGCTGGATGCACGA
Organism: Triticum aestivum; assembly: GCF_018294505.1. Taxonomy (NCBI): domain Eukaryota; kingdom Viridiplantae; phylum Streptophyta; class Magnoliopsida; order Poales; family Poaceae; genus Triticum; species Triticum aestivum. The sequence goes on along the minus strand of NC_057810.1, from coordinate 204,346,950 downwards.
CCTGCGTCTCAACGATTCCAAATCATGACCTGACTCTCAAAGATTGCAAAATATCTTGAAATTTGAGACAAACCATTTTGAGAATCCTTGTTCACCTTGATTTCTCCCGCTGAAGATTAAGTGCACACAACAGCTACTTATTTGTTTAATAAGGTTGTAAACCTAGACGCATGTATCTTTATTTGTTTTCAAACTAAGTGGTCAAATTGAAGGTTCTTTTTTTGCTCAACCGCTACAATGGTTTCGATGTACTAGAGGAGCGAAAGATAAGTAGTACCGAAGTGGAGAAGCCAATAGATCCATACGCCTTCGCAAAAAAATACAGATCCATACGCTGGATACATAGTTGACTGGCACAATAAATTTTAATTAATCAAAACAAACATAAGTTAATGAGAGAGGAAGAAATAATTAGCATGTGAGTCACTTCAAACAAATTGAGGCTAGACAGAGCAAAATACGCTGAATTAACTAAGCAGTCTACAAGAAAATCAAGGAGTTGAGTAACCTCCGTGGATGATTGTGAGAGCGCTTGGTGTACAGATTAGTCATCGTCAATTGCGAGCAGTTGACTGCCTTGTGGCCCAATTTGAACATGGGCCAAACCGACAATAAAAGAAAGTTAGAATTATCTTATTTTTTTAAAAGAAAATTGGTTATTTGTCACTTTCAACACGGGGCTTCGCAGAATTGTCATCGTCAAGATTTGCTTGAAAAAATGCCATCCAATTCATGCTCACTTTCATTACCATGCAATTTCTCCTTTTTCCATTACTTTCCCTTTTTCTTTTCCATTTTATAGGCACCTGAATGACCAAAGTGCCCCTGATCCTATCTAACCTTATCTGATGCGTGTGGACTGGTTGGATAAGGATTGCTCTCAGGCTACCTCGCTCTTGTCGTCACGGTTTGCTCGTCGTCGAACCTCACCGCTGCCAGCGCAAGCCACCGCAGCTCTCCGCCCTAGCTTGCCCATGCCTGTGCGAGCAACCGTAGCTCCTCGACGGTGCTCACCCATGCTGATGCCCGAGCGAGCCACTGCGACTCGCTGCCGGTTCTCGTCCACGTCTGCAGGCGCCGACGCTGTTCGTCCTTGCCTCGCGGATGCCTGCCCTAGATACCGCAGCTCGCTGCGGGTTCTCCCCCATGCCTGCGCATGATAGCGCAGCTCTCTGCGGGTGCTTGCCATCCCCTCGGCTCATTGGCGCAGCTCGCCCTCCCCTGCTGGAGAAGTGTTTTAGTGGCGAGGGTGGTGCTGAAGAGAAGACGATGCCTTGTGCAGGTCCTGAGCAAGTGGCGTGATGGCAGCAGCGGCCAGAGGAGGAGATGGATGCGTGTGTAGGTCCTGAAGATGTTGAATGCAAGCAACATGTAAGTCATGTTTGTTGTAATCTTTTGATTGATTGTAGTTTCACAGCTAGGATCAAATGAGCGACAGTATGACAAATGAGTAATATTGCAAATTTCAGTCCATAAGCTACTTGCTGCAATCTGTTTTGTTGCACTTGTTGTAGCTTATTCAAAAGCAGCAATGGAATTGTAGGTAGAAGTGGCACATGTATGTAGACCTCCGTACATTGGCAAGGGACTCTTCAACCATGATTCATAGATTAATATGAATTCACATCTCCCAATAAAAAGTAAGGAGTTCACATAATGATTTCATAAATGAAACTAAAATGAGTTCACAACGCCAAATATATATGAGCTCCCGGCTAATATAAGCTCACGGCTCAGAGCAATTGAAGAAATTGAGTTCAAATAGAAGAAAACTACTTGATGAAATAAGTCTGTAACTCGCTGACTGGAACTTGATTTATGTTTAATAATATGGCACGGCTGTGTGCATCATTTGATGCAGAGGCCGGGGTAATCCCCTTTTCGAAAATAAAGTAAGTATAACATCAATTTCATAGAGACCAATCATCTAATTTATAGCTTTCTCTTTGATGTAAGCTTCTTTGCTGGATATGTGGGGTTTGGAATGAGATTAATGTTAGACAGTCCAATAAGCGGTATGTGATAGTAGGCCTTCTCTGTGTCAACGGGCAACATTAAACTCATCTTTGTCTAGGGGGGCAGTTCAGTAACTTAGAGACGTACTAAACATTTTTCTCCTCAGAAAAGAAATTCCCCACTCCACAAACAGTTCTTCTTCTTCCAGGTTGGTGCATTACGGAGTCAATACACTCGTACAACCCCAACATGGAAGATACAAATTACTTCATATTTCTTTCTGTAATTTCAGTGGTGACTTCCGGGCAAAGCCAGGGAGGCTGCCTGACATTGTGGGGTCGATTAATATCTGCCACTGAGTCGCTGGATCTACCTATTATTACTTGCAATCCAGTAGTAGAGCACCCTAACTCATTCAGCTTTGTAAGCATCCTTTGTTCCCTTTCTTTTGGTTGTTTGAATCATTTGATTGCAATTTGTTTCCATCGCAAAGAAAAATTACCACCAATTAAATCGACCCGTGGTGATAATATATGTGATCAATTTATGTTTGTCATCCTCGTGTTCTTGTACGATTAACATCCATCATCTGTTTTTGGAATAAAGAAATGTAACTACTCTATATATACTTTTCTGTCAGTTAGTCTAAATGTTTAGCATATGTTGCAATGAGTGACAGAGTTTTCTATTTAATTAAATAGCTACCTTTTTTTCCTGATAGACCGCAATGTTATCTCCGCTGAGATTATTTGAGCAAATTGTTTCTTGTTATCCGAAAAAGATTACCACCATGGCTATACAGTAATAAAATGAATTTATTCATTGTTTTTTTTGAAGAATTAGCGACAGTGGGAGAGGCTCCCACTGACTTTGTATTACTCACAACATAACAGTTACAAGTGTGTTACAATGGGTTTTAGGCCCCCCGGCTGTAAGTGTTGCAGAAGCAAAACTAGCTGTCCAAATTTACATTGAAGTCAGAGAGAAAAGGATGAACTTTCTCAGGACAGTTATGGATCACCAAACCCAACAGAAGTTTGAACCTAGCCAACCATGCCACGAACGAGCGCGGGATCCCCCTGAAATGTTGGTTGTTTCTTTCCATCCACAGGCTCCAAGCAGCAAGCAGGAAGATATCCATGAAAAGCGGCCGACGCCAGCTCTCCCTCCCAGCATGCAAGATGGCTAGCCTATTGGTTCCTCCTGGCCAGGTCAGACCAACCTTACTCCAGCATTGTTTGGCAAAAGGGCACTCGAAGAAGAGATGTTCCACGGTTTCCTCTCGCGGGGTTTGGCAGAGCATGCAAGTGTAGTTGCCCCCGGCTACAGCAAAGTGCCGTCTCTTCAGCATGTTCCTGGTGTTCAAACGATCGACCATAAGCAGCCACCCAAACATCTTGAACTTGATCGGGCATTTGGCTTTCCATAGCCAACCAAATGCCTCATCAGCTTTCACCTGCTTGAAACAGTGGTTGTAGTACTTCTTTGACGAATAACGTCCTAGTTCACAGAGAGAACTGTCCAACAGAGAGAACTGTCTGTCCAACACTACTTTCTTGTCAATTTTTGCATGTCCAGCCTTTTCGGAAGATGGCATTAGGCAGTTTACTTTCTGATTGAGACCACTTCTGATGCTACCTAGATTGGCCGATCTACTTTTTTCATCAGCGACACTACTATCCATTTCATGAGGAAGCACTTGACATATCTACTGTAGGATCACAATGTTTAGCCTGGCTTCTATCTTTTATCTGCTATGTAATACCTTTTTCATTGGTGCAAAACTGCAAATTTATCCATATTGTGCCGCTAAAACAAAGTTCTTAATATAAGTTACCTATAATCATCAGGCGCTGCTTATATAATTTTTTGACAGTAAGACTCATAGCACAAAATAGATCTAATACTTCTGCCTGGAAAAGAAGCAATAAAGAAAATTAATTTGCTAGATTTGAAAGCACAACCCGGTATTTTAGTGTTTAGTGAATTGATAGCATCATCACAAACACCATACAAACAGAGGAATTTTGTCTAATTAGCTAATAACAACATACATGAACAGATACACCGGGTGAAGTATGTGTGCATCACCCATCTGTGTAATACTAATCGCGGCAAGGCTGGAGGAGGCATTTGGCCAGCCGCTCGCTTCCGCCGCCAGCGGTTAGAGGTCGTGGCTGAGAAGGCACGACGCTGCTGAGGGAGGTCAAGGGAGAGGGGTTGCGCTGCTCCGCCTGCTCCCGCTGTACGCCGTCGCCACCGCCGCTGTCGTTGTGTTGCCCGGGAGAGGCAGTCTGAGAGGGCCGTCGGGACAGGCGAGGCGTGGGGAGCATGGCCGTGGCGAGCGGGCTGCCATGGGCTGCGGAGCACGTAGATGGTGGAGGTGACCGCGCTTGGAGTCTGGTTGGTGTGTCTACGCAGAGAAGAGACGGCATATATGGATGGCTGGGAGGGCTGCGAGAGGTGAAGGAGGAAAGCCTATTTATAGTTTTGTACGGCGGTGGAGCGGTGGCTTTGAATCAACGGGGTTTCTCTCGAACCACCAAGCGCTATCGATTCAAGCGGCACGCACAGATGGAAACACACAAGCCAACACGCAGGCCAGGAAACAATGAAGCATGCACGCGCAAGTCAATGGAGTCACATGGCCCACATGCACCCATAATCGCTAACCGCACCCAACTGCACCCAAGAATTCAGCACACACGTTAACAAAATTTCAAACGAAAAGCTGAATACACAGCGCATTTGTACACAACCATTTACCAAAATAATAGCACGTGTCATGTACACAATTCACCATGGGTCACTTTCACACAAGTGGTGAAACCTTGGAGCAAAAACCTTGCCTGCAATAGAGGCTTGGGTATAAGTGGCCCAACAGCAAATAAATTGGCCTTTTCAAAATAAACAATTATTTATTTAACTCATTTTGCCTCCAAACCTTTTGTCCTAGCTCAAATTATTCTCTGGTAATTGTGTGACAAATTCCATGTGCAACAAAAAAATGGTTTGAAAGCTTATTCAATTAGAAAACAGTAGCTATCCTTTTTTTACAGAAAAATAAACTGAAATTGCTCTACGCACTTTTGGCCCACTATGAAGAAGAAAGTAGAGGCCCAGCCCAACCTCCCAAGCGTCTCCTTCTTTACGCTACAATGGAGGCAGGGGGTGGCCGTGGCGGCCATCCCACGGCCATGGCCACGTGCCGGCCATCGCCGACCTCCCCGGTGACCTACAATACGCCGCCGCACGCCCCCTTGGCCGAAACCTAATCCACTATTTCTTCCTCCGTCCCTTTATCTCGATCTGAAGCGCGCCCGAGCGCCGCCGTCCCCATGTCGTCGTCGATGTCGCGGCCACCGCCCTCCCCTCGTCGCGCCAAGAGGTCCAGGAGAACCGTCGCGGTATACTTCTTCTACCCCGAGCACTGAATCGAGCAAGGACGGCTCGTACACTCGCCATCGACCTCGTCTTCAACACGTACATCGCCGACGCCCAGCGTCGATTGCCGCCGCTCCGGTCCTCCTCCGGCCTCCCCAACCTCGCCTTCGTGCTCACTGTGAGCTCCTCCCTCGATTCCCCTGTTTTGCCCCGTCGATCCGTCGCCGTAGTCGCCTGTACGAGCCGATGGCTGCCATGGCTGCATCTCTGCGTTCGCGTACGTGCTCCTGCTGTTCCTTGCGATGTTTCTGCTGCTGCCCCTGCTCTGCCTTGTTACTCTGCTGCCTGCTGCCGCTACAGCCGGCCCGCCCGTGACCGCCCCACCACGCCAGACCTCGCCCTGCCTCGCTCCGGGCCGCGCTCGTCGCGCCCGAGCCAGGAGCTCCGCTCCCCGCGCGTGCTCCTCTACGCCTGCTGCTCTCCCTCCGCGCCTTGGCCGCCCCGGACCAGTCCCTCGCTGTGCCCGTGCCCGAGACACACCACATGGGCCGCGCCCCGCGAGCATCTCCGGCGCGCGCGCTCACTGCCATCCGCTGCTGCTTGCTGCACCGCGGTGTGCTACTGCTGTCGCTTGTCGTCGTTGCCGCTGCCTGCTATTGTTGTGTTGCTGCTTGCCCCCGTTGCTCCTTGCTACCTGCTGTCTACTACTGCTGCGCTGTCGTTGCCCACCGCTGCTAAGGCTGGCCATGGCCATGGGCGAGGTGCGTATGTGTGTCGTGTGTGTGTGGCTGGCTGTGCCACAGCCGTGTGTGGCCGTGCTTGCTAGTTAGTTTAATTAGTAGTAGCAGTTAATTAGTCTAATAGTAGATGGCATGTGGGACCAACTATTAGATTAAATTGCTAAATTAGATTAAAAATAGCTAAGTAAATGACAAGTAGGCCCCACCTGCACTGTTCACTTTGATCAGTCAATGCTGACTGGTCCGTTGACCAAGTCAACTGGCCCTACCTGCCATACACCGGGTGTGTACCCATAGCCTTTTTCCCATTTATTTTTCGAATTTAAAATATTCTAGAGAATATTAGAAAATCAATTAAACATTGAAAAATCATATAAAATAATCTATAATTCAGATGAAAATAATTTCTACATGAAAGTTGCTTAGAAAAATCCAACGAATCCGAATACGCGGTCCGTTCATCTGTCACATGCCCCTAGCATGCTGAACATAGAACCGTCCCCTCTCTTTCTTTTGTCTGGAATCCGTTTGCCGTTGCGGAATCATCCTCGGATGTTTTCCCTCTTCGTCTGCAACGTCTAGCACTGCGTTAGTTCACCCCTAACACCGCGTATTATCATGTTATGCTTTATGATGCTTGGTTTGCTTTATATTTATTGTTTCTTCCCCCTATTCTTTCCGGTAGACCCCGAGACAGATGCTGCCCCTGTAATCAACTACGTCGATGACGACCCCTCCTTGCCAGAGCAACCAGGCAAGCCCCCCTTTTATCATCCCGATATCGCCCATTCCATTCTCTCATGTTTGCATTAGATTTTGCTACTGTTATTGTTTGCTCCTATTCTGATGCATAGCCTGCTTTTGTAACATGCTCATTGTACCTTACCTGCTTATCCTAAACTGCTTAGTATAGGTTGGTTAGTGATCCATCAGTGACCCCCACCTTGTCCTTGTTGCCCTTGCTTCATCATCGAAGACCCGATCATCGGGATCGAAGACCAGAGCCCGACACCTCACATCACATCACGCCCCTTTTGTTGCTCGACTCTGCAGAGTTACCATCGAGTGCCGAGGGTGAAACCACATACATCACTCCTAATGAGGTCTCTGTAGTGTAGCTATTCGGTCATGGTCATCGAGGGTGATTTCCTCCTTAACCACTTTCGACACGACTCTGTCGTGCAACCCCTCAAGTGTGAACCTCGAGGGTGGTCCCTCTTACGTTCACCTTGATGATTACATCGAGTGGAATTCACCGGGGGTGATTCCTCGGGTTTTCCCCTTGATGTTTGGACACATGGATACTTGGACTTTATAACTGTTACTTGGAAAGGCGGGTCGACTCTGAGGGGTACCCACGAGTGATGTGGAGACGGGTTGACCTGGAGGGTGCCCGTGAGATAATTACGAGGCATGGCCGGGCATTTCTACCCCTTGCCGCAAGTCCTCGAGACGGGCCAATGGGGTCACATCTTTCGTGAGTCTCTGCTTGTTACCACGCGTTCCCAATCCACTACGATTTGGACATTTGATCCAAGGGGCCTCTGGCCTGATAGCACTAACCATCACGTGGGCATAGTATGGGCGTTCTGCGTCGTATACATCAGCCGAAGCTTAATAGACGTCAGCGACTGAGCGGCGCGCGCCGGGTTGGACTGCGTAAGCACCTGCCTTTTTGAAGGAGGTAGCTAGGTCTGCTCACCGTCCGCCCACGCAACGTGCAGGAGTTCCCGGGGAGATGGCCCATGACCCCTGGGGGCATAGGTTTAGTCCGGCGTGCTTGACCTCTCTATTAAGCCTAGGTCGTGTTGCGGCGTATTGTTTGGCCGAGGCCGGGCATGACCCAGGAAAGTGTGTCTGGCCGGAGTTAATCGAGCGTGGTGGGTAAGTTTGTGCACCCTTGCAGAGAAAAAACATCTATCGATAGCCTGTCCTATGGTAACGAACACTTGGAGTTTGATAACCCACAAGTGTAGGGGATCGCAACAGCTTTCGAGGGTAAAGTATTCAACCCAAATTTATTGATTCGACACAAGGGGAGCCAAAGAATATTATTGAGTATTAGCAGTTGAGTTGTCAATTCAACCACACCTACATAACTTAGTATCTACAGCAAAGTATTTAGTAGCAAAGTAGTATGATAATAAAGGTAACCGTAGCAAAAGTAATATTTTTGGGTTTTGTAGTGATTGTAACAATAGCAACGGAAAAGTAAATAAGCGAAACACAAGATGTGAAAAGCTCGTAGGCATTGGATCAGTGATGGATAATTATGTCAAATGCGATTCCTCATGTAATAGCTATAACATAGGGTGACACAGAACTAGATCCAATTCATCAATGTAATGTAGGCATGTATTTCGTAAATAGTCATACGTGCTTATGGAAAAGAACTTGCATGCCATCTTTTGTCCTACCCTTTCGTGGCAGCGGGGTCCTAGTGGAAACTAAGGGATATTAAGGCCTCTTTTTAATAGAGAACCGGAACAAAGCATTAGCACATAGTGAATACATGAACTCCTCAAACTATGGTCATCACCGAGAAGTATCCCGATTATTGTTATTTCAGAGTTATCGGATCATAACACATAATAGGTGACTATAGACTTGCAAGATAAGATCAAGAACACACACATATTCATGAAAACATAAAAGGTTCAGATCTGAAATCATGGAACTCGGACCCTAGTGACAAGCATTAAGCATAGCAAAATCATAACAACATCAATCTCAGAACATAGTGGATACTAGGGATCAAACCCTAACAAAACTAACTTGATTACATGGTAAATCTCATCCAACCCATCATCGTCCAGCAAGCCTACGATGGAATTACTCACGCACGACGGTGAGCATCATGAAATTGGTGATGGAGGATGGTTGATGATGACGACGGCGACGAATCTCCCTCTTCGGAGCCCCTAAAGGACTCCAGATCAGCCCTCCCGAGAGAGATTAGGGTTTGACGACGGCTCCGTATCGTAAAACGCGATGAAACTTTCTCTTTGATTTTTTTATCCGCGAAACGAAATATATGGAGTTGGAGTTGAGGTCGGTGGAGCCTCAGGGGGCCCACAAGACAGGGGGCGCGCCCAGGTGGGTGGGCGCGCCCCCCACCTTCGTGGATAGGGTGTGGGTCCCCTGGTCTTAATTCTTTTGCCAGTATTTTTTATATTTTCTAAAACGTGCCTCCTTGTATTTTCAGGTCATTCTGAGAACTTTGTTTTCTACACATAAAACAACATCATGGCAGTTCTACTGAAAACAACGTCAGTCCGGGTTAGTTTCATTCAAATCATGCAAGTTAGAGTCCAAAACAAGGACAAAAGTGTTTAGAAAAGTAGATACGTTGGAGACGTATCAACTCCCCCAAACTTAAACCTTTGTTTGTCCTCAAGCAATTCAGTTGATAAACTGAAAGTGATAAAGAAAAACTTTTACAAACTCTGTTTGCTTTTGTTGTTGTAAACATGCAAATCGAGCGTTCAGGTTTCAGCAAATATTACGAACTAACCATACTCACAATAACACCTAGGTCTCACAATTACTCATATCAATAGCATAATTAGCTAGCGAGCCATAATAATAAAACTTGGATGACAACACTTTCTTAAAACAATCATAACATGATATAACGGTATCTCGCTAGCCCTTTCTGAGACCGCAAAACATAAATGCAGAGCACCTTTAAAGATCAAGGACTGACTAAACATTGTAATTCATGGTAAAAGAGATCCAGTCAAGTCATACCCAATATAAACCAATAGTAATGAATGCAAATGACAGTGTGCTTTCTAGCGGGTGCTTTTTAATAAGAAGGTGATGACTCAACATAAAAGTAAATAGATAGGCCCTTCGCAGAGGGAAGCAAGGATTTGTAGAGGTGCCAAAGCTTGACTTTAAAATAGAGATTGAATAACATTTTGAGCGGTATACTTTCACTGTCAACGCAGCAACTATGAGATGGCTGTATCTTCCATACTACATGCATTATAGGCAGTTCCTAAACAGTAAAAGTTTATACTCCCCCACCACCAACAAGCATCAATCCATGGCTTGCTCGAAACAACGAGTGCCTCCAACTAACAACAGCCCTGGGGGAGTTTTGTTTAATTATTTTGATTTGCTTTGATCTTTTTGGATCATGGGACTGGGCATCCCGGTTACCGGCCCTTTCTCATGAATGAGGAGCGGAGTCCACTCCTCTTGAGAATAACCCACCTAGCATGGAAGATATAGACAGCCCTAGTTGAAACATGAGCTGTTCGAGTATACAAAATAGAATTTTATTTGAAGGTTTGGAGTTTGGCACATACAAATTTACTTGGAACGGCAGGTAAATACCGCATATAGAAAGGTATGGTGGACTCATATTGAACAACTTTGGGGTTTATGGAGTTTGGATGCACAAGCAGTATTTCCGCTTAGTACAGGTGAAGGCTAGCAAAAGACTGGGAAGCGACCAACTGAGAGAGCGACAACAGTCATGAACATGCATTAAAATTAATTCACACCAAGTACAAGCATGAGTAGGATATAATCTACCATGAACATAAATATCATGAAGGCTATGTTGATTTGTTTCAACTACATACATGAACATGTGCCAAGTCGAGTCACTCAATTCATTCAAAGAAGGATACCATCCCATCATACCACATCATAATTATTCTAATAGCATGTTGGCACGCAAGGTAAACCATTATAACTCATAGCTAATCAAGCATGGCACAAGCAACTATAATCTCTAAATGTCATTGCAAATATGTTTACCTCATAATAAGCTGAATCAGGAACGATGAGCTCGTCATATTTACAAAAACAAGAGAGGTCGAGTTCATACCAGTTTCTCCCATCTCAATTAGTCCATCATATATCGTCGTTATTGCCTTTCACTTGCACAACCAAACGATGTGCATAATAATAGTGCACATGCATTGGACTAAGTTGGAATCTGCAAGCATTCAACTCAAGAGAGAAGACAAGGTAATATGTGCTCTAAGTTTAAATAAACAATCATGCATATGAGAGCCACTAAACATTTTCAATATGGTCTTCTACTCTCGACCCCCAAAGGAAAGAAAAGAAAATAAAACTATTTACACGGGAAAGCTCCCAACAAGTAAGAAGAAGAACGAGAAATCTTTTTGGGTTTTCATTTTAATTTCTACCACAAGCATGGAAATTAAACTAACTATTTTTTTTGTTTTTTCTTAAGGTTTATCAAACACACAAGAAGAAAACTAGAAAAATAAATTTAAACTAGCATGATAATACAATGAAAGAGTATGAGCATCGACAACTAGAATTGTGTGTGAACATGAATGTAAAGTCGGTGAGAAATACGTACTCCCCCAAGCTTAGGCTTTTGGCCTAAGTTGGTCTAATGCCAAAGATCCCGGCTACTCTCCTCGGTGTACTGGGAGGTGTAATCAGGATACCACTAACTGGCCATCTCCGGGTCCCACTGGTAAGATGATGCACGATAAGGGTCCAGTGCAGGTTCCGGCTCAGGCTCAGGTTCTGGAGTGGATGCTTGGCCTCGATGAGCGTACACCGCTTCCGGCGTGACAAGAAAATTATCTGCAATCAAATCAAACAACAAAGGCACAGGCAAAATAATAGTCTCATTGTGTTTCTTATTAAATCTCAGGTTATACAAGAGCATCTTATCTTTGTTGTCAACTATGAACTCATGTGCTATCATGCTCTTGTAATCTAAAATGTAAGGAGGCAATTTTGTCTCCTCTTTCTCATGATGCCTAATAGGTATCTCAAAATGTCTAGCAAGACGTGCAGCATAGATACCTCCAAAGATGGGGCCTTTTGTACGATTTAGGCTTAGCCGTTTAGCAATGACATCACCCATACTAAAACTATTATCTCCAAACAAGGCATGGTGAAGAATGATAATATCAGGAACATTAAAGTTTCCACTATTTCCACGACCAATCAACCATCTACTAGCAAATATGGCAAAGTAGCGTAAAACATGAAAGTGTATGCTAGAGATTCTTGCATCGGAACCCTTCTTTGGATCCCCTATAGTGATAGTGTTAACAAAGCCATCCACATCTCTACGATATGGTTCCTCTAATTTTCCCTCAAAGGGTATCCTACATACCGCGCAAAAATTACGTAAAGACATTTCCCTGGATTCATCATATAAATGAAATGATACTGAAGGTGGTGACTTCTTAGGATAATAATAAAAGGTTTGCACGAAAGTATTGGTGAGTAAGAGATACTGATCGATCCGGTCGTGGAGGAAATTGGTGAGGCCTGCATTCTCGATCAAAGAATAAAAATCTTCATGAATTCCAGCTTCTTTCAAGAAATTATCGCATGGCCATTCACACGGCCGTACTTCCGCTATGCGAGGAAGATTATACTTGGCTTTTTCCTTCTCTTTAGCTTGTTTTTCCTGGGAGCCTTGGCTAGAAGAGCCCCTCAAAAGTCTCCTTAACATTTTCTGAAAATTTCTGAAATTTTAGTAACTTCAAAATAAAAGTGAATGAAACTAAACAAGATTGATAGCAACTACTCCTACAAGTGTCTAGAGCCTATATCATGCATTAGAATTACTTGGGACCTTATAAGTTTAACATGCAAAATCAAGAACATGGTCACCTATGCAGAATTTTTTTGCAATGAATAAATCACTAGAACAAAAACTAATTGGACCAATGGAGGAGTCACATACCAAGCAACAATCTCCCAAAGCAGTTTTGTGAATGGAGCTTTGAGCAAGGAGATCGAAAATCGCAGCAAAATGAGCTAGAACTCGTGCTTGAGCTGGATGGAGATTTTTTTGGGAAGAAGATGGAGTGTGTGGGTGCTGGCATAAGTGGAGGGGGCCACCAGGGGCCCACGAGACAGGGGGGCGTGCCCAGGGAAGGTGGGCGCGCCCTCCACTCTCGTGGCCTGGTGCTTGCCCCTCCTGGAATGATTTCAGTGCCTAAAATACTCAAATATTCCATAAAAAATCACACTGAATTTGCAGGGCATTTGGAGCACTTTTATTTTCGGAATATTTTTTATTGCACGGACAATTCAAAAAACAGACAGATAATACTATTTTTTCTTTATTTATTCTAAATAACAGAAAGTAAAAAGAGGGTGCAGAAGGTTGTGCCTTCTAGTTTCATCCATCTCATGCTCATCAAAATGAATCCACTAGTAAGGTTGATCAAGTCTTGTTAACAAAATCATTCCGAATAACACGAAACCGGAGAAATTTCGAATAACACTAAGTTACGTCAACGGGGATATGAACATCCCCAATAATAAGAATATCATACTTTTTCTTGACAGTAGGGAGAGGAAATTCAAAACCTCCAATAATGATAGTTGAAACTTTTTCAATAGAATTGATGCTATGAACTTGAGGTTGTTTCCTCGGAAGTGTACCGTATGCTCATTACCATTAACATGAAAGGTGACATTGTCTTTGCTGCAATCAATAACAACCTCTGCAATATTCAAAAAGGGTCTACCAAGGATAATCGACATACTATCGTCCTCGGGAATATAAAGAATAACAAAGTCCATTAAAATAGTGACATTTGCAACCACAACAGGCACATCCTCACAAATACCGACAGGTATATCGGTTGATTTATCAGCCATTTGCAAAGACATTTCAGTAGGTGTCAACTTATTCAATTCAAGTCTACGATATAAAGACAGAGGCATAACACTAACACCGGCTCCAAGATCACATAAAGAAGTTCTAACATAGTTTCTTTTAATGGAGCATGGTATAGTTGGTACCCCTGGATCTCCAAGTTTCTTTGGTATTCCATCCCTAAAAGTGTAATTAGCAAGCATGGTGGAAATTTCAGCTTCCGGTATCTTTCTTTTATTTGTAATGATATCCTTCATATATTTTGCATAAGGATTCACTTTAAGCATATTAGTTAAGCGCATACATAAGAAGATATGTCTAATCATTTCAGCAAAGCGCTCAAAGTCCTCATCATCCTTTGTCTTGGATGGTTTAGGAGGAAAGGGCATGGGTTTCTGCACCCATGATTCTCTTTCTCTACCGTGCTTCCTAGCAACAAAATCTCTCTTATCATAACGCTGATTCTTTGATTGTGGCTTATCAAGATCAACAGCAGGTTCAATCTCTACATCATTGTTTTTGCTAGGTTGAGCATCAACATGAACATTATCATTAACATTATCACGAGGTTCATGTTCATCACCTGATTGTGTTTCAGCATCAGAGATAGAAATATTATTGGGATTCTCAGGTGTGTCTACAGCAGGTTCACTAGAAGCATGCAAAGTCCTATCGTTTTTCTCCTTCTTCTTTTTAGAAGAACTAGGTACCTCTAAATTGTTTCTCTGAGAATCTTGCTCGATTCTCTTAGGGTGGCCTTCAGGATACAAAGGTTCCTGAGTCATTCTACCAGTTCTAGTAGCCACTCTAACAGCAAAGTCAGGTTTATTATTTAATTCATCAAGCAAATCATTTTGAGCTTTAAGTACTTGCTCAGCTTGAGTAGCAACCATAGAAGCATATTTGCTAGTTTAAGTTCACCTTTAACTCTAGCCATATAATCACCCAAGTGTTCTATCTTGAAAGCATTATTGTTTAACTCTCTACCAACATAAGCATTAAAACTTTCTTGTCTAGCCATAAAGTCATCAAATTCATCTAAGCATGGGCTATGAAATTTAGTAGAGGGAACTTCAACTTTATCATATCTATAGAGAGAATTTACCTTCACTACCTGTGTCGGGTTATCAAGACAATGTGGTTCTTCAACAGACGGTATATTAAGACCATGTATTTCTTCAATAGGTGGTAAATTCTTAACATCTTCAGCTTTTATACCTTTTTCTGTCATTGATTTCTTTGCCTCTTGCATATCTTTAGGACTGAGAAATAAAACACCTCTCTTCTTCGGAGTGGGTTTAGGAATAGGCTCAGGAGTTGGCTCAATTGGTTCAGGAATTGCCTCAGGAATTGGCTCAGGGAGAGTCCAATTATTTTCATTAGTCAACATATTCTTCAATAGTAATTCAGCTCCGTCGACTGTTCTTTCCCTGAAAATACAACCAGCACAACTATCCAAGTAGTTCTTGGAAGCATCGGTTAGTCCATTATAAAAGATATCAAGTATTTCATTTTTCTTGAGAGGATGATCAGGCAAAGCATTAAGTAATTGGAGAAGCCTCCCTCAAGCTTGTGGGAGACTCTCTTCTTTGATTTGCACAAAATTATATATTTCCCGCAAGGCGGCTTGTTTTTTATGAGCAGGGAAATATTTAGCAGAGAAGTAATAAATCATATCCTGGGGACTACACACACAACCAAGAGCAAGAGAATTAAACCAAGTCTTAGCATCACCCTTTAATGAGAACGGAAATATCTTAAGGATATAATAATAGCGAGACTTCTCATCATTAGTAAACAGGGTGGCTATATCATTTAACTTGGTAAGATGTGCCACAACGGTTTCAGATTCAAGGCCATAAAAAGGATGAGATTCAACTAAAGTAATTATTTCAGGATCAACAGAGAATTCATAATCCTTATCAGTAACACCGATAGGTGAAGTAGCAAAAGCAGGGTCAGGTTTCATTCTAGCATTAAGAGATTGCTGCTTCCATTTAGCTAATAAATTTTTAAGATCATATCTATCTTTACAAGCAAAGATAGCTCTAGCAGCTTCCTCTTCCATAACATAACCCTCAGGAACAACAGGTAATTCATAATCAGGGGGAGAACTTTCATCATCACTATCATCAATAATAACATCTTCAATAATTTCATTCTCTCTAGCCCTAGCAAATTGTTCATCAAGAAATTCACCTAATGGCAAAGTGGTATCACGCACAGAAGTAGTTTCATCAAAAGTATCATGCATGGCAGAAGTGGCATCATCAATAACATGCGACATATCAGAATTCATAACAGTAGCAGGTTTAGGTGTCGCAAGCTTACTAATAACAGAAGGAGAATCTAGTGCAGAGCTAGATGGCAGTTTCTTACCTCCTCTCGTAGTTAAGGGCAAAATCTTGGTTCTTTCGTCTTTCAAGTTCCTCATAGTGATCAACAGATATAAATCCCAAGTGACTCAGAGAATAGAGCTATGCTCCCCGGCAACGGCGCCAGAAATTAGTCTTGATAACCCACAAGTGTAGGGGATCGCAACAGCTTTCGAGGGTAAAGTATTCAACCCAAATTTATTGATTCGACAGAAGGGGAGCCAAAGAATATTATTGAGTATTAGCAGTTGAGTTGTCAATTCAACCACACCTAGATAACTTAGTATCTGCAGCAAAGTATTTAGTAGCAAAGTAGTATGATAAAGGTAACAGTAGCAAAAGTAATATTTTTGGGTTTTGTAGTAATTGTAACAATAGCAACGGAAAAGTAAATAAGCGAAACACAAGATGTGAAAAGCTCGTAGGCATTGGATTAGTGATGAATAATTATGTCGGATGCGTCCTCATGTAATAGCTATAACATAGGGTGATACGGAACTAGCTCCAATTCATCAATGTAATGTAGGCATGTATTCCGTAAATAGTCATACATGCTTATGGAAAAGAACTTGCATGACATCTTTTGTCCTACCCTCCCGTGGCAGTGGGGTCCTAGTGGAAACTAAGGGATATTAAGGCCTTCTTTTAATAGAGAACCAGAACAAAGCATTAGCACATAGTGAATACATGAACTCCTCAAACTATGGTCATCACCGAGAAGTATCCCGATTATTGTCACTTCGGGGTTGTCAGATCATCACACATAATAGGTGACTATAGACTTGCAAGATAGGATCAAGAACACACATATATTCATGAAAACATAATAGGTTCAGATCTGAAATCATGGCACTCAGGCCCTAGTGACAAGCATTAAGCATAGCAAAGTCATAGCAACATCAATCTCAGAACATAGTGGATACTAGGGATCAAACCCTAACAAAACTAACTTGATTACATGGTAAATCTCATCCAACCCATCACCGTCCAGCAAGCCTACGATGGAATTACTCACGCACGACGTTAGCATCATGATATTGGTGATGGAGGATGGTTGATGATGACGACGACGACGAATCCCCCTCTCTGAAGCCCCGAACGGACTCCAGATCAGCCCTCCAGAGGGAGATTAGGGCTTGGCGGTGGCTCCGTATCATATAACGCGATGAAACTTTCTCTCTGATTTTTCTCTCCGCGAAACGGAATATATGGAGTTGGAGTTGAGGTTGGTGGAGCCTCAGGGGGCCCACGAGACAGGGGGCACGCCCAGGGGGTGGGTGCGCCCCCACCCTCGTGGACAGGGTGTGGGCCCCTTGGTCTTGATTCTTTCGCCAATATTTTTTATATTTTCCAAAACGTGCCTCCGTGGATTTTCAGGTCATTCCGAGAACTTTTGTTTTCTACACATAAAACAACATCATGGCAGTTCTGCTGAAAACAGCGTCAGTCCGGGTTAGTTTCATTCAAATCATGCAAGTTAGAGTCCAAAACAAGGACAAAAGTCTTTGGAAAAGTAGATACGTTGGACACGTATCAACTCCCCCAAGCTTCAACCTTTGCTTGTCCTCAAGCAATTCAGTTGATAAACTGAAAGTGATAAAGAAAAACTTTTACAAACTCTGTTTGCTCTTGTTGTTGTAAACATGCAAAGCTAGCATTCAGGTTTCAGCAAATATTACGAACTAACCATACTCACAATAACACCTGGGTCTCACAATTACTCATATCAATAGCATAATCAGCTAGCGAGCCATAATAATAAAACTCGGATGACAACACTTTCTCAAAACAATCATAACATGATATAACGGTATCTCGCTAGCCCTTTCTGAGACTGCAAAACATAAATGCAGAGCACCTTTAAAGATCAAGGACGGACTAAACATTGTAATTCATGGTAAAAGAGATCCAATCAAGTCATACCCAATATAAACCAATAGTAATTAATGCAAATGACATTGTGCTCTCCAGCAGGTGCTTTTTAATAAGAAGGTGATGGCTCAACATAAAAGTAAATAGGTAGGCCCTGGGATTGCTTTCTCGCAGGGAGTCAAGAAAGTATCTCTAGCCGAGGTTGATAACACTACTACTACTTTACTTTATGCTACTCTACTCCCTCATGTTGCTACAAGATGGTGGTTTCCAGAAGATGCCAGTCTTCGATAGGACTAGCTTCTCCCCCTCTTATTCTAGCATTTCTGCAGCCCAGTCCACATATACAGCCTTCCTTTAGTAATGTTGCATATGTAGTGTAGATCCTTGCTTGCGAGTACTTTGGATGAGTACTCACGGTTGCTTTGCTCCCCCTTTCCCCCTTTTCCCATTCTTCTCGGATGTCGCAACCAGATGGTGGAGCCCAGGATCCAGACGACACCACCAACGACTACTACAACCCCGAGGGTGCCTACTACTACGTGGAGGCCGCCGATGACCAGGAGTAGTTAGGAGGCTCCCAGGCAGGAGGCCTTGCCTTTTCGATCATTGTTGCTTTTGTGCTAGCCTTCTTAAGGCAAACTTGTCCAACTCATGTCTGTACTCAGATATTGTTGCTTCCGCTGAATCTTGTGTATTCGAGCCCTCGAGGCCCCTAGCTTGTAATATAAAGCTTGTATAATTTTACTTTGTGTCTAGAGTTGTGTTGTGATATCTTTCCGTGAGTCCTTGATCTTGATCGTACACATTTGCGTGTATGATTAGTGTACAATTGAATCGAGGGCGTCACACCCATCATGCTCAATCATTGATCCATTCACGAAACACACTCGCATATTAGCTACATCCAATGCTCAAGTATGATCATAGTTGAAAGCAAAAGTGCTCCCTAGGTGATTTTGGTAATTAATGTCAACATATCTCTTGTTGGACTAATACTTTCATCTAGTATATTTCAGAAAGTTTGGCAAAGGCGTGGCATGGACAAGAGGATGTGGAACCCCTTCAAGATACTAAGGACAAAATATTGGCAAAAGCTCAAGACTCTTCAGTTTCTATTTTAGTGATCCAAGATCACATTGAGTCCATAGGAAAAGCAAATACTATTAAAAGGGGATGAGGTGTTGCTTAATGGTCTACTTGCTCAAAGTGCTTAGTGATATGCTCCAAAGCCCTCAACCACTTTCCCAATTCCAAATATGTCCTAAACCTAAAGTCAAGCTCGGCCCCACCGATTTGATTCATCCAGCGCCACCGAGTTCACTTGACATAGCCATAGCTAGAAACCCTAATCAATTCGGTCTCACCGATGGGATCTCGGTCTCACCGAGATGGGCTTGCAAACTCTATGTTGCCCATTGCAATTATTTCGGTCTCACCGAGATACGCAGTCGGTCTCACCGAGTTTGCTTGACCAACCATCTGTTTGCTTATTACCAAAATCGGTCTCACCAAGTTTGTGTAATAGGTCAAACCAAGTTGAGGTTTGACCCTAACCCTAGCACATTGGTCCCACCGAGTTGATCATATCGGTCCCACCAAAAACCCTAACATTCACATTTTGAACTAAATCGGTCTCACCAAGTTCACAAATTTGGTCTGACCGAGTCGGCTCTTTTGTGTGTAATGGTTAGATTTTGTGTGGGGCTATATATACGCCTTCACCCTCCTCTCCATGAGTGAGAGAGCCATCAGAACGTGCCTACACTTTCACCATTCATTTTCTGAGAGAGAACCACCTAATCATGTGTTGAGACCAAGACATTCCAATCCAACCACAAGAATCTTGATCTCTAGCCTTCCTTTCCACTCAAATCATCTTTCCACCATAGCTAAATCTATGAGAGAGAGAGTTGAGTGTTGGGGAGACTATCATTTGAAGCACAAGAGCAAGGAGTTCATCATCAATTTACCATCTATTACCTTTTGGAGAGTGGTGTCTCCTAGATTGGTGATGTGTCACTTGGGAGCCCCCGTCAAGATTGTGGAGTTGAACCAAGGAGTTTGTAAGGGCAAGGAGATTGCTTACTTCATGAAGATCTACCCAAGTGAGGCAAGTCCTTCGTGGGCGATGGCCATGGTGGGATAGACAAGGTTGCTTTGGACCCTTCGTGGGTGGAGCCCTTCGTGGACTCGCGCAACCGTTACCCTTTGTGGGTTGAAGTCTCCATCAATGTGGATGTACGATAGCACCACCTATCAGAACCACGCCAAAAATCTCCGTGTCTCCAATTGCGTTTGCACACTCCAATCCCATCCCTTTACTTTCTTGCAACTTGCATGATTTACTTTCTGCTGCTCATATACTCTTGCCATGCTTGCTTGAAATGTATTGTGAATGTTTAAACTTGAGGTAAAACTCCACCTTAACTTGAAGAACTTAAAAACTACTACTTTTCTTTATTGAGGGTCTAATCATCCCCCTCTAGACAGCTCTTCTCGATCCTTTCAATTGGTATCAAAGCATTGGTCTCCATTGCTTTGGTTTAATCACCATTGGAGGAAGATGGATGAGTCTATGATGGGGAGTTTTAGACGTAGAGTGCCTATGCTTGATGGGGAGTTCTTTAATGCTTGGAAAAATAAGATGCTTGAGATTTTCAATGAATATCACTTGAACAAGTACATTACTAGCCCTTGTGCGCCCCTTGTTGACCCCTTGCATCCTACCCCCTATGAGTCTCTTGACACGATCCACAATCTTAGAACTATCAATCTTATCATTAGAGGATTGCCTAGAAATTTGATTGTTCGCTTGCCTACTCTTGAATGTGCTTACACCATATGGAGATTTCTTAAGGAACGATTTCCAAACTATTCCTTGAAAAATCTAGATGTGATTCTTCAAAAGTCCATTGCTTTAAATAAAATGAATCCCGTTGATCCTATGTTTGGTGATTGTTTATTTGAGCTTCGTGACCTTATGCCTGCCAAAGGAGACGTTGGAATCATTAGTAACATCATCTCAGAAGTCATTAGAATTCATAAAGATGAACATTGCCATGGTCATACATCTAATGGATCACTTGAAGGAAATATGCCCTAGAGGCAATATTAAAGTTATTATTTATTTCCTTATTTCATGATAAATGTTTATTATTCATGCTAGAATTGTATTAACCGGAAACTTAGTACATGTGTGAATACATAGACAAAACATAAGTGTCCCTAGTATGCCTCTACTTGACTAGCTCGTTTATCAAAGATGGTTATGTTTCCTAACCATAGACATGTGTTGTCATTTGATGAACGGGATCACATCATTTGGAGAATGATGTGATGGACAAGACCCATTCGTTAGCTTAGCATTATGATCATTACAGTTTCATTGCTACTACTTTCTTCATGACTTATACATGTTCCCTAGACTTTGAGATTATGCAACTCCCGAATACAGGAAGAACACCTTGTGTGTTATCAAACGTCACAACGTAACTGGGTGATTATAAAGATGCTCTACAGGTGTCTCCAATGGTGTTTGTTGAGTTGGCATAGATCGAGATTAGGATTTGTCACTCCGTGTTTCGGAGATGTATCTCTGCGCCCTCTCGGTAATGCACATCACTATAAGCCTTGCAAGCAATGTGACTAATGAGTTAGTTGCGGGATGATGCATTACGGAACGAGTAAAGAGACTTGCCGGTAACGAGATTGAACTAGGTATGATAATACCGACGATCGAATCTATGGGCAAGTAACATACCGATGACAAACGGAACAACGTATGTTGTCATGCGGTTTGACCGATAAAGACATTCGTAGAATATGTAGGAATCAATATGAGCACCTAGGTTCCGCTATTGGTTACTGAATGGAGATGAGTCTCAATCATGTCTACATAGTTCTCGAACCCGTAGGGTCCGCACACTTAACTGTAACATCCCAAATTTCCCATTTGGAATGTTTTACAATTATATCTAAGCATCTATGCATATTGTTTGAACTTGAGTGGCATTTGAAACATTTCAGAGGCTTTTGAGTTTGTTGAATTTGGATTCAAATTGGCAAATGAAATTCTTTCAAATCAATGCCTGATAAATACTTGAGCAAAAGTATGAGAGGAGTAAACATGACACTCCAAAAATGCCAGAAGAAAAGTATTGCCAAAAAGTTTGAATTCAAATTTGAATTTTATTTGGGATTTCCAGTACGTGTTTTTTTTAGTTTGAGTTTTGCCCCTGGAAAAATGTCGATGTTGTAGGATTATTTCCCCTGAGAATTTTGATATATATATATATGTCCTATATAAAAGTAATATATATTTTTCTATATTCTCTCTTCTCTCTAATTCAAAAAAAAAGCCCGAGGCGCCAGCCAGGCCAACCGGCCCAGCCAGCGCCAACCGGCCCAGCCAGCGGGGCAGGCGCCAGCCCGCCAGCGCCCGAGCAGCCGCAGCCCAGCGCGCCCCGCACCCGAACTCTCTCCGCCTCGGCCACCCGATCGCCTCCACCCCTCTCTCTCCCACTGACCCGCGGGGCCCACGCCCTATTCTTCCCCTCGCCCACGAAACCGAGCCGGAGTCACTCCGCCACCGCCGCCGAATCCCGGAGATCACGGGATTGCCTCGCCCGAGTTCGCCCCCTCCTCCAAGCCATGCCCCCTATATATACCCCTCATCCTCGTCGTTTCCGCCCCTTCAAACCCTCACCAACCCCACCCTCGCCTCGCAATCTCTCGCCAGAGCCCGGCGCCGCCACCGCGCCATTACTTCCCCCGAGCTCGCATCGATCGCCTCCGAGCTCCACCAACTCCACCCCCGCCTCCGCAACTCCCCGCCGCAGCCGCCCGACGTCTCCGCCGTCTTCCCCGACCACCGGAGCCACCATCCCGTCCACGCCCAAGCCGCCGTCGTCCGTCGCCGTCGTTGCCACCGCGGTATGTCGCCGGAGCCGCCCACCACCGTCCGATCTGAAACCTAGGGCATAGATTAGATCTAGCGAAAGGTTAGGTTTATTTTAGATTAATTCGGTTTTTCTCCGGTTCAATTGCGGTTTATTTGCTTTAGACCGAACCGATCGGTTTGTTTCTGTTAGCCACAGGCATGCTTTAGTTAAATATCGCCTGAGCGTTAGATAGGCCCGTTAGCGCTAGTTTTTCTTTTTAGTTGTATTTTTAGTTTCTGTTTTTTTAGCAGATAGTTCTGTTTTTGTTTTTTGCTATTTCTTTTAGCTGGTTTATTATTTTTACTTGATTCTTTTTTTGTTAGTTTGCAAATTTGTTGTAGTTTCTGTAGAAAATATGTTTAGCCATGTTTAAATTATTATAAATAGTTTTATATTAGTTTTAGGCAGATAGGTTTTTCTGCCATAAATTGAGTTAGGATTATTATTTTTTAGTGATTCTTTTTTCTACTGCTTAATTTTGACCATGCCTAGCAGTAGGAACTTGTTTGGGTATTTTTAGATTAAATAAAAAAATAGTTTTAGTCAAAATCAAGTTTTCCTTGTTTATTTAGCTAGCTACTGTTTTCCTACTATTCTAGTTAGTAAATTTTTTTATTTTTATTATGTGATAGTTTATTTTAGATTAGTTTCTGTAGCTACAGAGGATGAACTTTTATTTACAGTAGAATAAATTTTTTAATTTATTTTCTTTGCTAGGATTGTTTTAGGCATAATAGGAGTTCTATATTAGCTTTTGATGTGATTCTTTTTGCTCCTAGTTTGTATGATGTTTTCCTTTCTGTTAGTTAGCAAAACCCATGCTTAGGTTCTGTTAAGAAAAGTTTTAGTTGTGTAAAACTATTTCTTAGTTGTTGTTTGATGTGGTGAAAACCTTGAATTGCTTTCTCCAAGTCATTTGATCATGTTTTTACAATACCTATGATTTTATTGCATTAGAATTATGCCTCCCCACCATGCATGCAGTAGGAGAATTTTGTTAAGTTATGTTCTTGAGCAGTATCATGAGGTAGGATGAACCTTCTCCCTTGTTACTGATGCCCGGGACGATGTAGTTGATTGTTATGCTTTAGTAGATGGGGTTGGTTGAGTGATTCATAAGGGAGATGAGAGAGTTAAGATGATGAGAACCCCATGACTTCAAGCTCAAGATGGGCTTCAAAATTCACTACTGGGTGGAGGATGGTTGACGGGCACCCTGGAGAAACCAGCGGATGGCCGAGATGCATGGAGAAGCGCTATGACATCTTGCGGAAAGCTTCACCCAGCCATGAAGAGACGGATGGATACCCCATTGACCGGAAGCTTACCTGTGCATCCGCAAGCCATTATGGGCTCTGGCTTGGTCGACCCTAGGCGCGACTCTGGTTGGACGGTGCTACGAGATGTAGAAGAACGGTAGGATTGGATGGGCACCGACAGTGGCCCATAGGAACTCTTCGGAAGACCCTGTTTCATTCGTCCCGTCTTCAAACACCAGGCAGTGCAAAGACTTAATGGAGGGAACGATTCTTGCAGGTAAAGTGTGCAAACCTCTGCAGAGTGAAGATCTAATCGATTAGCCGTGTCCCCGGTTATGGACAATTTGAGCCTCTGGAACTTGGAGTATTTCGGATATCTCAACACCGAACTTAATAAATTAATTGAGGGGTTATTTAATAATTGGGAATGAGACATTGGTTGGTGGAACCATCTTAATAACTACCAACATTTTGTAGTATTTGCAAACAAGTCCTTGTTGTAGGGAAAAACTGGCTTTTTCGCAAAATAATGAAACTTAGAGCCCCACAGCCAAATTGCATATAGTGTTAGTAATTTTTATTGTTGTTCTCTCTTCATGACTTGCCGGCATATTCAAAAATGCTGACCTACACGGCTCTAACCTCTTATGTTGCAGAGGAGTTTTCCGATCAGGAGTGAGGATACGATCCACGCTTGGCGATTGCCCTATGGAGTCGGATGGACTCGCTATTCGTCTACGCTTTCGCAGCTTTATTTAGTTTATTTCTCATGAGTTGGCCTTCGGCCGAATTTATTATCTTGTAATAAATATTTGATATGAGAATTGTGTAATAATTAAGGTGTGATTGAACTTTGAATCTTTGCATCAATGTACTGTGTGTGCCAGCATGATCTTGGGATGGTACAGCTACACAGAGACTTGACCGATTTCGGATCGGGTCGTTACATTTACGTTTGGTGATGATCGATATTATGAGTTTATGTGTTTTGATGTACCGAAGGTTGTTCGGAGTCCTGAATGTGATCACGGACATGACGAGGAGTGTCAGAATGGCCGAGACATAAATATCGATATACTGGATGGCTATGTTTGGACATCGGAATGGTTCCGGGTGAGTTCGGGCATTACCGGAGTACCGGGAGGTTACCGGAACCCCCCAGGGAGTATATGGGCCTTATTGGGCCTTATTGGGAGAGAGGAGGAGGAGGCCAAGGTGGGGGCGCCCCCCAAGCACAATCCGAATTGGGGTGGGGGCCAGCCCCCCTTTCCTTCTCCCTCTCTCCTCCTTCCTTCGTCTCCTACTCCAACTAGGGAAGGGCGGAATCCTACTCCCAGTGGGAGTAGGACCCCCCCTTGGGCGTGCCATAGAGAGGGCCAGCCCTCCCCTTCTCCACTCCTTTATATACGGGGGAGGGGGAACCCCATAGACACACAAGTTGATTGTCTACCCGTGTGTAGTGCCCCCCCCTCCACAGATTTCCACCTCGGTCATATCGTTGTAGTGCTTAGGCGAAGCCCTGCGTCGGTAACTTCATCATCACCGTCATCACGCTGTCACGCTGATGAAGCTCTCCCTCGACCTCAGCTAGATCTAGAGTTCCCAGGATGTCACCGAGCTGAACATGTGCAGATCGCGGAGGTGTCGTACTTTCAGTACTAGGATCGGTCGGATCGTGAAGACGTACGACTATCAACCGCGTTGTCATAATGCTTCTGCTTTCTGTCTAAAAGGGTACGTGGACAACACTCTCCCCTCCCATTGCTATGCATCACCTAGATGGATCTTGCGTGTGCGTAGGATTTTTTTTTGAAATTACTATGTTTCCCAACAGTGGCATCCGAGCCAGGTCTATGCGTAGATGTTATATGCACGAGTAGAACACAAAGAGTTGTGGGCGATAATAGTGTAGGATCAAAAGTATGTCTAGAGGGGGGGGGGGTGATTAGACTACTTGACCAAATAAAAATCTATCCTTTTCCCAATTTTAAGTCTTGGCAGATTTAGCAACTTTGCACAGGTCAAGCAATCAACCTACGCATGCAATTCTAAGAGTATGGCAGCGGAATGTAAAGACATTGCACATGAAGGTAAAGGGAGGAGTTTGAGGGAGCAAACGCAATGTAGACACGGAGATTTTTTATTCGTGGTTCTGATAGGTGGTGCTATCGTACATCCACATTGATGGAGACTTCAATCCACGAAGGGTAACGGCTGCGCGAGTCCATGGAGGGCTCCACCCACAAAGGGTCCACGAGGAAGCAACCTTGTCTATCCCACCATGGCCATCGCCCACGAAGGACTTGCCTCACTAGGGTAGATCTTCACGAAATAGGCGATCTCCTTGCCTGTACAAACTCCTTGGTTCAACTCCGCAATCTTGACGGAGGCTCCCAAGTGACACCTAACTAATCTAGGAGACACCACTCTCCAAAAGGTAATAGATGGTGTGTTGATTATGAACTCCTTGCTCTTGTGCTTCAAATGATAGTCTCCCCAACACTCAACTCTCTCACATATTTGGATTTGGTGGAAAGATGATTTGAGTGGAAAGCAACTTGGGGAAGGCTAGAGATCAAGATTTATGTGGTTGGAATGGAATATCTTGGTCTCAATACATGAGTAGGTGGTTCTCTCTCAGAAAATGGATGCTGGAAGTGTAGGCATGTTCTGATGGCTTTCTCCACGAATGAAGAATGGGTGGAGGGGCATATATAGCCTCCACACAGAATCTAACCGTTACACACAATTTACCAAACTCGGTGGGACCGAATCAGAAAACTCGGTCGGACCGATTCAGTTCATAATGTGACCGTTAGGCATTTCGGTGGGACCGACATGTCAACTCGGTGGGACCGATTTCATTAGGGTTAGGGCATAACGTAATCTCGGTGAGACCGATTACACAAACTTGGTGGGACTGATTTTGGTAATAAGCTAACCAGAGAGTTGGTCAGGCAAACTCGGTGGGACCTAATCGCTCATTTCGGTGAGACCGAAACGTTACGAAAGGGAAATAGAGAGTTTGCATTGCAAACTCGGTGGGACAGATCGCTCATCTCGGTTAGACCAAAACGTTACGAAGGGAAATAGAGAGTTTGCAATCCCATCTCGGTGAGACCGAGATCCCTATCGGTGGCTATGACAAAAGAACTCAGTGGCGCCGGATAGATCAAATCAGTGGGGCCGAGTTTTACTTTTGGTTTGGGACATATGTGAATATGAGAAAGTGGTTGGGGGTTTTTGGAGCATCACTACTGGAATCAGCTACTTTGCCATCTGCCAGCTCTTTGCCGTCAGCTAGCAGACGGCAAAGAAGCTCTTTGCCATCAGCTACCCGAAAGCAGACGGCAAAGAACTGGCTGATGGCAAAGAAAGCCTTTGCCATCAGCCTGTTCTTTGCCGTCCGCTAGCTGACGACAAAGAATCTTTGCCGTCCGCTAGCAGACGGCAAAGAGGGAGGGGGAGGGGCACTGAGGAGCTGGTTAAAAAATACTTAACGTCCCCCCGCTTTGCCGTCCGCCGCAGATGGCAAATATGAACAAAAGCGGACGACAAAGGAGGGCGAACAGCTAAGGCTACCCTAACTAACCTAACTAACGGCCGAGCCCCCTCCCCCGCCCGTTACTCATCTCTCTCCCTCGACCTCCTCCGCCCCCGCCCCCGCCGCCGCCGCCGCCGCCGCCGCCGCCCCACCCCCGCCCCACCACTGCCCCCCGCCGCCCGGCGCCACCCGCCGCCCCCACCCCTCCCCCACCCGCCACCGCCCCCACCGTCCCACCGCCCGGCGCTGCCCCCGCCCCTCCCGCCCCCGCCCCGACCCTCCCGCCCGGCGCCGCCCCCGCCCCCGCCGCCCGGCCATCCCATTGCCCTGGAGCCCCGCCACCCCCCACCCACCCGCCCACCACCCCGGCGCCAGCGTCGCCCCTGCTCCGGTGAGTTTTTTTTTTCTGTTTTTCTTTTTTTTTGATGTTTAATTCTTGTTTAATTGTTAGTGTTAGTGTTAGTGTTAGTGTTAGATTTAGTGTTAGAAAAGAAGAAAATTTAGTGTTAGTGTTAGAAAAAAGAATATGTAGAAGAAAAGAAGAAGAAGAAGTGGAAAAAAGATGAAAAAGAAGAAAAGAAAAGAAGTAGAAAAAGATGAAAAAGTAGAAGAAGAAAAGAAGTAGAAGAAGTAGAAGAAGAAGAATAGAAGAAAAGAAAATA
Source organism: Triticum aestivum (assembly GCF_018294505.1). Classification (NCBI taxonomy): domain Eukaryota; kingdom Viridiplantae; phylum Streptophyta; class Magnoliopsida; order Poales; family Poaceae; genus Triticum; species Triticum aestivum. The sequence continues at coordinate 204,318,588 of NC_057810.1, read as the reverse complement.
AGTAAAAGAAGTAGAAAAAAGATGAAAAAAGAAGAAGAAGAAGAAATGAAAGAAGAAGAAAGGAAAGAAGAAGAAGAAGAAGAAGAAGAAAGGAAAGAAGAAGAAGGATAGAAGAAGAAGAAGAAAGGAAAGAAGAAGAAAAAAGAAGAAGAAGAGAAGGAAAGAAGAAGAAGGATAGAAGGAAACACCCCGACCACTGACCCCGACACCCCGACCCCGACACCGGACGTCTATATTATGGCTCAACAGGCGACCCAAGTATTCTATCTACCCTGGGCCTGCCAAACTAATCCAAATCTGAAAGGTTGGGATGTCGTTTATGAAGTGCCGCCACGTGCTAGACTATCTCCCCCAAAGGAAGAGGATTATGAACCTCACATTAACCCAGACACATATGAAGGAGAATTCTTCCAAGAGACACGTCTTTCCAAAAAGCGTTTCAAGAACCGGTATACTTCACCCCAAAACATTGAAGTAGACAGATAGTGAATCCCACATCACCCTAGAGGAGGAACAAGAAGAGCCGGAACAAGAAGAGGTTACTGCCGCGGACGACCTCTCAATGCTTGACCGATTACGTAAAGGTGGCCTTCCACATGTTGATGCCACTGAACCCTATGAGCCTGTCATTGATTATAGTGATGATGATGATTATGCATTTATTGATGATACTGATTGAGATTATTAGTAGTGTCAGGTATTCAATTTTTTTATGTTGTACTTGATGAAGATACACTTAAGTGATATACATATTATTATTCATTTCGGTATTTTTTTTATGTTGTACTAATTTCGTTTACTCTTTGTCATGGCAGGTGTTGAAAGATGGAAGGGGAGCCGACTGAGGCCAAGGACAAACGTGCCCAAATTGAAGGTGTGCCACACCATCAAGGTAGCTCCAACTTATATCAGTTCGGGCGGAATTGGGTAATGTGGTTTGCTTCATTATTAATGCAATTCATTCATCATGCTAGCTTGAGCCCTTTAATTACTAATTTACTTTGTTTCTCTCTTTCAGGCATGCTACAATAAGATGGATAAGGTGCCAGAGGGGTACGACCTGTATGCCATGGCCCACACTGCCTCTTACAAGCAAGTCAAGGGGAAGGCGAGGAAAGGGGAGGAGTTTAACCCGAGCCAGATCCCCTACAATCCAGAGCAGGTGATGATATCTAGTGGCGGGAGGTCCCGTGGCTCCATAGCCATTGATCCAGAGATTGCTCCTGAGACCATGGTGAGTTTAATTTGAATGGACGTTACTTGCTAGTCTTAACATTTGAGTATCATCATGCTAACGAAACATTGGAAATGATCTTTGGTGCAGCGTTACTCCACACAAGCATCACACGATCCTTCTCCAGCTACTGGCCTGAGCCAGCCCGCTCCCACACCTCCATGATCAAGGTAAGTTTCTCTAGTTTTTTGCTTAACAAATGCATAAAGACCTAGACTTAGCTTTATTTCATCCAATATGCTTACCTTAATGACCTAGACGTAGCTTCTTTTCCTGCAAAATGACTTAATAAGCTTACTGACCTCCAAAACCAGCCATTTTACCTAAGTTAGCTCTAAAACGATCTATACTTAGCTTTGTTTCCTCCAAAATGACCTAAGTTAGTTATAATATGCTTAGTTAACTAGGTTTGCTCAATAATGACATGTACTTACCTTACTTATGTAAAAAACGGCATAATTAGCTTAGTTAGCTCATAAATGATCCATTTTACCTACATTAGCTCTAAAATGATGCATTTTACCTAAGTTAGCTCATAAACGATCCATTTCACCTAAGTTACCTCACAAACGATGGCGTGCTTCTTCTTCTAGTCACCTTTTCCTAACTTTCTTATTTGCCATTTTGCAGATTTCATTCACTTCCCGGAAGCTAGCTTGCTATGATGGAGTGCTTGTTTTTAATTTCATTCTCTTCTAGTATTCTTCAAGCTTGCTACGATGGAACTTGCTATCTTGATGAAACTTTGCATTGTAATATGTATGTGCAACTTTGCTATCTTGATGGAACTTGCTATGTATGAGTGGATGGAACTATATATGTATGTACGATGAAATTTATGTGCTGTTAAATAGCTCTGTGAAATATATCTATATATGTCATATATATTTGTTGTGAAAATTGTTGGATTTAAAAAAACAGAAAAAAGAGCCAATATGCAGGCTCTTTGCCGTCAGCCACCGACGGCAAAGGTCTGTTTGCCATCAGCAGCGGACGGCAAAGAGGCCACATGGCAGGCAACTGTGCTTCCTGGGAGGCTGACCTATTTGGTCAGTTTGCCAGCAGTGGCTGACGGCAAAGAGAAAAAAAACTTTGCCTACAGCGGCGGACGGCAAAGGCCTTCCGATGTTTGCCGTCAGCGGCCGACGGCAAAGGCTTGCCGTTAACCACCTAACGGAGTAACAGCGCAATTATTGCCGTCAGTATTCTTTGCCATCGGCAGCTGATGGCAAAGGACCCTTTGCCGTCAGCCGCCTGAAGCGGACGACAATGTAGCTCTTTGCCGTCCCGTATGTTGCCGTCCACTTTTGCCGTCCGCGGCGGACGGCAAAGACCTTTGCCATCCGCCATCCGTGCCTTTGCTGTCCGCTGTGGCTGATGACAAAGTAGCTGATTCCTGTAGTGCATATCACTGAGCATTTTGAGCAAGCAATCCATTAAGCAACACCTCATCCCCTTTTAATAGTATTGGCTTTTCCTATGGACTCAATGTGATCTTGGATCACTAAAATTAAAATGTAGAGTCGAGCTTGAGCCAATATGTGTCCTTTGCATTTTGAGGGGTCCACATTCCTAATCCATGCCATGCCAATCATTGAACTTTCCTGAAATATTTATCTTGAAATGGCATTATTTCAATGAGCTATATGTTGTTAGTAATTACCAAAACCACACTAGGGATAGTTGCACTTTCAATCTCCCCCTTTTTGGTAATTGATGACAACATATAGATCAAAGCTTCGACAAATGATAATAAGATTGAAATACATCATCGCTTTGAGAACTATGTGATAAGAAAGAGCTCCCCCTAAATTTGTGCATTATTTAGAATTTTGTTTTGAATGCAAATGCACAATCGATTAGGATCATGGGTTACTCTTCCATGACACATACATCTTAGTGGAGCACTCAAAATGATAGAAATTAAAAACATGCACTCATCAGCAAGCAAAGTGAATGATCATATATGGATATAAAAGATAATATCATCCAAGCAAACAGTAAAGTAGCATATGATCAAATACATGATCATACAAGTATCTCACATGTAGACATAGAGTATCAAATAAGCACACAATAAAGTTCAACCAAAAAGAAAGAGAGACAAAGAAGCAAAACACTCTCTCTCGAAGCCTGTGATCTATACATTTCTCCCCCTTTGGCAACAAGTTACCAAAAAGTTTGAAAATGCATAGTGCTATGCGTCTCTCAGGCTTGGTTTTTGGGAGGTGGTGTAGAGAGAACTCCAAGGACGAAGGCATCAATTGATGTAGCTAGAGCTAGTGGAGTGGCTGCTGGAGGTGGCACTGAAGCTGTAGCTGCTGGTGCAGATGATGTAGCTCTAGTATCTAGCATTGGCACTGCAGCTGACCTCTGACCTCTTGGCACTTGCTGAAAAGCATCTGTAGTTGCCTTCCCTTTCCCCTCTTCTGCTTCCTCCTGGAGCTGCTCAACTGCTGTCTATATCTTAGTGACTTTCAGATCAAGATCATAAAACTTTGTCTCTATGATCCTCTCCAAGCTCTCCTGATTCTGAGTCAGGGTGGCCAAGCCCTTCTCAATCCTTAATGTAGCTTGAATCAGATAGGCTAGTTGATCTTGTTTGCTCTTCAAGAACACTTGAGATGCCTCTTCAACACTTGGCATCTCTGCAGCTTTTTCTGCCTTTGCCTTTGCTCTCTTCTCTTGTGCTTGCACTAAAGTGGGATCCTCTTCATTCATCACAACTGTGTTGTCTTCAAATTCTGGGTACAGAGGTAAATTCTCTTTATCCAACAAGTAACTGCCTGTGCCCATCTTGGAGTTGATGAGCACCTGAATATGTGGACCATACCCACAAGATCTTTTCTGTTCAGCAGCTGTCCTTTTGATTGTCTCTACAATCAGACTCACGACCTTGAACTTCTGAGGCACATCAAATAGCAGCAACAAGGTTTTGGAATGTCCTCTAATCATCTTGTGATCTCCAGACTTCGGTAGTAGAGTATGCCTTAAGATGGTGTTGATAGTAGGCAGACCAGATAATAAATAATGTACATATCCAAGCTTGTGTTTCTCCAAAGCTTTGTCTGGGATCTCCTTGTACATATTTGCCATTAAGTTGTGGTCTTTCTTCTTCTTGGCATACACATCCAAATCATCCTCATGTTCTTCTGGGGCATTGATCAACTTGGCCCATTCATCAACAGTTGACTAGTACCTGGTACCTTCAGACATCCATACTATCCTTCCATCTGGATAGAAATGAGCAGTGGAGTAGAATTGCATGACTAGCTCATCATTCCATTTGGTGAGCTTCTGTCCAACAAACTTGTCAACTCCACAAGCTTTGAAGTTGTCATGTACACCTGGGAAGTGATCTTCATTCTCTTTTATGCATTCCCAACCAACCAATATGTCACAGACAATTGGCTTCTTGTCAAGCAAAATAGTCTCATAGAAATCTTGATGTTCTTTGCTGTGGAACATGTAGTCCACTGCAGTTCTCCTTCTCACAGCATAAGGATCATTCTTCCTCCAAAGTCTCAGACCAGCATCCTTTCTGATGTTCATGTCCTCTGCCACTGGATGAGTGTCACTGTGGTCTGGAATCTTTGGTTTGAGCTTTCTCAGCACTTGGGCTTCAGCATCTTCTTCTTCAACTTCAGGCACTGGGGCCTTGTTGTTCTCTTCAACTGGGATGTTTCTAGTGCTTCTCTTGGGTTTTGGAGCTGGAGCAGAAGCTTTGGGAGCTGTCTTGGGCTTAGAAGGAGCAGCCCCAGACTTAATTGCATCCCCCATCAGCTTTTTTGACTTGGGTGCTGGTGCAACATCCTCTTCTTCTTCAGCATCTTCATCCGATGGGTGCTTTTCAAATTCTGCCATTGGATCCACCTTATTGCACCATCTTCCTCTCTTCCTTTCTTTCTTCTTGCCTTCACCAGCAGCCTCTCCTCCAGTTGACTTGGAAGTATCATGAGTGGAGGCTTTGGCCTTTGACATAGGAACTCTCTTGGAAGGTGCTTTCTTGTGCATACCAGACTTTGTTGCAGCAGCAGTGCCATATTCCTTCTTCAACACTTTCTTCCTTGAGGTGGCCTCATCCTCAACAGCCACATAGTCCTCATCCTCAGAGTCTGAGGTTCTCTTCTTCCTTGTTCTAGTGGCTGCCTTGGGCAAATTGCTTGGAGTGCTCCTGCTGCCCTCATCATAGCTGCTAAAGAGACTAGTGCCCTCACTCATATGCACTTGCTCTTCTGATCTATTCTGGCTATCACTCTTGTCAGACATATGGCAAAGCAAACTGATAGCAAACCCTGTGAATAGATATAGATGAGGTAGAGTAGATGAGCATCACAAAGTGCAACGATTTTTGTAAAACAGATGAGTCAAAAACTTAGTTTTAGTTAGAAAGCATTTCGCAGCTACCAATTTGTTAAACTCGGTGACACCGAAGCAACTTTTGGAGTCTCAACTAGTGAACTCGGTCAGGCCAAGTCATAGTTCTGTGACTCTGAGATTGCTAGGGTTCCACAGAGAGTTGAACTCGGTCACACCGATTTGCTTGTTTCGTCCAGACCGAGAACTGCAAGTGCTATGGCCTAAGCCAAATCGGTGAGACCGATTTCTACAACTCAGTTGGTCCGAGCTGAGTTTGGCAGAAACCTAACCCTAAATTTTCAAATCAAATATAATCTAGTGGAGTTTTTCTCTAGATAGACTGATCTCATACATGGTAAAGAACATGGCGTTGACCTTGTGCTTAGAATCAGAGGTAAAAAGAGAGCACAAGGAGTCGAACTCATACCCTAGTTCGGCGATGAGTTTGCTACGGCGGCAACGGCGGGGCAGAAATCCTTTGACGGCGAAGGAAACCAGCGGTGGGAGGTTGCTGGCGACGAGGAGACGATCCGGAGACCTGAGGCGGCAGAGCAGGACATGCGCGGGCTGAGGAGTTTGAAGAAATTTCCAAAATCTCACCCGTGGGTATATATATCCCGACCCTGTCGGTGTGACCGAGTGGAACAACTCAGTGGCATCGAGATGCAGAATCGCAAGCGGTTACTGCAACTCGGTGTGACCGAAAAGTTCAAATCGGTTGCATCGAGATTGAAAACCTAGATCAACTTAGTGAACTCGGTGTGACTGAAGTGTATGACTCGGTCATACCGAAATACACAAAGAGGTTTTGGAAGTTTAAGTCTATGATGAATTGGGGACTCCGAGTGCTCCTCACACAGAGTGATTCGAATCTGACTTGATCAAACTTTGTGATGTAGCATGAATAGAGTTTGAGACGAGAAAAACATAGATAGCTAGAGGGAGTACTTAGGCATTCTTGTCCATCCATTTGGCAAAAGAGAAAGAGCCAAACAATCAAAGCAACAAATGGATGTCCTTGAATGAGTAAAATATGCATCCAACATGCTCACATAATAAAATGGCAAATGAAATATGTGACAAAGCATGCACAAACACTCTAGCATCTATCAAGCAATTGGCGATGACTAGGTCATCTATATATGAGTATATTGACTTAGGAGTCAAATGAAAACATTTGATCATAGGTCATACTTGTCATTTAAGCACAAGTGGGGTTACCACTTTTACCTAAAGCATTTTTGTGTTCACACCATTAGAGTTGCTTTAGCTCAATTGATTAGAGTAAATCTCCCCCTAGATGTGATGTCCCCCCTAAGAGGGATGAACTAACCTTGGGTTTTGTCGATGATGACTTCATGTAGGTGTTGACGATGTGGATGCTCAATGTTGATGAAGATCATTTGGAGCAGTCCATTGGAGTGAGTTGCACTTTCAATACCTACACGGGTTAGTCCCTCAAGGAACAAACAAGGATATCCATAGACATAGAATGAAGTTCATATATGATGATGTCCATGAAAGCATTAGGTTACCTTGTCCCTTGTCTTACCAACAAGAGGGTTTGTGACTCCTTGAACTTGTGCAAGATGTGGAAGTTTTTTGCACTTGTCCTTGCCAATATGACGTGAGTGAAGTATGTTGGCAGAGTCACCCTCAAGAACTCTCTAGTTCTTCTTCTTCAGGATCCACATCATATTGATGGGAATGCTTGGAGTTGTAGTCGTACTTGATGAAGTAGAACTTGATGTAGTCTTGGGAACCCACTTGACCAAGGACTTAGGAGCTTCTTCAAATGCATCAATCTCCTCTTGAAGCTTGTCCTTGCCTTTTTGCTTGTGGTCTTGTAGTGGAAGATCATCTTGAGATTGTGTCCCTTGGAAGGAAGTAGGATCATACTTCTCTTGTTGAGGAACAAACTTCGTATTGGGGTATTTCTTTTCTTCCCACTCAACTCCATTGGCATTGAACTTCCGTTCAAAACCAACACTTTGATTCTTCCGGTGCCTTCCTTGCTTGCGCACAATTTCCTCAAATTGCTTACTTCTGGCAAGGCTCTTGTAAACACCTTTCTCTATAATTCCCTTCAATAAGCTATTTTCTTGCTCAAGTGTAACTTGGCTAAGAGAATCATTAGTGGAATCAAGAGAACTACTAGAAGTAACAACATTGGATTTAGCATGATTATTGTTACTACTAGAAGAAGAATCTTTCTTACTCTTGTTGCTAGTTTTAACTTGTGGCATGTGAGTAGACAAGAGTAAACGCTTGGCAATGTAAGAAGAACTTTTCTTGCGAAGATCATCACTGATAGCTTTTAAGAACCCATGCTCTTGCTCAAGGTTGAGCTTTTCAAAGCGTAGCTTTTCATCAGTCTTTAAAAGTTCTCGATGATCTTCCAAGGTAGTTTCATGAGCTAACTTAAGAGTGTTTAGTTCTTTAGTTAGATGCTCAATCTCCTTCTTATCATCGTCATTCGTTTTATCTTGATTATCATGATTAATAGCAAGTTCATCATAGTTTTCATCACTAGATTTGTCAACAAGTAAATCATCATCACCTTACAAATCATCTTCATCACTATTGAAATCAACATACTTGGGGTGTGATACCTTTGGGCCTTTAGCCATGAAGCATATTCCAATTCCTTCATTTGGTGAGTCAAATATGTCATAGGAGTTGGTTGACACAAGTGCTAGACCGGCAACACCTTCATCTTGAGTATATTCGGAGTTGGAGTGATAACTTCTTTCGGAGTGATGGTCGGAATCGGAGCCGGATACCCATTCACCAACATGAGCTTGATGTCTTCGTTTTGTGTAGCTCTTTGATGATTTGTCCTTCCTTTCCGAATCCTTGCTTCTCCGAGAGGTTCTTCGTTCATAACGATCATCTCTACTCCTTCTCTCTCTTGGTGGTGATTCTTCTCTTCTTTTGTAGGGAGCCGTACACTCATTAGAGTAGTGTCCGGGTCTTCCACAATTGTAGCAATTACGTTCACGACTCGAAGATCTTTTGTCATTGTAGGACCTTGACTTGGAACTTCTTTCCTTGCTTCTACTCTTGTAGAACTTGTTGAAGTTCTTCACCATTAGGCTCAATTCCTCATTGAAGGTTTGTTTTTCACTTGATGATGTAGGACCATCACATGACGCTTTGTAAGCACCACTTGACTTGTTGTGAAGCTCTTCCTTATCCTTGAGTGACATCTCATGAGCAACAATTCTTCCAATGACTTCCATAGGCTTGAGATCTTTGTAATGAGGCATCATTTGGATAAATGTGCACACGGTATCATATTTTCCATCCAAGGCTCTTAGGATCTTCTTGATGATGAATCTGTCGGTCATCTCTTCATTTCCTAAGCCAGCAATCTCATTTGTGATGAGAGCAAGCCTAGAGTACATTTCAGCGACACCTTCACCATCCTTCATTTTGAACTTGCCAAGCTAACTTTGAAGCACATCTAATTTGGATTCCTTGACGGAGTCAGTACCTTTGTGCATATCAATCAAAGTATCCCAAATTTCCTTTGCATTCTCAAGATGGTTGATTTTGTTGAATTCTTTGAGGCATAATCCATTGAAGATGATATCGCAAGCTTGAGCATTGTATTGCAGCATCTTCAACTCTTCCACGGATGCTTCACGATTCGGTTCTCTCCCATCGAAGAATTCACCTTGCAAGCCAATACACAGAATAGCCCAAATGACGGGGTTATGTCCAAGAATATACCTTTTCATATTATGCTTCCAACTAGCAAAATTAGTACCATCAAGGTAAGAACCTCTACGGTGGTAATTTCCCTCACTAGACGCCATACTCTTCTAGGTTGTGAAACCAAGGCTATGATCACCAAAAGCTATGGAAATCAAGGCAAATGGAGAGCGTAGCTCTAATACCACTTGTATGATCGAAAGTATGTCTAAAGGGGGTGATTAGACTACTTGACCAAATAAAAATCTATCCTTTTCCCAATTTTAAGTCTTGGCAGATTTAGCAACTTTGCACAGGTCAAGCAATCAACCTACACATGCAATTCTAAGAGTATGGCAGCGGAATGTAAAGACATTGCACATGAAGGTAAAGGGAGGAGTTTGAGGGAGCAAACGCAATGTAGACACGGAGATTTTTTATTCGTGGTTCTGATAGGTGGTGCTATCATACATCCACATTGATGGAGACTTCAATCCACGAAGGGTAACGGCTGCGCGAGTCCACGGAGGGCTCCACCCACGAAGGGTCCACGAGGAAGCAACCTTGTCTATCCCACCATGGCCATCGCCCACGAAGGACTTGCCTCACTAGGGTAGATCTTCACGAAGTAGGCAATCTCCTTGCCCGTTCAAACTCCTTGGTTCAACTCCACAATCTTGACGGAGGCTCCCAAGTGACACCTAACCAATCTAGGAGACACCACTCTCCAAAAGGTAATAGATGGTGTGTTGATGATGAACTCCTTGCTCTTGTGCTTCAAATGCTAGTCTCTCCAACACTCAACTCTCTCTCATAGATTTGGATTTGGTGGAAAGATGGTTTGAGTGGAAAGCAACTTGGGGAAGGCTAGAGATCAAGATTTATGTGGTTGGAATGGAATATCTTAGTCTCAACACATGAGTAGGTGGTTCTCTCTCAGAAAATGTATGCTGGAAGTGTAGGAATGTTTTGATGGCTTTCTCCACGAATGAAGAATGGGTGGAGGGGTATATATAGCCTCCACAAAAAATCTAACCATTACACAGAATTTACCAAACTCGGTGGGAATGAATCGGAAAACTCGGTCGGACCGATTTAGTTCATAATGTGACTGTTAGGCATTTCGGTGTGACCGACATGTCAACTCGGTGGGACCGATTTCATTAGGGTTAGGGCATAATGTAATCTCGGTGAGACCGATTACACAAACTCGGTGGGATCGATTTTGGTAATAAGCTAACCAGAGAGTTGGTCAGGCAAACTCGGTGGGACCGAATCGCTCATTCCGGTGAGACCAAAACGTTACAAAAGGGAAACAAAGAGTTTGCATTGCGAACTCGGTGGGACCGATCACTGATCTCGGTTAGACCGAAACATTACGAAGGGAAACAGAGAGTTTGCAATCCCATCTCGGTGAGACCGAGATCCCTATCGTTGAGACCAAAGTGACTAGGGTTTCTGGTAGTGGCTATGACAAAATAACTCGGTGGCATCGGATAGATCAAATCGTTGGGGCCGAGTTTGACTTTTGGTTTGGGACATATGTGGATATGAGAAAGTGGTTGAGGGTTTTTGGAGCATATCACTGAGCATTTTGAGCAAGCAATCCATTAAGCAACGCCTCATCCCCTTTTAATAGTATTGGCCTTTCCTATGGACTGAATGTGATCTTGGATCACTAAAAGTAAAATGTAGAGTCTTAAGCTTGAGCCAATATGTGTCCTTTGCATTTTGAGGGGTACACATTCCTAATCGATGCCATGCCAATCATTGAACTTTCCTGAAATATTTATCTTGAAATGGCATTTGTTCAATGAGTTATATGTTGTTAGTAATTACCAATACCACCCAGGGATAGTTGCACTTTCAAATAGTCATACTGCTTACCAGTATGTCATACTTTGATTCGGCGGTATTGTTGGATGAAGCGGCCCGGACCAACATTACGCGTACGTTTACGCGAGACTGGTTCTACTGACGTGCTTTGCACATAGGTGGCTGGCGGGCAGTTTCTCCAACTTTAGTTAATTGAGTGTGACTACGCCCAGTCCTTGTTGAAGGTTAAAACGTCACACTTGACGAAAAATCATTGTGGCTTTGATGCATAGGTAAGAACAGTTCTTCCTCAGCCCGTAGCAGCCACATAAAACTTGCAACAACAAAGTAGAGGACGTCTAACTTGTTTTTGCAGGGAATGTTGTGATGTGATATGGTCAAGACATGATGCTATATTTTATTGTATGAGATGATCATGTTTTGTAATAGAGTTATCGGCAACTGGCAGGAGCCATATGGTTGTCGCTTTATTGTATGAAATGCAATTGCCATGTAATTGGTTTACTGTATCACTAAGTGGTAGGGATAGTTGTAGAAGCAATAGTTGGAGAGACGATAATGATGCTATATGGAGATCAAGGTGTCGCGTCGGTGACGATGGTGATCATGACGGTGCTTTGGAGATGGAGATCAAAGGCACACGATGATGATGGCCATATCATATCACTTATATTGATTACATGTGATGTTTATCCTTTATGCATCTTATTTTTCTTAGTTCGGTGGTAGCAATATAAGATGATCTCTCACGAAATTTCAAGGTACAAGTGTTCTCCCTGAGTATGCACCATCATGAAAGTTCATCGTGCCGAGACACCACATGATGATCGGGTGTGATAAGCTCTACGTTCACATACAACGGGTGCAAGCCAGTTTTGCACACACAAAATACACGGGTTAAACTTGACAAGCCTAGCATATGCAGATATGGCCTCGGAACACTGGAGACCGAAAGGTCGAGCGTGAATCATATAGAAGATATGATCAACATAGTGATGTTCACCATTGAAAACTACTCCATCTCACGTGATGATCGGACATGGTTTAGTTGATTTGGATCATGTGATCATTTAGTTGACTAGAGGGGTGTCTATCTAAGTGGGAGTTCTTAAGTAATATGATTAACTGAACTCTAATTTATCATGAACTTAGTCCTGATAGTATTTGCAAATTATGTTGTAGTTCAATAGCTCGCGATGTAGCTCCCGACTTATTTTTGATATGTTCCTAGAGAAAAATAAACTTGAAAGATGTTAGTAGCAATGATGCGGATTGGATCCGTGATCTGAGGATTATCCTCATTGCTGCATAGAAGAATTATGTCCTTGATGCACCGCTAGGTGACAAAACTATTGTAGGAGCAGATGCAGTCATTATGAATGTTTTGACAAGCTCGGTATGATGACTACCTGATAGTTTAGTGCAGCATGCTTTACGGCTTCGAACCAGGACTTCAAAAATGTTTTGAACACCACGGAGCATATAAGATATTCCAAGAGTTGAAACTGGTATTTCATACTCATGCCCGTGTCAAGAGGTATGCGACCTCTGACAATACTTTGCCTACAAGATGGAGGAGAATAGCTCAACCAGTGAGCATGTGCTCAGATTGTCTGGGTACTACAATTGCTTGAATCAAGTGGGAGTTAATCTTCCAGATAAGATAGTAATTGACAAAGTTCTCTAGTCACTATCACCAAGTTACTAGAACATCCTGATAAACTATAATATGCAAGGGATGATGAAAGTAATTCCCGAGCTCTTTGCGATGGTGAAATCGGCGAAGGTAGAAATCAAGAAAGAGCATCAAGTGTTGATGGTTGACATGACCACTAGTTTCAAGTAAAAGGGCAAAGGAAAAGAAAGGGTACTTCAAGAAGAATGTCAAGCAAGTTGCCACTCCCATGAAGAAACCCAAAGCTAGACCCAAGCCTGAAATGGAGTGCTTCTACTGCAAAGGAAATAGTCACTGGAAGTGGAAACTATCCTAGATACTTGGTGGATAAGAAGGACGACAAAGTGAGCAAAGCTATATTTGATATACATGTTATTGATGTGTACTTTACTAGTGTTTATAGCAACCCCTTGGTATTTGATACTGGTTCATTTGCTAAGAGTAGTAACTCGAAATAGGAGTTGCAGAATGAACAGAGACTAGTTAAGGGGGAAGTGACGATGTGTGTTGGAAGTGGTTCCAAGATTGATATGATCATCATTGCACACTCCCTATACTTTCGGGATTAGTGTTGAACCTAAATAAATGTTATTTGGTGTTTGCGTTGAGCATGAATATGATTTGATCATGTTTATTGCAATATGTTTATTCATTTAAAGTTAGAGAATAATTGTTGTACTGTTTACATGAATAAAACCTTCAATGGTCATACACCCAATGAAAATAGTTTGTTGGATCTCGATCGTAGTGATACACATATTCATAATATTGAAGCCAAAATGCAAAGTTAATAATGATAGTGCAACTTATTTGTGGCACTGCCATTTAGGTCATATTGGTGTAAAGCGCATGAAGAAACTCCATGCTGAAGGGCTTTTGGAATCACTTGATTATGAATCATTTGATGCTTGCGAACCATGCCTCATGGGAAACATGACTAAAACTCCGTTCTCCGGAACAATGGAGCGAGCTACTGATTTATTGGAAATAATACATAACGATGTATGCGGTCCGATGAATGTTAAGGCTCGCGGTGGGTATCATTATTTTCTGACCTTCACAGATGATTTGAGCAGATATGGGTATATCTACTTAATGAAACACAAATCTGAAACAGTTGAAAAGTTCAAAGAATTTCAGAGTGAAGTGGAGAATCATCGTAACAAGAAAATAAAGTTTCTACAATCTGATCGCGGAGGCAAATATTTTAGTTACGAGTTTGGCCTTCATTTAAAATAATGTGGAATACTTTCACAACTCACGCCACCTGGAACACCACAGCGTAATGGTGTGTCCGAACATCGTAATCGTACTTTATTGGATATGGCGCGATCTATGATGTCTCTTACCGATTTACCACTATTGTTTTGGGATTATGCATTAGAGACAGCTGCATTCACGTTAAATAGGGAACCATCTAAATCCGTTGAGATGACACCGTATGAACTGTGGTTTAGTAATAAATCTAAGCTGTCATTTCTTAAAGTTTGGGGCTGCGATGCTTATGTGAAAAAGCTTCAATCTGATAAGCTCGAACCCAAATCGGAGAAATGCATCTTCATAGGATACCCAAAAGAAATTGTTGGGTACACCTTCTATCATAGATCTGAAGGCAAGATCTTTGTTGCTAAGAGTGGATCCTTTCAAGAGAAGGAGTTTCTCTCGAAAGAAGTGAGTGGGAGGAAAGTAGAACTTGATAAGGTAATTGTACCTGCTCCCGAATTGGAAAGTAGTTCATCACAAAAATCAGTTCCAGTGATTCCTACACCAATTAGTGAGGAAGTTAATGATAGTGATCGTGAAACTTTAGATCAAGTTACTACCAAACCTCGTAGGTCAACCAGAGTAAGATTCGCACCAGAGTGGTACGGTAATCCTGTTCTGGAGGTCATGTTACTTGACCACGACGAACCTACAAACTATGAGGAAGCGATGATGAGCCCAAACTCCGCGAAATGGCTTGAGGCCATGAAATCTGAGATGGGCTCCATGTACGAGAACAAAGTATGGACTTTGATTGACTTGCCCGTGTTGGAAATATGCCCTGGAGGCAATAATAAAAGGATTATTATTATATTTCTTTGTTCATGATAATTGTCTTTTATTCATGCTATAATTGTACTATCCGGAAATCGTAATACATGTGTGAATACATAGACCACAACATGTCCCTAGTGAGCCTCTAGTTGACTAGATCGTTGATCAACAGATAGTCATGGTTTCCTGACTATGGACATTGGATGTCGTTGATAACGGGATCACATCATTAGGAGAATGATGTGATGGACAAGACCCAATCCTAAGCATAGCACAAGATCGTGTAGTTTGTTTTGCTAGAGCTTTTCCAATGTCAAGTATCTCTTCCTTAGACCATGAGATCGTGTAACTCCCGGATACCGTAGGAGTGCTTTGGGTGTACCAAACGTCACAACGTAACTGGGTGACTATAAAGGTATACTACGGGTATTTCCGAAATTGTCTGTTGGGTTGACACGGATCGAGACTGGGATTTGTCACTCCGTATGACAGAGAGGTATCACTGGGCCCACTCGGTAATGCATCATCATAATCAGCTCAAAGTGACCAAGTGTCTAGTCACGGGATCGAATCTCGGGCAAGTAATGTACCGATTGACAAAGGGAATTGTATACGGGGTTGTTTGAATCCTCGACATCGTGGTTCATCCGATGAGATCATTGAGGAGCATGTGGGAGACAACATGGGTATCCAGATCCCGCTGTTGGTTATTGACCGGAGAGCCGTCTCGGTCATGTCTACGTGTCTCCCGAACCCGTAGGGTCTACACACTTAAGGTTCGATGACGCTAGGGTTGTATGAATATGAGTATGCAGCAAACCTAAAGTTGTTCGGAGTCCCGGATGAGATCCCGGACGTCACGAGGAGTTCCAGAATGGTCCGGAGGTAAAGAATTATATATGGGAAGTCGAGTTTCGGCCATCGGGAAAGTTTTGGGGGTTACCGGTATTGTACAGGGACAACCGGAAGGGTCCCGGGGGTCCACCGGGTGGGCCACCTATCCCGGAGGGCCCCATGGGCTGAAGTGGGAGGGGAACCAGCCCCTGGTGGGCTGGTGCGCCCCCCTGGGCCCCCTCTGCGCCTAGGGTTGGGAACCCTAGGGAGGGGGCGCCTCCACTTGCCTTGGGGGGCAAGTCTTCCCCCTTGGCCGCCGCCCCCCTAGGAGATCTCATCTCCTAGGGCCGGCGCCCCCTGGGGTCCCTATATAAAGAGGGGGGGGCGGGCAGCCGCACCCAACACCTGGCGCCTCCCTTCCCCCCGTGCTACACCTCTCCCTCCCGTAGTTGCTTGGCGAAGCCCTGCCAGAGCCCTGCTGCATCCACCACCATGTCGTCGTGCTGCTGGATCTTCATCAACCTCTCCTTCCCCCTTGCTGGATCAAGATGGAGGAGACGTCACGCTGACCGTACGTGTGTTGAACGCGGAGGTGCCGTCCGTTCGGCGCTAGGATCTCCGGTGATTTGGATCACGACGAGAACGACTCCCTCAACCCCGTTCTCTTGAACGCTTCCGCACGCGATCTACAAGGGTATGTAGTTGCACTCCTCTCTCTCATTGCTAGATGAACTCATAGATTGATCTTGGTGAACGTAGGAAATTTTTTATTTTATGCAACATTCCCCAACAGTGGCATCATGAGCTAGGTCTATGCGTAGTTCTCTATTGCACGAGTAGAACACAAATCTGTTGTGGGTGTAGATGTTGTCAACTTTCTTGCCACTACTAGTCTTATTTTGCTTCAGCGGTATTGTGGGATGAAGCGGCCCGGACCGACCTTACACGTACGCTTACGTGAGACAGCTTCCACCGACTGACATGCACTAGTTGCATAAGGTGGCTAGCGGGTGTCTGTCTCTCCCACTTTAGTTGGAGCGGATTCGATGAAAAGGGTCTTTATGAAGGTGTGACGCCCGGGTAATCAAGCTACAGTAACCCTCTGCTAATGATGCCACATCACTTCGATTATTTTCGCTAATCTCGCGTTAGTTCGGAACCGATTTAAATTCATATTCAAAATCAAGCAAACAATAAACGTTTTCAAAAGTCAAAACTAAAATGTTCTAAATGTGACAAATAATTCATAAGTAATGTTGGTGGAGAAACCACATTTTTATAAAAGTTCTAAATGCATTTAATTAATTAAACAGTAGGTAAGACAAATACATAAATGCTTTGGTATTTTATAAAATACTAAACTATATTATTTGGGGGTTAAACCTTTTTGTGGTAGAGGTATAATTAGTGTTACTTTTTAAGGTACAACTTTTATGCTTTATAAAACTAGAATAAAATAAAACAGTAACAGAAAAGAAATAAAATAGAAAAACAAACTAACAAAAAAAAGGGGGAAAAAGAAACCCCCCAAACCCCCGGGCCAACCGACCCAGCTAGCCAACCGGCCGGCCCAGTCGGCCAGCCCACCCCGGCCGGCCCACCTCTCCCCACATAACCCCCCCACCCCCCAGGCCAACCCTAGCCGCCACCCACTCCCCCCCCTCGTCCCACTCCTCCCTCGTCCTTCCCCGATCTAGATCGGGGCAACCCCCGATCCCATCGGCTCCCCACGCCCCGCCGATCCCCACCTCTCCTCTCGCCCCACTCCCTTCCCCCCCCCCCGATCCAATCGGGATCGGGCCCGAACCCATCGCCGCCTCCCCGACGCATCACCCGCGCCGGCCCCCGACGTCGCCGCCTCGCCCTCGCCGCACGACGACCTCGTCGGCCCCTCCTCCTCGCCGGGCTGCCCCTCTCCGAGCTACATCGCCGGCCTGCTTCCTCCTCCCCACCGGCCTGCCTCTTCTTCGCCACGTCGTCCCCGACCCCCTCCTCGACCCCCGTTGCCCCGTCCTCTGCAACCCACGGTGAGGCCCTTGGCCTCCTCTTCCCCTCTCCGCCGCTCGTCGTGCTCCTCGCTACGACCCCGCCCCGTGCTGCTCTGCAGCGTGCGCGACGAGCCCACGCGCCCGTCGCCTTGGCCGTGCCCATGTTTCCCCCCCGCTCTGCTCCGCCTCCGGCCGCGACCAAGCTCGCATCCGCTTGGCCCGCCTTCCCTGCTCCCGTGGGCGCCGAGCCTCCCCACCGGCTCCGGCGTGAGCCCCCCCGCTGTTGCTAAGGCCACTGCAACCGCCGTGCGCACACGTCGCCGCCCCTGGTGCCACTTCGCCCCTGGTGTTGGCGCCGTCGTCTCGCCCCCCCGCCTCCGCCTCTGGCCCCGCAGGCCACCGCCACGCCGGCGGCCAGTTCTGCCACCCCGCGGCGTCTCGGGTCTGCCCTGCGGGTGCAAACGCCCGGGCGCCCGCTGCCCGTGGCCCCGCTAGCGCCCAATCCACTAGGCCCCCTAGGGTCAATGACAGGAGGGCCCGCGCCCCAGAACGTTTTAGTTAAAAAAAAGAGGGAATTAAAGAATTAAAAGAAAAATATAAAATAAAATATGATAATAAGTAATAAAAATAATTAATTAATTAATTAACTTAATTAATTCTGATTAAAATAAACGATTAAGATTAATTAACCTAATGATTAATTAACCTAATTAACTACTGTTAATTATCTAATTAATTAGTATGACAGTGGGGCCCACCCACTAATTAATTTTGATTAATTTAATTAAATTGTTAAATTAAAATTTGTCACTGACCAGTGGGGCCCACTGGTCAGGTTGACCAGTCAACCATGTTGACTGCTGACGCCAGCATGACATCATGCTGATGTCATAAATCTAATTTCGAATTTATTTAAATAGTTAATTAAATTCCAAAATTATTAAAATCCTTTAAAAATCATATCTTTTAATCCGTAACTCGGATTAAAATATTTTCAACATGAAAGTTGCTCAGAACGACGAGACGAATCCGGATACGCAACCCGTTCGTCCGCCACACACCCCTAACATATCAAACTCGCAACTTTCCCCCTCCGGCTCCTCTGCCCGAAACCACGGAACACCGGGAATACTTTCCCGGATGTTTTCCCCCCTTCACCGGTATCACCTACTACCGCGTTAGGGCACACCGAATACCGCGTATCGCCTTGTTATATTTTGTGATGCTTTCTTTGCTCTGTATTCATTATTTCTTCCCCCTCTTCTCTCCGGTAGACTACGAGACCGACGCTGCTGCTGACCAGTTCGACTACGGAGTTGACGAGCCCTCTCTCTTGTCAGAGCAACCAGGCAAGCCCCCCCTTTGATCACCAGATATCGCCTATTCTACTCTATACTGCTTGCATTAGAGTAGTGTAGCATGTTACTGCTTTCCGTTAATCCTATTCTGATGCATAGCTTGTCATTGCTGCTACAGTCATTGATACCTTACCCGCAATCCTAAATGCTTAGTATAGGATGCTAGTGTTCCATCAGTGGCCCTACACTCTTGTCCGTCTGCCATGCTATACTACTGGGCTGTGATCACTTCGGGAGGTGATCACGGGCATATACTATATACTTTACACTGTTACATTACCTGTGATACTGTTTGGAGATGGGGGCTGAAGGGGCAGGTGGCTCCATCCAGGTAGTGGTGGGCCTGAGTTCCCGACGGCCCCCGACTGTTACTTTGTGGCGGAGCGACAGGGCAGGTTGAGACCACCTAGGAGACAGGTGGGCCTGGCCCCGTTCGGCGTTCGCGGATACTTAACACGCTTAACGAGATCTTGGTATTTGATCTGAGTCGGCTACGAGCCTATACGCACTAACCATCTACGCGGGAGTAGTTATGGGTATCCCGACGTCGTGGTATCAGCCGAAGCACTTCAGACGTCGGCGACGGAGCGGTGCGCGCCGAATTGGACTGGAACGCCACTAGGCTAGGTCTGCTTTCGGCCGCGTACGCAACGTGCAGGTGTGCTATGGGCGATGGGCCCAGACCCCTGTGCGCTTAGGTTTAGACCGGCGTGCTGGCCTCTCTGTTGAGCCTAGGTGGGGCTGCGACGTGTTGATCTTCCGAGGCCGGGCATGACCCAGGAAAGTGTGTCCGGCCAAATGGGATCAAGCGTGTTGGGCTATGTGGTGCACCCCTGCAGGGAAGTTAATCTATTCGAATAGCCGTGATCTTCGGTAACAGGACGACTTGGAGTTGTACCTTGACCTTATGACAACTAGAACCGGATACTTAATAAAACACACCCTTCCAAGTTCCACAGACAACCCGGTGATCGCTTTTCCGCAGGGCGACGAGGAGAGGATCGCCGGGTAGGGTTATGCTATGCGATGCTACTTGGAGATGCTGCTTGGAGATGCTACTTGAAGATGCTACTTGGAGGACTTCAATCTACTCTCTCCTACATGCTACAAGACGGAGGCTGCCAGAAGCGTAGTCTTCGACAGGATTAGCTATCCCCCTCTTATTCTGGCATTCTGCAGTTCAGTCCACTGATATGGCCTCCTTACACATATACCCATGCATATGTAGTGTAGTTCCTTGCTTGCGAGTACTTTGGATGAGTACTCACGGTTGCTTTCTCCCCCCTTTTTCCCCTTTTCCTTTCTTTCTGGTTGTCGCAACCAGATGCTGGAGTTCAGGAGCCAGACGCCACCGTCGACGACGACCCCTACTACACCGGAGGTGCCCCTACTACGTGCAGCTCGCTGACGACGTCCAGGAGTAGTTAGGAGGATCCCAGGCAGGAGGCATGCGCCTCTTTCGATCTGTATCCCAGTTTGTGCTAGCCATCTTATGGCAACTTGTTTAACTTATGTCTGTACTCAGATATTGTTGCTTCCGCTGACTCGTCTATGATCGAGCACTTGTATTCGAGCCCTCGAGGCCCCTGGCTTGTATTATGATGCTTGTATGACTTATTCTATTTGTAGAGTTGTGTTGTGATATCTTCCCGTGAGTCCCTGATCTTGATCGTACACATTTGCGTGCATGATTAGTGTACGATTGAATCGGGGGCGTCACAAGTTGGTATCAGAGCCGACTGCCTGTAGGAACCCCCTTCCACACTCCTTGGCCGAAGTCGAGTCTAGACACTACAAAACTTTTACTAACATGGCTGTGAGCCTTACGGGCCCACGTCGCCATCGGGTGGTACTAGGATCTTTTACTCCTCGACCTTTACTCTGGGACTCTGAGCTCTCTTCTATTCGGGTTAAATGATTTTGCTAAAAACAAAACTGACTTTAGGTTCTCGAAAATACTTTCTCCCGGAGAGCCCCTTCAGTCCAGGTGATCGCCGGCTGCACCAGAAGATTTCGAAGTTACTCGCCGAAACTCTTTTGAGACTTTGTGTCCGTTGCTTTTGCAATTCCCTACCATCGAATTATCTCTATGGATAAATACATACACTTGACGTTCTTACTTTTATTCCCAGTTGATCTTGTTATTACAAGATACCCCGAAATTCTCTCTATTGATCCGAGAATATCTTGTGCCTACTGTCTTGCAATTCCTTGTCACCTGAATACCCCTATGGATAAATCTCGCATTTGTCGAGTATCCGCTCATCCCCAGTTGTTCATGAGTTTCACAAAAGTCTTCAAAATACTATTCGATCTTCCGAAAATCCTCTGGAGCCTTTGGCTCTTGAAATTCTTGTTTGCTCGCATTATGGTTAATCCCATAAGTCTCATAGTCTTAATGACATTCCTTGTCATTATCATTTTGAGTCTGTTGACTCAATATGTTTGCGAATGCACGCAATCATCATTGATCCTTATAAATTACTTCTCCGGCTAAGCTGCCATTCTTTTAACTGGAATTGGTTCTCGACCAATCCAATTGTCATTGATTGTACCCTAAGGCTATTCAACTTATCCATCCCTACTCGGAGCATTGCTTCTGATCCTTTGTTTTGGAAATCGAAATTCCTTTATTATCTAAGAATCGAATCATTCCGATGTTCTATAATATGATGCCCGTGCATTCTTCTTCCTCTGGTTGAGTACCGATGCTCACGTCAGATCCCTTGTGGACCACCAGATCCTTTGTTGGATTTTATCTGACAACGCCCTTCATATTCAATAACCTTGTGAGCCTTTCCTCTGATACATAATGCCTTTGGTAAATTGTATCCTTTGCTTTCTCAACCATGCTCTGCCTTTGAGCTTGAGTTAATTACTTCTGAAGATTTGGTATATGATTCTAAGATGCCCCAATGGGTTGAACCTATGCCTTCCTTAATAGGTGTGAACTCGAAAGTTTTCACGAATCGTACCCATCTGGTATTTCACCAGGTAAAACTTTCAACACTAATGCCTTTATCAAAGCGAGAAGTGAATGGAAGGTTATGCATTGAGGAAGTGGGAGTCGACCTTGAACTTTGTGTTCATGCCCATGGACGCGATGTATATCCTATCATGGAAGCTTCTTGTAATAATAACTATTTCCTTGATAACTAACATATGATATTTGTGAATTGATCCTACGCAACCGTGGTTCCGACCATGATTGTTCTTCTTTGATTCCATTTCTCGGACAAGTTAAACAATTGTCTTCTATGGATCAATACACCAGTCCGACCTTTACTTTGATCTTGTGTCGAGTATTACCCCCCTGGTATCTCGAGATTATCATGGAACTGCATAACTCCTTATGAGTTCTTCATCAAGTGCTACCTTCCCACTGATTCCAATTTTTCACGGGCTCTGAGTTAATAAACACTCAAAGACACCGATAACTGAACCGAGTCCGCTCTACGGTTCAATAACTCTTAGTAATCTTCTTTAAGTACGAGTTTGAACTCAATCATGTCATTCCGAGCCTACTCGACTATGTCATTATCGTGCCAAATTTTAACTGTGCTACCTGGTCCTTCTTCTCGGAGCACAATTTTCGACGATGAACTAACCTTACGTCGATCCTCATCGTCATATCATTTCGCCTTGAACAACAAGCTTGGTTACGAGTTTGTGTCGTACCCTTGGTTCCAATAACCTTTCACTTCATCATTACTTTGACTTGATGTCGTTGCCGATCGATTACATCTTCATGAACTCTCGCGACAAAGGTGTCGTGATCATCAACATTCTGAGCTCATCCAGGATATCAATTGAATTCATGATGAGAAATACCATCCTTGCCCTCGATGAATTGTATTATCATCGACCACTTTATTGCCTTCCCACCAACACAAGCTTGTTCATGCTTGGTGTTATACCTTGAGTTCCTTGCTACCCAGCATTTGATCTTCCTTACCTCGAAAGTATTACCATCTCTTTATTGTCAAGAATGTGGTGGGAATTTCACCACCTCTTAAGAATTCTTGATATCAAAATGCTTCTTGCCATCTTCGTTCATTTCTTGGTCCCCGTGTTAATTCCAACAAGTGAACGGTGTTGTTTGGGTTCTTTCCTTCTAGCAACCCTATTTCTTTGAAGTTAATGGTCGAAAGTTCATTCTTAGGCTATTGATTATTGAATCACCATTCTGACATTGGTCGTGCAACCCAACCCATATTTCGGGCGCACCTTTCAACCAATGTTTAGTTGTGTATGTTTTCCTCGAGCATACTTCCTTATATCATTTGAGCTGACAAATGTTATCTCCTTGTTCACTTAATGGTGGAAATCCATCTTTTGGGAATCTCGGTGAATTGCCGTTGAGTTCACCAGACACCTCCTTGTCCTCTCCTTGGGTTAATGATGGACTCTTGTTAACGGAAATCACTTCATAGTTCATTTCCCCGAGAATCTTACAATGTCATCTCGTCAATTTGCGTTGCACCTTTTCTTCTCAGGTATCCTAAGTCTGAGGTATCCTGACACCAATCGGATCTGAATCTCGGTCAGATATGATGGTTGGGACAACTTTCCAGGAGTTATGTTGTTTGTCCTTTGATAACCCGGTAACATGATGTCATGCCTAGCACCCCCCTGGCTGGAGGACCTATCATAATGATTTCTTTTGCAAGGATAACCACTCTTCCTGGAGGAAATTATAGGACTTATTTTATAAGTTACTCCTGATGGATCATTGGTGTATCCGAAGTCGGGCCCTTGATTGAAACACCATATCATTGCTACCTGAAGCATGTCTGTGGTACTCCGTTCATCACCAGGAACATTTGAAGCACAGTGCTAAATTTCTCTTTATCAATTATCCAAATACCGTTGTATGGGTAATGTCATGAATTTTTTCTTCCCTTACCTAAATGGTTTTCTACTTTATATCCTGTCATGGATATCTTGCTCTGCTTGTCCTTGGGAAGGATATACCCCTGATATACGTGTTTAAGCACATTTTCCTTCCCGTTGTTTTGTTCAAACTTACTTGTAAACTACTTAACCGAGCAGTGGTAATCCCCTGCTTAGGTAAACACCTCGGTGTACCTTCCTGTCTGGTGTAACCCTGTTTCTACTGTTGATGACTTCCGGTAACCGCCGATGGACGAGAACTTTGCCTATTGGTCCGCCTCGTTCAACGAGCAGGAAAATGGTTCTCTTCGTCCCTCGCCCTTGGTACCTATGCTGTTGCCGGCATGACCCTCAGACTCTCCTCTGACATGCCTGGCTAACATGATCGAGCAGATGTCACCAACCTTTCTACTTTTAACCACATGGTGGGCCCATAACCCACAGTTTCACAGGATCGAAACCTGACTCTCTTGCACACCCTGTTGTCAAAGTTATCCCTCGTGCTTGACTTTCTATGTAATTCACGGGCCACCCGCCTGTTGATCTATTCTGTATCGGACACAATACTTATTCCTGTTGCCCTGAACCCCATTCACACTCTGTTCCAGGCAATGAACGATTGCCTATTCGCTTGAAAATTCTTATCGCACCGTCTTACTTTGCTCTTGATGTGTTTCGTTTGTTCAGCTCGAGAGATACTCATATGTTCATACTTGGGAAACCCCCAGAAGATTTTCCCTTATAAAATCCTATCGTTGTAGAAGCTGCACCTTACCTATTCATAAGTACGTTGGAGTTCCCAAAGAAAAGGATGCCGACTTCACCATGATGACCTGAAGCAAAGAAATGAAGACATCAACGGAAGGGATCAACCTCTTCGAAAGGGCAGCCAAGACCGAGAAGACTCATTAGGTTTTTCGCTACGAGCACCTTTCCCCCCTTAATCCACCGCTTAAATCTCGGGACGAGATTTCTTGTAGTGGAGGAGAATTGTGACGCCCGGGTAATCAAGCTACAGTAACCCTCTGCTAATGATGCCACATCACTTCGATTATTTTCGCTAATCTCGCGTTAGTTCGGAACCGATTTAAATTCATATTCAAAATCAAGCAAACAATAAACGTTTTCAAAAGTCAAAACTAAAATGTTCTAAATGTGACAAATAATTCATAAGTAATGTTGGTGGAGAAACCACATTTTTATAAAAGTTCTAAATGCATTTAATTAATTAAACAGTAGGTAAGACAAATACATAAATGCTTTGGTATTTTATAAAATACTAAACTATATTATTTGGGGGTTAAACCTTTTTGTGGTAGAGGTATAATTAGTGTTACTTTTTAAGGTACAACTTTTATGCTTTATAAAACTAGAATAAAATAAAACAGTAACAGAAAAGAAATAAAATAGAAAAACAAACTAACAAAAAAAAGGGGGAAAAAGAAACCCCCCAAACCCCCGGGCCAACCGACCCAGCTAGCCAACCGGCCGGCCCAGTCGGCCAGCCCACCCCGGCCGGCCCACCTCTCCCCACATAACCCCCCCACCCCCCAGGCCAACCCTAGCCGCCACCCACTCCCCCCCTCGTCCCACTCCTCCCTCGTCCTTCCCCGATCTAGATCGGGGCAACCCCCGATCCCATCGGCGCCCCACGCCCCTGCCGATCCCCACCTCTCCTCTCGCCCCACTCCCTTCCCCCCCCCCCCCCGATCCAATCGGGATCGGGCCCGAACCCATCGCCGCCTCCCCGACGCATCACCCGCGCTGGCCCCCGACGTCGCCGCCTCGCCCTCGCCGCACGACGACCTCGTCGGCCCCTCCTCCTCGCCGGGCTGCCCCTCTCCGAGCTACATCGCCGGCCTGCTTCCTCCTCCCCACCGGCCTGCCTCTTCTTCGCCACGTCGTCCCCGACCCCCTCCTCGACCCCCGTTGCCCCGTCCTCTGCAACCCACAGTGAGGCCCTCGGCCTCCTCTTCCCCTCTCCGCCGCTCGTCGTGCTCCTCGCTACGACCCCGCCCCGTGCTGCTCTGCAGCGTGCGCGACGAGCCCACGCGCCCGTCGCCTTGGCCGTGCCCATGTTTCCCCCCCGCTCTGCTCCGCCTCCGGCCGCGACCAAGCTCGCATCCGCTTGGCCCGCCTTCCCTGCTCCCGTGGGCGCCGAGCCTCCCCACCGGCTCCGGCGTGAGCCCCCCCGCTGTTGCTAAGGCCACTGCAACCGCCGTGCGCACGCGTCGCCGCCCCTGGTGCCACTTCGCCCCTGGTGTTGGCGCCGTCGTCTCGCCCCCCCGCCTCCGCCTCTGGCCCCGCAGGCCACCGCCACGCCGGCGGCCAGTTCTGCCACCCCGCGGCGTCTCGGGTCTGCCCTGCGGGTGCAAACGCCCGGGCGCCCGCTACCCGTGGCCCCGCTAGCGCCCGATCCACTAGGCCCCCTAGGGTCAATGACAGGAGGGCCCGCGCCCCAGAACGTTTTAGTTAAAAAAAAATAAAAAATAAAGAGGGAATTAAAGAATTAAAAGAAAAATATATAATAAAATATGATAATAAGTAATAAAAATAATTAATTAATTAATTAACTTAATTAATTCTGATTAAAATAAACGATTAAGATTAATTAACCTAATGATTAATTAACCTAATTAACTACTGTTAATTATCTAATTAATTAGTATGACAGTGGGGCCCACCCACTAATTAATTTTGATTAATTTAATTAAATTGTTAAATTAAAATTTGTCACTGACCAGTGGGGCCCACTGGTCAGGTTGACCAGTCAACCATGTTGACTGCTGACGCCAGCATGACATCATGCTGATGTCATAAATCTAATTTCGAATTTATTTAAATAGTTAATTAAATTCCAAAATTATTAAAATCCTTTAAAAATCATAACTTTTAATCCGTAACTCGGATTAAAATATTTTCAACATGAAAGTTGCTCAGAACGACGAGACGAATCCGGATACGCAACCCGTTCGTCCGCCACACACCCCTAACATATCAAACTCGCAACTTTCCCCCTCCGGCTCCTCTGCCCAAAACCACGGAACACCGGGAATACTTTCCCGGATGTTTTCCCCCCTTCACCGGTATCACCTACTACCGTGTTAGGGCACACCGAATACCGCGTATCGCCTTGTTATATTTTGTGATGCTTTGTTTGCTCTGTATTCATTATTTCTTCCCCCTCTTCTCTCCGGTAGACTACGAGACCGACGCTGCTGCTGACCAGTTCGACTACGGAGTTGACGAGCCCTCTCTCTTGTCAGAGCAACCAGGCAAGCCCCCCCTTTGATCACCAGATATCGCCTATTCTACTCTATACTGCTTGCATTAGCGTAGTGTAGCATGTTACTGCTTTCCGTTAATCCTATTCTGATGCATAGCTTGTCATTGCTGCTACAGTCATTGATACCTTACCCGCAATCCTAAATGCTTAGTATAGGATGCTAGTGTTCCATCAGTGGCCCTACACTCTTGTCCGTCTGCCATGCTATACTACTGGGCTGTGATCACTTCGGGAGGTGATCACGGGCATATACTATATACTTTACACTATTACATTACCTGTGATACTGTTTGAAGATGGGGGCTGAAGGGGCAGGTGGCTCCATCCAGGTAGTGGTGGGCCTGAGTTCCCGACGGCCCCCGACTGTTACTTTGTGGCGGAGCGACAGGGCAGGTTGAGACCACCTAGGAGACAGGTGGGCCTGGCCCCGTTCGGCGTTCGCGGATACTTAACACGCTTAACGAGATCTTGGTATTTGATCTGAGTCGGCTACGAGCCTATACGCACTAACCATCTACGCGGGAGTAGTTATGGGTATCCCGACGTCGTGGTATCAGCCGAAGCACTTCAGACGTCAGCGACGGAGCGGCGCGCGCCGAATTGGACTGGAACGCCACTAGGCTAGGTCTGCTTTCGGCCGCGTACGCAACGTGCAGGTGTGCTATGGGCGATGGGCCCAGACCCCTGTGCGCTTAGGTTTAGACCGGCGTGCTGGCCTCTCTGTTGAGCCTAGGTGGGGCTGCGACGTGTTGATCTTCCGAGGCCGGGCATGACCCAGGAAAGTGTGTCCGGCCAAATGGGATCAAGCGTGTTGGGCTATGTGGTGCACCCCTGCAGGGAAGTTAATCTATTCGAATAGCCGTGATCTTCGGTAACAGGACGACTTGGAGTTGTACCTTGACCTTATGACAACTAGAACCGGATACTTAATAAAACACACCCTTCCAAGTTCACAGACAACCCGGTGATCGCTTTTCCGCAGGGCGACGAGGAGAGGATCGCCGGGTAGGGTTATGCTATGCGATGCTACTTGGAGATGCTGCTTGGAGATGCTACTTGAAGATGCTACTTGGAGGACTTCAATCTACTCTCTCCTACATGCTGCAAGACGGAGGCTGCCAGAAGCGTAGTCTTCGACAGGATTAGCTATCCCCCTCTTATTCTGGCATTCTACAGTTCAGTCCACTGATATGGCCTCCTTACACATATACCCATGCATATGTAGTGTAGTTCCTTGCTTGCGAGTACTTTGGATGAGTACTCACAGTTGCTTTCTCCCCCCTTTTTCCCCTTTTCCTTTCTTTCTGGTTGTCGCAACCAGATGCTGGAGTTCAGGAGCCAGACGCCACCGTCGACGACGACCCCTACTACACCGGAGGTGCCCCTACTACGTGCAGCTCGCTGACGACGTCCAGGAGTAGTTAGGAGGATCCCAGGCAGGAGGCCTGCGCCTCTTTCGATCTGTATCCCAGTTTGTGCTAGCCATCTTATGGCAACTTGTTTAACTTATGTCTGTACTCAGATATTGTTGCTTCCGCTGACTCGTCTATGATCGAGCACTTGTATTCGAGCCCTCGAGGCCCCTGGCTTGTATTATGATGCTTGTATGACTTATTCTATTTGTAGAGTTGTGTTGTGATATCTTCCCGTGAGTCCCTGATCTTGATCGTACACATTTGCGTGCATGATTAGTGTACGATTGAATCGGGGGCGTCACAGAAGGGTAAATAGAAGTTGACAAATCACATTGTGGTTATTCGTAGGTAAGAAAACGTTCTTGCTAGAACCCAATTGCAGCCACGTAAAAGATGCAACAACAATTAGAGGACGTCTAACTTATCTTTGCAGCATTTGCTATGTGATGTGATATGGCCAAAAGTTGGGATGAATGATGAATGATACATTGTGATGTATGAGATCATGTTCTTGTAATAGGAATCACGACTTGCATGTCGATGAGTATGACAACCGACAGGAGCCATAGGAGTTGTCTTAATTATTGTATGACTTGCGTGTCAATGATTTAACGCCATGTAATTACTTTACTTTATTGCTAAACCGTTAGCCATAGTGGTAGAAGTAATAGTTGGCGAGCAACTTCATGCAGACACGATGATGGAGATCATGGTGTCGTGCCGGTGACGAAGATGATCATGGAGCCCCGAAGATGGAGATCAAAGGAGCTATATGATATTGGCCATATCATGTCACTACTATTTAATTGCATGCGATGTTTATTATGTTTATGCATCTTGTTTACTTAGAACGACGGTAGTAAATAAGATGACCCCTCTCAATAAATTTCAAGAAAGTGTTCCCCCTAACTGTGCGCCGTTGCTAAAGTTCGTCGTTTCGAAGCACCACGTGATGATCGGGTGTGATAGATTCCTACGTCCACATACAACGGGTGTAAGACAGTTTTACACATGCAAAAACACTTAGGTTAACTTGACGAGCCTAGCATGTACAGACATGGCCTCGGAACACAGAGACCGAAAGGTCGAACATGAGTCGTATGGAAGATACGATCAACATGGAGATGTTCACCGATGATGACTAGTCCGTCTCACGTGATGATCGGACATGGCCTAGTCGACTCGGATCATGTAACACTTAGATGACTAGAGGGATGTCAAATCTGAGTGGGAGTTCATTAAATAATTTGATTAGATGAACTTAATTATCATGAACTTAGTCTAAAATCTTTGCAAAATATGTCTTGTAGATCAAATGGCCAACTCTCATGTCAACATGAACTGCAACGCGTTCCTAGAGAAAACCAAGCTGAAAGATGATGGCAACAACTATATGGATTGGGTCCGGAACCTGAGGATCATCCTCATAGCTGCCAAGAAAGCATATGTCCTAGAAGGACCGCTAGGTGAAGCACCCATCCCAGAGAACCAAGACGTTATGAACGCTTGGCAGTCACGTGCTGACGATTACTCCCTCGTTCAGTGCGGCATGCTTTACAGCTTAGAACCGGGGCTCCAAAAGCGTTTTGAGCAACACGGAGCATATGAGATGTTCGAGGAGCTGAAAATGGTTTTCCAAGCTCATGCCCGGGTCGAGAGATATGAAGTCTCCGACAAGTTCTATAGTTGTAAGATGGAGGAAAATAGTTCTGTCAGTGAGCACATACTCAAAATGGCTGGGTTGCACAACCGCCTGTCCCAGCTAGACATTAACCTCCCGGACGAGGCGGTCATTAACAGAATCCTTCAGTCGCTCCCACCGAGCTACAAGATCTTTGTGATGAACTACAATATGCAAGGGATGGTGAAAACTATTCCTGAAGTATTTTCAATGCTGAAGTCAGCAGAGGTAGAAATCAAGAAGGAACATCAAGTGTTGATGGTCAATAAAACCACTAAGTTCAAGAAGGGCAAGGGTAAGAAGATCTTCAAGAAGGACGGCAAAGATGTTGCCGCGCCCGGTAAGCCAGTTGCCGGGAAGAAGTCAAAGAATGGACCCAAGCCTGAGACTGAGTGCTTTTATTGCAAAGGGAAGGGTCACAGGAAGCGGAACTGCCCCAAATACTTAGCGGACAAGAAGGCCGGCAACACTAAAGGTATATGTGATATACATGTAATTGATGTGTACCTTACCAGTACTCGTAGTAACTCCTAAGTATTTGATAAAGCTGGGTCAATTCTGACGCGTGGGGCCAGTCAACGTGTGATGTGGCCAGGTCAAACTGACTTGTGGGGCCCGTAGGGTTAGTTTAATCTAAACAGGAGATAATCCAGGGTTAGTTAGTCAGCGGGGCCCAGGTGTCAGTGGCTGCGGTGGTAATTAGTGGGTGGATTAGACCTAATCTAATCACGCCACGTCGGCGTCGCCGGATCAAGTCGCCGGCGACCTTAAAGGATGGCGGTGACTCGTCGGAGTTTCTATTCCGGCGACCATTCGCAAGGCGGAGGGCATCTACGCGTTGCGGGTGCTTGGCCGCATCCATCTACGCAAACAAGAGGGGCTGAGGTCAGCCGAGCTCGCCGGAATCAAGCTCTTGGCGGCGGCCGGAGTTCGGGCGATGATGCAACCATCGCTATGGTGCACGGCAGGAGCAACGGGTGGCCTCTAGGTGCTCCTGGAGGTTTGCTGAGCACCGAAACACGCTCAGCTTCGAGCCTGAGCGGCTGCGGCGACGGTAGTGACATGACCGGCGGCATAAGCTTTCGGCTCCGAGGAAAACCACGGCTAGGGGACGCGTTCCGCAGCGAGAAGAGAGGGGAAAGACGGCAGGGCTCATGTAGATCACGAAGCGATGCTCGGGGTAGCCGGGGGCGTGCTGAGGATGATGAATCGTCGAGGGCGATCGCCGGCGACCGAAGCTTGAAGACGGAGTCAAGGCGGTCATCTTGGGGCGTCCGGACGCTCGGGGCTCGCTCCAGGAGGTGTAACGGATGGTGGCGGAGCTTTCAGATGACACTTGGAGGCGAGGGGAGCACGGTAGGCGTGGCTACGGCGAGCGGCGGCGACGAGCTCCGCTCGGTGGTGCAAGGGGAGGAGCTAGAGAGGAGTGGAGAGGCCAGGGAGTGAGGGAGAGGGGAGAGGGGTCATGGGCGTCCCCGTGGCATCGCTAGAAGGGTCAGGAGGGGGTGAAGCAGGCAGGGAGGAGGCCACGGTGACGGCAGCGCTTGCCACCAAGCTACTTTGGGGCGAGGGGAGGAAGACGACAGGAGGGGGGTGGCCTGCTGGGCTGGGCCAGCTCCTAGGCTGCACAGTGCTGGGCCTGTGGGCTTTAGGTAAGCGCCAGGTACTAACTCTCTCTCTCTCTTTCTAATTCTGTTTCTGTTTTCTATTTATCTGTAAATATTGGGCTTTATTAAAAATAGTAAAACATTTCCAAAAATCCTGCAAATAATTGTGGGCTCTGTTGGGATTATTCCTAACAGCCCACACTTAAGTTCAGAATTAATTGAGCACTTAAAATAATATATATCATTTAAATGCCCAATTGCAAATACTGTATAATTTCATTCAGTGACCAAATATGTCATGGAAAAATGTGCAACACCACTGGTTATGGTTCTAGCATTATCCAGAAATGATGAACATTTTTGAAAGCCATTTGGACTTACTGAAAATATTTTAGGTGAACCTAGTGAATTCCTTTAATGCTAGGGTTTGAACATCCCCCATTTCAAGTTCATTTGGAAATTAAACATGATGCACACATGAAGGGCTAGCCTACTGCATATCAGGACTAGGGATGTGACACTAAGTCTCAATCTGGATACATATTGAAAGTGGGAGCAATTAGCTAGAGTAGCTCCATGCACAGCATTGTAGACATATTTTTTTTTGCAAAATACATATGGATCTGAATGTGGCATACCCGTTGACTAAACTTCTCTCACAAGCAAAACATGGTCACACCTTAGTACTCTTTGGGTGTTAATCACATGGCGATGCGAACTAGATTATTGACTCTAGTAAACCCTTTGGGTGTTGGTCACATGGCAATGTGAACTATGGGTGTTAATCACATGGTGATGTGAACTATTGGTGTTAATCACATGGTGATGTGATCTAGATTATTGACTCTAGTGCAAGTGGGAGACTGAAGGAAATATGCCCTAGAGGCAATAATAAAGTTATTATTTATTTCCTTATTTCATGATAAATATTTATTATTCATGCTAGAATTGTATTAACCGGAAACTTAGTACATGTGTGAATATATAGACAAAACATAAGTGTCCCTAGTATGCCTCTACTTGACTAGCTCGTTTATCAAAGATGGTTATGTTTCCTAACCATAGACATGTGTTGTCATTTGATGAACGTGATCAAATCATTAGGAGAATGATGTGATAGACAAGACCCATTCGTTAGCTTAGCATTATGATCACTACAGTTTCATTGCTACTGCTTTCTTCATGACTTATACATGTTCCTCAGACTATGAGATTATGCAACTCCCGAATACCGGAGGAACACCTTGTGTGCTATCAAACATCACAATGTAACTGGGTGATTATAAATATGCTCTACAGGTGTCTTCGATGGTGTTTGTTGAGTTGGCATAGATCGAGATTAGGATTTGTCACTCCGTGTTTCGGAGAGGTATCTCTGGGCCTTCTCGGTAATGCACATCACTATAAGCCTTGCAAGCAATGTGATTAATGAGTTAGTTGCGGGATGATGCATTATGGAACGAGTAAAAAGACTTGGTGGTAACGAGATTGAACTAGGTATGATGATACCAACGATCGAATCTCGGGCAAGTAACATACCGATGACAAAGGGAACAACGTATGTTGTTATGCGGTTTGACCAATAAAGATCTTTGTAGAATATGTAGGAACCAATATGAGCATCCAGGTTACGCTATTGGTTATTGACCGGACATGAGTCTCGGTCATGTCTACATAGTTCTCGAACCTGTAGGGTCTGCACGCTTAACATTCGGTGACGATCGGTATAATGAGTTTATGTATTTTGATGTACCGAAGGTTTTTCGGAGTCCCTGATGTGATCACGTACATGACTAGGAGTCTCGAAATGGTCGAGACATAAAGTGGATGGCTATGTTTGGACATCAGAATGGTTCCGGGTGAGTTTGGGCATTTATCGGAGTACCGTGAGGTTACCAGAACCCCCGGGGGAGTATATGGGCCTTATTGGGCCTTAGTGGGAGAGAGGAGGAGGTGGCCAAGGTGGGGGCGCCCCCCATCCCAATCCGAATTGGGGTGGGGGCCGACCCCCCTTTCCTTCTCCCTCTCTCCTCCTTCCTTCCTGTCCTACTCCAACTAGGAAAGGGGGGAATCCTACTCCTGGTGGGAGTAGGACCCCCCCTTGGGCGCGCCATAGAGAGGGCCGGCGCTCCCCTCCTCCACTCCTTTATATACGGGGGAGGGGGGCACCCCATAGACACACAAGTTGATTGTTTAGCCGTGTGCGGTGCCCCCTCCATAGATTTCCACCTCGGTCATATCATTGTAGTGCTTAGGCAAAGCCCTGCGTCGGTAACTTCATCATCACTGTCATCACGCCGTCGTGCTGACGAAGCTCTCCCTCGACCTCAGTTGGATCTAGAGTTCACGGGACGTCACTGAGCTGAACGTGTGCAGATCGCGAAGGTGCCATACTTTCGATACTAGGGTCGTGAAGACATACGACTACATCAACCGCGTTGTCATAACGCTTCCACTTTCGGTCTATGAGGGTACGTGGACAACACTCTCCCTCTTGTTGCTATGCATCACGCAGATGGATCTTGCATGTGCTTAGGATTTTTTATGAAATTACTGCGTTTCCAACATCACTCTCTCTAGGTGATGGTCGATCACAAGATGAGGTTGAACATGGATACTATGATGAGGATGATGATAGTGACTTTGATCTCGATGAGTCCATGAGACACTTTGGACTTATGGCAACCCTTCGCGTCTACACGGATGGAGGAAAGGAATGGGTTCTTGATAGTGGATGTACCGATCACATGATCGGAGACAAGGATATGTTTCATGAGCTTGCTGAAAATGACGGCCCTCGAAAGTATGTCACTTTTGGTGATAACTCAAAGGGTAAGGTGCTTGGCCTTGGTAAGGTGGCCATCTCACATGACAGCTCCATCCAAAATGTTATGCTCGTTGAATCTCTTGGCTATAATTTACTTTTTTCCATATCTAGACTGGCTGACTTTGGTTTCAATGTCCTATTTACTGAAGAAGATTGCCAAGTGTTTCAAAGAGATAACCATAATATGGTCTTTACCGGTATACGTAGAGGTGATCTATACATTGTTGATTTCACTAAAAAGGCTCAACCTAGAACTTGCTTAATTGCTAAATCTTCTAAAGGTTGGTTGTGGCATAGAAGGTTAGGTCATGTGGGAATGCGAAATCTTGATAAGCTTATTAAAGGTGACCATATACTTGGAGTGAAATACGTTATATTTGACAAGGATAGATTGTGCAGTGCTTGTCAAGCAGGAAAATGGGTTGGAGGAAGCCACGCCGTGAAAAACATCATGACCACGCAAAGACCGCTCGAGCTGCTTCATATGGATCTCTTTGGTCCAAACGCCTATAAAAGGCTCGGTGGAAATTCGTTTGGTTTAGTCATAGTCTATGATTTTTCAAGATTTACTTGGGTGTTTGATACGTCCATTTTGCATCATGCTTTATATCGATATTTATTGCATTATGGGCTATTATTACACGTTATGTCACAATACTTATGCCTATTCTCTCTTATTTTACAAGGTTTACATGAAGAGGGAGAATGCCGGGAGCTGGAATTCTGCGCTGGAAAAGGGGCAAATATTAGAGACCTATTCTGCACAACTCCAAAGGTGCTGAAACTTCACGGAACTTATTTCTGGAATAAATAAAAAATACTGAGCGAAGAAAGTATCAGAGGGGGGCCACGCACCATCCACGAGGGTGGAAGGCATGCCCTACTCCCCTGTGCACGCGCCCCTAACTCGTGGGCCCCCTGGCAGGCCTCCGGTGCCCATCTTCTGCTATATGAAGTCTTTTACCCTGGAAAAAATCATAAGCAAGCTTTCAGGAAGAAATTCCGCCTCCACGAGGCGGAACCAATCTAGGGCTTCGGCAGAGCTGTTCTGCCGGGGAAACATCCCTCCGGGAGGGGGAAACCATCGCCATCGCCATCACCAACAATCCTCTCTTCGTGAGGGGGTCAATCTCCACCAACATCTTCACCAGCACCATCTCCTCTAAAACCCTGGTTCATCTCTTGTATCCAATCTTTGTCCCAAAACCTCAGATTGGTACCTATGGGTTGCTAGTAGTGTTGATTACTCCTTGTAGTTGATGCTAGTTGGTTTATTTGGTGGAAGATCATATGTTCAGATCCTTTATGGATATTAATACCCCTCTGATTATGAACATGAATATGATTTGTGAGTAGTTACATTTGTTCCTGAGGACATGGGAAAAGTCTTGCCATAAGTAGTCATGTGAATTTGGTATTCGTTTGATATTTTCATGAGATGTATGCTGTCTTTCCTCTAGTGGTGTTATGTGAACGTCGACTACATGACACTTCACCATTGTTTGGGCCTAGAGGAAGGCATTGGGAAGTAATAAGTAGATGATGGGTTGCTAGAGTGACAGAAGCCTAAACCCTAGTTTATGAGTTGCTTTGTAAGGGGTTGATTTGGATCCATATGTTTCATGCTATGGTTAGGTTTACCTTAATACTTCTTTTGTAGTTGCGGATGCTTGCAATATGGGTTAATCATAAGTGGGATGCTTGTCCAAGGAAGGTCAGCACCCAAGCACCGGTCCACCCACATACCAAATTATTAAAGTAACGAACGTGAATCATATGAACGTGATGAAAACTAGCTTGACGATAATTCCCATGTGTCCTCGGGAGCGCTTTCCTCTATATAGGAGTTTGTCCAGGCTTGTCCTTTGCTACAGAAAGGGTTGGGCCATCTTGCTGCACCTTATTTACTTTTATTACTTGTTACCCGTTACAAATTACCTTATCACAAAACTATCTGTTACCGATAATTTTAGTGCTTGCAGAGAATACCTTACTAAAAACCGCCTGTCATTTCCTTTTGCTCCTTGTTGGGTTCGACACTCTTGCTTATCGAAAGGACTACGATAGATCCCCTACACTTGTGGGTCATCAAGACTCTTTTCTGGCGCCATTGCCGAGGAGTGAAGCGCCTTTGGTAGGTGCAATTTGGTAAGGAAAAATTTATATAGTGTGCTGAAATTTGCTGTCACTTGTTACTATGGAAAGTAATCCTTTGAGGGGCTTGTTCGGGGTATCTTCACCCCGACCTGTAGAGTAAAGAGTTTCTTCTCAACCTACTGAACCTACTGAAAATGTTTACTTTGAAATTCCTTCGGGTATGATAGAGAAACTGCTAGCTAATCCTTTTACAGGAGATGGAACATTGCATCCTGATTTACACCTAATCTATGTGGATGAAGTTTATGGATTATTTAAGCTTGTAGGTATGCCCGAGGATATTATCAAGAAGAAGATCTTCCCTTTATCTTTGAAGGGAAAGGCATTGACATGGTTTAGGCTATGTGATGATATGGGATCATGGAACTACAACCAATTGAAATTGGAATTTCATCAGAAGTTTTATCCTATACATCTTGTTCACCGTGATCATAATTATATATATAATTTTTGGCCTCGTGAAGGAAAAAGCATCACTCAAGCTTGGGGGAGGCTTAAGTCAATGTTATATTCATGCCCCAATCATGAGCTCTCAATAGAAATTATTATTCAAAAAATTTATGCTCGACTTTCTCTCAATAATCGCTCCATGCTCGATACTTCTTGTACTGGATCTTTTATGATGAAGACTATTGAATTCAAATGGAATTTATTGGAAAGAATTAAACGCAACTCTGAATATTGGGATATCGATGAAGGTAAGGAGTTAGGTATAACACCTAAGTTTGATTGTGTTAAATCTCTTATGGATACCGATGTTTTCCGTGAATTTAGCACTAAATATGGTCTTGACTCTGAGATAGTAACTTCTTTCTGTGAATCATTTGCTACTCATGTGTTGATCTCCGTAAGGAGAAGTGGTTTAAATGTAATCCTCCCATTGAAGTAAAAGTAGTTGCACATATTAAAGTTGAAGAAAAGACTATCACTTATAATGATCATGTCGTTCCTACTACTTATATTGAGAAACCACCTTTCCCTGTTAGAATAAAGGATCATTCTAAAGCTTCAACTGTGGTCAACAAAAGTAATATTAGGACAGCCAAACCTCCTGAGCAAATTAAAGTTGAACCTAGTATTTCTACGGTTAAAGATCTCTTGGCTGATAATATTGATGGGCATGTCATTTACTTATGTAATGAAGCTACTAGAATTGCTAGACCTGATACTAAAAATAAACATAGACCTGTTGTAGGCATGCCTGTTATTTCTGTTAAAATAGGAGATCATTGCTATCATGGCTTATGTGATATGGGTGCTAGTGCAAGTGCAATACCTCATTCCTTATACAAAGAAATTATGCATGATATTGCTCCTGTTGAGTTAGAGGAAATTGATGTTACAATTAAGCTTGCCAATAGAGACACTATTTCACCAGTTGGGATTGTTAGAGATGTTGAAGTCTTGTGTGGGAAAGTTAAATACCCTGCTGATTTTCTTGTTCTTGGTTCCCCACAAGATGACTTATGTCCCATCATATTTGGTAGACCCTTCTTGAATACTGTTAATGCTAGGATAGACTGCGAAAAGGATGTTGTTACTATTGGTTTGGGTGATATGTCTCATGAGTTTAATTTTGCTAAATTTCATAGACAACCCCGTGATGAGGAATTGCCTAGTAAAGATGAAATTATTGGTCTTGCTTCTATTGTCGTGCCTCCTAATGATCCTTTAGAACAATATTTGCTAGACCATTAAAATGTTATGTTTATGAATGAAAGAAGAGAAATAGATGAGGTATTCTTTAAACAGGGACCTATTTTGAAACACAACTTGCCTGTTGAAATCCTAGAGGATCCTCCTCCACCCAAGGGTGATCCCGTGTTTGAGCTTAAACCATTACCTGATACTCTTAAATATGCTTATCTTGATGAGAAGAAGATATATCTTGTTATTATTAGTGCTAACCTTTCAGAGCATGAAGAAAATAAATTATTGAAAACTCTGAAGAAGCACCGTGCTGCTATTGGATATACTCTTGATGATCTTAAGGGCATTAGTCCCACTCTATGTCAGCACAAAATAAATTTGGAGAAAGAGGCTAAACCAGTTGTTGAATTACCAACGACGGTTAAATCCTAAGATGAAAGAAGTGGTAAGAAAAGAAATACTAAAGCTTCTGGAGGCAGGTATAATTTATCCCGTTGCTGATAGTCAGTGGTTAAGTCATGTCCATTGTGTCCCTAAGAAGGGAGGTATTACCGTTGTTCCTAATGATAAAGATGAGTTAATCCCACAAAGAATTATTACAGGTTATAGAATAGTAATTGATTTCCGAAAATTAAATAAAGCTACCAAAAAGGATCATTACCCTTTACCTTTTATTGATCAAATGCTAGAAAGATTATCCAAACATACGCATTTTTGCTTTCTAGATGGTTATTCTGATTTCTCTCAAATACCTGTGTCAAAAGAGGATCAAGAAAAGACCACTTTTACTTGCCCTTTCGGTACCTTTGCTTATAGACGTATGCCTTTTCATTTATGTAACGCTCCTGCTACCTTTCAAAGATGCATGATGGCTATATTCTCTGATTTTTGTGAAAAGATTGTTGAGGTTTTCATGGATGATTTCTCCATTTATGGAACTTCTTTTGATGATTGCTTGAGCAACCTTGATCGAGTTTTGCAGAGATGTGAAGAAACTAACCTTGTCTTGAATTGGGAGAAGTGCCACTTTATGGTTAATGAAGGTATTGTCTTGGGGCATAAAATTTCTGAAAGAGGTATTGAAGTTGACAAAGCTAAAGTTGATGCTATTGAAAAGATGCCGTGTCCCAAGGACATTAAAGGTATAAGAAGTTTCCTAGGTCATGTCGGTTTTTATAGGAGGTTCATTAAGGACTTCTCTAAAATCTCCAGGCCTCTGACTAATCTCTTACAAAAAGATATTCCTTTTGTCTTCGATGATGATTGTGTAGAAGCATTTGAAATACTTAAGGAAGCTTTGATTTCTGCACCTATTGTTCAGCCACCTGATTGGAGTTTACCCTTTGAAATTATGTGTGATGCTAGATATTATGCTGTAGGTGCTGTTTGAGGACGAGGAGTTGATAAGAAATTAAATGTTATCCAATATGCTAGTAAAACTCTAGACAATGCTCAAAGAAACTATGCTACTACTGAAAAAGAATTTTTAGCAGTTGTATTTGCTTGTGATAAGTTCAGACCTTATATTGTTGATTCTAAAGTAACTGTTCACACTGATCATGCTGCTATTAAATACCTTATGGAAAAGAAAGATGCTAAACCTAGACTTATTAGATGGGTTCTCTTGCTACAAGAATTTGATTTGCATATTATTGATAGAAAGGGAGCTGAGAACCCCGTTGCAGACAACTTGTCTAGGTTAGAAAATGTTCTTGATGACCCACTACCTATTGATGATAGCTTTCCTAATGAACAATTAACTATCATAAATGCTTCTCGCACTACTCCAAGGTATGCTGATTATGCTCATTTTATTGTTGCTAAATCTATACCACCTAGTTTCACATACCATCAAAAGAAAAAGTTTTTCTATGATTTAAGACATTACTTCTGGGATGACCCACACCTTTATAAAGAAGGAGTAGATGGTGTGATACATCTCCAACGTATCTATAATTTTTGATTGTTCCATGCTATATTATATTCTGTTTTAGAGGTTTAATGGGCTTTATTATACACTTTTATATTATTTTTGGGACTAACCTATTAACCAGAGGCCCAGCCCAAATTGTTGTTTTTTTGCCGATTTCAGTGTTTCGAAGGAAAAGAATATCAAACAGAGTCCAAACGGAATGAAACCTTCGGGAACGTGATTTTCGGAACAAACGTGATCCAGAGGACTTGGAGTCTACGTAAAGCAATAAACAAGGAAGGCACGAGGTAGGGGGGGCGCGCCTACCCCCCTGGGCGCACCCTCCATCCTCGTGGGACCCTCGTTGCTCCACCGACGTACTTCTTCCTCCTATATATACCCATATACCCTGGAAACATCATATACGGAGCAAAAACCCTATTTCCACTGCCGCAACGTTCTGTACCCGTGAGATCACATCTTGGGGCCTTTTCCGGTGCTCCGCCGAAGGGGGCATTGATCACAGAGGGCTTCTACATCAACACCATAGCCTCTCCGATGATGTGTGAGTAGTTTACCTTAGACCTTCGGGTCCATAGTTATTAGCTAGATGGCTTCTTCTCTCTCTTTGGATCTCAATACCATGTTCTCCTCGATCTTCTTGGAGATCTATTAGATGTAATCTTCTTTTGCAGTGTGTTTGTCAAGATCCGATGAATTGTGGGTTTATGATCAAGATTATCTATGAACAATATTTGAATCTCCTCTGAATTCTTTTATGTATGATTGTTATCTTTGCAAGTCTCTTCGAATTATCCATTTGGTTTGGCCTACTAGATTGATCTTTCTTGCAATGGGAGAAGTGCTTAGCTTTGGGTTCAATCTTGCGGTGTCCATTCCCAGTGACAGCAGGGGCAGCAAGGCACGTATTGTATTGTTGCCATCGAGGATAAAAAGATGGGGTTTATATCATATTG
Source organism: Triticum aestivum (assembly GCF_018294505.1). Taxonomy (NCBI): domain Eukaryota; kingdom Viridiplantae; phylum Streptophyta; class Magnoliopsida; order Poales; family Poaceae; genus Triticum; species Triticum aestivum. The sequence continues at coordinate 204,277,166 of NC_057810.1, read as the reverse complement.
CATGAGTTTATCCCTCTACATCATGTCATCTTTCTTAATGCGTTACTCTGTTCTTATGAACTTAATACTCTAGATGCAGGCAGGGGTCGGTCGATGTGTGGAGTAATAGTAGTAGATGCAGAATCATTTCGGTCTACTTGTTACGAATGTGATGCCTATATACATGATCATACCTACATATTCTCATAACTATGCTCAATTCTATCAACTGCTTGACAGTAATTCGTTTACCCACCGTAATACTTATGCTCTTGAGAGAAGCCACTAGTGAAACCTATGGCCCCCGGGTCTATTCTCTATCATATTAATCTTCCAACACTTAGCTATTTTATTACCGTTTATTTTACTTTGCATCTTTATCATAAAAAATACCAAAAATATTATCTTATCATATCTATCAGATCTCACTCTCGTAAGTGACCGTGAAGGGATTGACAACCCCATTATCGTGTTGGTTGCGAGGTTCTTGTTTGTTTGTGTAGGTGCGTGGGACTCGTGCGTGGTCTCCTACTGGATTGATACCTTGGTTCTCAAAAACTGAGGGAAATACTTACGCTACTTTACTACATCACCCTTTCCTCTTCAAGGGAAAACCAACGCAGTGCTCAAGAGGTAGCAAGAAGGATTTCTGGCGCCGTTGCCGGGGAGATTCGCGCCAAGTCAAGTCAAGATTTGACTCGTAACAACGAGCCATTTCTGGCGCTGTTGCTGGGGAGTCTACACACAAGTCAAGACATACCAAGTACCCATCACAAACCTATCTCCCTTGCATTACATTATTTGCCATTTGCCTCTCGTTTTCCTCTCCCCCACTTCACCCTTGCTGTTTTATTCGCCCTCTCTTTCCCGTTTCCCTTTTTCCTCGCTTGTCTTGCCGTCATGGATTGTCCCTTATCTTCTCCTTTATCCCCCGGGAATGAAGTTCTTAATTTTAAGCAAAGGGAGGGAGAAAATCTAAAAGACGCTTGGTATAGAATTTGCAATGCTCAAAATAGATCTACCAGGAAGCAATCTACTTCCGTTCTCCTCCGCAATTTTTATGTAGGCGTTACTCCTTGGAACAGATATATTCTTGATACCATTACCGGAGGGAATTTCTTGGGTAGCCATACTTTTGATTCTTATAATGCTATGATAGATTTGTTTGGCTCACCACCTCTTTTGGTTAATGGAACTATGTTCACTTTGGAACATGTGATGCAAAGGCTTGAAATTATTGAAAATAAAGTTGCTACTGTAGAGTTGATTGAGAATTTGGATAAAAAGATCCACAACCTAATTACCCAATATGGATCCAACGTGGGAGTTACTCTAAATTTTTTTAAGAAAAAAGAACCCATAGTTAATGAAAGAATAGATCAAGATTCTACTAGAATCGATAAACTTGAGGGAATTATCACCAACTTGGGATCCACTTTTTATTTCGTTAAAAACACTCCAGATCCCCCTACCAAAATTTCCAAGCTTGTTTATGTTCCGAAAAATAAGGGTGAATCCTCTAGTAAGGAAACTGCGGATATAAAATCAATAAGTGTTCATCCCAATCTTTTTGCTATCATTAAGGAACCGTTTGCTACAAATAATTTTCTTGATTTTGTGCCTAAGAGTTTGATAATTAATAAAAGGAAAGAAAATCCTAGGGGTTATAGGGGTCTTATTGAAGAATTACCTACCAAAGATGGCAATACCTAGTTCTATCTTTGCGTTTATGCCTAGCTAGGGGCGTTAAACGATAGCGCTTGTTGGGAGGCAACCCAATTTTATTTTAGCTTTTTGCCTTTTGCTTCTGTTTAGGAATAAATATTTGATATAGCCTCTGGTTAGATTTGTTTTTATGTTTTAATTAGTGTTTGTGCCAAGTTAAACCTATAGGATCTTCTTGGATAGTAATTATTTGATCTTGCTGAAAATTGCAGAAACTTTCTGTTCACAAAAACAATTGTTTAAATTCACCAGAACGTGATAAAATACTGATTCCAATTGCAGCAGATCAATAAACAAATTTTCTAGGTGTTCCTAGTTTGGTAGAAGTTTTTGAGTTCCATAAGTTTGCGTTAGTTACAGATTACTACAGACTATTCTGTTTTTGACAGATTCTGTTTTTCGTGTGTTGTTTGCTTACTTTGATGAATCTATGGCTATTAAAATAGTTTATAAACCATAGAGAAGTTGGACTGCAGTAGGTTTAACACCAATAAATAAAGAATGAGTTCAATACAGTACCTTGAAGTGGTGTTTTCTTTTCTTTCGCTAACGGAGCTTACAAGATTTTCTGTTGAGTTTTGTGTTGTGAAGTTTTCAAGTTTTGGGTAAAGATTTGATGGATTATGGAACAAGGAGTGGCAAGATCCTAAGCTTGGGGATGCCCATGGCACCCTAAGATAATCTAAGGACACCAAAAAGCCAAAGCTTGGGGATGCTCCGGAAGGCATCCCCTCTTTCGTCTTCGTCCATCGGTAACTTTTGGGGCTATATTTTTATTCACCACATGATATGTGTTTTGCTTGGAGCGTCTTGTATGATTTGAGTCTTTGCTTTTTAGTTTACCAACATCATCTTTGCTGTACACACCTTTTGAGAGAGACTCACATGATTCGGAATTATTAGAATACTCTATGTGCTTCACTTATATCTTTTGAGCTATATAGTTTTTTTTGCTCTAGTGCTTCACTTATATCTTTTAGAGCATGGTGGTGGAATAGTTTTATAGGAACTTTTGTTCTCTCACGATTCACTTATATTATTTTGTGAGTCCTACAAACATCATGGTAATTTGCTTTTATTGAGAAATTGATCTCAATATGCTAGGTATGCAATGTTAGTAAAAAACTTTCTTATAAGTGTGTTGAATACTAAGAGAAGTTTGATGCCTGATGATCGTTTTGAGATATGGAGGTAGTGATATTAAAGTTGTGCTAGTTGAGTAGTTGTGAAATTGAGAAATACTTGTGTTAAAGTTTGCAAATCCCGTAGCATGCACGTATGGTAAACGTTGTGTAACAAATTTGAAACATGAGGTGTTCTTTGATTATCCTCCTTATGAGTGGCGGTCAGGGGCGAGCGATGGTCTTTTCCTACCAATCTATCCCCCTAGGAGCATGCGCGTAGTGCTTGGTTTTTTATTACTTGTAGATTTTTGCAATAAGTATGTGAGTTCTTTATGACTAACGTTGAGTCCATGGATTATACGCACTCTTACCTTTCCATTATTGCTAGCCTCTTCGGTACCGTGCATTGCCCTTTCTCACCTTGAGACTTGGTGCAAACTTCGCCGGTGCATCCAAACCCCGTGATAAGATACGCTCTATCACACATAAGCCTCCTTATATCTTCCTCAAAACAGCCACCATACCTACCTATTATGGCATTTCCATAGCCATTCCGAGATATATTGCCATGCAACTTTCCACCGTTCCATTTTTATGACACGCTCATCATTGTTATATTGCTTTGCATGATCATGTAGTTGACATCGTATTTGTGGCAAAGCCGCCATACATGTCACTCTTGATTCATTGCATATCCCGTTACACCGCCGGAGGCATTCATATAGAGTCATACTTTGTTCTAGTATCGAGTTGTAATCATTGAGTTGTAAATAAATAGAAGTGTGATTATCATCATTCATAGAGCATTGTCCCAAAAAAGGCCAAAAAGAAAAAAGAAAGGCCCAAAAAATAAGAGAAAATAAAATAAAAAGGGGCAATGCTACTATCCTTTTTCCACACTTGTGCTTCAAAGTAGCACCATGATCCTTATGATAGATAGTCTCTTGTTTTTTCACTTTCATATACTAGTGGGGAATTTTTTGTTATAGAACTTGGCTTGTATATTCCAACAATGGGCTTCCTCAAATGCCCTAGGTCTTCGTGAGCAAGCAAGTTGGATGCACACCCACTTAGTTTCTTTTGTTGAGCTTTCATACATTTATAACTCTAGTGCATCTGTTGCATGGCAATCCCTACTCCTCACATTAACATCAATTGATGGGCATACCCATAGCCCGTTGATTAGCCGCGTTGATGTGAGACTTTCTTCCTTTTTGTCTTCTCCACATAACCCCCATCATTATATTCTATTCCACCCATAGTGCTATGTCCATGGCTCACGCTCATGTATTGCGTGAAAGTTGAAAAAAGTTTGAGATTACCAAAGTATGAAACAATTGCTTGGCTTGTCATAGGGGTTGTGCATGATGAGAGCATTCTTGTGTGACAAAAATGGAGCATGACTAAACTATATGATTTTGTAGGGATGAACTTTCTTTGGCCATGTTATTTTGAGAAGACATAATTTCTTAGTTAGTATGCTTGAAGTATTATTATTTTCATGTCAATATTGAACTTTTATCTTGAATCTTTCGGATCTGAATATTCATACCACAAATAAGAGAATTACATTGAAAATTATGCTAAGTAGCATTCCACATCAAAAATTCTGTTTTTATCATTTACCTACTCGAGGACGAGCAGGAATTAAGCTTGGGGATGCTTGATATGTCTCCAACGTATCTATAATTTTTTGATTGTTCCATGCTATATTATATTATGTTTTAGATGTTTAATGGGCTTCATTATACACTTTTATATTATTTTTGGGACTAACCTATTAACCGGAGGCCCAGCCCAAATAGCTGCTTTTTTGCCTATTTCAGTGTTTCGAAGGAAAAGAATATCAAACGGAGTCCAAACGGAATGAAACCTTCGGGAACGTGATTTTCGGAACAAACCTGATCCAGAGGACTTGGAGTCTACGTAAATCAATAAATGAGGAAGGCACGAGGTAGGGCAGCGCGCCTACCCCCCTCGGCGTGCCCTCCATCCTCGTGGGCCCCTCGTTGCTCCACCGACGTACTTCTTCCTCCTATATATACCCATATACCCTGGAAACATCATATACGGAGCAAAAACCCTATTTCCACTACCGCAACCTTCTGTACCCGTGAGATCACATCTTGGGGCCTTTTTCGGTGCTCCGCTGGAGGGGGCATTGATCATGGAGGGCTTCTACATCAACACCATAGCCTCTCCGATGATGTGTGAGTAGTTTACCTCAGACCTTCGGGTCCATAGTTATTAGCTAGATGGCTTCTTCTCTCTCTTTGGATCTCAATACCATGTTCTCCTCGATCTTCTTGGAGATCTATTAGATGTAATCTTCTTTTGCGGTGTGTTTGTCAAGATCCGATGAATTGTGGGTTTATGATCAAGATTATCTATGAACAATATTTGAATCTCCTCTGAATTCTTTTATGTATGATTGGTTATCTTTGCAAGTCTCTTCGAATTATCCATTTGATTTGGCCTACTAGATTGATCTTTCTTGCAATGGGAGAAGTGCTTAGCTTTGGGTTCAATATTGCGGTGTCCTTTCCCAGTGACAGCAGGGGCAGCAAGACAAGTATTGTATTGTTGCCATCGAGGATGAAGAGATGGGGTTTATATCATATTGCATGAGTTTATCCCTCTACATCATGTCATCTTTCTTAATGCGTTACTCTGTTCTTATGAACTTAATACTCTAGATGCAGGCAGGAGTCGGTCAATGTGTGGAGTAATAGTAGTAGATGCAGAATCGTTTCTGTCTACTTGTTACGGACGTGATGCCTATATACATGATCATACCTAGATATTCTCATAACTATGCTCAATTCTATCAATTGCTTGACAGTAATTCGTTTACCCACCGTAATACTTATGCTCTTGAGAGAAGCCACTAGTGAAACCTATGGCCCCCGGGTCTATTCTCTATCATATTAATCTTCCAACACTTAGCTATTTTATTACCATTTATTTTACTTTGCATCTTTATCATAAAAAATACCAAAAATATTATCTTATCATATCTATCAGATCTCACTCTCGTAAGTGAACGTGAAGGGATTTACAACCCCTTTATGGCGTTGGTTGCGAGGTTCTTGTTTGTTTGTGTCGGTGCGTGGGACTCGCGCATGGTCTCCTACTGGATTGATACCTTGGTTCTCAAAAACCGAGGGAAATACTTACGCTACTTTACTGCATCACCCTTTCCTCTTCAAGGGAAAACCAACGCAGTGCTCAAGAGGTAGCATGGTGTCATTAGACGTTGTATACCTGAGCATTAACAGGAACATATCCTACGCAAGTGTCACTCCAAAGCTTATGGAGGACACCACGCTGGAGATAGAACTGCACATAAGGTATTGCAATCCGGTTTTTATTGGCCTACTCTCTTCAAGGATGCCCATAAGTTTGTCTTATCTTGTGATGAATGTCAAAGAATTGGTAATATTAGTAGACGTCAAGAAATGCCTATGAACTATTCACTTGTTATTGAACCATTTGATGTTTGGGGCTTTGATTATATCAGATCGTTTCCTTCCTCTAACGGATATACACATATTTTAGTTGTTGTTGATTACGTTACTAAGTGGGTAGAGGCTATTCCAACTAGTAGTGCTGATCATAACACCTCTATTAAGATGATTAAAGAAGTTATTTTTTTGAGGTTTGGAGTCCCTAGATATTTAATGACTGATGGTGGTTCACATTTTATTCATGGTGCCTTTCGTAAAATGCTTGCTAAGTATGATGTTAATCATAGAATTGCATCTCCGTATCACCCGCAGTCTAGTGGTCAAGTAGAATTGAGTAATAGAGAGCTCAAATTAATTTTGCGAAAGACTGTTAATAGATCTAGAAAAAATTGGTCCAAGAAACTTGATGATGCATTATGGGCCTATAGAACTGCATATAAAACCCTATGGGTATGTCTCCGTATAAAATGGTTTATGGAAAAGCATGTTACTTACCTCTCGAACTAGAACATAAGGCATATTGGGCCATTAAAGAGCTCAATTATGATTTCAAACTTGCCGGTGAGAAGAGGCTATTTGACATTAGCTCACTTCATGAATGGAGAACTCAAGCCTATGAGAATGCCAAACTATTTAAAGAAAAAGTTAAAAGATGGCATGACAAAAGGATACAAAAGCGTGAGTTTAATGTAGGTGATCATGTGTTGTTATTCAACTCTCATTTAAGATTTTTTGCAGGAAAACTTCTCTCGAAATGGGAAGGTACTTACGTTATCGAGGAGGTCTATCGTTCCGGTGCCATAAAAATAAACAACTTCGAAGGCACAAATCCGAAGGTGGTAAACGGTCAAAGAATCAAACATTATATCTCAGGTAATCCCATAAATGTTGAAACTAATGTTATTGAAACCGTAACCCCGGAGGAATACATAAGGGACACTTTCCAGAATGTTTCGGACTCCGAAAAGGAATAGGTATGTGGTACGGTAAGTAAACTGACTCCAAAACAGTTCTAATGGTAATTTTTCTCCATTTTGGAATATTTAAGAAAATAGGAAAATAAGAAGTAGTCCGGGAAGGACAGGAGGCATCCACGAGGGTGGAGGGCGCGCCCTACCCCCCTGGGCGCGCCCCCTGCCTCGTGGGCACCTTGTGTGCCCTCCGGACTCCGTTTTCTTGCACGATACTTCTTTTGGTCGGTAAAAATTCATTATATAGTCTCCCAAAGGTTTTGACCACCGAACCACGCAAATATCCTCTGTTTTTGTTTCGAGCTATTTCTGTAGCAGGTTTGGAGCAAGATGTCATCTCAGGACTCCGATGGAGAGAGCTATGTCTCACATCTCGTTGCTGACCCAAAGACCTATGGGGATCTATCTCCTTGTGGTCGAACTACGGATGATGATGAGGATGCTCATTTGAGGAGGATCAATAATTCAAGTTCGGAGGAGGAGGATGTCCCTCTACCTCAACCTGGGGATATGCACGTGAAGTTCAAAAAGGCTAGTCTTCCTAAGAGGGCTAAACTGTCTAACAACCGATCTATTCCTTCTCGTTTTCGACAGAAAAGCAAATGAGATTTATGTGACAAGATCTTGAAGCTGCAATCGGAAGTCGATGATTCAAAAGAGGAAATTGCTCTTCTCAATTACAGTATGAAGAAGCTAAAGGCACAATTGTCATCATCAACAACTCCATCATCACCACCATCTTCTTCATCAGCAAAAGAGACATAATCACATGGGTATGGGCACTCCCCTTGGCAACTGCCAAGCTTGGGGGAGGTGCCCCAGTATCGTATCACCATCACACTCCTATCTTTACCGTTTTTCTTAGTTCGATCCTTTTGGTAATATATTGATCTTGTAGAATAAAGTTTTAGTATGATTTAGTTTTGAGTTTTGCTTTATGATCCTTCTATGTAATCGAGTCTATGAGCTATATATAATAAAGATTAGTGTTGAGTCAAGGGCTTGATTATCTTGGTATGATCTTGAGGGAAAAGATAAAGAATAAAAAGAAGTAAAGAGATCATATTGATCTTATGAAGAGTAATGACTTCACATATAAAGAGTACGATGAATACAAGTTGTTGAGAGTTGACAAACATAGTTTTGGTCATCGTTGCAATTAATAGGAAGTAATAAAGAAAGAGAGGTTTTCACATATAAATATACTATCTTGGACATCTTTTATGATTGTGAACAGTCATTAAATATGACATGCTAAAGAGTTGATGTTGCACAAGGAAGACAACGTAATGGGTTATGTTTTCTTATATCCAAAATAAAGTATATTGTCATGGATCATCCAACATGTTGAGCTTGCCTTTCCCTCTCATGCTAGCAAAATTCTTTGCACCAAGTAGAGATACTACTTGTGCTTCCGAATACCCTTAAAATTAGTTTTGCCATGAGTGTCGACCATATCTACCTATGGATTGAGTAAGATCCTTCAAGTAAATTGTCATGCTGCATGCAATGAAAATTGCTCTCTAAATATGTATGATTTATTAGCGTGGCGAAAATAAGCTTTATACGATCTTGTGATATGGAAGCAATAAAAGCGACAGACTGCACAATAAAGGTCCATATCACAAGTGGCAATATAAAGTGACGTTCTTTTGCATTAAGATTTCGTGCATCCAACCATAAAAGCACATGACAACCTCTGCTTCCCTCTGCGAAGGGCCTATCTTTTATTTTTGTCTTATACCTTATGCAAGATTCAAGGTGATCTTCACCTTTCCTTTTTACACTTTATCCTTTGGCAAGCACTATGTGTTGGAAAGATCCTCATATATATATCCAATTGGATGTGGGGTTTCATAAAGCATTATTGTTGACGTTACCCTTGAGGTAAAAGGTTGGGAGGCAAAACTATAAGCCCATATCTTTGTCCGTGTCCGATTAAAACTTCATACCCATAAGTATTGCGTTAGTGTTAGCAATTGTGAAAGACTAAATGATAGTTGAGTATGTGGACTTGCTGAAAAGCTCTTATATTGACTCTTTCCAATGTTATGATAAATTGCAATTGCTTCAATGACCGAGATCCTGGTTTGTTGGTTCTCAATGAAGTTTCCGATTCATACTTGACATTGTGAATAGATTATTACTTGAGCATAAGAAATCATATGACAATATCCATATATGTTGCTGTTATAAGAATGATCATGATGTACTCATGTCCGTATTTTATTTTATCGACACCTCTATCTCTAAACATGTGGACATATTTATCCTTATCGGCTTCCGCTTGAGGACAAGCGAGGTCTAAGCTTGGGGGAGTTGATACGTCCATTTTGCACCATGCTTTTATATCGATATTTATTGCATTATGGGCTGTTATTACACGTTATGTCACAATACTTATGCCTATTCTCTCTTATTTTACAAGGTTTACATGAAGAGGGAGAATGCCGGCAGTTGGAATTCTAGGCTGGAAAAGGAGCAAATATTAGAGACCTATTCTGCACAACTCCAAAAGTCCTAAAACTCCACGGAAGTTATTTTTGGAATTAATAAAAAATACTGAGCTAAGAAAGTACCAGAGGGGGGCCACCCACCATCCACGGCGGTGGAGGCACGCCCTACCCCCCTGGGCGCGCCCCCTGCCTCTGGGCCCCCTGGTAGGCCTCTGGTGCCCATCTTCTGCTATATGAAGTCTTTTACCCTAGAAAAAATCATAAGCAAGCTTTCGGGAAGAAACTCCGTCACCACGAGGCGGAACCTTGGCAGAACCAATCTAGGGCTCCGGCAGAGCTGTTCTGCCGGGGAAACATCCCTCTGGGAGGGGGAAATCATCGCCATCGTCATCACCAATGATCCTCTCTTCGGGAGGGGTTCAATCTCCATCAACATCTTCACCAGCACCATCTCCTCTAAAACCCTAGTTCATCTGTTGCTAGTAGTGTTGATTACTTCTTGTAGTTGATGCTAGTTGGTTTATTTGGTGGAAGATCATATGTTCAGATCATTTATGCATATTAATACCCCTCTGATTATGAACATGAATATGATTTGTGAGTAGTTACGTTTGTTCCTGAGGACATGGGCGAAGTCTTGCTATAAGTAGTCATGTGAATTTGGTATTCGTTCGATATTTTCATGATATGTATGTTGTCTTTCCTCTAGTGGTGTTATGTGAACGTCGACTACATGACACTTCACCATTGTTTGGGCCTAGAGGAAGGCATTGGGAAGTAATAAGTAGATGATGGGTTGCTAGAGTGACAGAAGCTTAGACCCTAGTTTATGAGTTGCTTCGTAAAAGGCTGATTTGGATCCATATGTTTCATGCCATGGTTTGGTTTACCTTAATACTTATTTTGTAGTTGCGGATGCTTGCAATATGGGTTAATCATAAGTGGGATGCTTGTCCAAGGAAGGGCAGCACCCAAGCACCGGTCCACCCACATACCAAATTATCAAAGTAATGAACGTGAATCATATGAACGTGATGAAAACTAGCTTGACGATAATTCCCATGTGTCCTCGGGAGCGCTTTCCTCTATATAAGAGTTTATCCAGGCTTGTCCTTTGCTACAAGAAGGATTGGGCCATCTTGCTGCACCTTATTAACTTTCATTACTTGTTACCCGTTACAAATTACCTTATCACAAAACTATCTGTTGCCGATAATTTCAGTGCTTGCAGAGAATGCCTTACTGAAAACCGCTTGTCATTTCCTTCTGCTCCTCGTTGGGTTCGACACTCTTACTTATCAAAAGGACTACGATAGATCCCCTACACTTGTGGGTCATCAGCGTTCTTTCTTTATGATAAATCGCAGGTCCAAAAGATCTTCAAGAACTTCACTAGGAACGCCCAAAATCAATTCGACGTGAAGATCAAGAAGGTTCGCAGCAACAACAGAACGGAGTTAAAGAACGCGAATGCGGACACCTTTCTTGACGAAGAAGGGATTTCACATGAGTTCTCGGCTACGTACACATCTCAACAAAATGGAGTTGTTGAGAGGAAGAACCGGACTCTTATTGAGATGGCGAGAACGATGCTTGATGAGTACAAGACGCCAAAACACTTTTGGGCAGAAGTGGTTGAGATAGCTTGTCATGCAACAAATCGTCTATATCTTCACAAGATACTCGACAATACGGCATACGAGCTTCTCACCGGTAACAAACCCCAAGTGGGATACTTTCGAGTATTCGGCTCAAAGTGCTATATTCTTGATAAGCATCGTCGCTCAAAATTTGCTCCTAAATCTCATGAAGGTTTTCTACTCGTTTATGGCTCAGACTCTCACACTTACCATGTCTACAACAATTTCACCCGAAAGGTTGAAGAGACGGTAGATGTGAAGTTTGATGAATCTAACAACTCGCAAGTAGAGCAATTGCCAATTGATGTAGGAGACAAATACCCTTCGGAAGCAATCCAATACTTTTCTATTGGCAAGATTCGCCCAATGGAGGTGAAGGGGAGTACCTCATCCATCCAAGTGGAAGCTTCTACCTCACGACAAGGTGAACCATGAGTTGACTCGGAGACATCCACAAGTGGGACGCGCCAAGATGAAGAAAACGAGGAAGTACACCAATATGAACCTCATCAACCTCCCTCTCCACCTCCACAAGAGAACAAAAACACCAACAACGAAGAAGGCCAAGAGAAAGAACAAGATTATGAAGAGGACGTTCCACCCGGACCCAAACAAAAGCTCTCACGTGTTAGAGCAAGAGTCTCAAGAGACCATCCCGTCGAACAAATCTTTGATGATATCCAAACTGGGAGAATTACTCGCTCTAAAACTCGTTTGGCTAATTTATGTGAAGATTATTCATTCATATCTAGTATTGAACCTATGAAGGTTGAAGAAGCGCTTGATGATCCAGACTGGGTGAACGCTCTGCACGAAGAGCTACAGAACTTCGAGAGGAACCAAGTGTGGACATTGGTAGAAAAGTCGGACAACAACCAAAATGTCATTAGTACCAAATAGGTGTTCTGGAATAAGCAAGATTAAGATGGACAAGTTGTACGCAACAAGGCTCGTCTCATCGCCCAAGGCTACACTCAAGTCAAAGGTATGGACTATGGTGAGATGCCCCCGTTGCTTGACTTGAGTCCATTCGCATCTTACTTGCTTATGCCAATCATCATGATATCACATTATATCAAATGGACATTGAAAGTGCTTTTCTAAAGGGTGAAATTGAGGAGGAAGTTTATGCTAAACAACCTCCCGGCTTTGTTAATCCTAAGAAACCCGACCATGTTTAAAAACTTCATAAAGCACTTTATGGTCTTAAACAAGCTCCTAGATCATGGTATAAATGCTTGACCAAGTTCCTTATTGAAAAAGGCTTTGAGATTGGAAAAATTGATTCTACTCTTTTCACTAGAAGGTTTAATGGTGAATTATTTGTGTGCCAAATTTATGTGGATGATATCATATTTGGTTCGACTAACCCTCATTTTGGTGAAAAGTTTGGAAGGCTAATGCCGGAGAAGTTTGAGATGTCTATGATGAGTGAGCTCAAGTTCTTTCTTGGTTTGCAAATCAAGCAAACTAAGGAGGGTCCGTTTGTTTCCCAAAAAAAGTATACCAAGGACTTATTCAAGAAGTTCAACATGCAAGAAAGCGAAGGTATGAAAACACCCATGCCTACTAGTGGACATCTTGACTTGACACAGGATGGAAAACCGATTGACCAAAAGGTTTATCGCTCTATGACTGGTTCATTGTTATATCTATGTGCTTCCTGTCCCGATATTATACTAAGTGTGTGCATGTGTGCACAATATCAAGCGGCCCCTAATACGTCTCCAATGTATCTATAATTTTTGATTGTTCCATGTTGTTTAATTATTAATCTTGGATGTTTTATAATCATTTTATAGTCATTTTATATCATTTTTTGGTACTAACCTATTGACATAGTGCCAAGTGTCAGTTGCTGTTTTTTCCATGTTTTTTACATCGCAGAAAATTAATATCAGACGGAGTCCAAATGCCACGAAACTTTACGATGATTTTTTATGGACCAGAAGGAAGAAGTTGGGCCCTGGTTGCACCTGGGGGGAGTCCCGAGGAGGGGACAACCCACCAGTGCGCGCCAGGAGGCCCAGGCGCGCCCTAGTGGGTTGTGCCCACCTCGGGCGCCCCCCAGACCGCCTCTTTGCTCTATAAATACTCCAAAAATCCAGAAACCCTAGGTGTTGGGGATATAACTATTAGGTATGACCCTCCCAGGAGGGGTCGGGTTATACCTATGGCGGTTCATCAAGATGAAGCCCATGACAATATTGAAGATGGCGGTTCATGAAGCAGACTTACTAAGGGCCCAAAGCCCAAGAGGCAATTTAAGGCCCATAGGTGTAAACCGCCATATATGTATGACTTGTGTTGTAAGGCAAGGGTAACTAGTCACCGAGCCAGACACGTTGTTTATGAGTCAGTCAGGACTCCATGAGCCGCTGGGCATCTACCTTTGTATATAAAGGGACGACCCGGCGGCGGTTTAGGGCAAGAAACAAGAGATCGAAAGGTAGGTCAAGCGTATTTGCTCCCTGGTAATCGAGATATAAGCAATACCACCTCAAACTGGATTAGGCCTTTACCTTCACCACAAGGGGCCGAACCAATATAAACTCTCTATCTCCTTTGTCCCGTTTAACCCCTTTAAGATAACCTAGTTGCGATGGCTCCACGACTAAGTCCTCACACTAGGACATCTGCCGTGACAATTCCACGACAGTTGGCGCCCACTGTGGGGTCAGCGCACGGTGGTTTCCAGTTCTTAAAGGGTAGCTTCGAAGGGATCAAGGGATACGCTGTGGGCCGGATGACCAAGGGTCATCGCGGCAAGCTCTACATCGACGATGCAGGCTGGGGCCCCGAGGCCGGCTCAATTGAGTACGGGTACAGGGTCCCCTTCGGCGGAATACACGTCTTCATCGGCAAGATCGGTGAGTGATACGTCTCCAACGTATCTACTTTTCCAAACACTTTTGCCCTTCTTTTGGACTCTAACTTGCATGATTTGAATGAAACTAACCCGGACTGACGTTGTTTTCAGCAGAACTACCATGATGTTGTTTTATGTGTAGAAAACAAAAGTTCTCGGAATGACCTAAAAATCCACGAAGACAAGTTTTGGAAAATATAAAAAATACTGACAAAAGAATCAAGACCAGGGGCCCACACCCTGTCCACGAGGGTGGGGGCGCGCCCACCCCCCCTGGGCGTGCCCCCTGTCTCGTGGGCTCCCTGACGCTCCACCGACCTCAACTCCAACTCCATATATTCCGTTTCACAGAGAAAAAAATCAAAGAGAAAGTTTCATCGCGTTTTACAATACGGAGCCGCCGCCAAGCCCTAATCTCTCTCGGGAGGGCTGATCTAGAGTCCGTTCGGGGCTCCGGAGAGGGGGATTCGTCACCGTCGTCATCATAAACCATCCTCCATCACCAATTTCATGATGCTCACCGCCGTGTGTGAGTAATTCCATCGTAGGCTTGCTGGACGGTGATGGGTTGGATGAGATTTACCATGTAATCAAGTTAGTTTTGTTAGGGTTTGATCCCTAGTATCCACTGTGTTTTGAGATTGATGTTGCTATGACTTTGCTATGCTTATTGCTTGTCACTAGGGCCCGAGTGCCATGATTTCAGATCTGAACCTATTATGTTTTAATGAATATATGTGTGTTCTTGATCTTATCTTGCAAGTCTATAGTCACCTATTATGTGTTATGATCCGACAACCCCGAAGTGATAATAATCGGGATACTTCTCGGTGATGACCGTAGTTTGAGGAGTTCATGTATTCACTATGTGTTAATGCTTTGGTTCGGTTCTCTATTAAAAGGAGGCCTTAATATCCCTTAGTTTCCGCTAGGACCCCGCTGTCACGGGAGGGTAGGACAAAAGATGTCATGCAAGTTCTTTTCCATAAGCATGTATGACTATATTCGGAATACATGCCTACATTACATTGATAAACTGGAGCTAGTTCTGTGTCACCCTATGTTATAGCTATTACATGAGGAATTGCATCCAACATAATTATCCATCACTGATCCAATGCCTACGAGCTTTTCACATCTTGTGCTTCGCTTATTTACTTTTCTGTTGCTACTGCTACAATTACTACAAAATTACTATCTTTACTTTTGCCACTGTTACCATTACTATCATACTACTTTGCTACTAAATACTTTGCTGCAGATACTAAGTTATCTAGGTGTTGTTGAATTGACAACTCAACTGCTAATACTCAATAATATTCTTTGGCTCCCCTTGTGTTGAATCAATAAATTTGGGTTGAATACTTTACCCTCGAAAGCTGTTGCAATCCCCTACACTTGGGGGTTATCAGCGAGCCGGGCCCTGAGCCGGACATCTGCACCGACATCATCGAGACGACTCATCATGCACGACCCGCCTGAGTTCAGCCTGCCATGAAGCGTGCCTTCGTGGGATTCATCCATGGGGCAGAATCTGAGGATAGATCTGCATCTGGTGGTTAGACAGACATATATTCTGATGGGGAGTCGTCCACTGGTGAAACTGAGTCGCTGTACCAACTGCAAGATGGCTGACTTGGGGGCTATTCTGATGGCGATAGTATTCCGGACCCCTGTGAGCTGCCGAACAAGGTTTCGATTTTCATGGCCGGTACACAGCCGGTGTAGAATTCTTCAACTGCGGCAGCAATAATTTCCGGGTCAGCAGCGGTAACGGCTGCCAGGGCAGGTGGCCCTGTGCGCCCGCCGGCTCAGGTCTTGACTGACTTGCTGGACAATTTGACAACATTGCTAATAGCAGAGGTTAACCCAGCAAATCAAGTTCAGCATAACGCGGATGTTGCAAAGCTGCGTGATGAAATAGCACATGCCAAGGAGTAGCTAAACACAGAGAACGTCAGGATGGCCATGGAGAGTGCTGCTTTGGATGCTCAGGCCCAGCGGATTCAATCGAGTCTTTCCGGCTCACGATGGATCAAAACACTTCAAATGATGTCATGAGGAGAGGATATCGGTCTCATCTGCCTTTAGTTTGCGAGGCAAGGAACCTCTTCAACACGCTTGGGGCGGGGACCAGCAACCAGCCGGAGATAAATCGGGGTGAAGCTCCTGGGCCAGAGTGCCGGCTCAACTGCGCACGACGGAGCCGCCCCATCTCAATACTGCTCTGCCCCAGTATGTACCGACACCGCCGGATCATTATTACAATCCTTTGGATAACATGATCGCTGCAGTGACACGGCTGGCGGCTCTACCGGTTGAAGGTGAATCACCGGCAATGATGGAAATACGACAAGCCGTAGAATTGCTTTAGACAGCTGTGGCCTAGCAGGCGGCTTATTCCTACAGTCGAGAGAGGATTCATTCAACCACTCGCCCGAGTCGGAGTTATAGCAGACATATTGACTCACTAGCTGCTTCAAGCAGTGACAGACGTCGTAACCAGCCTCGCGGGCATGACCCGGCGCGTGACGGTGCTCAGGATTTGGTGGATCAGGGTAGAGCACATCGGGAGGGTGAGCTAGTGGCTCAGCAGGTGGCTCAACAACACTCTCCGGTTTATCCAACCACTTCGGTGGAGACAGGCGTGATGTCTAGAACCTTGGGTGTGCCGTGTTTAGTGCCGACTCTGCGTAATGAGCACTTACCAAAGGATTTCAAGGGCCCTCGCAAGGTACCTAATTACATGGCCGACTAACCCCCCGAAGAGTGGGTTGAGAGTTATGAGATGGCCATGGAGCTGCTGGATGTTAGCGAGACTTCATGTGCTAAGTATTTCACCATGATGCTAGATGGAACGGCCCGTACCTAATTGAAAGCGCTGCCTGAAAAATTCCATTAGATCATGGGCCGAGTTAAAAGCCTGGTTTATCCAGAATTTTAAAGATACGTGTAAGCAGCCTATGTCAATTGTGGATTTGGACACCTATGTCCAAGAAGAGGGCGAGTCAACAACCCATTGGGTGTGACGGGTCTCAACTATTCTGCATTCATCGGATCGCATCAATGTCGGCTCAGCAGTTTTGATGTTGGAGAAGAATTGCCGTTTTATGCCCCTTAAAAAGAAGCTAGGGCGGCTCAAGCACCACTGCAGCTACATGGGGGAACTTATGGCAGCTCTAGTTAAGTATGCCAACTCTGATGGTACCAAGGACCCCGAGTCTGACAATGAAAAGCCGGGAAAGGGAAAGAAGAGCGGCAACACCAAGGGACATCATCATAACCTGGCGAGTCAGGGGGGCAATGGTAAGCGCAAGGCTGATAATTGTTTGGATTTTAGGGCCAATGCCGACACGCAGAATTATAACCAGTGTCATAAGGGGAGGCCGGCTCAATCTAGAGGGGGAGAGCTCGACCTCAAAGCATTGATGAACTAGCCGTGTCCAAAGCACAGAACCAAGGAGAGGCCATCTAAACATTTGTGGAAGGATTGTTTTATCATGAAGCAATTCAGAGAGTCTCATCTTTTCCAGCACGGCCATAGCCCAAATGGCGGTTAGGGGTCCGGCCCTCACGGTCCGGGTCATGGAGGGGGCTGTTCCAGCTTCGGTTTTCAAAGCCAAGGTCATGAGGGTGGTTACAACCAGCAGAATAATCAGGGGAATTAGCAGCATTAGCAGTCCGGTTATTAGAATAATCTGAAGCAGTTAAATAGTGGACAGTACCACGTCTTCACCACAAGCCTTTGCAAGCGGGATCAGAAGCTCCATAAAAGAGCTGTGAATGCCGTTGAGCCGGTGGTTCCCCATTACTTGCGATGGTCTGAGCAGCCCATTGTGTGGAGTCGAGAGGATCAGCTGCCCCAGGTTGATAATCCGGGTCACTTGGCTTTGGTCGTAGCACCTCAGGTTGGAGGGTACAAGTGCACTAAGGTACTCATGGATGGAGGTAGCAGTATTAATATCCTTTACTAGGATACTGTCCGTCGTATGGGGTTGACTGACAAAAATCTTAAGCCGTCCAATACTGTTTTCCATGGAGTGGTGCCTGGTAAGTCGGCATATCCTGTAGGCAAGATCGCTTTGGAACTAGCCTTTGGCGATGAATATGATTCCAGGGCCGAGACGTTAACCTTTGAAGTGGTCAAGATTCAAAGCACGTATCATGCTCTGTTCAGACGGCCGACTTATGCCAAGTTCATGGCACAACCTTGTTATATTTATTTGCAGCTCAAGATGCCGGGTTACAAGGGAACTATCACAGTGCATGGAAGCCGGAAGATAGCTTTGAAGTGTGAAGATGGTGACGCAGCTTATGCTGAGTCTGTTTGCGCTACAGAGGAGTTGAAGTTCTACAAGGACAATGTTGACCCGCAGATGTGACATCCTATGTTACAGCTACATTACATTGATGAACTAGAGCTAGTTCTGTGTCACCCTATGTTATTGCTATTACATGAGGAATCGCATACGACATAATTATCCATCACTGATCCAATGCCTATGAGCTTTTCACATCTTGTGCTTCGCTTATTTACTTTTTCGTTGCTACTATTACAATTACTACAAAACTACTATCTTTACTTTTGCCACTGTTACCATTACTATCATACTACTTTGCTACTAAATACTTTGTTGCAGATACTAAGTTATCCAGGTGTGGTTGAATTGACAACTCAACTACTAATACTCAATAATATTCTTTGGCTCCCCTTGTGTCAAATCAATAAATTTGGGTTGAATACTTTACCCCCGAAAGCTGTTGCGATCCCCTACACTCGTGGCTTATTAAGACTAATTTCTGGCGCCGTTGCCGGGGAGCACAGCTCTATTCTTTGAGTCACTTGGGATTTATATCTGTTGATCACTATGAGGAACTTGAAAGACGAAAGAACCAAGATTTTTCCCTCAACTACGAGGGGAGGTAAGGAACTGCCATCTAGCTCTGCACTAGATTCTCCTTCTGTTTTGAGTAAGCTTGCGACACCTAAACCTGCTACTGCTATGAATTCTGATATGTCGCATGTTATTGATGATGCCACTTCTGCTATGCATGATACTTATGATGAAACTAGTTCTGTGCGTGATACTACTTTGCCATTAGGTGAATTTCTTGATGAACAACTTGCTAGGGTTAGAGAGAATGAAATTATTGAAGATGATATTGATGATAGTGATGATGAAAGTTCTCCCCCTGATTATGAATTACCTGTTGTTCCTGAGGGTTATGTTATGGAGGAGGAAGCTGCTAGAGCTATCTTTGCTTGCAAAGATATATATGATCTTAAGAAATTATTAGCTAAATGGAAGCAGCAGCCTCTTAATGCTAGAATGAAACCTGACCCTGCTTTTACTACTTCACTTATCTGTGTTACTGATAAGGATTATGAATTCTCTATTGATCCTGAAATAATTACTTTGGTTGAATCTGATCCTTTTTATGGCCTTGAATTTGAAACTGTTGTGGCACATCTTACCAAGTTAAATGATATAGCCAGCCTGTTTACTAATGATGAGAAGTCTCGCTATTATTATATCCTTAAGATATTTCCGTTCTCATTAAAGGGTGATGCTAAGACTTGGTTTAATTCTCTTGATCCTGGTTGTGTGCGTAGTCCGCAGGATATGATTTATTAAATATTTTCCTGCTCATAAGAAACAAGCTGCCTTGCGGGAAATATATAATTTTGTGCAAATCAAAGAAGAGAGTCTCCCACAAGCTTGGGGGAGGCTTCTCCGATTACTTAATGCTTTGCCTGATCATCCTCTTAAGAAAAATGAAATACTTGATATCTTTTATAATGGACTAACCGATGCTTCCAAGGACTACTTGGATAGTTGTGCTGGTTGTGTTTTCAGGGAAAGAATAGTCGACGAAGTTGAACTACTATTGAATAATATGTTGACTAATGAAAATAATTGGACTCTTCCCGAGCCAATTCCTGAGGCAATTCCTGAACCAATTGAGTCAACTCCTGAGCCTATTCCTAAACCCACTCCTAAGAAGAGAGGTGTTCTATTTCTCAGTCCTGAAGATATGCAAGAGGCAAAGAAATCAATTAAAGAAAAAGGTATTAAAGCTGAAGATGTTAAGAATTTACCTCCTATTGAAGAAATACGTGGTCTTAATTTACCGCCTGTCGAAGAACCATATTGTCTTGATAACCCGACATAGGTAGTAAAGGTAAATTCTCTCTATAGATATGATAAAGTTGAAATCCCCTCTACTAAATTTCATAGCCCATGCTTAGATGAATTTGATGACTTTATGGATAGACTAGAAAGGTTTAATGCTTATGTTCGTAGAGAATTAAAGAATAATGCTTTCGAGATAGGATGCTTGAGTGATTATATGGCTAGAGTTAAAGGTGAACTTAACTCATTAGCAAATATGCTTCTATGGTTGCTACTCAAGCTGAGCAAGTACTTAAAGCTCAAAATGATTTGCTTGATGAATTAAATAATAAACCTGACTTTGTTGTTAGAGTGGCTACTAGAACTGGTAGAATGACTCAGGAACCTTTGTATCCTGAAGGCCACCCTAAGAGAATCGAGCAAGATTCTCAGACAAATAATTTAGAGGCACCTAGTTCTTCTAAAAAGAAGAAAAAGAAAAATGATAGGACTTTGCATGCTTCTAGTGAACCTGTTGTAGACACACCTGAGAATCCCAATTATATTTCTATTTCTGATGTTGAAACTCAATCAGGTGATGAACATGAACCTAGTGATAATGTTAATGATAATGTTCATCTTGATGCTCAACCTAGCAAAAATGATGAAGTAGAAATTGAACCTGTTGTTGATCTTGATAACCCCCAATCAAAGAATCAACGTTATGATAAGAGAGATTTTGTTGCTAGGAAGCACGGTAGAGAAAGAGAACCATGGGTTCAGAAACCCATGCCCTTTCCTCCTAAACCATCCAAGACAAAGGATGATGAGCACTTTGCTGAAATGATTAGACCTATTTTCTTATGTATGCGCTTAACTGATATGCTTAAAGTAAATCCTTATGCTAAGTATGTGAAGGATATCATTACAAATAAAAGAAAGATACCGGAAGCTGGGATTTCCACCATGCTTGCTAAATACACTTTTAAGGGTGGAATACCAAAGAAACTTGGAGATCCAGGGGTACCAACTATACCATGCTCCATTAAAAGAAATTATGTTAGACCTGCTTTATGTGATCTTGGAGCCGGTGTTAGTGTTATGCCTCTCTCTTTATATCGTAGACTTGAATTGAATAAGTTGACACCTACTGAAATATCTTTGCAAATGGATGATAAATCAACTACTATACCTGTCGGTATTTGTGAGGATGTACCTGTTGTGGTTGCAAATGTCACTATCTTAACGAACTTTGTTATTCCTGATATTCCCGAGGACGATAGTATGTCAATTATCCTTGGTAGACCCTTTTTGAATACTGCAGGGGTTGTTATTGATTGCAACAAAGGCAATGTCACTTTTCATGTTAATGGTAATGAGCATATGGTACACTTTCCGAGGAAACAATCTCAAGTTCATAGCATCAATTCTATTGGAAAAGTTCCAACTATCATTATTGGAGGTTTTGAATTTCCTCTTCCTACTGTCAAGAAAAAATATGATATTCTTATTATTGGGGATGTTCATATCTCCATTGAGGTACTTAGTGTTATTCGAAATTTCTCCGGTTCAGTGTTATTTGGAATGAGTTTGTTAACAAGACTTGATCAATGTTGATAGTGGATTCATTTTGATGATCATGAGATGGATGAAACTAGAAGGCACAACCTTCTGTACCCTCTTTTTACTTTCTGTTATTTAAATTAAATAAAGCAAAAATAGTAATTATCTATCTATTTTCTGAATTGTCCGTGCAATAAAAAATATCCCGAAAATAAAAGTGCTCCAAATGCCCTGCAAATTCAATATGATTTTTTATGGAATATTTGAGGATTTTAGGCACTAAAATCACTGCAGGAGGGGCAAGCACCAGGCCACGAGAGTGGAGGTCGCGCCCACACCCCCTGGGCGCACCCGCTGTCTCGTGGGCCCCTGGTGGCCCCCCTCCACTTATACCAGCACCCACACACTCCATCTTCTTCCCAAAAAAATCCCCATCCAGCTCAAGCACGAGTTCTAACTCTTCTGCGATTTTCAATCTCCTTGCTCAAAGCTCCATTCAAAAAACTGCTTTGGGAGATTGTTGCTTGAAAAAGAATTATGTCTAGGAGAATGTACCAAGGTGGTTCCTCAGTAAAGAAAGGACCCAGGATTGCTATACGTGAGCAAGACGATGAACTACCGAGGGACGCAGAAGTACGAGCTTGTGAGTGGCCATCCGACGATTTTATGGTCAAAGCAGGCTTTAAGCAGGAATTTGACGCATATGTGCGTAATGCCGATCTAGAGGACTTCTTACAAGATAAGTGTCCTTAGTACTATCAATTGACTGATTCATTTGTGCGAAGGTTTAAATATAAATGTACACCTAATTCTCTGAGTGTCCTATTTGATATCTATGATACATCATATACCATGGACTTAGAGGATTTTACAACTGCTTGCAAACTTCCGCAGTGGGGTAATATTAATGATCCCCACAAATCCGAATTTAGAGATTTTGTTTCTAGTATTACTGTGGGAGAATCTAGGGACATTGCACAAGCTACCATAGGGAGCATTCATTTTCCTGCTATACATTATTTCGCTCTCTTCATTGGTAGATGCATTAACGGTAAAGATTAAGCATGTCATATGTGTGTCCCTGATCCTTGTGTCCTCAAGAGTGCCATGTTAGGTTATAAAGATTATAACTTGGGGGCAATAGTTGCACGTAGGTTGCATAATAATGGTAGAGCTGGAGATTTATTTGGAGGAATTTATGCGACCTGTGTGGCAAATTATCTTGGTATAGCCCCACGAGAGGGTGATATGATGTTGCCTCCTGCTTATTTAGATTATGACGCTATGGTCCAACATCATTTTCTTAAGAGGAATGAACAATTCCCCCAGTATCGACTAATCTTTGACAGACGTAGCGCTGTCCATGTTACTCTTCCTGCTCCTTTCCTTTTTGATTACCAGGCAAAAGGAAGATATGTTGTTACCAGGGAGGAAGCAGCTGAACACGAGGGGAGAGCGGAGGCGGCTTGCCAGCATGCCGCAGCTCAAGAGGCATTGGCGGCTGCATCTCAGTACGACCCCAGTTACAACTACGGATATCAGCCAAGCTACCCTTGGCATTAGACCAACTTAGGCCAAAAGCCTAAACTTGGGGGAGTACGTATTTCTCACAGACTTTACATTCATGTTCACACACTATTCTAGTTGTCGGTGCTCATACTCTTTCATTGTATTATCCATGTTAGTTTAATTTTCTTTTTTCTCGCTTTCTTCTTGTGTGTTTGATAAACCTTCAGAAAAACCAAAAAAATTAGTTAGTTTAATTTCCATGCTTGTAGTAGAATTAAAATGAAAACCCAAAAAGATTTCTCGTTCTTTTTTTACTTGTTGGGAGCTTTCCCGTGTAAATAGTTTTATTTTCTTTCCTTTTCTTTGGGGTCGAGAGTAGAAGACCATATTGAAAATGTTTAGTGGCTCTCATATGCATGATTGTTTATTTAACTTAGAGCACATATTACTTTGTCTTCTCTCTTGAGTTGAATGCTTGCAGATTCCAGCTTAGTCCAATGCACGTGCACTATTATTATTATACACATCGTTCGGTTGTGCAAGTGAAAGGCAATAATGACGATATATGATGGACTATTGAGATGAGAGAAGCTGGTATGAACTCGACCTATCTTGTTTTTGTAAATATGATGAGTTCATCATTCCTGATTCAGCTTATTATGAAGTAAACATATTTGCAATGACATTTAGAGATTATAGTTTCTTGTGCCATGCTTGATTAGCTATGAGTTATAATGGTTTACCTTGCGTGCCAACATGCTCTTAAAATGATTATGATATGGTATGATGGGATGGTATCCTCCTTTGAATGAATTGAGTGACTCGACTTGGCACATGTTCACGCATGTAGTTGAAACAAATCAACATAGCCTTCATGATATTTATGTTCATGGTGGATTATATCCTACTCATGCTTGTACTCAGTGTGAATTAATTTTAATGCATGTTCATGACTGTTGTCGCTCTCTCAGTTGGTCACTTCCCAGTCTTTTGCTAGCCTTCACTAGTACTAAGCGGGATTACTGCTTGTGCATCCAAACTCCTTAAACCCCAAAGTTGTTCCATATGAGTCCACCATACCTTCCTATATGCGGTATCTACCTGCCGTTCCAAGTAAATTTGTATGTGCCAAACTCCAAATCTTCAAATGAAATTCTGTTTTGTATGCTCAAGCAGCTCATGTTTCAACTAGGGCTTCCTATATCTTCCATGCTAGGTGGGTTATTCTCAAGAGGAGTGGACTCCGCTCCTCATTCACGAGAAAGGGCCGGTAACCGGGATGCCCAGTTCCATGATCCAAAAAGATCAAAGCAAATCAAAATAATTAAACAAAACTCCCCCAGGGCTGTTGTTAGTTGGAGGCACTCGTTGTTTCGAGCAAGCCATGGATTGATGCTTGTTGGTGGTGGGGGAGTATAAAATTTTACCATTCTGTTTGGGAACTGCCTATAATGCATGTAGTATGGAAGATATCACCCTCTCATAGTTGTTGCATTGACAGTGAAAGTATGCCGCTCAAAATGTTATTCCTCTCTATTTTAAAATCGAGCTCTGGCACCTCTACAAATCCCTGCTTCCCTCTGCGAAGGGCTTATCCATTTACTTTTATGTTGAGTCATCAACTTCTTATTAAAAAGCACCCGCTGGAGAGCACACTGTCATTTGCATTCATTACTATTGGTTTATATTGGGTATGACTTGACTGGATCTCTTTTACCATGAATTACAATGTTTAGTCAGTCCTTTATCTTTAAAGGTGCTCTGCATTTATGTTTTGCGGTCTCAGAAAGGGCTAGCGAGATACCATTTTGTTATATCATGTTATGATTGTTTTGAGAGAGTGTTGTCATCCGAGTTTTATTATTATGGCTCGCTAGCTGATTATGCCATTGATATGAGTAATTGTGAGACTGAGGTGTTATTTTGAGTATGGTTAGTTCATAATATTTGCTGAAACCTGAATGCTGGCTTTACATGTTTACAATAACAAGAGCAAATAGAGTTTGTAAAAGTTTTTCTTTATCACTTTTAGTTTATCAACTGAATTGCTTGAGGACAAGCAAAGGTTTAAGCTTGGGGGAGTTGATACGTCTGCAACGTATCTACTTTTCCAAACACTTTTGCCCTTGTTTTGGACTCTAACTTGCATCATTTGAATGAAACTAACCCGGACTGACGCTGTTTTGAGTAGAACTGCCATGATGTTGTTTTATGTGTAGAAAAGAAAAGTTCTCGGAATGACCTGAAAATCCACGGAGATAAGTTTTGGGAAATATAAAAAATACTAACAAAAGGATCAAGACCAGGGGGCCCACACCCTGTCCACGAGGGTGGGGGCACGCCCACCCCTGGGTGCGCCGCCCTGTCTTTTGGGCCCCCTGACGCTCCACCGACCTGAACTCCAACTCTGTATATTCCGTTTCACAAAAAAAACCAGAGAGAAAGTTTCATCGCGTTTTATGATACGGAGCCGCCACCAAGCCCTAATCTCTCTTGGGAGGGCTGATCTGGAGTCCGTTCAGGGCTCCGGAGAGGGGGATTCTTCGCCGTCGTCATCATCAACCATCCTCCATCACCAATTTCATGATGCTCACCGTCGTGCGTGAGTAATTCCATCGTGGGCTTGCTGGACGGTGATGGGTTGGATGAGATTTACCATGTAATCAAGTTAGTTTTGTTAGGGTTTGATCCCTAGTATCCACTATGTTCTGAGATTGATGTTGCTATGACTTTGCTATGCTTAATGCTTGTCACTAGGGCCCGAGTGCCATGATTTCAGATCTGAACCTATTATGTTTTCATGAATATATGTGTGTTCTTGATCCTATCTTGCATGTCTATAGTCACCTATTATGTGTTATGATCCGACAACCCCGAAGTGACAATAATCGGGATACTTCTCGGTGATGACCGTAGTTTGAGGAGTTCATGTATTCACTATGTGTTAATGCTTTGGTTCGGTTCTCTATTAAAAGGAGGCCTTAATATCCCTTAGTTTCCGCTAGGACCCCGCTGTCACGGGAGGGTAGGACAAAAGATGTCATGCAAGTTCTTTTCCATAAGCACGTATGACTATATTCGGAATACATGCCTACATTACATTGATGAACTGGAGCTAGTTCTGTGTCACCCTATGTTATAGCTATTACACGAGGAATCGCATCCAACATAATTATCCATCACTGATCCAATGCCTACGAGCTTTTCACATCATGTGCTTCGCTTATTTACTTTTCCGTTGCTACTGCTACAATTACTACAAAATTACTATCTTTACTTTTGCCACTGTTACCATTACTATCATGCTACTTTGCTACTAAATACTTTGCTGCAGATACTAAGTTATCTAGGTGTTGTTGAATTGACAACTCAACTGCTAATACTCAATAATATTCTTTGGCTCCCCTTGTGTTGAATCAATAAATTTGGGTTGAATACTTTACCCTCGAAAGCTGTTGCAATCCCCTACACTTGTGGGTTATCAGCGAGCCGGGCCCTGAGCCGGACATCTGCACCGACATCATCGAGACGGCTCATCATGCATGACCCGCCTAAGTTCAGCCTGCCATGAAGCGTTCCTTCGTGGGATTCATCCATGGGGCAGAATCTAAGGATAGATCTGCATCTGGTGGTTAGACGGACATATATTCTGATGGTGAGTCGTCCACTGGTGAAACTGAGTCGCTGTACCAACTGCAAGATGGCCGACTTGTGGGCTATTATGATGGCGATAGTATTCCGGACCCCTGTGAGCCGCCGAACAAGGTTGCGATTTTCATGGCCGGTACACAGCCGGTGCAGAATTCTTCTACTGCGGTAGCAATAATCTCCGGGTCAGCAGCGGTAACGGCTGCCAGGGCAGGTGGCCCTGTGCGCCCGCCGGCTCAGGTCTTGACTGACTTGCTGGACAATTTGACAACATTGCTAATAGCAGAGGTTAATCCAGCAAATCAAGTTCAGCATAACGCAGATGTTGTAAAGCTGCGTGATGAAATAGCACATGCCAAGGAGTAGCTAAACGCAGAGAACGTCAGGATGGCCATGGAGAGGGCTGCTTTGGATGCTCAGGCCCAGCGGATTCAATCCAGTCTTTCCGACTCACGATGGATCAAAACACTTCAAATGATGTCATGAGGAGAGGGTATCGGTCTCATCTGCCTTCAGTTTACGAGGCGAGGAACCTCTTCAACACGCCTGGGGCAGGGACCAGCAACCAGCCGGAGATAAACCGGGGTGAAGCTCCTGGGGCCAGAGTGCCGGCTCAACCGCGCACGACGGAGCCGCCCCATCTCAATACTGCTCCGCCCCAGTATGTACCGACACCACCGGATCATTATTACAATCCTTTGGATAACATGATCGCTGCGGCGACACGGCTGGCGGCTCTACCAGTTAAAGGTGAATCACCGGCAACGATGGAAATACGACAAGCCGTAGAATTGCTTTAGACAGTTGTGGCCTAGCAGGCGGCTTATTCTTACAGTCGAGAGAGGATTCATTCAACCCCTCGCCCGAGTCGGAGTTATAGCAGACATATTGACTCACCAGTAGTTTCAAGCAGTGACAGACGCCGTAACCAGCATCGTGGGCATGACTCGGCGCGTGACGGTGCTCAGGCTTTGGTGGATCAGGGTAGAGCACGTCAGGAGACTGAGCTGGTGGCTCAGCAGGTGGCTCAGCAACACTCTCCGGTTTATCCAGCCACTTCGGTGGAGACAGGCGTGATGTCTAGAACCTTGGGTGTGCCGTGTTTAGTGCCGACTCTGCGTAATGAGCACTTACCGAAGGATTTCAAGGGCCCTCGCAAGGTACCTAATTACATGGCCGACTAACCCCCCGAAGAGTGGGTTGAGAGTTATGAGATGGCCATGGAGCTGTTGGATGTTAGCGAGACTGCATGTGCTAAGTGTTTCACCATGATGCTAGATGGAATGGCCCATACCTGATTGAAAGCGCTGCCTGCCAATTCCATTAGATCATGGGCCGAGTTAAAAGCCTGGTTTATCCAGAATTTTAAAGATACGTGTAAGCAACCTATGTCAATTGTGGATTTGGACACCTATGTCCAAGAAGAGGGCGAGTCAACAACCCATTGGGTGTGACGGGTCTCAACTATTCTGCATTCATCGGATCACATCAATGTCGGCTCAGCAGTTTTGGTGTTGGAGAAGAATTGCCATTTTATGCCCCTTAAAAAGAAGCTAGGGCGGCTCAAGCGCCACTGCAGCTACATGGGGGAACTGATGGCAGCTCTGGTTAAGTATGCCAACTTTGATGGTACCAAGGACCCCGAGTCTGACGATGAAAAGCCGGGAAAGGGAAAGAAGAGCGGCAATACCAAGGGACATCATCATAACCTGGCGAGTCAGGGGGCAATGGTAAGCGCAAGGCTGATAACTGTTTGGATTTTATGGCCAATGCCAACACGCAGAATTATAACCAGCGTCGTAAGGGGAGGCCGGCTCAATCTAGAGGGGGAGAGCTCGACCTCGAAGCATTGATGAACCAGCCATGTCCAAAGCACAGAACCAAGGAGAGGCCATCTAAACATTTGTGGAAGGATTGTTTTATCATGAAGCAATTCAGAGAGTCTCATCTTTTCCAGCACGGACATAGCCCAAATGGCGGTTAGGGGTCCGGCCCTCATGGTCCGGTCATGGAGGGGGCTGTTCCAGCTTCGGTTTTCAAAGCCAAGGTCATCAGGGTGGTTACAACCAGTAGAATAATCAGGGGAATCATCAGCAGTAGTAGTCCGGTTATCAGAATAATCCGAAGCAGTTAAATAGTGGGCAGTACCACGTCTTCACCACAAGCCTTTGCAAGCGGGATCAGAAGCTCCATAAAAGAGCTGTGAATGCCATTGAGCCGGTGGTTCCCCATTACTTGCGATGGTCTGAGCAGCCCATTGTTTGGAGTCGAGAGGATCATCCTCCCCGGGTTGATAATCCGGGTCACTTGGCTTTGGTCGTAGCACCTCAGGTTGGAGGGTACAAGTTCACTAAGGTACTCATGGATGGATGTAGTAGTATTAATATCCTTTAATATGATACTTTCCGTCGTATGGGGTTGACTGACAAAAATCTTAAGCCGTCCAATACTGTTTTCCATGGAGTGGTGCCTGGTAAGTCGGCATATCCTGTAGGCAAGATCTCTTTGGAACTAGCCTTTGGGGATGAATATGATTCTAGGGCCGAGACGTTAACCTTTGAAGTGGTCAAGATTCAAATCCCGTATCATGCTCTATTCGGACGGCCGCCTTATGCCAAGTTCATGGCACAACCTTGTTATATTTATTTGCAGCTCAAGATGCCGGGTTACAAGGGAACTATCAAAGTGCATGGAAGCCGGAAGATAGCTTTGAAGTGTGAAGAGGGTGGCGCAGCTTATGCTGAGTATGTTTGCGCTACAGAGGAGTTGAAGTTCTACAAGGACAATGTTGACCCGCAGATGTGACATCTTTGAAGAAGCCAACGACAAAGCATGATCCCTTGTTGAAGTTTAAGTCGGCAGATGACACTAAGCTAGATGATTTTGTTCCTGGCGATTCATCCAAGCAGTTCAGCATCAGTGCTAATCTGGATCCAAAATAGGAAAGCGCGCTCATCGAGTTCATCCGTGAGAATCGGGACATCTTTGCATGGAAACCTTCTGATATGCCAGGTGTACCGAGGGAACTCGCTGAGCATACTCATAATATTGATTCGAAGTTTAAGCCGGTCAAGCAATTCCTTCGTTGTTTTAGTGAAGAAAGGCTCTTGGCGGCTGGGTTCATTGTTGAAGTTTTTCATCCTGAGTGGTTATCTAACCCGGTACTGGTACTTAAGAAGAATGGCACTTGGCGTATGTGTGTGGATTAGACAGACTTAAATAGGGCTTGTCCAGCTGATCCTTCTGCTCTCCCCTGTATTAATCAAATTATTGATGCTACAGCAAGTTGTGAGCGTATGAGCTTTTTGGATGCTTATTCAGGTTATCATCAGATCAAGATGGCAGTTAAGGACCAGGAGAAGACATCTTTCATCACTCCTTTAGAGCCTTCTGTTATGTTTCTATGCCTTTAGGCCTCAAGAGCGCCCAGGCGAGTTACCAGTGATGTGTGCAGAATTGTCTTCATAATGAGATTGAGCGCAATGTTCATGCTTATGTGGATGATATTGTGGTAAAGTCTAGAAAGAAGGAAACCTTGATAGATGATTTCAAGGAGACCTTTGACAATCTCCGGGTCTACATGATGATGCTTAACCCGGCCAAGTGCGTTTTTGGTGTGCCAATAGGCAAGCTCTTGGGTTTTTTGGTTTCTAACAGAGGCATTGAAGCTAACCCGGAGAAGATCAAGGCCATTACCTCCTTGGCTAAGCCGGCGTGTGTCAACGTTGTTCAACGTCTGGCGGGTCGTATTGCGGCTCTAAGCCGGTTCATAAGTCGGTTGGGAGAGAAGGCTATCCCTCTGTATCAGATGATGAAAAAGATAGATAATTTTGTCTGGAGTGATCCTGCTAATGAAGCATTTGAAGCCTTGAAGAAACAGCTAGCTGAGCCGCCAGTTCTTGCTGCTCCTATTTATAAGGAGCCGTTGTTGTTATATGTGCCTGCTAATGCCCGGGCTGTCAGCGTAGCTATTGTGGTGGAATGAAAGGAGGCATG
Organism: Triticum aestivum; assembly: GCF_018294505.1. NCBI lineage: Eukaryota > Viridiplantae > Streptophyta > Magnoliopsida > Poales > Poaceae > Triticum > Triticum aestivum. The sequence goes on along the minus strand of NC_057810.1, from coordinate 204,246,106 downwards.
CAAGGAGTATTCGGTTCAGAGGCCGGTTTACTACATCAGTGAAGTGCTTATTGAGTCCAAGCAGAGGTATCCGCACTGGCAGAAGCTCTTATACAGGGTGTTCATGGCCAGTCGGAAGCTTAAGCAGTATTTTTTGGGTCATCCCATCACTCTGGTTAGTTCTGCTCCCTTAGGGGATATTATTCAGAACAGAGAAGCCACAGGTCGGGTAGCCAAGTGGGCCATTGAGCTTGGGCCTCACGGTTTGAAGTATATGCCTCGTACGCCAATCAAGTCTCAAGAACTTGTGGATTTCATCAATGACTGGACAGAGCTGCAGATGCTTGAAGAGAAGCCAGATAACACATATTGGACTATTCACTTTGATGGGTCCAGGCATTTGGAGGGCACGGGGGCTGGAGTTGTCTTAGCTTCCCCTCGAGGTGACAAGTTTTGTTACGTTTTAAGGTTGATGTTTCCATGTACTAACATTGCAGCCGACTATGAAGCCTTGCTCCATGGCCTTCGGATGGCTAAGGAGATGAATTTAAGTCGGGTGAGATGTTTCGACGACTCAGACTTAGTAGTTTAGCAAGTTTCAGGCAAATGGGATTCTAAGGATCCACCCATGGAGGCTTACCGCCACGAGGTTGATGCTATTGCTGGGCACTTCAAGGGTTATCAAGTGGAACATGTCGATCGGAGGGAAAATGAGATGGATGATGCCTTAAGCCGGTTAGGGTCCCAGCGTAAGCCGGTGCCACCTAACACTTTCTTGGATATTCTGCATAACCCTTCAGTTAAGTTGCCTATAGAAGAAGATCTGGGTATTCCTGACCCGGAGGCACAATTGGTGGCGGCTCTTCATGCTATTCCAGATTGGACAATCCCATATTTGGCTTATATGACCCGGGGTGAGTTACCTGAAGATGAAACTTTAGCCAAGCAGATAACCTGACGGTCTAAGTCGATGACAATTGTCAATGGAGAGTTGCACCATTGTAGTGTTACAGGGGCATTTCAACGTTGTGTTTCTCTGGAAGAGGGCCGTGAGATTCTTCGTGAGATTCATGAAGGGGATTGTGGTCATCATGTCGGTTCTAAATCTCTCGTGGCTAAAGCTTTTCGTCATGGATTTTATTGGCTGACGGCTCATGCTGATGTAGAGGATTTGGTCAGTAAATGTGATGGTTGTCAGAAATTTTCACGGCGAGCTCACGTGCCGGCTCAAGAATTGAGGATGGTTCCAATTACTTGTCTGTTTGCAGTCTGGGGGCTTGATATGGTTGGGCCTTTCAAAAGGTCCAAGGATAAGAAGACCCACCTTTTGGTGGTAGTTGACAAATTCACAAAGTGGGTTGAAGCAGAGCCGGTCAGTAAGTGTGACGCGGCAACAACAGTTTAGTTCACCAAAAAGGTGATTTTCCGTTTTGGTTTTCCCCAAAGCATTATAACTGATAATGGCACTAATCTGTCCAAGGGTGCTATGAAAGAGTTCTGTCAACGTGAGCATATTCGACTTGATGTATCATCGGTGGCTCACCCCCAATCCAATGGTCAAGCTGAGAGAGCCAATCAAGAAATTTTGAGAGGCATCAAGCCTCGACTTATGGTTCCTTTGCAGAGGATGCCGGGTTGTTGGGTGGAGGAGTTACCCTTAGTGATATGGAGTATCCATACTACCCCAACAGATCTACGGGTTACACGCCTTTCTTTATGGTTTATGGAGCAGAAGTGGTTCTCCCTAGTGACATCCGTCACGACTCGCCCCGCGTGGCACCTTATGCTGAAGCTGATAATGAAAAAGCATGTCAGGATGCACTTGACCAGTCAGATGAGGAGCGTGACCTTGCAGCGGCTCATTCGGCGATTTACCAGCAAGATCTACGCCGCTATCACAGCCGCCGGGTTAAGACCAGAACCTTTTAGGAAGGTGATTTGGTGCTCTGGCTTATCCAGGATCAAACTGATATGCACAAGCTATCCCCACCTTGGAAAGGACCCTTCGTGGTCGGCAAGAATCTGAACAATGGGTCATACTACCTTATCTATGTTTGAGACCACAAGGACTCACGCAAGTTGGAGGAGGAGACCTGGCGGCCGTGGAATATTGCTCACCTTCGGCCTTACTATGCCTGAGCCATCGGCTCTTCTGATGTACATATTTTGACAATGTATATATTATGATCAATATAATAAAGCTGGCATCCCTGATAAAGCAGGGCCTCTGTCGTTTCATTTCTAATAACAATGAGTCTTTATTGACATTTCATATGGTCATATGGGGGCTTCCGGCTTATTGAGTGAAGCTATGATTACCCTTTGATCCGGCTTATAAGCCATGCTTACAAAAACACTTGGGGGCTTGCTACCCAAGTTACAGGGACCAAAGAGAGTTGGATGCATAACACAGCTCACACATAGGTACCCGCTGAGCACAGCTCAGAAGTATATCACTTGGGGGCTTCCTGTTCAAAGAACCCTCTTGATTGGCATGGATGCCAGGTGTATTCACCAAAAATCCGGGTTATCCGGCCTGTATCCAAGATGCTCTTCGACCAGGTAATCCTGGATGACCCGCCCTGTCCTTAACAAGTCAATCCCTTATAAAGAGACCCTGAACTTGTTAAGATTAAGACATTGATTGGGTCATGAAAGAGCCAGATTACAGAACACAAGGAGAAGCTTAGGCTGATAAGCCGCCTTCTATGAAACTTGGTTAAACCGGCCTGTTTTGCACGATGCTACTCCGACCTAGCCGTACTCTCGATAATTCAATCTTTTAAAGACCCTGAACTTATCCAGGTTAAAATGTCGATTGGGTCATGTGAGAGTGGGCTTATAGAAAGCGCGGATACTCCAACAACTATTATGTTAGTTTCATTGAAGAAGAAAATTTTGGCTTCGCGGCCTATAAAAGCCTTGTATTTTTTGGATTTCTTTTCCATCTTAGATTTCTTTCATTTTTTTCTTACCATATGGTTTTCGCAAGTTGGGCCAAGCAGACTTGTCTATATCACATATTTGAGTGTATTTGGGTTTTTGTAACCCGCCAGGATGGTGGACTTTAAGTCGCCAGAAAATAATAATCTTATGTCTAGAGTTATGGCTCTAAAGTTTGGGATGTTACCCCTTATTTACAACATTGTAAGCTTATAGCATGGGTCCATTAAAATATGGAGATGTGCTTTCAATCTTTGGGTTGGAACTCTTACTGCACTGGTATGATAAGCCAGCAGTATGATCAAGTATCACATGTATGATATTTTTATAAATCATATATGGTTATGATTAAACCAGCCCTGGTAATGAACTATTTTAGTCACTAGTGGTTTTATATAGGGTGTTATGACCCGTCCGGCGGTACACCGCCATGGCACTTGTAATCTGTTTGTATCCAGGATAATACTAATTCTCATCTACATAAATCAACGTCATCATAAGCATAAAGTGATAGCTTTCAACTGGCGGATCAGACAATGTTGCGCAAAACACAAACGTGCACGATGGCACGACAGAGCAAAGTTTCACTAGCCTATTACATGACTCAGTGAGCCAAAAACATAAAGTGTTTTCAAAGGATCACATATGTTGAACCGCCCGATGGATCAATCTTCTTGGCCTTGACAACTTGAGGCTTCTGGATCATCCTTCTCCAGTTCTTTGTCCTCCTTCGCTATCTGGAAATTTTGTGATGACCAATTGATGCCACACAAGGCTTGGAATTCAGCTTCGTCATCAATAAGGTCGGATGGATCAACTTCAGGGGCGAAAGTATGCTTACGAATTCGGGGGATCAGATCCATCACTTTATAAGCCGGCATGGGCATCTTCTGATTCTCCATATCGTAAGCCGGTTGATATCTTGAAAGATCTGTTTCATCAGCAATCAGACTGGCTAGGGGACATATTTCCTTCACGCAGGCAGAGAAGTCTTTTTTATGAAAGGGAGTGCCATCTTCTTTTAAGATTGGATACCAAGTAGCTATCTTGCCCGGGTCTAGCTCTGCTAGCCATGCCTTGGCCCGGCTTAAATCTGTCACGGCACCGGCTCTTGCAGATGACCGCTTCATCTCGTCAATCCTAGCAGGCAGAACAGAAAGCTTTTTCAAGACATCACTCAAGAGAGTAGGTGCTTGATTAGTCGGAGAAATTGTGGCCAGTGCGCGTTGAGTTCCAGTATATAGCTGTTCAACAAGTGTATAAACAGCCTTGAGCTTCACAAGCATCTCTTGGATAAGATTGTTGCTCCTGGGACTTGAGTTATAATTATGGATTGGTTAGAGGCGGTTTATACCATCAAGGAAGAGATTCAATTTTGATACTAGCAAGGCGACTCACCAAAGATAGCTGAAACCATCTAGGATATACGGTGTTTTAAACCGGTAAGCTCAGTGGTCACCTCTTGAAGAGCCGCCTCCGCCTTTTCAACCCGCTGTGTCAAGGCAGTTTTCTCTTCAGCCCAGGTAGCAAGGCTATTTCTTTCAGCCTCAAAACTGGTCTTCAGTTTTTCCATTTCAGCCAAGCTAAATTGGAATTTTGAGTTGGCCTTCCGGGTCTCAGATTCTTGCTGCTCCAGCCGAGTCTTTACATCAGCCAACTGCGATTGAAGTTGAGCAGTGGCGTCCTGTACAAGCACAGATTTGTGAACACATTCATATCCGGGTTAGAGGAGTATAAGTCCCAAGCACTTTGCAAGCAAGAGTACTTGTCACTTGGGGGATAATGCATATTGCTTGAGTCTTCTTACTACTTTATGATGACCCGTTTGTGCTACACACGATCACAGCCGGCTCATGGGGGCTACACAAGTAAGCTTCGATTTCTAAACAATGATGAATAGGACCGGCTCATTCATGCTGATTAAACCGGCCCTTGGGGGCTACGGATGCAATGTTAATTATTTAAAATCCGTTTAATTCTAAAGGTGGAAACTGGCCTTGGAAGGATTCTACCAAAGATGCTCATGGTTACTTTAAGTCTACAGCACACTCAATTATATCATATACAGTAGACTTGGGGGCTGGCAGGATATACATAATTTATTAAAGGATGAGATTGTACCTCATATTTTTGATGCATCTACTTCACCATATCAATTTCAAGGTCGCGGCTGGTGTGCACTTGATTGAGGTAGCCAGAGAGTACATCGCTAGTACTTAATTGAGAATAGTTGGCGATGCCAAATCTCACTTTCCGCTTTTCAATGAACTCCTGTTTGGCGGAGTGCTTAGCCAAGACAGTTGGATTTCCCAGTTCTTTAAAGCCGACGCCAGTGATCATAACATCGTCAGTATGTGCTTCTGACGGTTTAAGTGGGCTTGACAATTCATTATTCAAAGGATTGAGGTTTGTCTGGTCGCTGGAGAGGTCAGGAATCTCTGGTGGAACATCATGGACATGCTCGTCAGGTTGTAACACGGAGGTGTCAGATGCTGGAATTTGTTGTTCCGATAGGATCTTCAACCGACTTGATTACCTTTGCCTTCTTGCTAGGCTTGGCCTTTCCGCTACATGGGTCATGAGAGGTCAATGCAAATATAAAAGAGCATAAGGAGATAGAAAATGAAGAAATTGTTATTACCCAGGAGCAGTCTTGAAAGCTATCAACTGGTTCTGTGATGAGCCACCAGAAGAAGAGCGAGAAGCCTCCTGGTAGTTTGAATCGGAAGAGTTAAGTGGTTGGCGAATGAGACCCGCCAGTGGGTAAAAAGAGTTTAAGTTTGGAAGGACCTTGTTTTGACGTTTCTGCGGAACTGGAGTATTCGGTAAGCCGGAGGATAATTCTTCACCTCTGCTAGTCCGAGCCAGTCGTCGGTTCTCATGCTGCTGTTGCTTCAAAAGAAAGTCAGGATGCAAATGAGCTAAGGGGTGTGAAAAGCTTACTTTTCGGGTTACTCGTCAAATTTTCTGTCTTGGAAAAGGTGCCGAGTCGAAGGAAATAATAGTTACCTCTTCTTCAACAGCTTGGCTGGCCCCCGTGTCATCCTGATAATAATCAGTGTCAATAAGATAATTGAAAAAGGAGCCAAGAGAGTCAAGGGCTACCTCCGACTCAGAGCTGTCATTCAGTTCAAACATATCAGAAGCACTTGATTTCTTCCTATTTTTCTTGGCGGCTTTCTTGCCAGCCCTGCCTTTTTGGCAGCTTCATAATCATATTCCTTTTTCCAAAAATTAGATCCAGCTTGTGAAAGTCATCAAAACTTGAGTTAATATAATATTTGAATGATGAGGTAAAAGTAAAGTAAGTTAGAGACTCACATCTGGTGGCGGGTTAAGTTTGCAGAAAGGGTTCAGACCCACTTTGCTGCAGTCTTCCGGGTCTTCATTCAGAAGGGTCTTTGTCATTTCATTGATTGCCTCATCAGTTAAACGCACAGAGCTGTGGCATAGTGGATCCTTTATGCCACCCGTGTAAGTACACATTAAGCCGGGTCGGCGACTCAAGGGTATGATTCACCAAGAAACCCAGCACCGAACCAAGTCAATGCCAGTTAACCCATTTCGCAGCTTTGCACGTTGAGCAGTGGTAAGCTTTTCGGGAAGACGATGCTTTGGATCAAGATGCTGGATACGCTAACCCAGTAGTGGGTTCTCGTCAGCCGAAGAGGTATCTTTGTAGTAAAACCATGTCTGGTTCCAATCTTTGGGGTGACTCGGCATGCAAGCATAAGGGAAAATAGCACCTCTTCTTCGTTAAATTGAGATTCTGCCAAGTTCCAAGCTGGTTCCGTTCGTAAACTCATTTTGGCGGTTCAAATAAAAATATTCCCTAAAGGGTTCAACACTAGGTTCCTCTTGAAGTTATACTTCGCAGAAAACTTGAAAGTTGCAGATGTTTGACATGGAATTAGGTCCGATGTCTTGAGGATGAAGTTGAAAGAAGTGCAGAATGTCTCAGAAAAATTTGGACCCAGGTGGGGAGAAGCCACGATTCATGTGATCGGTAAAAACAATGACCTCACCATACTTTGGTTGAGGTCTTTCTTCACCTGGTTTGGGGGCGCACCAATGCATGATATCTTTTGCTAGTAAATAGCCGATTTTGACAAAGTCTTTCAGCGTGTTCTCAGTGACAATGGAGGGAATCCAGTTACATGAAGTAACTATCTTCAGCGGCATTGTGAGGGAAGAAGCCTAAAAGAAAGAAAAATTTGCCGGTTTAAATGGATTGGTTAAACCAGAGGTAAACGCTGCAGTATATATTTACATTGGCGACTTAATGGGGCCTAATGAGGTACGGCTAGTTATAAGTGATCATGTAAGCCGCCATGATAACAATGATATTCAAAATCTATTCAGAGCAAATTATGCTAAGTGTGGATAAAAAGGTTTTGTAGATTGGTGCAATTAATTTGGATCTGACGCTCTTTGGAAAAGAAAGGAAAAAGATCAGTATCACAGCAGCTAAAGTGCTAGTGTATTGACAAGATTTCTGCATCTAAGAAGGGGATTTGGTGATTGAGGGAAAGCACAGAAACAGATTCCGCATGTTTTAGGTTTCATTTTTGGATCAAAATAAAGATCAAACCAAGGTATGAGGATGAACAACGACGAACTCTGAAGAACTTCGAGAAACCCTAATGGAGATCTACAGCGGACAAAGGAGAGGCACTTACTGGATCCAGTGAGCAATGGAGAGGCGCCACAGTTTCTCTGGTCCCGTTCAGGTTGATGCAGCGGCCGAGGTTGAGGAAGACGATGAGCTTCGCAGCGGCGGCAGGGTTCAAGTGTGCAGATGCGTCGCGGAAATAGGTGGAAGACGAGAAAGAAAGTAGGGGAAATGGAAAGAGGGCTGCTTGACCCTATTTATAAGGAGAAGGGTAACAGGTGGGAAAAACGAGGAGGCCAAAGAATGATTATCCAGCTGCTCGGACGCCTCGATTTTCGGGATGGTTATTAAGGATAAGGATCTTTTAAGATATATTGGGTATTGTGCGAAATTAATGGCAGATGACGTCATGGCGGGTTTCCGTAATTCCAGGAAGTGAAAGCGAAGAAGGATTTTTCCTAAGTGTTGATGATTGACATGAACAAGTTAACTCAATCTGGGGCCTAATGTTGGGGATATAACTATTAGGTATGACCCGCCAAGGAGGGGCTAGGTTATACCTATGACGGTTCATCAAGACGAAGCCCATGACGATATTGAAGATGGCGGTTCATGAAGCAGACTTACTAAGGGCCCAAAGCCTAAGAGGCGATTTAAGGCCCATAGGTGTAAACCGCCATATATGTATGACTTGTGTTGTAAGTCAAGGGTAATTAGTCACCGAGCTGGACACGTTGTTTATGAGCCAGCCGGGACTCCGTGAGCCACTGGGCGTCAACCTATGTATATAAAGGGACGACCAGGCGGCGGTTTGGGGCAAGAAACAAGAGATCGAAAGCTAGGTCAAGGGTATTCACTCCCTGGTATTCAAGACATAAGGAATACCACCTCAAACTGGATTAGGCCTTTACCTTCACCGCAAGGGGCCGAACCAATATAAACTGTCTGTGTCCTTTGTAACGTTTAACCCCTTTAAGCTAACCTAGTTGCGATGGCTCCACGACTAAGTCCTCACACTAAGACATCTGCCATGACAATTCCACGACACTAGGGGAGTTGACAAAATATTCAACCAGCCGCTACAGAGTCCAGAACCACCATATCCAATCTAGACACCATCTCGGATGGGGTTCACCACCTCTATTGGTGCCTCTCCGATGATGTGCGAGTAGTTCTTTTTAGACCTTCGGGTGCATAGTTAGTAGCTAGATGGCTTCATCTCTCTCTCTCTTGATTTTCAATACAATGGTCTCTTGGAGATCCATATGATGTAACTATTTTGCGGTGTGTTTGTTGGGATCCTATGAACTTCGAGCTTATGATCAGATCTATCTTTTTATATCCATGAAAGTTATTTGAGTTTCTTTGATCTCTTATATGCATGATCTCTTATGGCCTCGTATTTCTTCTTCGATATTTGGGTTTTGTTAGCCAACTTGATATATTTGTCTTGCAATGGGAAGAGGTGCCCAGTATAGGGTTCGGTCTTATGGTGCTTGATCCCAGTGAAAGAAAGGGAACCGTCACTTATGTATCATTGCTACTAAGGATAAAAAGACGGGATCTTTATTTACGCAATAGATAAACGGATATCATCTACATCATGTCATTGTTCTTATTGCATTACTCCGTTTTCCATGAACTTAATACACTAGATGCATGCTGGATAGCGGTCGATGTGTGGAGTAATAGTAGTAGATGCAGACAGGAGTCAGTCTACTAATCTTGGACGTGATGCCTATGTAATGATCATTGCCTGGATATCATCATAATTATTTGAAGTTCTATCAATTGCCTAACAGTAATTTGTTCACCCACCGTTCGCTATTTTCCTCGAGAGAAGCCACTAGCGAAACCTACGGCCCCCGGGTCTTCTTTCTCATATATTTTCCTTGCGATCTACTTTTCCTTTGCTTTTATTTTCAGATCTATATTTCCAAAAACCCAAAAATATCTTGCTGCACTTTATTTGTATTTAATTTATCTCACGTTCCTGCGAGATCTATTTATCGAAAACACTACAAAAAAATATATCTTTTTACCCGTGAGGGATTGACAACCCCTCTCTTACGTCGGGTTGTGAGTATTTGTTATTTCTGTGCAGGTGCTGTTTACGTTGTGTTGCTTGGTTCTCCTACTGGTTCGATAACCTTGGTTTCACATCTGAGGGAAATACCTACCGCCGCTATGCTGCATCATCCCTTCCTTTTGGGGAAATACCGACGTAGCTTCAAGCGACATCAAAAGGAATTTCTGGCGCCGTTGCCGGGGAGGATCTTCAACATAACCAAGTTCCTAATCACAAATCTCATCTCCTCGCAATTTCATTATTTTCCATTTGCCTCTCGTTTTCCTCTCCTCCACTTCACAAATATTTGTCGTTTTATTCGCCCCCCTTTTCCGTTCGCCGTTTTCTTGCCTGATCTATTTTTTAGTGCAATCTTGTTGTGTGGTCATCATGGCTCAAGAGAACACCAAGTTATGTGATTTCTCAAACACCAACAACAATGATTTTATTGGCACTCCGATTGCACCTCCCGCCTCTAGTGCAGAGTCTTGTGATGTCAATACTGCTTTGCTGAATCTTATTATGAAAGACCAATTTTCTGGCACTCCCAATGAAGATGTTGTGTCCCATCTTAATACCTTCATGGAATTATGCGATATGCAAAAGAAAAAAGATGTGGACAATGATGTGGTCAAGATGAAATTATTTCCGTTTTCTTTGCATGATTCTATAAAAAATTGGTTCTCTTCTTTGCCTCACAATAGTATCGATTCTTGGAATAAGTGCAAAGATGCTTTTATCACTAAGTATTTTTCCTCCGGCAAAAATTATTTCCCTTAGGACCCAGATCATGAATTTAAAGCAACTTGAACATGAGCATGTTGCACAATCTTGGGAAAGGATGCAAATGATGCTAAGTACTTGCCCAACTCATGGGTTAAATCTTTGGATGATCATACAAAAAATTTATGCGGGGTTGAATTTTGTCTCTCGTAATCTTTTAGATTCCGCCGCGGGTGGTACTTTTATGGAAATTACTTTGGGTGAAGCCACCAAATTGCTTGATAATATCATGGCAAATTATTCACAATGGCATACCGAAAGGGCTCCTACTAGTAAAAAAGTTAAGTCGGTTGAAGAAATTTCTTCTTTGAGTGAAAAAAGTTAATGCTCTTATGAAATTGGTTGCTAGTAAAAGTGCTCCTATTGATTCTAATGATATGCCTTTGTCTACTTTGATTGGAAAAAATAGTGATGTCGTAGATGTGAATTTTATCTCTCGAAATAATTTCAACAACAATGCTTATAGAGGTAATTTCAATCCTAGGCCTTTTCCTAGTAATTCCTCTAATAGTTATGGTAATTACTATGGAAATAAATCTTACAATAATAATAGGAATACCTCTGATCTTGAGAATAATATTAAAGAATTTATCAACATGCAAAAAGTTTTCAACACTCCCATAGAAGAAAAGTTGAATAAGATTGATGATTTGTCTAGAAGTGTTGATAGAATTGCTCACGATGTGGAAAATCTCAAGTTGAAAATTTTTGTGCCTAAAGTTGATGAATCAATTAAATCTCTTTATGTTTCTATGGATGAAAGTAAGAAAAGAACTGCTATGCTTACAGCTAAAAGAGAATTTTTTGAAAAAGCGTTTTCTAGTGATTTCTTTCGCAAATTTTTTTTGACCTGAAACTGTAGGGTATAGACCCCACAGTAATTTTATTGCTCTACAAGAAAAGGTTACAAATGTACACAATTTACAAGGTCTAACAGACCCAAAAAGAAAAAGAAAGAAAACATGAAACTCACCTCAAGGAGGCAAAAAGGAAATCCATCTAAGCAAATCCTCCTTGAACTTAGGCTTAATTCTATGAACCAGGAGGGAAATGTCTAGAATAAAAGAAGACCTCCATCTACGAAAAGATGGTGGGATATTCCTAAAAACCCTGTCATTCCTAACATTCTAGATGTTCCAGCATGCTAGGAAAACCATTTCAGAGAAGAAAGGCTTAGCAAAGTCGCTTCTAGCATGATAAGCAATGGCAATCATATCATCTCCAGCCATCCAGTTGATTTGAAGATAATTTCAGACCCTACAACTGAAATTACATTGAAAGAATAGATGATATCTATCCTCTTTGGCTTCTGTTGGACATAGAACACATAAGTTAGAATCAGATACATTCCAGTGCCTTCTCTCCAGCATATCCTGAGTGTTCAGCCTATCCATAATCAGCATCCAAGCAAAGAACTTAATTCTCATAGTGCAGCAGCTAGCCCACACCCAGGATAAGAGTGGGTTGGGCACAATGTGTTTATGCAAGAAAGAATAGTATTTCTTGGCAGAATATCCCTTGCCATCCTCCTTCCACACCCATGTATCATTAAGCTGAGGATCATGGTTTGAGAGCAGTAGCAGATTTTGTAAAGTCTGTAACTCTCCAAAGGCTCTCTCAGAGAGTGGTAAATGGAATAAGGAGGTGAGCTCAGTCAAATCAAAAACCTCAGCAGCAGAAATTAGGGGATCAATGGCAAATGAAAAAAGCCTAGCAAACCTCTGCTCAAGAGGAGTATTAGTGTCCCCCAAAGACCAAGAATCAGACCAAAACAGGATAGTGTCCCCCTTATTAACATGTACTGTACTGACCATCCTGAAGTTATCCATTAACTTGCAGATATCTCGCCACCAGAAAGAGCCACAAATGATGGTAGCATGAGGAACCCTATCATGATAGTAAGTGTTCCAGATGAGCTGAACCCAGGGCACATCAACTTTATTGTAGAATTTACTAGCATGTTTAAGGAGCAGAGCCTCATTCTGCAGCTTCAGATTCAAAATACCCAAGCCTCCTTTGTTCTTTGGTCTGCAAACCAAACCCCAAGCAGCCAAGGACTGACCAGAATCTTGTCCATACTTCCTCCAAAGACATTGCCTCTGAATTCGTTCAAGCTGCTTTAAAATACCAGGAGGCAAATCCAGACTACACAGGAAAAAAATTGGCACAGAAGAAAGGGCAGAGATCAGGTACTGCAGGCGCCCACCATGAGCAAGGAAGGAAGAGCTAACGGAAAGCTTCCTTTCCATACTATCCACCAGTGGCATTAAGTCCAATATCTTAGGTTTTGTAATTCCCACAGGAAGCCCAAGATAAGTAAAAGGAAGGGTGCCAACCACACAACCAAATAGAGCAGCAAGTCTGGCAATCTCCACAGAATCCACATTGATAGGAAGAATGGAAGACTTATGATAGTTAACATGCAGTCCAGTGGACTTAGAGAAGAGAAGTAGTATTTTCTTCAAGGAGAGCAATTGAGCTTCCTCAGCAGGCATAATAATGAGTGTGTCATCAGCATACTGGATAATTGGGTATTCCTTATCATGGCATGGAATAGGGAGCTGTAGCAGTCCTTTCTGATGCATATCATTTACCACTGATTGCAATAGATTTGCAGCAATGGCAAACAGGAGTGGAGAAAGAGGGTCACCCTGCCTAACTCCTTTTTTACAAGCAAATTGTTTCCCAGGAACTCCGTTAAGCAGAACAGAGGAAGTTCCAGAAGCCAAAAACTGTTTAACCCAGGAGATCCACTTATCATTAAAACCCTTGTGCCTCAAAATTTGGAGAATGGCCTCATGTTCAATAGAATCAAAAGCTTTCTCAAAATCCAGCTTTAGAATGACAATGGGTCTCTTTGACTGATGACATTGGTGCAAATATTCAAAAGTCCAAGCAACACAGTCTTGAATGGTTCTGGATTTGATAAAACCATATTGGTTTTTATGCAAACATCTTGTGATATCTTGCTGCAGCCTGTTAGCAGCCATCTTAGAAAGAAACTTCACCCCCATACTAGAAAGAGAGATAGGCCTAAAATCATTAACAGACTCAGGGGATCTCTTCTTAGGGACCAGGGTGATATAAGAATAATTGATATTCTCCAGATTCACAGACCCCTCATGAAAAGCAGAAGCCAACTCATAGAAATCCTTACTGATTATTGACCAACACTTCTTAAAAAATAGCCCATTAAAGCCATCAGGCCCAGGAGACTTATCAATGGGCATGCTTTTAACAGTATTATCCATCTCCTCCTTGGAGAACGTCTTAGTGAGGGAGTCAAGACCCTGAACTCTATGCATGATGGAAGAAAGATCAAAACACATGTCAATACCATGACTAGTACCCATCCTGTTCTTGAAATTTTGCCAAAGAGCAGCAGCCATTTGCTCATGATCAGAGACAACTGTACCATCATCCAAACGCAGAGAAGCAATGGAGTTATGCCTAAACCTTTCAGAAGCCATGGCATGAAAGAATTTAGTGTTCTCCTCACCAACTTTAATAGATCTTATAGTGCACCTCTTCTTCCAATACAGAAACTGAAGGTGCAGCAGATGCTCCAAGTGCAACTTGACCAGAGTACGAAAGTTGAACTCATGCCTATAAAGTGGCCTCAATTCCTCCAAACAATCCAAAATGAGAACCACCCTATTACATTTAGCAATTAATAATTTCATTTTGGAAACATTCATGTGCCAACTCTTAAGATCCCTCCTCAAGGACTTAAATTTGCCAGCAATCTTGGCTGAGATGTTGGTTTTGCTAGAAGCAGAAGACCATGAGGCAGACACACAGTCCATAAAACCCTGCAGCTCCACCCAATAATTTTCAAAGCGGAAGATGTTACATTTAGGGATGGAAGTGTTGATGGCTACCACACAAGGCACATGATCTGAAGCAGTCCTAGCCAGAGGCAACACCTGGGTGGAGGGGTAACAAGTGATCCAGTTTGAGGAAGTGAAAAACCAATCAAGCTGCTCTAGTAGAGGATTATCCTGCATATTCGACCAAGTGAAGGATCTCCCTTTTATAGGCAACTCAAGCAAGCCAAGATGGCCAATAATCTCATTAAAAATGAAGATATCATTAGCATCGCCACCAGGTAAGTTCCTGTTCTCAGTTGATCGAATAAAATTAAAGTCTCCCAAAATAAGCCAATTTTCAGAGTCAGGGATGGAAAGGTTATAAAGCCAGTCCACAAAATCATCCCTTGCCTGGCCACGACATGGCCCATAGACCGTAACAAGCGTCCATTGTTCATTGTTATGTTTGGACGTAAAGTGCACAATTACGCCAAACTGCTTGACCTCAATTAATCTCCCTGTAAGGATAGAGGAGTTCCATAACACAACAATTCCGCCCGAAGCCCCAATAGAAGGGCTATAAGCAAAAGAGTCAAAACGAGAAGGGCAAAATTTCCTGACAGTTCTGGAGTCCATATACTCCATTTTCGTTTCTTGCAGACAGATAACAGAAGCCTGACTTTCATCCACTTTATTACGAACAGCAAGCTGACGATCATCAGAATTTAAGCCCCGAACATTCCAACACATAACCCGCCAACTTCTAGTAGACCGAATATCCATTGAGCATAGAGGTTACAAGTTTAACAGCATACCCACATAGCAGGCAGCACATAGAGCATTTCAGACATGCAGCAACGCCAAACAAAAGAAGTTTGCAAGGACAACGAATGCATACAAGTCCCGAAGACAAATTATGGAAATAAATCCTACGATAACTAGTCCAGTTATGGGTCGACCACACCCCGGTTGAACAGCACGGACTAATCATGGGATGACTTGTCCTTGGCAGAAGAAGGATCCGCCATAAGCGCATCCACAGAGAGTTTATCAGCAGAGATCCCCAGATCCGCTCCAATTTGCTGAATATGACGAATAGGTGTTGGAGGTGGCACCGAGGGCATGCGACTAGCAGGACCATCATCCGTCAGTGGCTTGGAGCGGGGCTTCTTTTTCTTAGGTTCAACCATAGGCAAGGCTTGAAACACTGGCTTGAAACCATCTCTTTTTGCAGAACTACGGGTGCAGCGACGCAGTTCAGAGTCCACAACAGGAGTACAACTGCGCTTGGGGGCCTTCTTCTTCTTCAGAGAAGGAGCAAAAAAGGAGAACTGCCCATCAGAAGCAGACGAAAACTGCAGGCCTGTGTCCTGCTCCAACTCCATCTGGTTGTCAGGAAAAAGATCACGAGCAATTCCCCTAGGAGGTGAGAAAGCAGACAGAGGGGCAACCATGCTAAACGAATCATCAATGATAATGTCAGAAACCCAATGGATGTTCTCAAAAGCCATAGACCACGATCTCTTGGAAAGGACCAGTTGCCCAAAAGGAGACTGCCATGACCGGCTTTGGAACCTGAAGAGTAGTGCAGCGCCCCAACAGAGTATCAAAAGTTCGTCTCCAGGCCATTTCAGGAGGTAATGGTGGGCCATAAACAACCTGCACTCTACCAACAATAAGATCTGAAGGCTGGAACGGCACAATAGCCAAGGCATCAGGATCAACAGGTGGCGCATCTATCTGAATGACATTTTCATCCACATCCACAGCATGCTGAATACCAATCTGAAGATCACCCTGGCCAAGAACTGGCTCCACTGGTACAATATCAAGCTGAGCATCCAAAGCATTATCTCCAATATCGTCCGGAACTTGCACAATCACAGCTGGATCTTGTACAATCGCCACATTTTGTAACATAGGATCAGCCTGAACTTCCCCTACCGACTGGCTAACAGAGCCCGAGAACTCCTGCTGGTTAATGACCATAGACTCCTGATCAGGAGCAAGCTCCACTTGCACTGGGTCCACCTGGTCATCCTGCTGATTGGCGTGCCAACCCCAACCAGCACCCTGATTATCATCCATGGGAGGCGGAGGAGGCGGCACATCGTTCCACCCAAGAGCAGGGTAAGGCGGAAGAGCAAAGATATTATCTTCATGGATTAAGTGACCAGGCATGGGGTGAGGATTGCCGTCAAGAGGCATGGGATCTTCGTCTTGTGGCATTTGCTCAGCAAAATTGGCTCCTAAAATATAACAAGGCGCTGTCCAAGAAACCTTAGCACCACCCCAAGCAGCATAATCAGAGAACACCACGTCCCTGGGAACCAGAATATCCTCAGGGAAGGAGGCAAACACAATAGATCGGACGAGATATGGATCATCACTAATCCAATGATGGAACTGTCCAAAGGTATTAACAGCAGCCCTCAAATTCTCAGTATTACGGAGATCTAGGGGGACACCTAAGAACATCAAACATCCTTCACGAAAGCCTTGAACCCCCCGAAAACCCTCTCCGTGGTCATGCTTCATAAAGCGAACAAATGTATCCTGACCAAGATCTTGAGGGGGTAGTTGAATCAAAGCAAAACGCTCACCAGCATCCCTGACCTCAAACAGACCCACTCCAGAAATCCATGGTTGAGCAGAGCAGACATGAAAACCCATGTGGTTGATAAGCTCCACCACCTGCTCACGTACCTGACCCATCTGATGCAAGGGTGGCGCCGGCATCACCTCAGCAATCATGAAGCTCTCATGCAAACGAACAATGGGCGATGGAGGCGAGACGAAGGTACGAGGAAGGCGATGAACACCTCCGTCAATGATGTGATGACCCACCGGCACATATCGCTGCGGGTCCAGAGCAAAGTTAGCCATGGGAGGCGGCGATGAAGGAAGCGGGGGCGTTGGAGGAGGCAGAGTAGATGGGGTGCGCGGAGTGCAAGACTGCGGGCAGGTTAATGGCGATGTGATAGGGCAAGCCTGCAGAGGTGGCGGCAGCGCGCGCTTCCCCAAGCAAGGAGAGACCGGCGTATCTGAAATAGGGGGACGCTTCCGTTTCCAACATAAACCTTTTTCAATCGCAATATAGTCGCAGTCTTTTCTTGAATGATGAGGATCACCACATGCTAAACATCCAACGGTGGAGGGGCAGCTGACAGACAAGTGGCCCCCCAGAGAACAACGAGAACACGTCAGCACTTGGTCCACCATGTCATTAACCATGGCCTCGAAAGCATCCTGAGCCTCTTGCGTGGACGGGATCAGTAACGTTGTGGGGCTAGAAGGCCCAATTGTAGAAGGATTGGGCTCCACAGCACTTGGGCTGCCACATAACGGAGAAAAACCTGGCTTGGGAAGACAGTTGGGCGAAGGACCAGTGACCACCGAATCCGAAGAGCCCAACATGGCGGAGGGGCCCAACATGGCTTCATTGGAATCATTAGCAAATCCGCCCGAAGAACACGCCGGAGATGGAGGTAGGGGTTCCGGGAAAAGCGATTGGATAGGAACGACAGTACCAAAAGTGATCGACGGCGAGGCAACCGTCCACTATAGCTCCACCGGCGGCGGGGGGTGAATCACAACGCGTTCCTTTGGGGGAAGATCATAGCCAGACAAAGAAGCGAACTCAAGACAATTCTGAGTAGCCGGATAGCGATATCCCTTGCACACATCATAATTCTGGAATGTGGCGAAAGAAAGCTTTTTACGAGTAGGATTAGCAGATCTGATCGCAGACTTGACAGGTGGCTTATGCATTGCCAACAAACCAAGAGCAGCTCGCCGCTTAGAAGGACTAACAAGAATCCATTCAGCATCACACTCCTTTTTCCAGATCAAGAACTCACGCCACCAATTTGGGCCACCATTGCCCCAAAGATGAAAATAACATTTAAACTGAGGGCAAGCGTAGGAACGTGAATCAACAATATGAAAACCAACCTCCTTGCAGGACACCACAAACGAAAAGACCTTGTCCTTGACATATGTCACCATGAGATCAATTGCTGAACCCACTAGGGCTGCCTCAAGCGCCGCAGCCACAGAATCTTCATCAAGCCGGAAATCATGCCGACTGAAAGAGACTACAAGAACAAAAGGACGGGATCCCTCCAAAGGATGGATAAAAAGACCAGAAGATCTAAAAACCTCATCGGCGAAAGCCACACCACGAGAAAAATCCAGATCCAGGGTTGCACCACCATCCAAACCCATAGAGAAATGGGTCCAAAGAGAGAGGAGAGAAAACCGAATCCAATGCATGGAGAAGATCCAAAAGTTACTGGAGGAACTAGGAGATCACCGAGGAGAGTCGCCGGAGGGTGGGTGGGTACTTGGCCGTACATTAAGCTCACAGGGATCTCCTTCCCTTTCTTTCGCAAAATTGATGAAGATCTTAAAATGATTGGTGTTTCCTCTATTGATTCCTTGTTTAGTAAAGTTAAGATTGGAGAAAAAGAGACTGGAGAAGAGTCAATTTTAGCTAGAAGGCATCCCTATAATTCAGAGGGTGAAAATCTTGTTGTGAAAATTGATAAAAGTGGGTTTGAAGAGGTCAAAACTTTAACTAGTGATGCATCCACTCTTTTGGATTACAAAGACTTTAATTATGATAGTTGCTCTTTGATCGATTGTATTTCTTTGTTGCAATCCATGCTAAGTTCACCTCATGCTTATGAACAAAACAAAGCTTTTACTAAACATATTGTTGACGCTATGATGAAAGCTTTGGAAGAAAAATTGGAATTGGAAGTTTCAATTCCTAGAAAATTGCACGATGAATGGGAACCTACTATCAAAGTCAAGATTAAAAATTATGAGTGTTTTGCTTTGTGTGACTTGGGTGCTAGTGTTTCTACAATTCTGAAATCTTTAGGTGATGTGCTTGGTTTTACCGATCTTCAATCATGTTCTTTGAATTTACACTTGGCGGATTCTACTATTAAAAAACCTATGGTAAGAATCAATGATGTTCTTATTCCTACAAATAGAAATTATGTGCCCATGGATTTTATTGTTCTTGATATTTATTGCAATCCATCTTGTCCAATTATTCTTGGTAGACTGTTTTTACGGACCATCGGTGCCGTGATTGATATGAAAGAAGGCAATATTAAGTTCCAATTTCCTTCAAGGAAAGGTATGGAACACTTCCCTAGAACAAGAATTAAGCCACCATATGAATCAATCATGAGGGCATCTTATGGATCTCAAACCAAAGATGACAAAACTTAGATCCTTGCCTTACGCCTAGCTAAGGGTGTAAAACTATAACGCTTGTTGGGAGGCAACCCGATGAATTTTTTTTTTGCTTTTTGCTTTCTGTTCTTGTGTGTTCACACAATTATGCTACTGTTATGATTGTGTTTCTTGTGTTTTAATTAGTGTTTGTGCCAAGTAAATCCTTTAGGATTTCTTGGGTGATAGTTGTTTGATCTTGCTGAAAAAATAGAAACTTATGCGCTCACAAAAACAATTTTAGTGAATAACAGAAACGCGGTTTTGATTTGAGTTTTTTACAGAAGATCAATATAAAAATTGCCCAGGACATCCTAATTTTGCAGATTTTAGAGTTCCAGAAGTTTTCGAACAATTCAGATTACTACAGACTGTTCTGTTTTGACAAATTCTGTTTTCTTTGTGTTGTGTGCTTATTTTGATGGCTCTATGGTTTTCTTTGACGAGCTTTTGCCATAGAAAAATTGGAATACAGTAGATATAATACAAAAACATAATAAGAATTGCTTTGACACAGTAATTGTAGTAGTGGTTTGTTTTCTTATACTAACGGATCTCACGGAGGTTTTGTTGAGTTTTGTGTGATTTAAGTTTTCAAGTTTTGGGTTATCTTACGATGGATGAAGGAAGGATAGAAGAGCCTAAGCTTGGGGATGCCCCGGCATCCCAAGCTATTATCCAAGAATGAGCAACCAACTAAGCTTGGGGATGCCCCAAAGTGGCATCCCCTCTTTCTTCTAACAACCATCGGTATTTTACACAAGGTTATATTTTATTCGTCACATGATATGTGTTTTGCTTGGAGCGTCTTGTATGATATGTGTCTTTGCCTATTTTATTTTGTGTTTTAAGTCATCAATCCTTGCTGGATACACCTATTTGAGAGAGCCAAAATTATTTCATGACTTTTTAGAATTCCTCTCTATGCTTCACTTAAATCTTTTATGAGCTAGCACTTGCTCTAGTGCTTCACTTATATATTTTTAGCACGGTGTGCTTAGAATTTTGAAGAAATACTCTCTTGCTTCACTTTGATTTATTTGAGAGTTAGTAAAATTTTGAATAAATTCTCTCTTGCTTCACTTAAATTATTTTGAGAGAAAGAAAATTTGTTTATGCTCATGATCTTCACTTATATTTGTTTGAGCTTATGAAAAGCAACACATGAAAATTAGTCCCAAAGTGATAGATATCCAAGAAGGATAAAGT
This sequence comes from Triticum aestivum, assembly GCF_018294505.1. NCBI lineage: Eukaryota > Viridiplantae > Streptophyta > Magnoliopsida > Poales > Poaceae > Triticum > Triticum aestivum. Next base: position 204,225,453 of record NC_057810.1, on the reverse strand, counting down.
AAAAAAATGCCATGAAGATCATTGGACAAAATAAACTTTGTTCTTAGTAATAGTTTTGAGATATGATGATGTGATATGTGAGTATGTTGATGAGTAATTGTGCTCTAGTAAGAATATCGGTGTTAAGGTTTGTGATTCCCTATGCATGCACGAAAGTCAATAATCATGCAATGAAAATTATATCCTACTTGTGGTGCATTATTCGGTGTAAATTATGCTTAATGCTTACTTAGGAGATTATTCGTTTCTTGGTTGGTCGCTTCCCAGTCTTTTGCTAGCCTTCATTTTGCACTAAGTATGATCTCTACTTGTGCATCCAAATCCTTAAACCCAGTTTTTGCCACGTGAGTCCACTATACCTACTTATATGCGGTATTTCCATGTCGTTCTAAGCAAATTTGTATGTGCCGTCTCTAATTTTCAAAATAAACTTCTCTTTTGTGTGTTTGTTTCGCTCGCGGAACGGTGAGGGGTGGCTAATATTTTCCATGTTGGATGTGTTATTCTCACGATGAGTGTTTATTCACTTGTCATTGCACGAGAGTAAGGCAAAGGTTTTAGGGATGCCCAGTCCCGAATTGAAAAAAGAAAAAAAATTACTTTATGTTGTCATATAATAAATTCCTTGGAAAGTGTTGGTATGGAGGGTACCCGTGGATACGGTTAGCCATGGAAAGTGAAAGCTTGGTGGAAAAAGGAATAAACTTTATTTTCTGTTTGGGAACCGCCTATGGCATATCTAGCATGGAAAGTGTTGGGAACTCTAAGTCGCTTTCGTTGGTGGGATGGATACACCTCCCAAAATGTTTTTATCTCTAAGTTTTTCGCTTTGAACTCTGGCACCTCTACAAATCCCTACTTCTCTCTGTGAAGGGACTTTCTTTTACTTTTTGCAATTTTTATTTTGAATTTGAGTCTCCATCTTCTCTTATAAAAGCACCAACTAGGAGGCAATATGATCGTACTTAAGTATTGGGTGTAGCTAATATTCGAGTGTGTTTCATGAATGGATCAATGTTTGAGCATGATGGGCTAGGGATAACTTATTTTAGCGTTGATATTCTGAAAAACATGGTTGCTTGTTGATATGCTTGAGTATCTAAATTATTATGTCAAAACTAGACTACTGCTTTGAATCACTCCACATCATATTAGAGTCATTTTATATCATTTTTTGGTACTAACCTATTGACATAGTGCCAAGTGCCAGTTGTTGTTTTTTCCATGTTTTTTACATCACAAAAAATCAATATCAGATGGAGTCCAAATGCCACGAAACTTTACGATGATTTTTTATGGACCAGAAGGAAGAAGTTGGGTCCTGGTTGCACCTAGGGGGAATCCCGAGGAGGGGACAGCCCACCAGGTTGCACCAGGAGGCCCACTGGCGTGCCCTGGTGGGTTGTGCCCACCTCGGGTGCCCCCCGGACCGCCTCTTTGCTCTATAAACACCCCAAAAATATAGAAACCCTAGGGGAGTCGACGAAATATTCATCCAGCCGTCGGAGAGTCCAGAACCACCAGATCCAATCTAGACACCATATCGGATGGTGTTCACCACCTCCATTCGTGCCTCTCCGATGATCTGTGAGTAGTTCTTTGTAGACCTTCGGGTCCGTAGTTAGTAGCTAGATGGCTTCATCTCTCTCTCTTGATTCTCAACACAATGGTCTCTTGGAGATCCATATGATGTAACTCTTTTGCGATGTGTTTGTTGGGATCTGATGAACTTCGAGTTTATGATCAGATCTATCTTTTTATATCCATGAAAGTTATTTGAGTTTCTTTGATCTCTTATATGCATGATCTCTTATAGCCTCATATTTCTTCTCCGATATTTGGGTTTTGTTTGTCCAATTTGATATATTTATCTTGCAATGGCAAGAGGTGCCCGGTAGTGGGTTCGATCTTACGGTGCTTGATCCCAGTGACAGAAACGGAACCGACACGTATGTATCGTTGCTACAAAGGATAAAAAGATGGGATCTGTATTTACACAATAGATAAGCGGATATCGTCTACATCATGTCATCGTTCTTACTGCATTACTCCGTTTTCCATGAACTTAATACACTAGATGCATGCTGGATAGCGGTCGATGTGTGGAGTAATAGTAGTAGATGCAGGCAGGAGTCGGTCTACTAATCTTGGACGTGATGCCTATGTAATGATCATTGCCTGGATAACGTCATAATTATTTGAAGTTCTATCAATTGCCCAACGCTAATTTTTCACCCACCATTTGCTATTTTCCTCGAGAGAAGCCACTAGCGAAACCTACGGCCCCGGGTCTTCTTTCTCATATATTTGCCTTGTGATATACTTTTCCTTTGCTTTTATTTTCAAAAACCGAAAAATATCTTGCTGCAATTTATTTGTATTGATTTTATCTCGCGTTCCCGCGAGATCTATTTATTGAAAACACTACAAAAATATCTATCTTTTTACCCGTGAGGGATTGACAACCCCTCTCTTATGTCGGGTTGCGAGTATTTGTTATTTGTGTGCAGGTGTTGTTTACGTTGTGTTGCTTGGTTCTCCTACTGGTTCGATAACCTTGGTTTCACATCTGAGGGAAATACCTACCGCCGCTGTGCTGCATCATCCCTTCCTCTTTGGGGAAATACCGACGTAGCTTCAAGCGACATCAGCCCCTAAGGAATGTCATCTTATGGCTGTGAAAAGGATAGTGAGATACTTAATTCATACACCAAACTTTGGCATTTGGTATTGATACGTCCATTTTGCATCATGCTTTTATATCAATATTTATTGCATTATGGGCTTTTATTACATGTTATATCTCAGTACTTATGGCTATTTTCTCTTATTTTACGAGGTTTACCATGAAGGGGGGGAATGCCGGCAACTGGAATTCTGGCTAGAAAAGGAGCAAACATTGGAAACCTATTCTGCACTGCTCCAAAAGTCCTGAAACTCCACGAAACATATTTTTGGAATTAATAAGAATTATTGGGCGAAAGAAATACACCAGGGGGCCACACCCTGCCTAGGAGGGTGGGGCGCACCCACCCCTACTGGGCGCGCCCCTGTCTCCTGGGTCCCCTGGTGAGCCCCCGGTGTCCATCTTCTGCTATATGAGGGCTTTTACCCTGGAAAAAATCGTGGGAAATCTTACGGGACGAAACTCCGCCACCACGAGGTGGAACCTTGGCAGAATCAATCTAGGGCTCCGGCGGAGCTGTTCTGCCGGGGACACTTCCCTCCGGGAGTGGGAAATCATCACCAACGTTATCACCAACAATCCTCTCATCGGGAGGGAGTCAATCTCCATCAACATCTTCACCAGCACCATCTCGTCTCAAAACCCTAGTTCATCTCTTGTATCCAATCTTGTATCAAAACCACAAATTGGTACCTGTGGGTTGCTAGTAGTGTTGATTACTCCTTGTAGTTGATGCAAATTGGTTTACTTGGTGGAAGATCATATGTTTAGATCCCTAATGCATATTATCTCTCCTTTGATTATGAACATGAATATGCTTTGTGAGTAGTTACGTTTGTTCCTGAGGACATGGGTGAAGTCTTGCTATTAGTAGTCATGTGAATTTGGTATTCGTTCGATATTTTGATGAGATGTATGTTGTCTTTTCCTCTAGTGGTGTTATGTGAACGTCGACTACATGACACTTCACCATTATTTGGGCCTAGAGGATGGCATAGGGAAGTAATAAGGAGATGATGGGTTGCTAGAGTGACAGGTGCTTAAACCCTTGTTTATGCGTTGCTTCGTTAGGGGCTGATTTGGATCCATATGTTTAATGCTATAGTTAGGTTTACCTTAATACTTCTTTTGTAGTTGCGGACACTTGCAATAGGGGTTAATCATAAGTGGGATGCTTGTCCAAGTAAGGGCAGTACCCAAGCACCTGTCCACCCACATATCAAATTATCAAAGTACCGAACGCGAATCATATGAACGTGATGAAAACTAGCTTGACGATAATCCCCATGTGTCCTCGGGAGCTCCTTTCTCATTGTTAGAATTTGTCCATGCTTATCCTTTGCTACATAAAGGATTGGGCCACCTTCTGCACTTTATTTACTTTATTTACTTGTTACTCGTTACTATTTATCTTATCACAAAACTATCTATCTCCTACAATTTCAGTGCTTGCAGAGAAAACCTTACCAAAAACCGCTTATCATTTCCTTCTGCTCCTCGCTGGGTTCGACACTCTTACTTATCAAAAGGACTACGATAGATCCCCTACACTTGTGGGTCATCAAGACTCTTTTCTGGCGCCGTTGCCGGGGACTGTAGCGCTTTTGGTGAGTGGAACTTGGTAAGGAAACATTTATATAGTGTGCTGAAATTTTCTGTTACTTGTCACTATGGGAAGTAATCCTTTGAGGGGCTTGTTCGGGGTATCTTCACCCTGACCAGAAGAGCAAAGAGTTGCTCCTCAACCTACTGAACTTGATGAAAATATTTACTTTGAGATTCCTTCGGGTATGATAGAGAAACTGCAAGCTAATCCATTTGCAGGAGATGGAACATTGCATCCCGATTTGCACCTTATCTTTGTGGATGAAGTTTGTGGATTATTTAAGCTTGCAAGTATTCCCGATGATGTTGTCAAAAGGAAGGTCTTCCCTTTATCTTTGAAGGGAGATGAATTGACATGGTATAGGCTATGTGATGATATGAGATCTTGGAATTATAAACGATTGAAGTTAGAATTTCACCAGAAGTTCTATCCTATGCATCTTGTTCATCGTGATCGTAATTACATATATAATTTCTGGCCTCACGAAGGAGAAAGCATCTCTCAAGCTTGAGGGAGGATTAAGTCAATGTTATATTCATGCCCCAATCATGAGCTCTCTCGGGAAATGATTATTCAAAATTTTTATGCTCGGCTTTCTCTTAATGATCGCAACCTGCTCGATACTTCCTGTGCTGGTTCTTATATGCTGAAGAATATTGATTTCAAATGGGACTTATTGGAAAGAATTAAACGCAACTCTGAAGATTGGGGTTCCAACGATGGTAAGGAGTCAGGTATGACACCTAAGTTTGATTGTGTTAAATCTTTTATGGATACCGATGCTTTTTGTGGATTTAGCGCTAAGTATGGACTTGACTCTGAGATAGTAGCTTCTTTCTGTGAATCTTCTGCTACTCACGTTGATCTCCCTAAAGAGAAGTGTTTTAAATATAATCCTCCTGTTGAAGTGAAAGTAGTTGCACCTATTACAGTTTAAGAAAAGACTATCACCTATAGTCATCCTATTGTTCCTACTACTTATGTTGAGAAACCTCCTTTTCCTGTTTGGATAAAGGATCATGCTAAAACTACGACTGTTGTTCATAAGAGTAATACTAGGACTTATACACCTCCTGAGCAAAATCAATGTTGAACCTAGTATTGCTATGGTTAAAGATCTCTTGGATGATGATTTAGATGGGCATGTTATTTATTTCATGATGAAGCTGCTAATATTGCTAGACCAGATACTAAGATACGTAGACCTGTCGTAGGCATGCCTGTTATTTCTGTTAATATAGGAGATCATTGTTATCATGGCTTAAGTGATATGGGTGCTAGTGCTAGTGCGATACCTTATACCTTATATCAAGAAATTATGCATGACATTGCACCCGTTGAATTAGAAGACATTGATGTTACTATTAAGCTTGCTAATAGGGATACCATTAAACCAGTTCGGATTGTTAGAGATGTTGAAGTCTTGTGTGGGAAAGTTAAATACCCTGCTGATTTTCTTGTTCTTGGCTCCCCACAAAATGATTTTTGTCCCATTATTTTTGGTAGACCCTTCTTGAATACAGCTAGTGCTAAGATTGATTGTGAAAAAGATACAGTCACCATTGGCTTAGATGGTATGTCTCATGAGTTTAATTTTTCTAAGTTTCGTAGACAACCTCGTTATAGGGAACCACCTAGTAAGGATGAGATTATTGGTCTTGCTTCCATTGCTGTGCCTCCTACTGATCCATTAGAACAATATTTGTTAGACCATGAAAATGATATGTTTATGAAGGAATGAAGGGAAATAGATGAAGTGTTCCTTAAACAGGAACATGTGCTGAAACATAGCCTTCCCTTTGAAATTCTTGGTGACCCCCCTCCACCCAAGGGTGATCCCATGTTTGAACTCAAACCATTACCTGATAATCTTAAGTATGCTTATCTTGATGAAAAGAAAATATATCTTGTTATTATTAGTGCTAACCTTTCAGAGCAAGAAGAAGAAAGATTATTGAAAACTCTGAAGAAGCACCGAGCAGCTATTGGATATACTCTGGATGATCTTAAGGGCATTAGTCCCACATTATGCCAACACAAAATTATAGTAGAGAAAGATGCCAAACCAGTTAGAGATCCTCAACAACGACTGAACCCAAAGATGAAAGAAGTGGTAAGAAAGGAGATACTAAAGCTCCTTGAGGCAAGTATAATTTATCCCGTTGCTGATAGTGATTGGGTAAGCCCTGTCCATTGTGTTCCTAAAAAGGAAGGTATTACCGTTGTTCCTAATGATAAAGATGAATTGATCCCACAAAGAATTATTACAGGTTATAGGATGGTAATTGATTTCCATAAATTAAATAAAGCTACTAAGAAAGATCATTACCCTTTACCTTTTATTGATCAAATGCTAGAAAGACTATCCAAACACACTCATTTCTGCTTTCTAGATGGTTATTCTGGTTTCTCTCAAATACCTATGTCAGCTGAGGATCAATCGAAAACTACTTTTACTTGCCCTTTCAGTACTTTTGCTTATAGACGTATGACTTTTGGTTTATGTAATGCACCTGCTACCTTTCAAAGATGCATGATGGCTATATTATCTGATTTTTGTGAAAAGATTTGTGAGGTATTCATGGATGACTTCTCCGTTTATGGATCCTCTTTTGATGATTGTTTGAGCAACCTTGATCGAGTTTTGCAGAGATGCGAAGACACTAGTCTCGTCCTGAAATGGGAAAAGTGTCACTTTATGTTTAATGAAGGCATTGTCTTGGGGCACAAGATTTCCGAGAGAGGTATTGAAGTTGATAGAGCAAAAGTTGATGCTATTGAAAAGATGCCATGTTCCAAGGACATAAAAGGTATAAGAAGTTTCCTTGGTCATGCCGGTTTTTATATGTGGTTCATTAAGGACTTTTGTAAAATCTCTAGGCCTCTGACTAATTTATTGCAAAAGATATTCCTTTTTTCTTTGATGATGATTGTGTAGAAGCATTTGAAATACTTAAGAAAGCTTTGATCACTGCACCAATTGTTCAGCCACCTGATTGGAATTTACCTTTTGAAATTATGTGTGATGCTAGTGATTATGCTGTAGGTGTTGTTCTAGGGCAAAGAGTTGATAAGAAATTGAATGTTATCCAGTATGCTAGTAAGACTCTTGATACTGCCCAGAGAAATTATGCTACTAGTGAAAAGGAGTTCTTAGCAGTTGTGTTTGCATGTGATAAGTTTAGACCTTATATTGTTGATTCCAAAGTTACTATTCACACTGATCATGCTGCTATTAAATATCTTATGGAAAAGAAAGATGCTAAGCCTAGGCTCATTAGATGGGTTCTCCTGCTCCAAGAATTTGATTTACATATTATTGATACAAAGGGAGCTGAGAACCCCGTTGCAGACAACTTGTCTAGGTTAGATAATGTTCTTGATGACCCACTACCTATTGATGATAGCTTTCCTGATGAACAATTAGCGGTCGTTAATGCTTCTCGTACTGCTCCTTGGTATGCTGGTTATGCTAATTACATGTTGCTAAATTTATACCGCCTAGTTTCACATACCAGCAAAAGAAAAAGTTCTTTTATGATTTAAGACATTACTTCTGGGATGGCCCACACCTTTATAAAGGAGTAGATGGTGTTATTAGACGTTGTGTGCCTGAGCATGAACATGAACAGATCCTACGCAAGTGTCACTCTGAATTCTATGGAGGACACCACGCTGGAGATAGAACTGCACACAAGGTACTACAATCTAGTTTTTATTGGCCTACTCTCTTCAAAGATTCTCGTAAGTTTGTCTTATCTTGTGATGAATGTCAAAGAGTAGGTAACATTTGTAGACGTCAAGAAATGCCTATGAATTACTCTCTTGTTATTGAACCATTTGATGTTTGGGGCTTTGATTATATGGGACCTTTTCCTGCCTCTAATGGTAACACACATATTTTAGTTGCTGTTGATTATGTTACTAAGTGGGTAGAAGCTATTCCAACTAGTAGTGCCGATCATAACACTTCTATTAAAATGCTTAAAGAAGTTATTTTTCCGAGGTTTGGAGTCCCTAGATATCTTATGACTGATGGTGGTTCACATTTTATTCATGGTGCTTTCCGTAAGATGCTTGCTAAGTATGATGTCAATCATAGAATCGCATCTCCTTATCATCCGCATTCTAGTGGTCAAGTAGAGTTGAGCAATAGAGAGCTCAAATTAATTTTGCAAAAGACTGTTAATAGATCTAGAAAGAATTGGTCCAAAAAACTTGATGATGCATTATGGGCCTATAGAACTGCATACAAAAATCCTATGGGTATGTCTCCTTATAAGATGGTTTATGGAAAAGCGTGTCATTTACCTCTTGAACTTGAACATAAAGCATATTGGGCTATTAAAGAGCTCAACTATGACTTCAAACTTGCTGGTGAGAAGAGGTTGTTTGATATCAGCTCACTTGATGAATGGAGAACCCAAGCCTATGAGAATGCCATGCTATTCAAAGAAAAAGTCAAACGCTGGCATGATAAAAGGATACAAAAGCGTGAGTTTAACGTAGGTGATTATATGTTATTATTCAATCTCGTTTAAGATTTTTTGCAGGAAAACTTCTCTCTAAATGGGAAGGTCCCTACGTTATCGAGGAGGTCTATCGTTCTGGTGCCATAAAAATCAACAACTTCGAAGGCACAAGTCCGAGGGTGGTAAACGGTCAAAGAATTAAACATTATATTTCAGGTAATCCTATCAATGTTGAAACTAATATTATTGAAAACGTAACCCCGGAGAAATACATAAGGGACAGTTTCTAGAACGTTCCAGACTCCGAAATGGAATAGGTATGTGGTATGGTAAGTAAACCAACTCCAAAACAACTCCAATGGCAATTTTTATCAGTTTTGGAATATTTAAGAATTTTAGGAAGAAAGAAGTAGTCAGAAAGGGACACGAGGCCTCCACGAGAGTGGAGGGCGCGCCCACCCTTACCGGGCGCGCCCCCTATCTCGTGGACACCTCGTGTGCCTCTCGGACTCCGTTTTCTTGCACGTTATGTATGTTGGTCAGTAAAAATTCATTATATATACTCCCGAAGGTTTTGACCACCGTATCACGCGAATATCCTCTGTTTTCGTTTCGAGCTGTTTCTGTTTCAGATCTAGAGCATCATGTCGTCTCCAAGCGCTCCCAAGGACAAGTTTTTCGAGAGGGTTATCAACCCCTATCTCACGGAGGTGCTGCAACACCCTCAAACTATTGAGATGCGTGAGGGGGTGCTGCACATCCGCGATGTGGAGGAACCAAGGCGTACCGGAAGCATGGAGACAAAGCTCGAAGCCGTGGAGCGTGGACTCAACGCCAACCAGATGATGATCACGGAGTTCACCAATAACCACAAGCTGGATGCCAAAGTCATTGGGGAGACCATCTTCAAGCTTCAAGAGAAAATCGAGCACCTCCAAGCCCAGATCTATGACCTGCAAAACCAGAACTGTGAGTATGAATATAGATTCAAGAGGATGAGTTTGGCTACAGATTTAAGGATCCCGGAGACTCGATCACCCTTGTATGATGGAGAGCCTATGCCTTGGAAGATGGACGACAAGCCTACATCATCAACAACTCCTACTTCACCACCTCCGAGGACATAATCACATGGGTATGGGCACTCCCCTTGGAAACTGCCAAGCTTGGGGGAGGTGCCCCGGTATCGTATCACCATCACATTCCTATCTTTACTGTTTTATTTAGTCGATCCTTTTAGTAGTATCTTGATCTAGTAGATTGAAGTTTTGATATCAAGTAGTTTTGAGTTTTGCTTTGTGATCTCTTTATGTAATCGAGTCCGTAAGCTATCTATAATAAAGATTAGTGTTGAGTCAAGGGCTTTGCTATGTTGCTATGATCTTGAGGAATTAGAAAGAATAAAAGAGTTCATATTGATCTTATGGTTCGTGATGACTTCACACATAGAAAGTATGAGGCATAAAAATTGTTGAGAGTTGATAAACGTAGTTTTGGTCATCATTGCAATTAATAGGAAGTGATAAGGAAAGAGAGGGTCACATACAAATATATTATCTTGGACACCTTTTATGATTGGGAGCACTCATTAAGTATGACATGCTAAAAGAGTTGACGTTGGACAAGGAAGACAATGTAATGGTTTATGTTTTCTCACATCTTAGTTAAAGTATATTGTCATTGACCTTCCAAACATGTTGAGCTTGCCTTTCCCCCTCATGCTAGCCAATTTCCTTGCACCATGTAGAGGTACTACTTGTGCTTCCAAATATCCTTAAACCCAGTTTTGCCATGAGAGTCCACCATACCCACCTATGGATTGAGTAAGATCCTTCAAGTAAGTTGTCATGTTGCAAGGATATTTGGAAGCTTTGTACGATCTTATTAGTGCAGAGATAATAAGCTTTGTATGATCTTTTTGTGGAAGTAATAAAAGCGACGGACTACATAATAAAGGTCCACATACAAGGGGCAATATAAAGTGACGTTCTTTTGCATTAAGATTTTGTGCATCCAACCCTAAAAGCACATGAAAACCTCTGCTTCCCTCTGCGAAGGGCCTATCTTTTACTTTATGCTTGAGTCAAGGTGATCCTCACCTTTCTCTTTTTCATTTCATCCTTTGGCAAGCTCCTCGTGTTTGAAATATCATGATATATATATATATATATATATATATCCAATTGGATGTAAGTTAGCATGGGCTATTATTGTTGACATCACCTAAAGGTGAATACGTTGGGAGGCAACACAATAAGCCCCTATCTTTGTTAGTGTTCGGCTGAAACTCCATAACCACAAGTATTGCGTGAGTGTTAGCAATTATAGAAGACTACAAGATAGTTGAGTATGTGGACTTGCTAAAAAGCTCTATTGTTGACTCTTTCTGATGTTATGATAAATTGCAATTGCTTCAACGACTGACATTATAGTTTGTTAGTTCTCAATGAAGTTTTTGAACCATACTTGACATTGTGAATTGATTGTTACTTGAGCATAAGAAATCATATGATAAAATCTATATATGTTACTGTTATAAGAATGATCATGATTCCCTCATGTCCGTATTTTATTTTTATCGCCACCTCTATCTCTAAACATGTGGACATATTTTTCGATTTCGGCTTCCGCTTGAGGACAAGCGAGGTCTAAGCTTGGGGGAGTTGATATGTCCATTTTGCATCATGCTTTTATATCAATATTTATTGCATTATGGGCTGTTATTACACGTTATATCTCAATACTTATGGCTATTCTCTCTTATTTTACAAGGTTTACCATGAAGAGGGAGAATGCCGGCAGCTGGAATTCTGGCTGGAAAAGGAGCAAACATTGGAAACCTATTCTGCACTGCTCCAAAAATCCTGAAACTCCACGAAACATGTTTTTGGAATTAATAAGAATTATTGGGCGAAAGAAATACACCAGGGGCCCACACCCTGCCCAGGAGGGTGGGGGCACGCCCACCCCTACTGGGCGCGCCACCTGTCTCATGGGCCCCCTGGTGGGCCCCCGGTGTCCATCTTCTACTATATGAGGGCTTTTACCCTGGAAAAAAAATCATGGGCAAGCTTACGGGACGAAACTCCGCCGCCACGAGGCGGAACCTTGGCGGAATCAATCTAGGGTTTCGGCGAAGCTGTTCTGCCAGGGACACTTCCCTCCGGGAGGGGGAAATCATCACCAACGTCGTCACCAACGATCCTCTCATCGGGAGGGGGTCAATCTCCATCAACATCTTCACTAGCACCATCTCCTCTCAAAACCCTAGTTCATCTCTTGTATCCAATCTTGTATCAAAACCACAAATTGGTACATGTGGGTTGCTAGTAGTGTTGATTACTCCTTGTAGTTGATGCTAATTGGTTTACTTGGTGGAAGATCATAAGTTCAGATCCTTAATGCATATTATCACTCCTCTGATTATGAACATGAATATGCTTTGTGAGTAGTTACGTTTGTTCCTGAGGACATGGGTGAAGTCTTGCTATTAGTAGTCATGTGAATTTGGTATTCGTTCGATATTTTGATGAGATGTATGTTGTCTTTTCCTCTAGTGGTGTTATGTGAACATCGACTACATGACACTTCACCATTATTTGGGCCTAGAGGAAGGCATAGGGAAGTAATAAGTAGATGATGGGTTGCTAGAGTGACAGAAGCTTAAACCCTAGTTTATGCGTTGCTTCGTTAGGGGCTGATTTGGATCCATATGTTTAATGCTGTGGTTAGGTTTACCTTAATATTTCTTTTGTAGTTGCGGACGCTTGCAATAGGGCTTAATCATAAGTGGGATGCTTGTCCAAGGAAGGGCAGTACCCAAGAACCGTTCCACCCACATATCAAATTATCAAAGTAACGAACGCGAATCATATGAACGTGATGGAAACTAGCTTGACGATAATCACCATGTGTTCTCGGGAGCTCCTTACTCATTGTTAGAATTTGTCCAGGCTTATCCTTTGCTACATAAAGGATTGGGCCACCTTGCTGCACTTTATTTACTTTATTTACTTTTTACTCGTTATACTATTTATCTTATCACAAAACTATCTATCACCTACAATTTCAGTGCTTGCAGAGAAAACCTTACTGAAAACCGCTTATCATTTCCTTCTGGTCCTTGTTGGGTTCGACACTCTTAATTATCGAAAGGACTGCGATAGATCCCCTACACTTTTGGGTCATCGGGTATCCTAAGAGTTCTTCTTTTGATCTTGTTGGCTACTCCGTTTTGGACTATGGCGGAGACAAGGTTGATAGAAAGTACACTTCGGGTACTTGTCAATTTCTTGGTAGATCTCTTGTGTCTTGGTCCTCCAAGAAACAAAACTCGATATCCTTATCCACTGCCAAAGCGGAATACATTGCCATCAGTTCATGTTGTGCTCAGTTACTTTGGATGACCCAAACTCTTAAAGATTATGGGATTTATGTGAAACATGTTCCATTGCTTTTATGATAATGAAAGTGCTACTAAGATTGCTCATAATCCCGTGCAACATTCTCGAACTAAGCATATTGAAGTTCGTCATCATTTCATTCCAGATCATGTTGCTAAAGGAGACATTAACCTTAAGCATGTTCGTACCGATAAGCAATTGGCGGATATATACGCCAAACCGCTTGATGAGAAAGTATTTTGCCGTTTGAGAGGTGAATTGAACATCATTGATGCCTCAAACTTGGAGTAGGAACTCCATTCGGATACATGCAAGGCATGAGCCTTTGACTAATCCTTGATATTTCTCTTATGATGATGATCATATGTCATGGATCTATAATTGTACCCTTGCATGCTATATAACCCTTCTAGGTACTTGGATGAGCTCAAATCCATGAGATTGCAACTCACTCACATCTTGAGCAATCTCTACATCACCAAGTCTCTACAATATGGTGGTTGAAGTCAAGGAAGCATGAATCCTTTCAACATATCCTTTAACAAGCTTAATATATCAAATATCATTTGGTATCAAATTTCATGATTGTCATGTTGGATACACAAGTGCTCTTCCTTGCAAGACTAACCCATGTAGGTAGATGAACTCAAATTACAAGAGATGCTCCCAACTATTGATGAGCTACATCAACCTTGAGCATCCTACACAAGTTCAACTACATGATCAAGAACAACACTACCACCCAAGGTATCTGATGATGTCTGTTAGGACTACGTCGATATTTCCCCCAAGAGGAGAGGATGATGTAGCACAACGATGGTAGGTATTTCCCTCAGTTATGAAACCAAGGTATCAAACCAGTAGGAGAACTAAGCAACAAAACATAAACATCCCCTTCACACAAATAACAGCCACTCGCAACCTGGTGTGTTAAAGGGGTTGTCAATCCCTTTCGGGTAACGGCGCCAGAAATTGGCGAGGAGACGGGAGAAAATTGTAATAGATTGAAATAATAGATCGCAAATAAAATAAAGTGCAGCAAAGTATTTTTGTATTTTTGGCTTAATAGATCTGAATAAAAACGCAAAGGAAAAGTAGATCGCAAGGCAAATATATGAGAAAGAAGACCGGGGGTCTGTAGGTTTCACTAGTGGCTTCTCTCAAGAAAAATAGCAAATGGTGGGTAAACAAATTACTGTTGGGCAATTGATAGAACTTCAAATAATTATGACGATATCCAGGCAATGATCATTACATAGGCATCACGTCCAAGATTAGTAGGCCGACTTCTGCCTGCGTCTACTACTATTACTGCACACATCGACCGCTATCCAGCATGCATCTAGTGTATTAAGTTCATGGAAAAACGGAGTAATGCAATAAGAACGATGACATGATGTAGACAAGACTCATTTATTTATTGCGACAAATATTAGATCTCATCTTTTTATCCTTAGTAGCAATGATACATACGTGTTGGTTCCCTTTCTATCACTGGAATCAAGCACCGTAAGATCGAACCCACTACCGGGCACCTCTTCCCATTGCAAGACAAATAGATCAAGTTGGCCAAACCAAACCCAAATATCGGAGAAGAAATATGAGGCAATAAGAGATCATTCATATAAGAGATCGAAGAGACTCAAATAACTTTCATGGATATAAAAATATATGACTGATCATATACTCGAAGTTCATCAGATCCCAACAAACACACCGCAAAAAGACTTACATGATATGCTCCAAGAGACCATTGTATTGAGAATAAAAAAAGAGAGAGAGGAAGCCATCTAGATACTAACTACGGACCCGTAGGTCTAGAAAGAACTACTCACGCATCATCAAAGAGGAACCAATGGAAGTTGTGAACCCCTCCGTGATGGTGTCTAGATTGGATCTGGTGGTTCTGGACTCTGCGACGACTGGATGAATATTTCGTCGACTTCCCTAGGGTTATGGTATTTTGGGGGTATTTATAGAATAAAAAGGCGGTTCGGGGGGCACCCGAGGTGGGCACAACCCAGGTGCAACCAGGGCCCATTGCCTTCCTTCTGGCCCATAAAAAATCATCGTGGAGTTTCATGGCATTTGGACTCTGTTTGATATTGATTTCCTGCGATGTAAAAAACATGGAAAAAACAGCAACTGGCACTTGGCACTATGTCAATAGGTTAGTACCAAAAAATGATATAAAATGACTATAAAATGATTATAAAACATCCAAGATTGATAATAAAACAGCATGGAACAATCAAAAGTTATAGATACGTTGGAGATGTATCAGCATCTCCAAGCTTAACTCCTGCTCATCCTCGAGTAGGTAAGTGATAAAACAGTATTTTTGATGTGGAGTGTTGTTCATCAAGTCATATCATATTCTTTTTCTTTATAGCATGGACATTTGGACTTTTATGTGATTCAAAGCAATAGTCTAGTTTTGACATGATAATTTAGATACTCAAGCATATCAACAAGCAACCATGTCTTTCAGAATATCAATGCTAAAATAAGTTATCCCTAGCCCATCATGCCCAAACATTGATCCATTCATGAAACACAATCGCATATTAGCTACACCCAATACTTACTAACGATCATATTGCCTCCTAGTTGGTGCTTTTATAAGAGAAGATGGAGACTCAAATTCAAAAGTAAAAATTGCATAAAGTAAAAGAAAGGCCCTTCGCAGAGGGAAGTAGGGATTTGTAGAGGTGCCAGAACTCAAAGCGAAAAATAGAGATAAAAACATTTTGGGAGGTGTATCCATCCCACCAACAAAAACGACTTAGAGTTCTGAACACTTTCCATGCTAGATGTGCCATAGGCGGTTCCCAAACAGAAAATAAAGTTTATTTCTTCTTCCACCATACTTTCACTTTCCATGGCCAACCATATCCATGGGTGCCCTCCATACCAACACTTCCCAAGGAATTTATTATTTGACAACATAAAGTAAATTCATTTTTGCATTTCAGGACTGGGCATCCCTAAAACCTTTGCCTTACTCTCGCGCAATGACAAGTGAATAAACACTCATCGTGAGAAAAATACATCCAGCATGGAAAATATTAGCCACCCGTTACCATTCCGCGAGTGAAACAAATACACAAAAGAGAAGTTTATTTTGAAAATTAGAGATGGCACATGCAAATTTGCTTAGAGCGACAAAAGAATACCGCACATAGGTAGATATAGTGGACTCATGTGGCAGACTGGTTTAAAGGATTTTGGATGCACAAGTAGAGGTCATACTTGGTGCAAGATGAAGGCTAGCAAAAAGATTGAGAAGCGACCAACCAAGAGACGAATAATTTTGTAAAGCAAGCATTAAGCATAATTAACACCGAATAATGCACCACAAGTAGGATGTAATTTTCATTGCATGATTATTGACTTTCACACATGCATAGGGAATCACAAACCTTAACACCAATATTCTTACTTAAGCACAATTACTCATCAACATAACTCACATATCACATCATCATATCTCAAAACTATTACTAAGAATCAAGTTTATTTTGTCCAATGATCTTTATGACATTTTTATTTATTTTAACCTTCTTGGATATCTATCACTTTGGACTAATTTTCATGTGTTGCTTTTCATAAGCTCAAACAAATATAAGTGAAGATCATGAGCATAACAAATTTTTTCTTTGTCTCAAAATAATTTCAGTGAAGGAAGAGAGAATTTCTTCAAAATTTTACTAACTCTGAAATAAATCTAAGTGAAGCAAGAGAGTATTTCTAACAAGTCATGACATAATTTTGGCTCTCTCAAATAGGTGTGTCCAGCAAGGATTGATGACTCAAAACACAAAATAAAACAAGCAAAGACTCATATCATACAAGACGCTCCAAGCAAAACACATATCATGTGACGAATAAAAATATAGCCTCGAGTAAAATACCGATGGTCATTAGAAGAAAGAGGGGATGCCACTCGGGGGCATCCCCAAGCTTAGTTGGTTGCTCATTCTTGGATAATATCTTGGGATGTCGGGGCATCCCCAAGCTTAGGTTCTTCTATCCTTCTTTCATCCATCGTAAGATAACCCAAAACTTGAAAACTTCAATCACACAAAACTCAACAAAACCTTCGTGAGATCCGTTAGTAAAAGAAAGCAAACCACTAATATATGTGCTGTGTTAAACCATTTCATATTTTGTTTTTGTATTATATCTACTGTATTCCAACTTTTCTATGGCAAAAACTCATCAAATAAAACCATAGAGCCATCAAAATAAGCACACAACACAAAGAAAACAGAATCTGTCAAAACAGAATAGTCTGTAGTAATCTGGAACTTTCAAAAACTTATGTAACTCAAAAACTTCAGACAAATTAGGACGACCTGGGTAATTTTTTGTTGAAATCTGGGTAGAAGCTCTTTCCTGTGATTTATGAAAATTATTTTCGTGAGAACAAAGTTTCTCTCTTTTTCAGCAAGATCAAACAACTAACACCCAAGAAGATCCTAAAGGTTTTACTTGGCACAGACACTAATTAAAACACAAAAAACACAATCATACTAGTAGCATAATTGTGCAAACACACAGGAACAGAAAGTAAAAAGCAAAAATAAATTTTATTCATTGGGTTGCCTCCCAACAAGCGCTATAGTTTTACGCCCTTAGCTAGGCGTAAGGCAAGGATCTAAGTTTTGTCATCTTTGGTTCGAGATCCATAAGATGTCCTCATGATTGATTCATAAGGTGGAATGATTTTTGTTCTAGGAAAGTGTTCCATACCCTTCCTTAAAGGAAATTGGAACTTGATATTTCCTTCTTTCATATCAATCGCGGCACCAATAGTGCGTAAAAACAGTCTACCAAGAATAATTGGACAGGACGGATTGCAATCAATAGCAAGAACAATTAAATCTATGGGCACATAGTTCCAATTTGCAAGAATAAGTACATCATTAATTCTTCCCATAGGCTTTTTAATAGTAGAATCCTCCAAGTGTAAATTCAAAGAACATTCTTCAAGATTGGTAAGACCAAGCACATCACATAAAGATTTCAGAATTGTAGAAACTCTAGCACCCAAGTCACACAAAGAAAAACACTCATAATTTTTAATCTTGACTTTGATAGTAGGTTCCCATTCATCATGCAATTTTCTAGGAATTGAAACTTCTAATTCCAACTTTTCTTCTAAAGCTTTCATCATAGCATAAATAATATGTTTAGTAAATGCTTTGTTTTGTTCATAAGCATGGGGTGAATTTATCATGGATTGCAACAAGGAAATACAATCAATCAAAGAGCAACTATCATAATTAAAGTCTTTGTAATCCAAAAGAGTGGGTGCATCACTAGTTAAAGTTTTGACCTCTCCAAACCCACTTTCATTAAATTATTCGACAAGATTTTCACCCTCCGAAATATTGGGACGCCTTCTACCTAAAGTTGACTCTTCTCCAGTCCATTTTTCATCAATCTTAACTTTACTAAACAAGGAATCAATATAAGAAACAGCAATCGTTTTAAGATCTTCATCACTTTTGCGAAAGAAATCACCAGAGAACGCTTTTTCTAAAAATTCTTTTTTAGCTCTAAACATAGCAGTTCTTTTCTTACTTTCGTCCATACAAACATAGAGGGATGTAATTGATTCATCAACTTTAGGCACAAAAAAATCAACTTGAGATTTTCCACATCATGAGCAATTCTATCAACACTTCTAGACAAATCCTCAATCTTATTCAACTTTTCTTCTATGGAAGTGTTGAAAACTTTTTGTGTGTCGATAAATTCTTTAATATTATTCTCAAGATTAGAGGTATTCCTATTATTATTGTAAGATTGATTTCCATAGGAACTACCATAATTATTGGAGGAATTACTAGGAAAAGGCCTAGGACTAAAATTTCCTATATAAGCATTGTTGTTGAAATTATTTCGAGAGATAAAATTCAGATTTATGGCATCACTATTTTGCTCAATCAAAGTAGACAAAGGCATATCATTAAAATCAATAGGAGCACTTTTACTAGAAACCAATTTCATAAGAGCATCAACTTTATTAGTCAAAGAAGAAATTTCTTCAACCGAATTAACTTTTTTACTAGTAGGCGCCCTTTCGGTATGCCATTGTGAATAATTTGCCATGATATTATCAAGCAATTTGGTGGCTTCACCCAAAGTAATTTCCATAAAAGTACCACCCGCGGCCAAATCTAAAAGATTGCGACAAACAAAATTCAACCCCGCATTATTTTTTTGTATGATCATCCAAAGATTTAACCCATGAGTTGGGAAATTCCTTAGCATCATTTCCATCCTTTCCAAAGATTTTGCAACATGCTCATGTTCAAGTTACTTGAAATTCATGATCTGGGTTTTAAGGGAAATAATTTTTGCGGGCGGAAAATACTTAGTGATAAAAGCATCTTTGCACTTATTCCAAGAATCAATACTATTACGAGGCAAAGAAGAGAACCAATTTTTTGTAGAATCACGCAAAGAAAATGGAAGTAATTTCATCTTGATCACATCATTATCCACATCTTTTTTCTTTTGCATATCGCATAATTCCACGAAGGTATTAAGATGGGACACGACATCCTCTTTAGGAGTACCGGAAAATTGATCTTTCATAACAAGATTCAGCAAAGCAGTATTAATATCACAAGTCTCCGCACTAGTGGTAGGAGGAGCAAGAGGAGTGCCAATAAAATCATTGTTGTTGGTATTTGATAAATCACATAACCTGGTGTTCTCTTGAGTCATGATGACCACACAACAAGATTGCACTCAAAAACAAATCTGGCAAGAAAACGGCGAATGAAAAAAAGAGGGGCGAATAAAACGACAAATTTTTGTGAAGTGGGGGAGAGGAAAATGAGAGGCAAATAATGTAAATTGCAAGGAGATGATATTTGTGATTAGGAACCTGGTTATGTTAAAGATGCTCCCCGGCAACGGCGCCAGAAATTTCCTTGATGATGTCTGTTAGGACTATGTCGGTATTTCCCCTAAGAGGAGAGGATGATGTAGCACTACGATGGTAGGTATTTCCCTCAGTTATGAAACCAAGGTATCGAACCAGTAGGAGAACCAAGCAACAAAACGTAAACAGCCCCTGCACACAAATAACAACCACTCGCAACACGATGTGTTAAAGGGGTTGTCAATCCCTTTCGGGTAACGGCGCCAAAAATTGGCGAGGAGACGGGAGAAAATTGTAATAAATTGAAATAATAGATCCCAAATAAAATAAAGTGCAGCAAAGTATTTTTGTATTTTTGGTTTAATAGATCTGAATAAAAATGCCAAGAAAAAGTAGATCAGAAGGCAAATATATGAGAAAGAAGACCTGAGGGCCGTAGGTTTCACTAGTGGCTTCTCTCGAGAAAAATAGCAAACGGTGGGTAAACAAATTACTGTTGGGCAATTGATAGAACTTCAAATAATTATGACGATATCCAGCCAATGATCATTACATAGGCATCACGTCCAAGATTAGTAGACCGACTTCTGCCTGCATCTACTACTATTACTCCACACATCAACCGCTATCCAGCATGCACTAGTGTATTAAGTTCATGGAAAAACCGAGTAATGCAATAAGAACGATGACATGATTTAGACAAGATCCATTTATCTATTGCGGCAGATATTATATCTCATCTTTTTATCCTTAGTTGCAATGATACATATGTGTCGGCTCCCTTTTCTGTCACTGGGATCAAGCACCGTAAGATCGAACCTACTAACGGGCACCTCTTCCCATTGCAAGACAAATAGATCAAGTTGGCCAAACAAAACCCAAATATCGGAGAAGAAATACGAGGCTATAAGAGATCATGCATATAAGAGATCGAAGAGACTCAAATAACTTTCATGGATATAAAAATATATGACTGATCATAAACTCGAAGTTCATCAGATCCCAACAAACACACCACAAAAAGACTTACATCATGTCCAAGAGACCATTGTATTGAGAATCAAAAGAGGGAGGGAGGAGACCATCTAGCTAGTAACTACGGACCCGTAGGTCTACAAAGAACTACCCACGCATCATCGGAGAGGCACCAATGGAGGTGGTGAACCCCTCCGTGATGGTGTCTAGATTGGATCTTGTGGTTCTGGACTCTGCGGCAGCTGGATGAATATTTCATCGACTCCCCTAGAGGTCTGGTATTTTTGGGGTATTTCTAGAGCAAAGAGGCGGTCCGGGGGGCACCCGAGGTGGGAACAACCTAGGTGCAACCATGGCCCATTGCCTTCCTTCTGGCCTGTAAAAAATCATCGTGGAGTTTCGTGGCATTTGGTCTCTATTTGATATTGATTTCTTGCAATGTAAAAAAAATGGAAAAACCAGCAACTGGCACTTTGCACTATGTCAATAGGTTAAACTACAAAAAAAATACACATCCGTGACATTTTGGGCCGAATGAAAAAAAATTCTGTCATACTTATGACACTTCTATGACGATAACTGTGACGAAACCCGGTATCATCTTAGATGTGGTGGGGTCCTACTTCTATTACATAAAATCATGATAGAAAATGGGCTTTTCGTCCTGGGCGGGCCGGAGACGCACCTGCATGACATTCTTTGGGCCGTCCATGACAGCAAAACTGTGGTAGAAGCGAGGGCGAGGAAAATATCGGGGTGTTTCCGGTTACGGTGGGTGGTCGGGGCCGAGGGATGCACGTTTCTCTCGTACACGCACACGCATGGGTAGAAGGCGTTGGGCTCTAACTGAGCCCGAGCGAGGCGTTGGGCTCTAACTGAACCCTAGCGATTGCACTGCAGGCTATGCGTTACTGAACCCGATCGATCGATCGATGGCTGTTAATTGTACCCGATCGAGCGATTCCTTCGCTACTGCTGCTAACTGAAGCCGATCGATGCTGCCTCTAGATGAATAGTGAGCATTGCTGGGGGGTTTGGATGAACAGTTCCCGTTGGGGGTGTATGAATAGGACCCCGTGGTGTTTCCTCTGGATGAACAGTGAGCGTTTTTGGGGGGTTTGGATGAACAGTTCCCGATGGGGTTGGATGAACAGGACCCCATGGTGTTGCCTCTGGATGAACAGGACCCCGATCGATCGAGCTGGTTGGGGCTAGATGAACATGACCACCCCGTGGAGGGCTGGATGAACAGTAGACGGTGGAGGGCTGGATGAACAGTAACCCATGGAGGGGTGGTTGAACAGGAGCCTGTGGAGAGGGATGGTTGAACAGTAGCTGGTGGAGAAGCGCGCGGTGGAGGCTGGATGAACAGGAGCCCGTGGATGAACAGTAGCCCCATGGAGGCTAGAGGGGGTCGACGGTGGAGATGAACAGTATCTCGTGGAGTCCCGTTTTGCGGTACGCCACACCCCTCCCGATGAACAGGACCCCGTTTCGACCGTAGCGCTCCAACACAGGTTCGTTTCCTCCGTTTTGCGGTACGCCACACCCCTCCCGATCAACAGGACCCCTGTTTCGACCGTAGGATGTCCGTTTCCTCCATTTTGCGGTACGCCAGACCCCTCCCGATGAACAGGATCCTGTTTTGAACATGGCCGGTCGAACACAAGGTCGTTTCCTCCGTTCTACGGTACGCCAGGCCTCGTTTCCATCAACTGTTCCGTCCATGCCGGTTGGCTCCCACGCGTTCTGTTGTCTCCCGATGAACACGACGCATTTTGTTGCCTCCCCATGAACACGACGATGATGCAGTTTCTACGTTCCGACCCAGCCATGTACACGAGCCCTGGCCGTATGTACGCGCGAGTAGGTGTTCGAAACCCCGCCCGTATGTACGTACGTGGCCGCATTTACTTTCTCGCACCCTAGCCATTGTACGTACGTGTACATGCTATGTGCGCGCCTCTACTACGACACGTGCGCGCCTCTACATCGATCAGTATGTACGTACACATTCGCGACCAGAACGACAATGCTACATACGCTTCGACCAGGTGGGTCTCGACTGTCAAGCACTTCCTTGTGTGCGAAGATGTGGCTGGTGGGTCCCAGCAGACAGGGGGTGAATCGTTCTTTTGCCCGGGTGCACTTCCTTGAGTGCGAAGATGTAGCTGGTAGGTCCCAGCAGTCAGGGGGGAAATGTTTTTTCATGAAATACGGTGGCCCATCCGGTGGGTCCCCGCTGTCAGGTGCAGGAATAATTATTTTCCACGTAATAAGGAGGCACTTCCTTGTGGCTGCCGTGGACCCAGCTGTCAACCTCTCCATGTGCAGTACTCTTCCAATGGAAGTTGGTCCTTGACCACATTGACCATGCCGCGCCGAGAGCACCAAGGCGGTGGACGACAGTGAGGCCTAGGAAGGGGACGACGCGGATCCAGAGAAGACACGGCAGTGGATGCCCACACGTAGAGGGGTATGAGGGTTCACTGGTTCGCTGTGGTGTGAGGCTGCCGTCGCCGCAGAATAACAGGGGGTGTGGGTGAGTAGAGGGATGGCCTGGCCAGTGGTTGGAATAGTAGGGGGCGATGAGGCCTCCGCCGCATCGCAGCCGGCCACGGGAGGCAGGAGCACGAGGCACGACCGGCGTTGATTTGGGCGGCTGGAGCAAGAAGACCAGAGGTTGAAGAAGCACTACAGCCGTTGGATGGACATCGTACGGTCACTGGAGCTAGAATCATGCATATTGACTAAGTTGGCAAAGCCCTCCGTCCCCGTCAACTTAGTAGGCCCACAAGTCAGCCTGTCACTATACTGGGTCCCAGCTAGCAGGGGGAGTATTCATTTTTTTTGTGCGTAATAAGGAGGCACTTCCTTGCGTGCGAAGATATAGTTGGTGGATCCGAGCTGTCAGCGGCGGTAACGTTTTTTTCGCGAAATACAGAGGCCCTTCAGGTGGGTCCCAGATGTCAGGTAGAGGAATCATTATTTTGCACGTAATAAGGAGGCATTTCCTTGCGTGCGACCGTGGACCCAGCTGTCAGCCTCTCAACGTACAGTCCACTTTAGATGCATGTCGGTCGTTGACCATGTTCACCAGGCCGCGCTGAGAGCACCAGGGTGGTGGATGACGGTGAGGCCTAGGAAGGGAACAACACGGAGCCAGGGAAGACTCGGTAGTTGTTTCCCATGCGGAGGGGAGTACGACTGTATGAGGGTTTACTGGTTCATCTACCATCACCGGAGAATAACAACAGGTGTGGGTGAGTAGAGGGATGGCTAGGCCAGTGTTGGGAGTACGGTGGGGCAGTGAGGCCTGCACGGCAGCACAGTCGGCCGCGGGGAGGAGGGAGCAGGTAGTCCTGCCGGCGCTTGTTTGAGCGGCTGGAGCAGGAAGAGCAGAGATTGAAGAAGCACGACGACCGTTGGATGGAAATCCAACAGTCACTGCTTGTGCGTCAACCTTTTTTTAGCAAAGCCTCAAATCTGTGGAAAACAGCATATAGCCCATCTGCCATTATTTCTAATAATTTACAGCCCAATTTTTAAGGTTTTTTTGGAGCCCATATTCTTTTTGTTAGCATTACAGCCCATATTGCAGCCACAGTTAAAAAATTATACGAAATTTTGCATATTTCAGTGTGGTCTGAACTATTTTTAATCCCAAAATTTCGAGTCACATTCACACTGATTTTAAAAATAAATGTAAATCAATATAAAATCCAACAAATTCTCCACGCATAAAAATCAATGCAATTTAAAATCTCGAAATGAAAAAAAGAAATTTGAAACTAATTGCCGGTTTGATGTGTTTTAAAAATGTACGGCCCATTTCTCATTACTAATAGGCCATTTTCTCGACCAGCCGAATGAAGCTCTCCTTGTCTTGAAAGATTTGCAGCCCAACAGGCCTGACAAAGTGACTTACTTGGCAAATCACAAAAAAACTGGGTTGTGGCCGTGGACCCAGCTGTCAGCCTCTCCACGTACAGTACTCTTCTGATGGAAGTCGGTCGTTTACCACATTGACCATGCTGCGCCGAGATCACCAAGGCGGCGGACGACGGCGAGGCCTAGGAAGGGGACGATGCGGAGCCGGGGAAGATGCGACAGTGGATGCCCACGCGGAGAGGAGTATGAGGGTTCACTGGTTTGGCTCCGGTGTGATGCTGCCGTCGCCACAGAATAACAGGGGGTGTGGGTGAGTGGAGGGATGGCCTGGCCAGCGGTGGGAGTAGTATGGGGGCGGTGAGGCCTCCGCGGCAGCACAGCCAGCCACGGGAGGCAGGAGCAGGCGGCACGACCGGCGCTGCTTTGGGCGGCTGGAGCAAGATGGCTAGAGGTTGAAGAAGCATTATGGCCACTGGATGGACATCGTATGATCACTGGAGCTAGAATCGTTCATATTGACTAAGTTGATAAAGCCCTCTGTCCCGGTCAACTTAGTAGGCCCACAAGTCAGCCACCCACTATGGTGGGTCCCAGTTAGCAGGGGGTATTCATTTTTTTTGTGCGTCATAAGGAGGCACTTCCTTGCGGGCGAAGATATAGCTGGTGGGTCTGACCTGTCAGCGGGGGGAATGTTTTTTTTCGTGAAATACAGAAGCCCTTACCGTGGGTCCTAGCTGTCAGGTGGAGGAATCATTATTTTCCGCGTAATAAGGAGGCATTTCCTTGCGTGCGGTCGTGGACCCAGCTGTCAGCCTCTCCACATACAGCCCACTTCCGATGGATGTCATTCATTGACCACGTTGACCAGGCCGCGCCGAGAGCACCAGGGTGTTGGACGACAACGAGGCCTAGGAAGGGAATGGCACGGAGCCAGGGAAGACTCGACAGTTGTTTCCTATGCGGAGGAGTATGAGGGTTTACTGGTTCCTCTGCCATCCCCGGAGAATAACATCAGGTGTGGGTGAGTAGAGGGATGGCTAGGCCAGTGATGGGAGTACGGTGGGGTGGTGAAGCCTGCGCGGCAGCATACCGGCCGCGGGAGGAGGGAGCAGGCAGTCCCGCCGGCGCTTGTTTGAGCGGTTGGAGCAGGAAAAGCAGAGATTGAAGAAGCACGACAGTCGTTGGATGGACATCCAACGGTCACTGCTCTCGTGTGCATTATTTATAATAATGTACAACCCATTTGCTAATTCTTAAGAATTTTTTTGGGGGCCCATCTTCTTTTTGTTAGCATTACACCCCATATTGTGGCCACGGTTAAAAAGTATACAAATTTTTGCATATTTCGGTGTGGTCAACTGTTTTTAATCCTGAAATATCGATTCACATTCAAACTATTTTAAAAAAATTATGTAAATATAAAATCCAAATAACTGTCCACGCATAAAAAGAAATGGAATTTAAAATCTTGTAATGAAAAAAATTGAAACTAATTCCCAGTATGATGTGTTTTAAAAATGTACAGCCCATTTCTGGGCAAACCGAATGAAACTCTTCTCGTCTTGAAAGATTTGCAGCCTAGCAGGGCTGATAAAGCAAGTAGGCCTCGTTTGGGTATTTCTTTTAAAAAATAGAACTGGGCTAGCCATTTTCAGCAAGAAAAAACACAACTGGGCTCATGATGTGGTAAACATAAATAAACCCTGCTAGACAGACCACAGCCCCCGCACAGCCCCGTTGTTACCCTGATCCGTCGCTAAAACTAGTATAAATAACAACTGCTTGTTCCTGAAAAAAATAAACTGTGCGACCTGCTGGGTCCCTGGTGTCAGCCGCACGTAGTGTAATTCTCTCGTTTATTGACTACGTTGACAATGGCGTGGGCCCCAGATGTCCAACCATTAGGAGGAACCATATTTTTGGGCTTGTAATATAGAGGCACTTGCTTGCGTACTGCCATGACGCTGGTGGGTCCCTACTGTCATCCTCTCCACGTACAATCATCTCCTGGTTCCTCTCGGTTGTTGACGACGTTGACAACACAAGAGGGCGGCACACCGCGCACGGCGAGCGAACCAAGGCTGTAAGGCAGAGGACAACGACAAGGCCTCAGACGGAACAAACATGATCCGTGGAAGATGCGCCTGTCCAGTCGCAGGCGGAGGGGAGTACGAGAGTTGACTGGTTCGGGTGCGGGTGCGTGTTGGGGCTGACGTCGCCGGAGAATAACAGGACATGTGGGGGAATAGAGGGAGGGACTGGCCAACATTGGAGGGTACATACGGTAGGGTGGCGGAGGCGCAGCCAGCCATGGGAGGCGGGAGCAGGCAGAGCCGACGGGGTGGTTTGGTTTGGGTGGCTAGAGGAAGAAGAAGACAAGAGATAGAAGATACACGACAGATGTTGGATGTCAATCCAACGGCTGGTAGGCAGAATCGTTTGTTGACTGGCTAGTAAGTCGACACCACCTTGGATAGGCTATTTCCTCGCGGGTCCCAAATGTCAGAATCCAAATCTGTCATGGTCATGCAGCCTTTCCTATGAAAATTTACAGCCCATTTGATGTGCTAGTTGGAAATAAGTTTGTGGGTGTTGGTGGGGGCTAATCACTTGGCTTCTGTAATGCACAATGAGCTCAAGCAGCCGGCGAGAGTGATGTTATTTCCCTTGGTTGGGATTTGTTAGTTGTTACAATATTTCACTCTAAATTAAATGGCTGGCAAGCCATTTGCCTTGTTTCAAAGAAAATATGACAGTCACAGCCGAGTTGAAAAGGGCAAGAACATCTAACTCCAGCTTACAAACTGTACAAAAGCACGAGGGTTAATTGTTCATCAGGTTTACAAAAAAACCCAGGTTGAAAAGGGCAACAACATCTAACTCCAGCACTATTTTCGGCAGTCACAGTCAAATGAATCGGTCAGGTCCATAGAATGAACATCTTGGGCCGTAAAATTTACTGGATTATGACCACAATATGTTGTAAATAGAAGCCCGGCATGTTCAGAAGCTCTTTTGCCCACCTAAAACTCCTTTTTTTCTCTTCCACATACCCATCCGTCAAAACCATGCTACTGATAAACTTAAGCCTGATGGACAATAGTAACCTTGCATTCAGCAGGAAGAATGTGACAAATCTAGTGTTTGCACGGTTGGCTACATATCGTTCTAGCGTTATTGTCTTCAGTCGAATCTCATGAGAAGTGAGAAAATCCTGATGCTTACGAATCCACCGATTGGTTATAACTTTCTTACCCCATCTTGTTGCCTAAATAGATATGAAGATTGAAAACAGTTAAGGTCTAAAAAAGAGTGTCGAAAGAGCAACAACTGAATGGTTAATTCTAGTACACTATATGTGGGCTTCCAATGTGCGTGAAATTATCACCTTTATATACAACTTCTCCAGACATGGAAAGCATTGCAGCAAGCCAATAATCTTGTTCAGATCAAAACTATTCATTTGGATATATAAGATCTTGACAGAATCCAGCACCATTGATAGGCCATCCCTGGAGAAACTCTTCATTGATCATAGAACATAATATTAGTACAAAATGTGTACTCCAAGATGACATATAACTTATGCGCAGAAATTTAAAATGCAGCTTATGGTTACAAGTGTAGATGATAATGTAAAGTACCTGAAGAACTATGGAGCCAAACACCATATTGAAATGAGCACAGAGATCATGTATTACACCCAAGGTCTCTAGTTTAGGCACAGAGAGGACGACTATTTGCAACGGTGAATAACTAGAATCAAGTATCAACCTCTGAAGTGAAGGGGCATCTTGGATGATGAGATTCCTTCCGTCAAAACAAATTCCAATTCTTACAAGGTTAGGCGACTTTATTTGGAGACAACTGATTCTAACTGTGAAAACAAGCACCAAGCACTCCAGGGTAGGGCAACTGGAGTGGATGATGATGTGCAATGAGGCCTCTGATATACGAACCCGCACAAGTGAAGTTTCTTGAGAAATGGGAGTCGAAGGTTTAGTACCAGATTGTCTGGTAGGTCGCACAACACAAAGGTGGCGGTGTGGAGAGAGGAGGAAAACCGTGAGATGGACATCGATGTTGAGGGCACATGTAGATGGCGTTCGGTATCTGGTAGGTGATTTCCAGGGGAATAGTAGAACTCAAGCAGCTGTATTTCTGTGAATTCAGGGGATTTCAGCCAGGCGTCCACCATGCAGGGCATGGTATGCTTGCTCAGGTAGCATGACGGGATGCAGAGGCTTTGAATAGAGCCCTAGTGGGAGGAGATGATGGCTCTGGGGATTTCAAAATCACTGAAGAGAAATAGCTGACGACAGTCGAGATTAAGGGGCACGACGCGCCATAGAGGGCGCCACCAAATTGAGAGGACTTGGATGCGGCAGTAATCCTTGGTGGGGAGAAGCGAGATGATCTCCCCATGGATGGTGTCCGGGAGATCGCTGATGCGGTCCACCCAAGATTCTACGGGTTCCTCGGATCCGGTGGGGGCGGGGTCGCCGCTTCTCCCCACGCTGCTAGTTGTGGGATCTACAACAGGCGTCACCGCTGGAGGGATCCTCATCTTCTTGGTGTTGGGGTCAGCCGACTCCATTTTCCTCGAGGGCGTCGTGTCGCGCTCACGGATTTGAGCAGAGTAACGAATGACGAGCCTAGTTTTATTGCGAGTGAAGAAGAAGGGGAGCTGGAGTTTTTCTGTAGTAGTGAGAAAGAAGGGGAGCTGGGGTTTTCTATAGGGGTGAGGTGAGGAATTTGGGGGTACGA